>NC_084487.1:51434937-52087125 GCF_030035675.1 Rhineura floridana
TGAGCCAATTGGGATCCTGATGCAATATTGGACCCTGGGATAAGAGGTCTGGCCTGACTGGGAGCGTCCATGGATCCGTCACTGACATGGCAAGGAGATCCGAGAACCACAGTCGACGGGGCCAATATGGAGCTATCAGAACCAGTTTGGCCCTCTCGCGCCGCGCCTTCCTCAAGGTTCTGGCTAACAGTGGTATTGGAGGGAAGGCATACAATAGGCCATCCAGCCACGGTAGTGATAGGGCATCCACCGCTTCCGCTGTCATGTCCAGGTATCGTGCGAAGTACCTGGGTAGCTGGCAATTGCAACTGGAGGCAAAGAGGTCGACTGAGAAGGCGCCGAAATGACGCTGGAGGAGATGGAAAACGGTCGGATGAAGCTTCCATTCTCCTGGAAAGACCTGTTGTCTGCTAAGCCAGTCTGCTGTCACATTCCAAATTCCTCTGAGATGTTCTGCTTGCAAGGATTGCAGATGTTGTTCTGCCCAGTCGAATATGAGGGAAGACAGGTTCTGCAGAGGTCGGGACCTGGTGCCTCCCTGTCTGTTTAAATGAGATCTGGCACACGTGTTGTCCGTTCGAATGAGGACATGGTCCAAGTGGAAAAGAGACTGAAAATGAAGTACAGCTAAGTGGACAGCCTTTAGTTCCAGCCAACTGATGCCTCGAGTTTGCTCTGCTGTGTTTCAAACTCCCTGAACTAACTGGGAGTTGCAGTGGGCTCCCCAGCCAAGGAGACTGGCATCTGTGGTAATGACAGTCCTGTGGGGTTCTCTGAATGGAGTGCCCTGGGTGAGATGTTGTACCCTTGTCCACCAGCGGAATGACAAGCGCAGTGTGGGACTCAAGGGGATTGCTCGATGATTTGAGCTGGCAATGTCGTGTTGGAACGGTAGCAAGGCCCACTGTAGCTGGCGAGTATGAGCTCGAGTCCATGGCGCAATATGGATGGTGGACACCAACATTCCGAGAGCCCTGGTGAGAAGCATGATGTCTGCAGATGTTTTGTGCATCAGAGATCTTGTGATGTCTGTGATAGCAGTTATGTGAACTGGTGACAGGAACACAGTCGCTTGCAGGGTGTCCAACATTGCACCTAGATGCTGTAGACGTTGGGTTGGTTGTAGATGGCTTTTGTCGAAGTTAACTAGCCAACCGTGGGCCTCTACCCTGGAAACGTCTATTCCAGCCTCCTCTGGAGAAGCGGAAATCATATGTTGGGAACTCGCGGCCTCGTCCCCCGGGCCGCGTTCCTCGAAAGGGCTGAGACGTGCGATACGAAGCGAAACGTCTAAAAGGTCTGCGCTCGATGTTTCTGACGGTGGCCAAGACAGGCTTTCGAGTGTCCTTAGGGTCAACAAGCACTGCCTTTAGTGCCTCCTCGCCGAAAAGTAATGACCCGGCATAAGGTGCCCGTGATAGATTAACTCTGGCAGTAGAGTCGGCCTGCCTGTGACGAAGCCAACAACTTCGGGCAACAACTTGAGGCCCCATGGCGCGTGCTCCTAGCTGATTCGCGTCCAAGGTGGCGTCGGCCACGAAAGCAACTGTTTTGCGCAATTTTATAAGCGATCTGCACAGAAAAACAGGATCTGGACTGGGATCTTCGATGAGGTCATCCAACCACATAATCGCTGCCCTGGTGAAAATAGAGGCTGATGTAGATGCACGCATAGAAAAGGCGGTGGCCTCATGAGTCTTGCGTAAGGCAAAGTCCAGTCTCCACTCAGTGGCATCCTTTAAATGAGATTCTCCTTTCCTTGGCAAGAGGGATCTGGAAACTAAGCTGGAAATTGGCTCGTCTATGCCAGGGACGGCCCGTTTGGTAGTAAAGTCCGGGGCCAAAGGATAAAGTCTGTCCGCAATGTTATTAAATCGGCATGCTTGTAGAGGGTGAGACCATTCGTCCTTGGCCAGTTTAGCGAAGGGATCTGGCACAGGAATGTAGTTTTCTGCTGGAGTGGGGGATTTCAAGACCCTGGTCCCCTTTAAAGCGGGAATGGCAGCTGCAGTTGGAGTGGGATCGAAGAGGCGATAGGATGTATCTTGCTCATGTTCCGAATGGTCACTCCAGTCGTCTCCTTCATCTTGCAGCGCAAATGCGGACTCCTCCACACAAGAGACGTCATCAACAAACCTGCCCCTGGCCATGTCACACGGATTTGGAGAACATGAAGGATTCGTCTCACTGTGTACAAATTGGTCCCCGCTGTGTTGAGGGATAGCGGAAACTTGTGATGGTGACTGTCTCTGAGTGAGAAACGACAGCATGCCCTAGAAGGTGTGAAATGAACTCATGGGACAGCTGCAGTCCCGGAGATGTAGACAGTTGCTCTTGGATAGGTGGAAGTGCGGACGGCCCTACAGGTAGTGAAGAAGAATAAGCCCCGGGTTGGGTGACCGTTGGCTGTTCAGGAAAACCCGGAAAGTCCTCCCCCTCAGAGGAAGCAGCAGGAGAATGAAAGAGGGTAGGTAGCTGTGCACGGGTTGACCCCTCTGGAACTGGAACAGAGACATAGCAAGACCGCTTGGTTGTGCTGTGGCTGGAAAGATGTTTAGTTTTGGCAACTGCTTTAGCATGCTTATGTTTGACCGCCTTAGGTGGTTTAGGCTTGGTCGTCTGTTTTGTCTCTGGCTGTTGTTTCGGCATGGTTGCCTGGGTTGTCTCTGGCTGTTCTGCCATCATATATATATTAAGGGTAGCAGTACACTGCCACGATGGGGCAGAATGCACAGACCCGAACAGGCTCAGTACACAGCACACGACTGGGGCAGAATGCACTGGCTGATGGCTAAGTACACTGCCACGATGGGGCAGAATGTACACTATGAACAGCCAGAATGCACGTCCAGATATCTTGGCACAGTATCCGCAGGTGTGGTACATTATGGGGCAGAATGTAATATTTGCACAGCTTTGCACAGTATCAACAGCTCTGGTACACGGCCACGGATGGGGCAGAATGTACAGTTCAAATAGCTTTGCGTGGTATCAATAGACTTGGTACACGGCCACAGGTGGGGCAGAACATACAGTTCAAACAGCTTTGTATAGTATCAACAGCCTTGGTACACGGCCACGGATGGGGCAGAATGTACAGTTCAAACGGGTTTGTATATTATCAACAGCCTTGGTACACGGCCACGGATGGGGCAGAATGTACAGTTCAAACAGCCTGGTACAGTATCAACAGCCTTGGTACACGGCCATGGATGGGGCAGAATGTACAGTTCAAACAGCTTTGCATAATATCAACAGCCTTGGTACGCGGCCATGGATGGGGCAGAATGTACAGTTCAGACAGCCTTGTAAGGTATCAACAGCCCTGGTACACGGCCACGGATGGGGCAGAATGTACAGTTCAAACAGCTTTGCATAATATCAACAGCCTTGGTACCCGGCCACGGATGGGGCAGAATGTACAGTTCAGACAGCCTTGTGCAAAGCAAGTGCAGTAGCAATAGTCTTGATGAAACAGTCACAGTGAGATTGTACTGGTTCAGATAGTTGCAGTAATCAAACTGTTGCCAGAGCTAGCAGCAGTAGCAGATTTAATAAAGGAATCTGTGAAGAACAATAGGATCCTATCTGCAACACACACACAAAGGTAGATCACACTGTGGGAGCTGACTGAGAGCCTGGGCTCTGCTATCCACAGCCCTTGTAAAAGAGACCCCCCTTTGCAGTACTGAAGAGAGACAAACAAAATAGCGCCCGCGAAAAGAGCAGGGAAAATTGGCCAATCAGAAAGGTTTGTGGAGATGAAGAAGCAATGGCGGTCCCCGGGGAACACTAGCGAGCCGAACAAACGGCTTCCAAAAATAAAAAAGGCGCTCTGGAGCCGCGGGGCTGAGAAGCGCGATCGCGGCTATAAAAGCCAGGAAGAAAGTTTGCCACAGACGGAAGATGGAGCAAAACATCCCCTAGTAATTGGGGAGAGCCAGGGACACTGGGAGCAAGCCACAGCCGCAGCCTGCTAGCAACTGTCGCAGCGAGATTTAAATTGCCGCAAAACGATCCGGGGGAGGCGAGGCAGTCCAACCAGAAAGGGACATTGATAGTATGGAGAGCCGCAGTCACAGGCTCTGAGGGAAAAACGCCGTGAAAATAGGCTGCAATAGAACGCAATCGCGGCTGTATAAGGTATGCAGGGAAGCCTCCGTCAAGGAGGCAGAGCAGCCAGGGAACTCCCCGAGCAGGAAGAAAGATCGGCAAACAGGCAAGCCGCAGCCGCGGTCTGCAGAGACCGTCCCGGCAAGGTATTAAACGCCGCGGACGAGTCGGGGAAGGCAAAGAGCAGTAAAAGCTGGCTCCTGGCGGGGGAGATTGAAAGTGCCGCCCCTGAAAAAAGCCAAAGACAAAAGGAAGCCACAGCAGCAGGCTCCCGATCGTCAGGGCACGAAAAGGGTGGCTGAGCAGGCTAGGAAAAAACGCAGCTCCTGGTTAAGGCTGCGTCTGCCACTGAGGGAGAGAGACCGCAGCTGCGATCTCTCTAAACCGTTGTAAGCTTTGTCTTGGGAAGAAAAACACCCGGGCAAGGGGGAACCTCCCCAAGGAAATCCCCAGGAATGACACACAAACAGTAGTAAAAGACAAGACAGAGGAAAGGGAACAACGTGAAATAAACACACAAAGCTCCACACTCTGTCACACAAAACTTATCTAGTCACTAGCTTTAGATCTTGCGCGGACGAAGGCAAGAATGAACTGGAGAGTGGGAGGGGCTTGACGCCCTAGTCTTGACTTCAGAAACATTCTTGCCTTCGGATGATAGGACGAGCTATAATCCAATATGATGGCAAAAAGGTACATAAACTTTGACAAAAGAAATGCAAAAGAAATTTTAAAAATTCAAGGCTCACACTGCTAAAAATGAAGTCCAAGAATAAAATCAAATGTAAAATTGCCAATCTCCTAACAAAAGTATGTAACTTGTCCCTAAGATTATTCTCCATACCAGAGGACTGGAAAGTAGCCAGTGCAACATCAGTTTTTAAAAAGGAATCCAGAGGGGATCTGGGAAATCACAGGCAGGTTAGTATCTATTCTGGGAAAACTAGTGGACAGGATTAAAAACTGAATTACCAAACATATAGAATAAGTCTGGTTAAAGCAGAACCAGTGTGACTTCTGCAAGGGTACATCCAGTCTCACTAACTCATTAAAGTTCTTTGAGAGTCAGCAAACAGACAGAGATGATCCAAGTCCCTCACCTGAGTAAGCTTAGCAGTCATGGGATAAGAGGACAGGTTTTTATGGATACGTAACTGGTGAAGGAACAAGGAAAAGGATTAAATGGACAGGTATCCCACTGCAGGGAATGAAAGAACCAGTATTGGAACCAGTGAGCAGTGAGGTGACCAAGTTAACAATATCAAATTGTTCTGAGTAATATGAACAAAAAGGAAATGTGAGGTGCTCCAAAAAGATCTCTTCAAACTGAGTGAATGGTCATTAAAATGGCAAAAGCAATTTAATGTTAGTAAGTGTAAAGTAATGCATATCAGGGCAAAACATCCAACTTAATATATATGCTAATGGGATCCAAATTGGCTGTAACTGACCAGGCAAGAGATTTTGAGTCGTAGTGGACAGCTCAATGAAAATGTCAACCTAGTGTGCAGCAGCTATGAAAAAGCCTAATTCCAAATTAGGGATCATTAAGTAAGGGTTTGAAAATATTGTAATGCCATTCTACAAATTTATGGTGCAACCACACTTAGGAATACTATATACACTTCTGGCCGCTAAACGTTAAAAAAAAAAAGATACTGTAGAGGTGGAAAAGGTTGCCAAAAAGGTAACCAAAATAATCAAGGGGCTGGAGGAAATCCCCCAGGAGGAAAGGTTTACAACATTTGGGATTTTTTTAGTTTAGAAAAAGGGCAAAGAAGGAAGGACATAAGACACTTATTTATTTATTAAACTTTTATCCCACCCTTCTTCCCAGAAGACGCCCAAGGCAGCAAGAAGAAACTGTAGTGAGATAAGTTCTTCCTCCATGTCTCACAAATATTGGAATCTGGGGTCATCCAATGAAGCTGAATGTTAGAAGATTAATGACAAACACAAAAAGTACTCCTCCACACAGCACATTGTTAAACTAAGTAACACGTTACCACAAGATAAAGGGACAGCTATCAACTTGGCTTTAAATGGGTTTTAGACAAATTCATGGAGGATAAGGATATTAATGGCTACTAACCGTGACGACCGTATAGGACCTCCAGTAACTAGGCAGTATGCCTCTGAAAACCAGTTAGTGGGAAGCACAAGCGGAGACAGTGTTGTGTTTATGTTCTGTGTCCCATAGGCAGGCATCCGGTTCGCTGCTGTGAGAACAGGATACTGGACTAGATGTGTCTTTGGTCTAATCCAGCATGGCTCTTATGTTCTTAGCTATAATTATTGGTTTATTTGTAATGTCCATTTTGCAATGGACAGAACAGATCAGAACAAAACTGATCTCAAGAACTATATTCTGCTTTTTTTTACAGTCTATAAGATGAAATGACAAAGACCATAATAAATTACGTATTTTCAGAACCTGCTAAATAACCTTAGGCATATATGATTATATAAGATAAACATATCTCCTTTTTTCTATATCAATTAAACAATACATTTTCAAATATCCTAATGTATAAGACTGTTAAGACATTACTGAATTTTTGAATGAATAACTCTTTCCCTACAATATTTAACAATCTTAAATAACATATTAATTTTGCTGTGAGTGCATATTTCCACAGCTACTCTATCCAGTCTGTTACAGAAGTATAGTACTTTGTCTGCAGTCACCATTATTCCTTATTCAATGTACTGACAAAGCCTTCTATACAGTTTAAAAAGTAACAAAAAGAAGTATCAAGGAAGTAGGTAAACCATTTGCTGGTTTTGTCTCAGTCACAAGCATGTAAATGAGGAGAATCACTTCCTGCTTTTAACACTGAGACTTGTAAGATGAATTTAAGGAGCCCTTCAAAGCTATACTGGTCATTCCCAAACTCTTCCTAAAGTCTAATTCTAAGTGCCCTGATGTGGTCCTGTTTTCAAAAATGAGTTGATGCTGCAGGACTGGATAGCCAATCTCACCTGGATCCAATCACAGCAGCAGGGAACCATCACAAATAAGTATTCTACAAAGAATTAAGTGTGCCTGTTTAGAATTAACTTAAGGAAAAAAAATAGAAATCAAATGACCACTACATTCTAGCTCCAGCCTACATTTTAGAGAGGTTTTGGCAGAACTCTCCTCTTTCAAGCTCTGCTGAGAAGGGGGGAAAAAAAAGGATAGCAATCTGCACACTTGCAGAAATACCATAAGCTCGTGGGTAGAAAAAGAGACATATAAGTGTGTAATATTACATTGTTTCAGCCTATAATGTAACACACATACACCACTTCTAATCAACTGAAACCTGTGTATTTCTTAATGATTTTCTCATTTTATTTATCTTTCAGTTCTGCAGTCAGAAACATAGTTGTTTCACAAAGATTGTTTAATGTTCAAAACCCCTTTCTTATGAGTAGGCTGGAGTCCCTGTGAGGTCAGTGAAAGAATGCCTCTGAAAATCTCAACATCAGAGTTAGACTCAGGATCCATTTAGAGGAATTGGTTTCAAAAGTACCAGATTAGCCCATCTCATGAATAAAACTAGCCACAGGCAAAGGCTAGAACCCAAAGAGTCCCAATGTAAGAGTGAAAAGCACTTCCACCGCCTTGGGGCAGAGGGAAGATTGCCAATTCTTAATTTCAAATGTAGTCCTTTTGTGCCATGTTAAATCCTGTTTTGAAAGTTTTTCTGACCTTTTGGAGCAGTTGCGTGATGATGGTAGTGGTGATGGAGGAAGAGACTATAGTGGGGAAAAGGTGAGAAAGTCCTATTCATTGTGTGGACCTTTGGATCCTGGTCAGCTTAACCTGTACTGCAGACGTGTACAACATTCTCAAAGCATTTTTCATATGCCCATAACCAAACAAGAACCTAGGGGATGTTTAGTTTTATATAAAGGATTTCTACAATGTTTCAATAATACTATAATAATCTACAAAGGAATATCTAAAAAACAGACCATTTTCTTCTGAGCAGAGAAGTACCAAAGCTTAGGTAAGAGGGTCATGGGATGTTTTGTTAAATAAAGAAGGTCTTCCATTAGAATTGTACTTCCAGAAGTATTCACACTCGCAATGATTTCTAATTATGAAGTTTGAAGAATTAGTTTTCAATGCTTGAGTTGGTTCTCCTATTTACTACTAAGACTCACCATATACATTACTGATGTGACATGGGAGTAACCTCCTAGTTTGATCCTTCAGTACAGCAGAGACATTGGAACAGGAAACACTGGAGTCAGGCAACCTATATGGCTGCTTTCCCCCACCTCCATCTATTACACTGGGAAACCAGACCCTAAGAAAACAGTTTCCACACTGCAACGGTACACATTAAATAGGCCCTCAAGTCTTCCAGATTCAGAAGAATAATATAAGCCAGTATAGATATGTTATGCAACTTGGATTTTGAATCCAACATCCACAGATCTGAGTAGTTGTAGGAAGCGGGTAAGCTAATGCACCGCAATCCATTGTCATACTTGTGTAATACCAAAATATGTGGGTGAAGAGGGTAAAATATTTAGAACTGGCCAACTGAGTTCAAAGCATTCAACCAGTCAACTAAAGGATTTTTACCTAAAAGATTAGAGTTCCTACTATGCAGCATTTTCTCTTTAAAAACATTAAAGTTGTTTGCTGAAGTGAAATATGTAGTTTGCTATAACACTGACGCAGAAGGCAACTGTATAAAAATGTCTTGCCTGTTCACAACCCATACCTTTAATAATCACCTGTTAGCCTTCTCCTGAATAAACTGCCCACTGCAGAATAATGTGAAGTTCCCCCCACCTAGGTATCACCTAGTGGTTCAGGCCAACCTTTTTAATTTGAATCCAGCTCTCAAATAGAGGCTAGAGAATCATCCCTCCACATCAGTGGGAGAGAAAGAAAGCTAACTAAAGTATAAAAGGCAGCACAATTACCCGAAATCTGAATCTGGACCATCTGGAGTCATGTGTTCTGGGTCTGTGCCATTTTCTAAAATAGGAGGCGTTTTCCTGTGTTCCATTGTTAAGCCGTTGACTGATTTACTTGAACTCTGTAATGATGGCCAGGCATCTTTGTTATTACTGTTGGGTCTGGAAAGAGGTGAAAGTAAAAAAGAGTTCAAGTTATGGAGAAAGTCTTAATATTGAAACACTGGGGAAATTATTCCTCATGCCATATATGGTGCAAAGGAATAAGGAGATCTTCAACACAAATTTTAGTGTTTGCCCTTACGACTGTAGGAATAAATTGTTTCTTGCACCAGGCAGATTTACACTTACATTTGTAAACTTTTAGGTGAATCCGACCAAGATATGTGGTCCTTAAACTGTAATTTCATCCCAGTGTTTTCTATTTTTATTAATATTATTACCCCTGCCTTCCAGGTGATATGCTATTATATCCATGCAATGTCCTTGAGGATTCCCCCATGTGGCCTGCATTATACACTGTGGAAATATCACTACACCAGTTCTAGTGAAACTAAGTTCATCTACATTACCCGGTTCCTCTCATTTTAGGTATTTGTCCCAAAACTTTCCAAAAGTATGTTAATTTAAAGCATTGATCACTGAATAAGATTCTCTCAGCGGCTTTTGATACCGTTGACCACGGTATTCCCCTGGACCGCCTGGAGAGGCTGGGCATAGGGGGCACTGTAATGCAGTGGTTCCGTTCCTTCCTCTCTGATAGGTACCAGAGGGTGGCACTGGGGGATGAGGTCTCAGACCCATGGCCTCTCACTTGTGGGGTACCACAGGGTTCCATCCTCTCCCCGATGCTGTTTAACATTTATATAAAGCCGCTGGGAGCTATCATCAGGAGATGTGGGCTGCAATGTCATCAGTATGCGGATGACACGCAGCTCTATCTCTCATTCAAGTCTTCACCGGGGTTGGCTGTGGAAACCCTGTCCAAGTGCCTGGAGTCGGTGAGTGGCTGGATGGGAAGCAATAAGCTGAAGCTGAACCCTGACAAAACTGAGGTACTATTCGTGGGAGATAAGAGATGGTTGGGGGATGTTAAGTTGGTGCTTAATGGGGTACATTTGCCCCTGAAAGACCAAGTCCGCAGCCTGGGGGTCATTCTTGACTCCCAGCTGTCCATGGAGGTTCAGGTCTCGGCTGTAAGCTGGGCGGCATTGTATCAACTCCATTTGATACGACGGCTGCACCCCTACTTTCCAAACCATCTGCTCCCATTGGTGGTACATGCCCTGGTCTCCTCTCGCCTAGATGACTGTAATGCGCTCTACGTGGGGTTACCCTTGAAAACGGTGCAGAAGCTGCAACTGGTACAGAATGTCGTGGCTCGCCACATTAAGGGTAGCCGCCGGCAAGACCACATTACTCCAGTGCTGAAGGAGTTGCACTGGTTACCAGTTGCTTTCCGAGCCCAATTCAAGGTGTTGGTTTTGACCTTTAAAACCCTGTACAGTTTTGGCCCAGTCCATCTGAAAGAGCGCCTCCAGCATCATCAATGTTGCTGCCCAACAAGATTAGCCTCAAAAGACCTTCTCTCCGTCCCACCAGTTAAAACAGCTAGACTGCTGAGAACTAGGGAGAGGGCTTTTTCAATTGTAGCACCCACTCTATGGAATTCCCTCCCAAATGACATCCGCTATGCCCCCGCCATGATGAGCTTCCGCCGGACCCTGAAAACCTGGCTCTTCAGGCAGGCCTTTGGGGTGGGTTAGATTTTAGTGTTATTGTTGGAATTTTAAGGCTGTAATGTGAATTGTATGTTTTTATGTTGTGCGTTGCCCAGAGTGGCTGGACAACCAGCCAGATGGGCGACTAATAAATGTAATAAATAAATAAATAAAATGAATAAATTCTTCTGGTATGTAAAATTATTTAAGAGTCTGAATAAAAGCAAACTGAAATAGGGAATTACATCTTTAAAAAGATATTCCTGCTGGATTTTGTATGCATATGCTAATAGATATTAACATTAACCATCAATGTAATTATAGACGTTTCTTTCTCCTCATTAGTCCCTTTGGTTCATCTGATTATTTTTGAAAGCATCATCCCTATAAGGAATGAAGGATATTTAGAACTGCATCTTACACTGAATGTGTTGGAGACCTGTATTATACTGTACATCCTCATCTTCTTGAAAGCAATGTCTTGCCTTACCATTCATTCCTTGAAATGCAATGAATTTATGAGTTCTCAGAATGAAAGTGGAACAAGCACACATAATACTGCTTCCTAAAACCAAGCAAAACCAAGGCTGTAATTAGAAAACTTGGTTGCATTTTTAGTTTTCATACCAAGTCTCTCATCTATCCACACATTTCTAGATTGGCTCCATAACTCAGTCACTGCAAGAAGATAAATATAGTACCACTGTCAGTCCCATTTACCAAGTTGACAATTAATCTCATATCATGCTTATCTATTAGTCTACTCTCTGTTCTAAAGTCCATAACTATATGGTATTTGCTTCTGTCTAAATCTCACTTCTAGATTTTAAGACTGATAACTGATGAATTCATAAATTGGCTTCTTTTAGACAGCCATTTAAAGTTACTGCCCAGATGCACTGGAGGAATCAAAGTAGTAGGAACCTAAGCCTTTGCCTATGGACCAATGAAAGATATCTGGTGCAGAGAGGTTCATAACAGAGAAAGCACAAAAAAATCTTCATGAAGTAGCCTTTAGCAGCAGATAAATTTTTCTATTTTGAATAGAAATCTGTATTTGCTATTCAGATGACACTTGTTTCAGGAGCAAAACTGAACTCTAAGGCCATGGAAAGTCACATGCTCACTTATTAGATTCGTAGCTAAGAATGGCAAACAAACATCAAAACAGATGATAAGAGGGTACCAAGAAGCTAGCATTTAAAAAAATTCTTCATCTTTCAAGCTGTCTGGGATCTTACAAAATTAATCAATTGAGATTTAAGAGACCACTGAGGGAGCACAGACAATTCAGGCAACATGCACCAGTAGGTGCTGAGCTTATTCTCACTTTGTTTTGTGGGGCACATAAAATGGTCATGCATGCCCAATCCACCATTAGTCATCAAAGTCCCACCTTGGATCTTTTTGCAAGAATGGGAATAAAGTCCCAGATAAACTCCTACTGCTGAAACTGACTAGAGCCAAATTTGTTGCCATTTCAGAATACTCTGTTTTCTTGTTGTCACTTCTTGCCTTATGGTGGGACTTCATCAGGTCTGACTACTCTGTGCAGACCACCCTGTGAGAGAAAATATCACTTGACCCTTTCATGACAATTGGTTAATTTCTCTTGAAGCTCTTGAACAGTATTTCTCTCTAAAGCTCACATTAACTCAATAGTCAGAGTATAACAAGAAGGTATGAGACGCTCTCAAATGACAAAACTGAGATGATGTCCCACCCAGAGTCAAAATATCAGCAAGGTTGTAAGAAAAATCGACACGTCTAATCCAAATTCTGCTAATAAAATTCTACTTTTATAAATCTCTTGTCAACTTTCCTGAATGCAAGATTCTTCATTTCCTTTAAGAGATAAAGTCAATCCACTATTTGGCATTAGACAAAGTAGTTTAGGATCCTAAGCAAGGTAGCTCTTGAAAGCTTATTTGAAAAGTATTCCTATTTAAGAAAGCCTCTAAAGAGTCCCAATTTTTGTCCACCATTTGTTTGCTATGGTCATGAAGTACTGATGTTCATTTGCAAACAGATTTTCCCATGCAATCAGTTAAGTTCCTCTGCATTAATGGCTGAAGAGGCTTAACCAGAGGTGACGGCACCATGACAACCATTATAACTTAAGTAGTATTTTGCAAGTACAAATATTACTTCAGATTCTAAACATTAACAGCACTTCTACCAACCAGTTAAGCTTTTCCAGAAATAGACAACCACTTAAAATTATAACTTGGAATATCTAGGTGCTAACTTTAAAAAATCCTTAGCAATATTTTGTTACACAGACATATAAACCTATGTTACCCTGTCAAACTCTGCACCCTAGATATCAGCAGCCAACTTATTTTAACACAAACTTCAGCTAAGTTGCCAAGAATCAGAACTTTTCACAAATTAACTTTGTCTTTCAGATGAGCCCTCCATGGCATTCTCACCTTCTAAAGGCAAGGCTGAACCAATTTGTTCATAATAATGAAGTGTTGTATTTAAAATGAGTAAATATCATAATTTGTATTCCCAGTTTAAAGGCATACCCTGCTGATTTCACAATAGTAAACAATGCTCTAGTTAGAACATTTGCTGAAACTTAAATTCAGAATGTATCACAAAACCTTATCAGTGTAGGCATAAGTGCGGAGATGTTCTATTTTCACTACATATATAGGTGTGGCAGCAGCTTTCATTTAAGTAAACACACGCACAAGTGTTTGAAAATGCTGCATACATCTGTATAATGATGTAAGGGAAGTAAGATGTCATGTGTGCTGGCTTAAGCAAGTAAGGCAGTGAACCACAGTGCTGAGGGAGAGAAAAAAAGGGGTTTGATGAAAACTAAAAAGCACTGACAGAGAACCTTTACTTACACATCGTACCTCTGTAGTGAAGCCACTTTGTTCTTGTTCTTGTCAACTACATTTGAAGACAGCTGGAGGAAGTTGGGGTTTAACTTGTACAACTCTTGCAGTAATTTCTGTTCGTATTCCTGATGCTTACCAGCCTGCAGTGAGAAAAATTTATAACCTGGTAATTTAAAGTGAATGTTTCTACAGCAAATTCCCTTCTTCTGCTCAAGCTTGAATTTGAAAGGTCCGTCTGTGCAATAAAAAGTCATTTTAAGCTGGCCTAGTTCATGTCCCCCCCAAATCACAAGCCTATGACAACTATTTTGGCTTTTTTTGGTAAGAGTGTCACTTTGCTGCTGCATAAAGCAGAAAATTAGGTTTACTATAAATTAGATAAGACCTTTCCAATTTAAGTGAAAGCTCAACTCAGAACAATTCATGATAATGATCACATTTCATATTATTATAAAATGCCCATTTTAGTTTCTTTAGTAAACTGCTCTTTGTGTAAGGAGACACAAAGTGATTAGTTAAAGTAGGGATAGGGAACTGGGGGACCTCAATTCCCATCCTCCCCAACCACTGTCTGTGCTTGCTGGGGCTGATATGAGTTGGGAATACAACAACATTGGAAGGGCTCAGGTTCCCCATCCCTGTCTTAGCCTTCAAGCTACTTTTAGCTCTAGCTATGTCTAGAGACATGAATGAAGGTCCAGAAAAGAACCGCTCCCCTCCCCCCTCCCCCTCAATTTTTTGAAAAAAAGTCTTGGGGGAACAGGAAAAAACATCACTCCCACAAAAGTTTCCAGTTTTTTCCCAAGGCTTCACATCTCTAGCTATGTTACAATTTAACGTTAAACAAGTTTTCAAGTAAGTACAAAAGACAATTTTGATTTGTGAAAAGAATGACCTCAGCACTCAACTTTTCATGAATGAATTCTGAACTTTTGTGCAAAAGTTCTTACATGAACTTAGATCCGTTAACCAAATGTTAGATTTAACATGTAACCTGTGCGCTCATCAATGTTCATAACAGCCCACCCCAAATGCAAAGATGCTCAACACAAACTCTTAAAATGGAAAACTTAATTTTACTGTTATATACACCCATTTGAGCAATGTGGTCAGGATAGCAAACATGGCAGCTTTGCAAAGTTTTCTGAGAGATTCCCTGGAAACACGATGAGGACATAGTAGTCCCTTAAGGTGAATGTCCATTGACATATATAGATACACATTGTTTGCTAACTACTAACAAAGGGTACTAACTAGATACAACTCAATGAGAAGGAGGAGAAATGTTTTCCTTGGTGGAGAGAGTCCTAAAAGTCTTGCAACACTCAGTAGGCTTATGAAGGTAGGAAGCAAGGGCTTTACAGACATTTCAGGCAGGGGTCTCTTCAGGCTTCTGGGCACATTTGCAAATGATAGAAACTGTGATGGGCACCACACATACATCAACCAAGCACACACAACAATCTATTATACTGGTTACAACAGAATGCTTCTTTCAAGGATAATTTCCGCAAAGTGAGTGGTGGGGGAAAGGAACCCTGTGGGTGACAAGGAAAGCCTCTGTGGATAGCATGTGCACCTGATCTTGGGGGTGCCCTCATCTAGAGTGTGTAAAGTATATTCCTAAGTATCCTTGTATTCTGGAAAGAAAGAAGGTAGATGTCTATCTTGGGTAAAGTGAAAACAGTCAGACATTAAGCCTGGGTAAAACAGTAAAATCCGAGTCAAAACACTACATCCTTATCCACCACCAAAGAAAGGTATATCAGAATACAACTAACAACTCACTCTACGAGCAGAAGAGACAGCAACAAGAAAAACCACTGAAAAGTGTAGATAACAAATTGCCATAGGTTTGAAAGGCTTATTTCTATAAAACTTTAAAAAGCAGGGGAATTGGCCAGCTATAGTGAATGCATCAGGGCAGCAGACCTCCTCTCTGAGATATTGTACTGGCCTACAAATTTGTAAAAATGCAAACAGAATTTGGGTTGGTCTTCCACAATCCAATCCACTTCCTGTATAGCTTGGAAGAATCTGGTAACATGTGCCTCTGAGCATATGGTGAGTGGTAGCAACACTTGCAATGAGCCCAAATAACAGAAACAAGTAATGTGCTGTGCTGGTTCTCATTTTAGAAGAGAGGAAGCATAAAGACTGTTGATGTGGTTCAGATATTCACTTTCAATTTGTTTGATTAACTTGGCAATTTTAGTGACGTTTCCTATGGTAATCTTGGTAAGACAAAGACATTAAGGGATTCAAACGTAGGTGATAGCTAGTATTTCTGATTGTACACATAAATTCAGCAGTTCTTAACTTTTAATGCATGACCACAATAAATGGAAAAAATCTGCTCCCTGATCTCCTCATTTAGCAATTGCTAGAGATGCAGTAACATATGTAGCAGTTTTAAAAGTTAATTCTCTATTAATAAGGTGGTTTAACTTTGCTAGAGACACTTTAATGCTTTTATAGGAATAAGATATCATTACTGATGAAGAATGCATGTCCAAAATACATTCAATTTTTAAAAAATATTCCTTCAAGATATATCAAAGTCTAGTATAAACTGTTGCACTCCCAGGGTATCCTAATGCTTAATGCAGCCTTTCCCAACCAGTGTGCCTCCAGATGTTGTTGGACTACAATTCCCATCTTTCCTGACCATTGGCAATGCTGGCTGAGGCTGATGGGAGTTGTGGTCCAACAACATCTGGAGGCACACTGGTTGGGAAAGGCTGGCTTAATGTCTTCTTAGTTTTAACAAAATTCAGATATATTCTGGAAATACCACTTTCACTAAACTTCCAAATGAATTCCCCCCCCCACAAAGATGTACAGTATAATGTTTGTCACACTATATATACACACAACTTAAAATGCCTTATTTGAAAGAAGGGAAAAATAACATCCATCACTAACTAATGAACTGTCACAGGAAATCACTTACCTATTTTATTTTTATATTTTAAATTAAAAAAATTAAAAACACATCTACTTATAAACAGAGTATGCAAATCTATTTGCTACCTTTCCCAGTTCAGACAGTATCACTTCTAATTTGTAACAAGAACTCTTTGCAGTCTTTATTATGTTTCCTCTCAATCTAGCCTTGGGCAGGAGGTTACCGTTATCTCCACTTCAAAAATAAGGGACAGAGAATAAGAGTCAGGCCAGTTTGGACATAACTATCCTGGCTTAATAACAAAAATCAGGCCGTCATGCTCCCCACTCTCCCCATGTGCTGGTTTCAACACTTCGGACTATGGTTTAAAGAAACCATAACTGAAATGGGAACTGTAGTTTCAGCACTGATTTACGCTGTAATCCAGTACACACTTTCCTGGGAGTAAGTCCCATTGAAACCAATGGAATTTACTTCTGAGTAGGTATGTATTGGATTGCAGCCTTACTAATCAGGATCTGAAATGAGAAAACTGCAGTAATATTTTGTGGTACAGGTTGCAACCCACATACCTGCATCTCCTCTTTTGTGAAACTGGCTGCTTCATCCCCTAATTCATGTAGATACATACAGTCTGGTTTTGGACACTGCATGTTCTTCAGAAAATAACTGCAATATTTTGTGGTACCTAAAGATGCCTGGTGGAAAACAAAACATCTCAGTAATTATAAAGAAGAGCTAACTATATATTGCAGAAGTAAACCTGTTTTAAAATTCAGCTTTTGATGCCGTGGTGCTTAACTACTTAAACTGGTTAGACATTTACCACTACAATTGAGCCTTATTCTCATATAGTTACAAACCAGAGCTTGGAAGTAATTAGTTACAAAAAATGTATTACTTGTAATTTATTACTTTTTTGAGGAACGAGTGGGTAATTCCTTTACATTTTGATTGTAATAGAAAGCGGTGTAATTTTATTACTTTTGAGGGGTAATTGTAATGTTTCCAGCATTACTTTTGGCCATTACTTGGGGGGGCAGGGGAAGTCTTCTGCTCCTCTGATTTGTGGATAAAAATTGTGCGCCTCAAACTGGGCTTCTGTGCAGCATCGCTCTTCCCTCATGCTCTGTGGGTGGGTAGGAAGCGACGAGGGAGGAAGTAGAGAGCAAGACGGGGTGGAGTGGAAATAACAATTGTCTGAAAAAATGGACGGTGGTGGAAAAGAATGGAGTGGAGGGGGAAAGCAGCTGGAGGGCAAGAACACAGATAAAGAGAAGGAGGCAGCAGCGGAATGGAGATAAAGAACTGTGGAGGTGAAAGATTGTGTGTGTGTGCGTGAGCATACTATGTTTGCAGTTGGCATGCAAAGCAGCCTCCGCCACCCACCCTGGCTACTTTGCTGCATTTGCAGTGTTTTAACTTTTTTGCATCTCAGAGGAAAATGTTGGCTTGGGTCGGTGTCTCTTAGTTCGTGGCAGAGCAGGGTCCGGGAGGTGGTTAAGTCAGAGAGATTATGCTGGCTGGCTGAGAGAGTGTGTGTGTTGCACTTGGTTTGATGTGAAAAGATCTGAGTAGCAACCTCTGCCTCCTTTACCACCGGAGAGATCACTACCACTGTCTTATAGATAAAAATAATTATTCTACTACTTCTGGGTGTGCATGTTTATTTTTAATGCTGCTTTAGGTGCAATTTAAGTGTAACTGTAGTGATTACTTTTGAGTAACGGTAAAGTAACCAATTCCTTTCTGAACAATTTTAATTGTAATGGTAATTTATTCCTTTTTGGAGCCATGTAACAGTAAATGTAATTTATTCCTTTTAAAAACTAATCTTCCAAGCTCTATTACAAACACTTATAATACACACATTAATATTACCTTAAGTGTTCTTCCATCTACTACCACATTATTGACACACTGTATGGCTCTGAGTGCATCTTCTGACCGGATGTAAGTTACATATGCACTTGCACTTGGACCCTAGATAATTAAAAAAGGTTTAAGCATACAGTTCAGTTAATTATTTAACCTATAATGTAGCATTGAACTTCACAAAATTCTGAAGTATTTAATATAGAAGTTATTAAAATAAACTATGGAAGAAGCCCTCTGCAAAGGATTCATCATACTTTACAGAAGTGCAGTAATAATTATGATTGCAATGTTTGATTAGTTTAACTAGATTATAGGAGTGCCGCTCATTAATCGGACAGCAGATTTAAAAAACATTTTTGTAATACTAGTACTTATAGAAACTCCATCTGGCAAGCACCATTTTAAGAAGCACTTGCACCTGGAATACAAACATGAGGAATACCTCTAAGACAATGTCTGCCACAACATGAATGCAAAACCTAAATACAATTGCTTCAGAATGAATTAAATTTACATGTGGGTAAAACAATCAATAAGCTGAAACTAAAACCTTACAAGGTTGAAATAATGACTTGCTGAAATTAGGTTTGAACTGACAGCTTCCCAGCTAAATGACTGCTATGTGCACTGACCCATAAGACATTCATAACAATGAGACCACCATAGTTTTACCCCCAAATCTTTATCATGCAATTAGATTCTCTTCTTTCCTTACAATTACTTTGTAACTTTTTACCTGATCTTTGCTCCTCTATCCATTTTGAAGCCAACGTCTAAAAGCTTAAAAGTGCCCAAAGTAATATATTCCTTCGTACTAATAAATTTGAAGGAAGAAAGTAGCATATACTTTGAGACAGGAATGAATCTTCGCATTAGTATGACATTAGCATGTTCACCAGATTAACGTATAATCAGAGAACTTCAATGAGGCACAATGCAAACTCAGAAAACAAGTGAAAAACTGCAACAGATTTCTAGTATATCGACTTCTGCACCACCAAACAGCTGCGGCAACTCATGGGACATTTCAGGTTAGAATGCAAGTACACCTCTGAACAGATATACATGGAGAGAAAAATAAGAGCCTACATTCTAAACTGAACAAATAAGAAGACTTGGACACATATTTGCAGGGAAGTGTCATTTCAAATCATGTTCTATAGATAAAGACTTCCCAATAAAAACAGAAAAAAACAGAATTAAACAGATTACATTTAAAGGATGCCCTTAACTGAAATAACATTCCAATTCATGGTATTTAAATATTTCACTGGTGAGCATTCTAGGTTGTAGAATTAATTGGATTCTGATTATTAGTATATGTAGAGTAAAATAGGGCTGTTGAAGTTATTTTTTTCTGGAATGTTTTTGTCCAAAGTGTGTCAACACTCAATCATCCACATGCCATTGAAATTGCTGAAGACCAGCTGAACACCCACCTCTTGCCCAGGACAAATGGAAGTCAGTATCTTACCTGTGAGCCGGCATATGATGTGCTGTTGTTGATGACAACTTTGTGTATTTTACCAAATTTCCCAAAATATTCTGGCCTTTTCAAAACCTGTATGGAAAATTAATTTAACTGATATAAAAGCAATATTAACAAGCAGCTCAAACAAAACTCAGACCACTATTTAAACCTTACTTGATTAAGAAACTATTTTTACTCACTTTGAAAATTCTTTGTAACAAAGTTAAAGGGATATTGTTAAGTAGTTACAAATGAATTATGCAAAACAGTGGCAATTAAGCAAATCCCAGCACCAACCACTCGAGAAGTGAGATTTTATTGTCCCAGATTTGGAAACGCACCCTAGCTCCTATCTTGGTTGATTTAGGCAGAAACCTACTTATCCAACTGTTGCTCCGTTAGTAATGACAGTATTTATTAATGAGCACATATCACCAGAGCTTGGAAAAGTTACTTTTTTGAACTACAACTCCCATCAGCCCCAGCCAGCATGGCCACTGGATTGGGCTGATGGGAGTTGTAGTTCAAAAAAAGTAACTTTTCCGAGCTCTGCATATCACATACTGCCTTTGCTACATTTAGTGCCAGATAGCTTCAGCCTTCTCTCTCCTGAAGCCTATCCATATTATAATGGGTTCCTTCCAATGGCCCTCAGTCCCTACCACAGAAAATCCAAGTCTTAAGCAAGTGTGAAAAAACATGAAATTATGGGGCTATATGAGGCCCATAAGGGCACTCTATAAGGTTGGTGCTACTATTGAAAAGGCCCTACTCCTGATAACCCTCCCTCATATTTCAGTCACCAGGGATTGGCAAATCTTGGAGCAATACCCTGTAATGAGGGTTGAATGAGGAGAACAGCAGGTACAATACAGGAGAAGGCAGTACCCAGGCCCTAAACCATTTTAGACTTTTTAAAAAATTTAAGAGCCAACACCACTGAGTCCAAAAGCAAACAGGTAGCCAGTGCAGATCAACAGGACTGCCGGGCAACAGGTACAGCGGGCACAGATGTAACAGGACCACAGCCACAAGTGACCCCAGACTATCTCTTTTTTTTAGTTAATTTCTAGCCCTCATAGAAAGCAAGTTATGAAGCAAGATGTACATGTACCCTTCTAAGCAAATTCCCTGAGGTGAGGCAGCCTGGTTGCTCCTGCTTTTTGGTGTTTTTAGCCAATGAGTAAAGTTAGAGATGAGACTGATGAGTGAGGTAAATGAGTGATCCTAAGGCACCACTATTTCCCCCTCCCTTTTATTGCATTTTTCCTGCTTTCATCTCATGTTCTAATCCTTGGAATCGCTATAGTTTGCCCTCCTTTTTCCTAGCAACCAGGACACCTCTTTTCTGTGGTGGGTTCATAACAACTTTGCTGATACACCTATAGAACTCGTTATATAGCTAACTTACAGTATAATGGTATACATGTCTACTCAGAAGTAGAAAGGTGAAGGCCTGGGGAAAAACCAGAAAATATTTGGGGGGGGGTGATGTTTTTTTCTATCTATTCCCTGAAGTCTTTTTGTTCTTCTTTCAAAAATTTGAAACATTAAAAACTTTGGGTTATGAAAAATTCTTATGAAAAATTCTCTTCTAGAATGATGAATAAAATATTCATGACAAGGTGTTTATAAATTTCCTTCTCCAAAATGATTTCAAAAACCAAGTAACAAGAAGACATTTAAGACTATGTACAGTATCATATAATTATAGTTCCTGTTCAATCAGTACAGTAGGGCCCCGCTAATACGGCGGGTTAGGAACCAGGCCCCCGCCGTAAAGCGGAACCCATTGACTATAATGGGCCACGTCGTGTGAAAATGACACGAAAATGTCGCAAAATCAGCTTTAAAACGGGGAATTTCCCCAAATTGAAAGCCGCCGCATGAGCGGAATGCCGGTAAGTGGGGCCCTACTGTATACCAATTTGTATCTGTCTGAATAAACTGTACTTTTAATACACCAAACATGATGATTTTATGAGAAAACCAAGTTATATGTTTTATATTCCTAAAGTAACAAAGTATATTTTACTCTGTAAAGGGTGCTTTAAAAAACTGCATATTTTTCCAGTTTCCCCAAAAGGGGAGGGGGTTCCCATGGTTTCAAAATTTCTAGAAATTTCACATCTCTACTCAGATGCAAGTCTTTGCATTTAATGGGGCTTACTCCCAGGTAAATGGATATAGAATTGCCGCCTAAGCTTTCGTTTAGGAGTTGACATTGGGGAACAGCAGGACTCCTATGTCTTTAATAGCTGTGTGGCAGACAGAAATTCAGTAAGTTAAGTCTCGTTTAGTATGGAAATACAATTATGGGAAAAACTTCACCTGTTCACATTCTGTCTATCAGATATTTTATTACAGATGTGGTCACCAATTCATTTTTGGGCCCTCCACTCCACCTATAAAAGAGGACACAAATTTGCATACAACACAAAGCACTGGCAAATCTATGCAAATCTGCATCTTCTTTGTGACGGGGTCAAAGGGCCCAACCTACCAGGCCCAGAAAATCCTGTTGGCACCCCTGCAGATGGAACACCAACATAGCAATATCCTAAAGCAGTGATTCTCCAACCCAGGCACACTGGTGCGCCCTAAGAGGTGGCTAGGAGTGCCTCAAGTATTATGAAAGTATATTTTAAAAATGAGAAGAAACCCATCTGTATAGGGTAATAGTTTTCCATAATTTATTTTTATTCATAGTTTAAAATATATTAATATATTTTTAATTTTGTACACGAAGTGCACCAGAAATGTTTTATATGTTTTACAGTGCGCCGCAAACAAAAAAAGTTTGAGACCCACTGTCCTAAAGTGACCAGTTTCAGATAGTCTGGTGACAGTGTTGCACCAACCAAAATTTCTGGAAGCGTTTAAGGGCAAGCCCATGTAAAGGGCATGGTATGCTTTAGCAACCTTCAGACTGAACTACCATGGCCAGAAATGTCTTCCTCAAGATAGAGTATACCTGGCATATCAGCCGAAACGCTTCTAGCCTACCAGGTGAATATCCAGATCAAGGAGCACTCCAAAGCTGAAAGTCTCCTTCTTTAGGGAAGTGCAACCCCATCCAAGACAGACTATACAACTAACCACAGCTCAACTGGTTCTCACAACCAACAATATTTCTGTCTTAATTAAGATTGTTTCTCCACATCTAGTCACACACTGTCCCTTCAAGACATCAGTTCAGAGTTTCCACTGTCTCTCTAGGATATGATGAAAATATGGGTGTGTGCACACGTGCACGTGCGTGTTGAGCATCAGCAGCAGACTGATGACATTTCAGCCCAGATCTCCAAACTAAAGGTCATGAGGCAGAGTAATAGTCAACCAGCACCACTTTATGAAAGCTATCCTGCAGGAATGACCAAGTGAGCCAAGTGATGTACCCTAAAGCCCTGTAAAGAATACTGTGGTTGATGGTATTGGGACACTGCCAAAAGGTCCAGGAGAATCAGCCAATTTGAAAAGGAACTTATTTGGCAACCATGGTAATTACAGCAAAAGTTCAGAATACAATTACTGCAAATGAAGAGCAGATCCCTGGCAACTGCTTACCTCTGGATCTGCTAGGCGTTGGGATAATCCTACTACAAAGACAAGATTCTTCTGTACAACCCGTACACTGGCCAGATGTTTACGATTCTCTGATATCTTCTGTTTTCTCTCATTTTGCTTCTGTTTCTTTTCATTTTTTATCCTTTGCAGCTCTTCTTGGGAGAGTGGTTTATACACTGCTGGATCTTCTGGATATGGCTAATAAGAAAAAAGTAGGTAAGTCTCCAAGAACCAGAAGTGGAATTCAGTTTAGTTGGAAAACGATAGCTTTTGATGCAAGGAAAAATGAATTAGTCCTAGTTTAATATATTAACACCTTTGATTATTCCGTTCCCTAAACCAAATCACATGTGTTTATGCAGATTGTTTAGAAATTACAACATCTCAAAATTATAAATTGCCAGGATGCCTCATGGGAAGCAATTTATGAATGAAATAAATAATACAAAAAAGGGGAAATAATGTTAACGTGAAATTTTACTGTTTTAAAAATCTCTAATCTAAAGCTGGGAAGAGAGATCTGAATCTACTGGCAAATCTCTGGGTGATTTGCAATGGATCAGCACGTATTTCTAATTGTCACTTGTTTAACAATAGCAACAATGCAACTCTCCCCACCACCCTACATTATACAGTACTTCTCCAGCAAAGAAAACAAGAGTACCCAGATGTTGTTTGTGTAGAAGGACTGTGAACTTTGTTCTTTTCTCAAATCAATTTCAGCCACCAAAATTATTTCATTATAATTTTAAGTCTTTTGCACCAAGTTCTGGTGGGTGATCTCAGGATTCTAGTAAAAAAATGAAACATGTCTCACAAGTCTTGAAGCATGCCCACCTTACTCTAAACTATATTACTCCATCAATATAGTTTGCTGCCCTGGGCTCCTACGGGGAGGAAGGGCAGGATATAACTTTAATAAATAATAATAAAAAGTATGAATTACATTAAACAATAAAATATCAAAAATCAAATAACCTCCACAAATAAAAAGGCTGTACTAAATTTTGAATACTGTCATTCCAGTATTTATTGTGCGCACACACACATGCACACACTCCTCCAAGGAGCTCAAGGTGGCATACATGATTCTCCTTCTCCCCATTTAATCCTCACAATCACCCTGTGAGGTAGGTTAGGTTCAGCTGGCCCAAGGTCACCCAGAGCATTTTGCTGCCTCCCTTGCTTTTATCATATTATTAATGCTTTTTTTCCCCCCATACAGGCAATGCCCCAGATTCTCAGGCACCATGGATGAATAGATGGTGGGATTTCTTTTACCCATCTGTAATTTACGGACATACTTTTATTAACTGCAGCATTTATCACCCATTTCAATATCCCAATACCACGATGATTTTTATATAACCAAGCAAAGTTTTGACACATGGGCATATACTACTATCTCCCCTCAAGTGTTCTCTGCACAAATCTAGAAGTTTGTAATGCATGCAGGTGGCTATGTTGGGAGTTCAATTTATTTATTTATTTCTTAGTGCATTTATAACCCACCTTTCCTCTACAGAGCTTATGGTGCCATACAAACATGGTTCTCCCCTACCAATGTTATACTCATAACAACCCTGTGAGGTAGATTAGGCTAAGAGACTGTGACTGGCCCAAGGTCACCCAGAGAGCTTCATGGCTAAGCGGAGATTGGACCATTGGTCTCACCTGAAGGGTGATTTTCATAGGAGGACTGCCATCAAGCGGGTTATAGCTCCACCTATCGTCTGAAGGCAAGAATGTTTTTGAAGTCAAGACTAGGGCCGTCAGGCCCCTCCCACTCTCCAGTTCATTCGCAGCGAGTCCAAAGAGAGATATCTAAAAATGCAGGAGAAAAGGCCAACGGGCCTACCGGCAAAGACATAACACAATAGCAATAATCATAATAATATGACTCTAACGTAGCGATATAACATTAATAGCAGTCTTGACTTCACTAGTAAATCTAATATATTAGCGTAACAGGAATATATGAAAAAAAACCCCAAAAATATCTAGGTATCCTCCAACTAGGAGGGTCGTGATGGCAGTCCTCCTATGAAAATCACCCTTCAGGTGAGACCAATGGTCCATTTTCCATAGGAGGACTGCCATCAAGCGGGATGTACCAAAGCACCCATAACAGGGAGGGACCACCCACATCCTAATCATCATTAAGAACCTGTTGCAACACTCGTCTGCCAAAAAAGGCATTGGCAGAGGCATAACGATCTATTTTGTAATGCCTTATAAACGAGTGAGGGGTAGACCAAACAGCAGCTCTGCAAATATCAGCAACAGGAGCGTTGGTAGCAAAAGCAGCCATAGTGGCCACTGACCTAGTGGAATGAGCTGTTATACTAGCTGGAACTGGAAGCTTAAGGGACTCATAGGCTAAGGTAATACATGCACGCAACCAGCGGGATAAGGTGGAATTAGCTACTTTATGTCCCATAGAACATGGATGAAAGGATACAAACAAAGACTCAGTTCGTCGTATATCTTGGGTCCTAGACAGGTAGGTCTTGAGAACCCTCCAAACATCCAATGAATGCCAAGCCTTCTCTAGAGGATGGGTAGGATTCAGACAAAATGAAGGAAGAACAATGTCCTGGTTGCAATGGAAAACTGAATTGACCTTGGGACGGAAGGAAGGATCAGTTTTCAGCACAACACAGTCCTTGTGAAAAACACAATAATGGCGGGCAGAAGACAATGCGCCCAGTTCCGAAACTTGTCTCGCAGAGGTGATCGCGATCAGGAACAGGACCTTGAATGACAGCAGACGTAAAGGCACAGTCCTAAGGGGCTCGAACGGAGGGCGTTGTAAAGCCTGTAGGACCTTCGACAAACTCCATGAAGGAAAATGGTGGAATACAGCCGGTGAGCGTAACGCGGTTTCCCTCAGAAAACGTTTGATGAACGGGTGCGAGGCAATAGGAGCACCAGCGGAGGACACTGAGAGAATGGACGAGAGAGTGGACGCATGTCTACGTAATGTGTTGGATCTAAGTCCCATCAGAAGGCCCCTATGAAGGAATTGCAGCACCTGTTGTATTGTGGCCTGGGAAGGATCGAGGTGCTGGGACTGACACCACCTGGAGAATGCCACCCAAGTATGTTGATATATATGGGTGGTGGATGGTCGTCTCGAGGCCAAGATAATGTCAATAACAGCATCAGACAGGCCAGCTGACCTTAAATGTCCCCGTTCAAAAGCCATGCTGTTAGCTTGAGCCAATTGGGATCCTGATGCAATATTGGGCCCTGGGATAAGAGGTCTGGCCTGACTGGGAGCGTCCATGGGTCCGTCACTGACATGGCAAGGAGATCCGAGAACCATGGTCGACGGGGCCATTATGGAGCTATCAGAACCAGTTTGGCCCTCTCGCGTCGTGCCTTTCTCAAGGTTCTGGCTAAGAGTGTTATTGGAGGGAAAGCATACAATAGGCCATCCGGCCACGGTAGCGACAGGGCATCCACCGCTTCCGCTGTCGTGTCCAGGTATCGAGCGAAGTACCTGGATAGCTGGCAATTGCGACTTGAGGCAAATAGATTGACTGAGAAGACGCCGAACCGACACTGGAGAAGATGGAAAATGGTCGGATGAAGTTTCCATTCTCCCGGAAAGACCTGTTGTCTGCTGAGCCAGTCTGCTGTCACATTCCAAATTCCTCTGAGATGTTCTGCTTTTAAGGATTGCAGATGTTGCTCTGCCCAGTCGAAGATGAGGGAAGCTAGGTTCTGCAGAGGACGGGACCTGGTCCCCCCTTGTCTGTTTAAATGAGATTTGGCACACGTGCTGTCTGTTCGAATGAGAACAAGGTCCAAGGGGAACAGAGACTGAAAATGGAGCAGAGCTAAGTGGACAGCCTTCAGTTCCAGCCAATTGATGCTCTGAGTCTACTCTGCTGTGGTCCAAACCCCCTGAACGAACTGGGAGTTGCAGTGGGCTCCCCCGCCGAGGAGACTGGCATCTGTGGTGATAACAGTCCTGCGGGTTCTCTGAACGGAGTGCCCTGGGTGAGATGTTGGACCCTCGTCCACCAGCGGAATGAAAGACGCAGTGCGGGGCTCAAGGGAATTGCTCGATGATTTGAGCTGGCAATGTCCTGCTGAAACGGCAACAAAGCCCACTGGAGTTGGCGAGTATGAGCTCGAGCCCATGGCACAATATGGATGGTGGACACCAACATTCCGAGAGCCCTGGCTAGAAGCATGACGTCTGCGGTTGTGTGGTGCATCAGAGACCGTGCGATGTCTGTGATAGCAGTTATGCGGTCTCGGGACAGGAACACCGTCGCCTGCAGGGTGTCCAACATCGCCCCTAGATGTTGTAGGTGTTGGGTTGTTTGGAGATGGCTTTTGTCGAAATTGACTAGCCAGCCGTAGGCCTTGGTAAATACTCTCAGGGCAGATGAGAGGCTGAACGGCATCGCTCGATATTGAAAATGCTGGGGGCCGAAAGCAAAACCGAAGGAATTTTCTGTGGGCTATGCAAATAGGCACATGGAGATACACTTCCTTTAGGTCGATAGAAGCTAGGAAGTCTCCTTTGTGAAGGCTTTCTGTAATGGAGTGGAGGGATTCCATTTTGAACCTGCAATACTTTACGAAACGGTTGATGAACTTGAGGTCCAACACCGCCCTCCATGACAGATCTCGTTTGGGCACAGCAAATAGGAGGGAGTACACCCTGTCCGACCTTTCTGTTGTAGGGACTGGCTCTATCGCCGCTGTGTCCAAGAGGTGATGTATGGCTGTCTGCATGATGCAGTGCCTGCCTGGTGCCCTGGGACAAGGGGACGGATGAAATCTGTCTGGAGGGATTGCCGAAAACTCTAGTGCATAGCCATAACAAAAAAGATCTCTGATCCAGGCGACCTGAGTCAGACGCAGCCAATGGTCTCCAAACAGAAGCAGTCTGCCCCCAACCGGTATCGTGTCAGTACTGTCTGTGCTGGTGAGACCCTCCCCAATATGAGGACACTGAGGTACCTCTGCGCCCCTGGTACTGACCTCTGCCTGGGAAACGTCTGTTCCAGACTCCCCTGGAGGGACAGAAATCATAGGTTCGGAAATCGCGGCCTCGTCCCCCGGGCCGCGTTCCTCAAGAGGGCTGGGTCGTGCGGTATGAGGTGAAACGTCTGAAAGGCCTGCGATCAACGTTCCTGACAGTGGCCAAGACAGGCTTTCGAGCATCCTTGGGGTCAACAAGCACTGCCTTTAGGGCTTCCTTGCCGAAGAGTAATGAGCCGGAATAAGGTGCCCTTGATAAATTAACTCTGGCTGTAGAGTCCGCTTGCCAGTGACGAAGCCAGAGGGTCCGTCGAGCGACTACCTGAGCTGCCATAGCTCGTGCTCCCAGCTGATTTGCGTCCAAGGTGGCATCAGCCACAAAAGCCGCTGTCTTGCGCAATTTCATCAGTGACCTCCTCAGAGAGACAGGATCGGGATTAGGATCATCTAAGAGGTCATCCAACGACATCAACGCTGCCCTGGAAAAGATGGAAGCTGATGCAGAGGCTCGCATGGAGAAAGCGGTGGCCTCATGATTCTTGCGTAAGGCGAAGTCCAGCCTCCACTCAGTGGCATCCTTTAAATGTGAATCTCCTTCCCTCGGCAAAAGGGATCTAGAGACTAGACTGGAGATCGGCTCGTCTATGCCAGGGACGGCCAGTCTGCTTGTAAAGTCTGGAGCCAAAGAGTAAAGTCTGTCCGTAAGGGCGTTAAAACAGCGTGTTTGTAATGGATGAGACCATTCGTCCTTGGCCAGCTTAGCAATAGGATCTGGCACAGGAAGGTAGTACTCTGCTGGTGTGGGGGATTTCAAGACCCTGGCCCCTTTAATAGCAGGAGTGGCAGCTGCAGGTTGTGTAGATTGGAGACCAAGGGTGTTCAATACTCTGCGAGCAACGGGCTGATAATCTAAGGCATCAAACAGGCGATAATATGTATCCTCCTCATGTTCCGACTGATCACTCCATTCGTCTCCTTCGGCTTGCACAGCAAATGGTGACTCCTCCTCACAAGAAACGTCATCAACAAACCTGTCCCTGGCAATGTCAAAAGGATTTGGAGAGCATGATGGATCTGCCTCATTGCGTACATAGTGGTCCACACTGCGCTGAGGAATGGCGGGGACTTGTGACAGTGACTGTGTTTGAGTGAAGAACGACAGCATGTCTTGTAGTTGTGATATGAACTCATGAGACAGCTGCAGCCCCGGTGAGGTAGATGGTTGCGCTTGTAGAGGCAACATTATGGACAGCTCAGCAGGCTGTGAAGATGAATAAGCCCTAGGTGGTAATACGGGAGGAGGGTGGCTGGCTGCTGGTTGGTCAGGAAACACAGTATAGTCCTCCTCCTCGGAGAATGCAGTCGGAGAGTGAAATAGATTCGTTAACTGTTCCTGGCCCGCCCCCTCGGAAACTGGAACAGAGACGTAGCGAGGCCGCTTGGTTGTGCTGTGGCTGGATAGATGTTTAGTTTTGGCAACCGCTTTGGTGTGCTTATGCTTGGCCACCATAGATTGTTTCGGCTTGGTTGCCTGAGTTGTCGCTGGCTGTTCCGCCATCATATATTTTCTAGGGGGTTCAGCACACGGCCACGGATGGGGCAGAATGTACAGACCCGAACAGGCTCAGTACACGGCAACGGATGGGGCAGAATGCACTGGCTCAGATGGCTAAGTACACAGCCACGGATGGGGCAGAATGTACAATTTCAACAGCATTGGTACACGGCCACGGATGGGGCAGAATGTACAGATCGAACAGCCTTGGTACACGGCCACGGATGGGGCAGAATGTACAGTTCCAGACAGCCTGAGTATACGCAGAATGTACAATTTCAAACAGCCTTGGTACACGGCCACGGATGGGGCAGAATGCACAGTTCCAAACAGGCTTTGCACACGGCCACAAATGGGGCAGAATGCACAGTTCCAACTAGGCTGGATACACGAAACAGCTTCAATAGTCAGCTGCAGGCAGCAGTTTGTGTTGAAGAACTTATAGCAGGATTATAGAGGTTCTGCTCTGCAGCATACACACAGAAACTGACAGAAAAGGCCTAGAACAGAATCCTTTACTATGGAAAGGACCAAACAGAAAGGGCAGGAAAAAAGGGGGAGGAACAAAATGGCGCTTCGAAAAGAGCGGGAAAATTGGCCAATCAGAAAGGCTTGGGGCGATGAAGAAGCAATGGCGGTCACAGGGGAGCACCAGCGAGCTCAAAAAAACAGCCTCAAAAAACGCTCTGGAGCCGCGGGGCTGAGAAGCGCGATCACGGCTTAAGAGAGCGAGACAGATCTCTACAGCCGTGGGAGAGACTCAGCAAGCGAGGGGAATAAGGAGCCGCAGCCGCAGGCTCCGAAGGCAGTCGCGGTGAGATTTAAAATGCCGCAGAACGAGCCGGGGGAGGCGGGGCAGCCCAACCAGAAAGGGACACTGAAAGCAGAAAGAGCCGCAGCCGCAGGCTCTGGAGAAAAAACTAAGGGAGCTGCCGCGAAAATAGGTGGCGAGTTGAAAAAAGAGAAGCGGCGCAAGTCAGAGAGCTGCAGCCGCAAGCTCCTGGATTAAGTCTGCGTCCACCTTCTGAGGAAGGGAGAACCGCAGCCGCGGTCACCCAGAATCGCCGTTCGGCTAGGCAGGGAGCTGCAGCTGCAAGCTCCTGGATTAAGTCTGCGTATGCCGACTGAGGAAGGGAGAACCGCAGCTGCGGTCTCCCAGAATCGCCGTTCGGCTAGGCAGGGAGCTGCAGCCGCAAGCTCCCATAACAAGGCTGTGTCCGCCGCCTTAGGAAGGGAGAACCGCAGCCACGGTCTCCCAGTAAATAGCTAGGGACTGAGGGAAAAAAGAAATAGACAAAAAGGGGATCCCCCTTAAGTACAAAGACAAAGTACAGTCAGTCCCACAGACTCTAAAGTAAAAGACAGAGGGAAGGAAATAGCGTGGAATACACACACAAAACCTCCACACCCTGTCACACAAATACACAAAAACTTATCTAGACACTATATATCCAACTTGCACGGACGAAGGCAAGAATGAACTGGAGAGTGGGAGGGGCCTGACGCCCCTAGTCTTGACTTCAAAAACATTCTTGCCTTTGGACGATAGGTGGAGCTATAACCTGCTTGATGGCAGTCCTCCTATGGAAAATTGAACCCTGGTCTGCCAGGTCCTGGTTGACACTCTAACCAGTATACCACACTTGCTCTCAACTCTCAAATCAACATCACAATCATAGCCTTGTTTTCTGGCATTCATGAATATTTCCCTTGGTGAATGATTTGCACACGGGTGTTTCTGTAGAACCCATGCCCACTGCAGCGGTTAATCTAGGGTTCACACAGAACTATCAATGATTTCAAATAAACCCACCCACCCCAAGTCACATGGTATGCAGTTTCTGCCAGTGAAATTTCTTAAACTTTGCTGTCATCCTTTGCAAGCTTAACACTTCTTCCCCTGAACTGTACAACAGCAGAGACAGGTAATGGCAGCTTGTCTGTTATTACCTATCTTCTCACTGTGGGAACCTCAGTGCATTTCCACAGGATGCAAAGAACACAGAACATACTTTGAAAATGTCTGCCACTTAAGTGATTAGGTATAAACCCATAGCTGGTACCTGAAGGTATAAAAGTAAACATCAGTAGTATGTGTGACATGACAACACCCAAATAGCAACCTGTCACACAAACACAATACAATGCTGATAACTAGAATAGTTATCTCAGTATGACAGTGTAAAGAACTGACAGTTTCCCAGGAAGGAAAGACCCCTCCCTTCTATCATTCTTTCATGCATTAAAAAAAAATTAAGCAATACCTGCCCAAGCATGAAGTCTAATTAACAATGCAATCCTACACAGGTCTACTCAGAAGGAAGACTCATCAAGTTCACTTGGACTTACTCCCAAGCAAGTCTAAGGCTCCCATTGCAGCCCTGGCAATGTTACAAAGAAACCAGCACATAATTTTTATTGAACTATATAGGTTTTGTAACAATTTTCTATTATTGCAGGTAAAAGATTTTGTCACACACACACTCCAAAAATTTAAAACGAAATGAACAAGCTTTTTTTTCTTGCATTTTGTATCAAAGTAAGTGAAATCAAAGGGGAAAGTCTCTTTTCTAAATTTAGCACATGCCTGGTTGTCTGTGGGCCAAGGAGTGATCCCCTTCAGTGTTGTCATTCCAGTGTGGCATTCAATGCTGGTCTTATTCAAAGTAGACTCATTGAAGTTATTAAACATGACTAATTTAGGATTATTAATTTCAATAGATCTATTCTGAGTTCACTGAATACAACCCCTAGTGGCTGTAGAAAGTGGGAATGTAGCCATGCCTGTGTGTTTGCCTCCTTTACAGCCTCAAAGACAGCCAACAGTTCGTTAATGCCTAAGGCAGAATGAGCATGCCAAGCAGACTGCCGCATTACAAGTCTAGAAGAAACCAACACAGACATAGATTAAAAGACAAAAAGGAACAACCTCCACAGTACTATGGATGCTATGGCATGCAGCTTGATCCCAGCACTGAGACTAGAACTTAAGATGGGGAAATGCAACTGGTAGCAGGCAAAGTGGTACGTGCAGAACGTAGACAAGGAGAATAATGGATCTATATCCCAAGTGGTTCTTGTCCAAATGTCTGTCATTTGAGTTTATACACTGTAGCATCTAAATGTGGCCTTCAAGTGCCTTAATCACGTGCAATGCAACATTCAGTCTTTTATGCACACTTCCTTTTGACTACTACTGGTGCATGAAAAGTAACCCACTTTAGCAGGTCAATGAGTTCAAACAGCTGGGTCATCAAAAGGATTCAGAACAAATGCCCTAGTGAACTACTTTATGAGGATATATGTATGCAGACTTATAACACCGTGGCACATTACAGAAAAGGTAATGATAAAGAGAAATGAATTGGAGATTATACAATAAACCAAAACACACCAGCTCATTTTAAAATGGAAAACTTTTAAAGTGGCTTCTGACAAAGTCTAATGAGAGTGGGCCCACTGAAATCAATGGTAACTGATTTCAATGCGTCTACTCGAAGTATGACTTTAGATTCTACAGGAGTAGCAATGCCAGTGGTGCGGAAGTTGCTTTGACACGTGGGCAGGACAACCCACCTGTTAATCAGATGATGATATTATGCCATCACATGATTGACAGGTGGGTTGTCCCAGACACCTGTCAAAATCCCTTGCCCTTCGTGACCCTCCCTGTACTTCTCCTTTTCATCCCCCACGTCGGAGGCGTAAAGGAGTCATGTGGGGCAGCTTCTAAGAACAGCGCTGGGAGGGAGAAGCACTGCATGAAACTGCTTCCCCTTCCTTGAGCGAAGCCCGCTCCTATTGCCCATCAGCTGATGGGCAGTTTGGAGGATGCCTTGCTCCAGCAAGAAAACAGTTGGGAGCCCACTTTAAGCTTCCAATTGTTCCTTTGAAGGCACCCCACACCTGGTGTCATGTATGAAGTCAGGTGTAGGGTGGGTGGATGTGGTTCTCCAAAACAGCCAAATGGGGAGGCCTGGCAAGGATAGGGGTCCTTAAATTTCTTGCACCAGTCAGTCTTATGAAGCAATGCATCTGATAATGTAGGTCTTAGCCCACAAATGCTTATGCCACAACTAATTTATTGTTCTTCACAGCTGTTTTGAAGAAACTGTTTTGAGATGGATGTGGAGACATTATTTTAGTGAAAAGTAACAGCAAGAATGGATATAAGAAGCTAAGAGGGAAAGAATGTTATTGCTACATTTACACTTGATAGATCATGGAGTATCAGTGGCATGTCTTGCCATTTGAATAAACTCTAGCAGTGACAGTATAATGAGTTTCCTTCCTTCCTCATTCTCCCTCTCCCCTGTAATGGGTTTTTCTTAAAGCAACATTGTCAAAAATGAGGGATGTTTTGCAAAACATTAAAAAAAGCATCTTTTTTCACATGAAGGGACCGTTCCCCTACTCTCCCCTGAAATATCCACATAGCAAGCTGTGGTGCACCTAGCTAATTTTAGAACCTGTATATAATGGTCTTATTCCACCACCACCCTTTAGAAAAGGTGTTATTACTTCAATTGTGAAGCTCACACAATGAATATTTCTCTCCCATGGAAAACAGGGAGCATGAGAAAGCTGTAAACACTGCTTCTTTAAAGAGACCTACTGCTTCCTCCCGAAGGAGCCCTGGAAATTTTGTTATTTTCAGTCCCTGAAATATCATGCTAAATGGTGTGTATTATGTATGACTGCCAAGGAATATGCTTTGCATGCAGAAGGTCCCGGGTTCAATCCCCGGCCTCTCTATGTAGGGCTGGGGGAGATTCCTGCCTGAAACCCTAGAGAGCTGTTGCCAGTCAGTGTAGACAATACTAGGTTAGATGGACCAAACAGTCTGACTCATTGTAAGGAAGCTTCATATGTAATATTAATTCTGAAATCAGCACTCTAGGAAAAAGAAAGCAAGGGATTCTATTCCCAAACACAGTCACAAACATAGAATTTGGGATTCTATTCCCAAATACAGTCACAAACAGAAATAGCTGCCATTTTACACTTGAATGATAATGCTACTAAAAGATCTAGACTCACTAATATCCTTATTGTCACAAAAGAAAATATCTGCTTTTTACTATACAGCAATTCCCCAGTCACTAGGTTTGCCATGTATTAAATCTATGAATGGGATTGTCTTACTTAAACTAGCGACCTATTCATAAATAGATAAGAGAACTTTTTCCTTGGCACACTTAAATATCTATAACTGCATAAGACAATAAAATAATAAAATATATAACAAATGAGCAACAGTAAATCAAATTATTTATTTATTCAGTTTTTAAGAATATTTATAAACCACCAGCTCATAAAAAATATGATTTACACTCAAAATGTTTAGCGTGCAAACATGATACTTTGAGCTCCCTGGAGAAAAAGTGAGATATAAATGTAATAAACAAACAACAACCCTTCTGTAAACAAAAGAATGCAATAAAAGTGGTGGCAGTCACTGAGTTATATTTGGAGTAGAGCCATTTAAATCACTAGTCAGAAAGATTCTATTTAATCATCATTTTAGTAGAAGTACATTATTGTTTAATATAACCTTAATACATATTCAAAGATGTAGGTTTCGTCAGAAGGTAGGTACACACTAAGCAATTATCCTGAATTGTTTTCAGATTAATTTCAATAATAAATGGGATGATAATTTGGTCATCTTTATACTAAAGCAGAATGAACTTGTGAAGTCATTCAGGAGATGAACCAGCTCCAACTGTTCAATTAATGATATTTTTGTCATCATATGCCAGAATCATCACTACTAAACAGCTTTTAAATTGTACTAATAAATTGTTTATTCTTCTGGTTAGTTTTCTTCTTTAACAAACAACAACATTAAAAGAAAACATACACATGGATTTTTGAATGGTTAACTATTTCAGTTTTTAGATAAATGTAAAATCTTTTAAAAAAATAAAAATTAGGCAATTTCAACCAAGTCAATATGAGAAACTTAAAATATTGGATGATATAGTTAACACAGTCTTCTTCATCTTTGCCTTCCTTGTTCATTGTGTGGAAAATTCCTGCTTTTTCAGTTCACAATTTATTTCTTAATTTAGAATGAGTTAGTCCAAAGGAAGAAAAAAATTCTCTCTACACCTGCAGAAGAGGCTAATGCTGTTAAGAGCTGGATTATCACTTCAATTGTAGTCTCCTTGTTCACATTTATTCCATCTCCTAAATTATCTATTCACTGACCTTCTCTATCTTTGAACTTAGAGAGGAAATGGCCCCGGAGATAGAAGCAGTAGCATTGAAGTACAGTACCCCTAACCCCCATCCTCTCTGAGCCACTCCAGAAGGAGACCATGGTCAATGGTATCAAAAGCCACCAAAAGGTCAAGAAGATCAAGCGGGGTTGCAGTCCCCCATTTCTCTACTGACAAATGTCCTCAACCAAGTCAACCAAGGCAGTTTCAGACACATGACCATGTCTAAAGCCAGACTGAAATGGATCCAAGCAATCAATTTTCTCCAAGCATGCTTGAGCTGGACTGTCACCACCTTCTTGCCCAAAAAAGTGATAATCGACACTGAACAATAATTGTTTAATACTTCTGGGTCTAAGGAAATCTTGTTAAGGAGGGGACACAAAACAATCTATCCTTCAAGATAGATGGTACTTCACCCTCCTTCAGTGAACATTAATCCCTCTCTGGACCCACTCAGTCCACCCACTACAGCTAGCTCTAAGGAGCCAAGATGAGCAAGGGTCAAGGGGGCAAGTGGTTAGCCGCACTTCTTCAAGCAATACTAGTAACCAATTTTTTCAGTGGCACTAGACTTCCGACAATTTACAGTTCTGAAGAACAGTTTGAGCACTTTGCTGTGGACAGTGTACAACTCAAAAGATGAACACCAATATTTCACTTAAAGCAACTCCATATTCCTACTTTATTTGTGAGGGTACTCCAAAAATAAAGTCCTTTGGGGCAAGATACATCACACATGAAGCAACCTTTCACTCTGGTAGTCTTATTGCATAATCATACTTCTTCTAATGAACTTAAAACAGATACCTTTTAAGTTGAGACCTATCCCAGTCTGCGTTAGAATTGCTTTTAATATGTTTTCTTTAATAATATGTTTATTAAACCCTTTTTAATAACCCTTTTTAAAAAAGATGTTTTTAAAGCTTTTTAAAAATGTTTTTAAAGTTATTTTGTTTTAATGTATTTTAAGGTCTTTTTATGATCTTTTAAAGTTTTTGTTTGCCGCCCCGGGCTCCTGCTGGGAGGAAGGGCGGGATATAAATCAAATAATATATAATATATACCTTTCTGCAGGCAGGACAAAGCCCATTCTCATCAGTGCGAATACGATGCCAACAGAAGCGACAAATCTGGTAACCACAGGTGCAAGGGAAAAAGTTTATGTCATCAATCTCCAGAGGCTCCATGCAAAGAGGGCATTCCACAGGGTCTTCCTTCGCATCTGGGCTGCGAGACATCTCTGTTTTCGCACAGCAGCAAAAAAGTATATAATAACTTAAGAGAGGAATAGCACAGAAAACTAAAATGAAGATACTTGAAGATCTGCAAGAGAAAAGATAAGTGAATTAGTATTTAAGTCTGCACTGGAACATACCCACTTTCAATTCTTTCTGAATCAAAAAGCTTGGGTTCTTCCCCCACTGCTTTTGTTCAAGACACTTCCCAGTCCCCTGCTTAGTTTGCAAGAGATATTACCCCCAGTTTTCCACTCTCAAGGAATTGTGAGAGTGGCATGTAAACCTATAGTTTTCTAATACCATTTAGTTAGCATCTCAAATTATTTTATAACCCTTTGTTGCGTAAGAACACAATGAAGTACTATAAGTAAACAGCCAAAGTGAGTATCTCTTCAAAGTTTTGCTGTTCTTATCTGATACACGGAAGGCATTCTAAAATGGTTTGGGGATTTATTGCCCTCCTCTCACCACTCAAAATGTTGTAAATGCATTACCACACATAAAAATGAACAGCCAATCAGAATTCAGTTGAGAGGAATGGAATTCCACAGCAGAGGGCAGGCATCAAGAACCTCAACATGTCCTCTGATTTACAGTAGATGGATTAGAGTATATTCCATATCTTAGAAATCACAATGGGATGTAGTGATTGTACACAAGATCTTCAGCAAAATTACTCTGATAGGAATTGGCCTTCAACTGTCCCACCCCGCAATCTGTTCAGTGATCTGTCTAGGCTGGCTCAGTGATGGTCAAGCTGTGGCCTTTGATAACATATCACTCATATCATATGGGTGGAAAGGAGGGGAAACATGAGGGAGAAATGGAGTGACTCAAAGAGAAAAAAGAGGTACCCTGCCTTGAACTAGGTCACTGCTGTAATAGAAATCTGTGGCAACCAATAGGATCCATGCATTCCCAGCAAGACAATTCTACAGATATGGTCTGTCCCACAGATTTATGGAGACATGGAAATTTGAGCTCTTACAAGGTTGTAGTCTACACATGAAAAGGATGACAAGATGCACACAGGCCACTAATGTCCAGATCAGTGAGACAAAAATATAGTGTATAATTTGTCATGTTTTGGGCCTGTGGTACAGAGGAAGACATGAAGGAGACAATGCAAGGGGCTGGATTGATGGCCTTATAGGTCCCTTCCAACTCTACTATTGTATGAAGTTGCCACTAACAACTATGAAGTCTTGAGTGGCTCCTGACAAAGGTAACATTGGCATGGATGGTGAAATTCCTCAGCTTAATGAAATAGGAAAGCCTGAAGTTTGCAATCAGTTCTGTCAGCAAGATCACAACACAACTCACAATCCTGCTTGTGTTTTGTACTTGAACCTATGAAAGATAATTGAATCTTTACAGATCACTACCATTCCACATTTGTTAAAGATCCTTTTTTTAAAGTACAGAAAATATGTCCCAAAGTTGGTCCACTCATCCTATGAGATTATTTCATTCCAAGAGTAGGCTAAGAATCTTCTATAGATTGGGGTAGAGTTTGTATTGAAGGGAAATTTCAACATGATTTTTGCAAATATTGTTCAGGCAGGGCTAGAGAAATTTTACATTTTAAGCGTCAAGATGTTATTCACTGAAGTGACAAGGAGCCCTCTGGTTCTGACCTCAAATACCCAAAATGAATTCAGAATCACCATCTATACCAGCCCGCATAAATAGAATTCACCTAAGTGGACACAGAACTACTGAAGTACACAATTCTTGAATTGTCTCAAAAATCCATTGTTATCAGTGTGATTGTCTAAAATGACCTCAGTGCTTCCCCCCCCAACACTTCCTCAATTTTTAGTGGCCCCCATCAATTTCTGTGACAAACTAATGTGTCAGATTGAAACTCATATAAAGTTTAGAGTATAAATCAAAAAACCCTTTACGTATGTCAATAAACCCCCACTATTACTTGCAGAACATAATGGAACACAAGGAGCACATGAAATACTAACTTACACAACAATAGGTATGACTCCTGAACACATGCACACAAGCATCTGGGAAATATAAGTACAATAAAATAGCATAATTATTAGAAGCAAATAAAGTTTAGAATTCAACATGAACTAGTGACCTAAAAGTAACCTAAGATACTGAACAAGGTTATGTTGACAACTTATGGCTGAGATTTCCCATACATGTAAAAGACTAATTTGTTCAGATGACTGACAAAGTTCATGACTAGTCTGGAACAAACTGAGACAAACAGCTTTGCTTATCCGAATGTTGTGCAAGATGAGTAATCAGCAACACAAATGGTATCTGACCATTTCTCTTCTAACTTGCCTTGCTTGTTTAATATCTGAAACCCTCAGTGGGCAAATATAACCAGATTCTATTCTAGAGGATGGGATGCACATGTCAGCAAACATATTAAAAAGTTCTTGTTGAATTTCAGTGGAGTTATATTAACAGCATAAGAATTTTTGGGTGTTCTGCATAAAATGGATCTGAAGCAATTCAGAAGTGGTTCAGGATAATTTGCTTTACTTTTTGAATTTGTATTCTGCTCTTTCCCAAAGGGCCTCAGAGCACCTAAATCGGAGCTCTCACTCATAACCACCTTGTAAGCCAGAGACAGTAAGACTGATCCAACATCACCCATTGAGCTTTATAGATGACCAGGAACGTGAACCCAGATCTCCCTGCTGTGTACCTACAACTCTTGTCTTTCAAATGACCCTGAGTAGAAACCAGGTTTTAGTGCTCCAATCTGGAGAAGACAACCACAGCTAATACCTATTCATTATTACAGTTTGCATACTTCGGCATACCTGGACATACAATGCAGACCCATATATTAGTCCTGGTATACCCATAAGTTTCTTCTTAATAAAACTGGACACTCGAGCAAGACTTTCCTCAGTTTACTCCCCAGATACTATTTCTGGCACCTTGTTAAGTAACTGCTTTCTTAACAAGCATCTTCTATTATAAGCTTCATTAACTCAGCGGTCATAGCATGCACAAGTTTTCACGAAGTGTAACTAAGAAAAACATCTGTGTCTTCATTAAATATGCAGTTTAATAGCTAGCAGCAGCAATCCAGGATTCTAGAGGGTTCTCTCCTAGCCCTACTTAGAGACACCAGGGATTGGACCTGGGACCATCTGCATGCAAAGCAGATGCTCTATGGCCCTTCTCCACCAAAACTGGACTCTAATCTAAAAAAGAAAACTTACCACACTGATGTACACAGTCCCATTTTGTAACTATGAAACATCCATGAAACCCACACATGGTCTATGAGAACGTCTGTGCAGCCCAGAAGCCTAGAGAATATCAAGTACTGTGGTTTCAATGATACATGGACTAGACCACAGATTCCCAAACTGTGGTCCATGAGCTTCATTCAGGTGGTCTGCAGCATGTCTGTGGGTTTGTAGATGAAGATGGGAGATTGCACATTCATTGCATTATATATTCATATCGATTTTCAGTTGCATTTTATTGCTTCTTTTATTTCTTATCCATTGTATCCATAGAATTCACATTGTAATACAATAAAATACAATAAGAAATAAAAGGAGCAATAAAATACAATTAAAATCATACAGCGCCTAGCACAGTGCATCACAATTGCTAGAATAGGCAGAAAAATAATTAAGCGGTCCACAAAAACCCGTCACAATTTTCAGATGGTTTTTGGGGGAGATTTGGGAACCACTGGACTAGGCAGATTAGAAGCAATTTAAAATGTATCGATTGACTAGATATTTACTTCTTGGAATGAATACGTCCATATTCTCAGCTGATGAGTGGTGTTGGTGAATACAGTTCCCTATAAACTGGTTCTCATTTATATGCAGCTACAGACATAATGTTATGACATTCTACATGTGGATCTTGTCCAATGCAGAAGTGTTTTCTGTGTAGTCTCTCCACCATCCCCAAGTTTTAGGTCTTGTTGTTGGAAAGATAAGCTTGAGAACATGAGGGCAGCATGCCCCGGAAGCCTCAGAAATCAAATCAGGAAAACTACATGCTTTCCAAGTTAATCTAATGAATTTAAGGCCCTGTCAATACTGAACACTGAGAAGGAAAGGCGTGAGCTCCAACATGAAGGAAGGCTCAGCTCAAGAAAGGAAGCTTCAATGTACCCAAATCCCTTTGTTAAAATTATAACAAAAGAGAGAAATAAATATATTGAATGTAGAATTATGATCATATAAAGTCACTGCTGGAGATGTGCAAATATGAAGCTGAAGAAGTATCTTACACCTATAGTTAGACTTGAACATGAATTTTTTGGACAGGCAGTTCAAAAGAAGCTAAAAGTGAGTTAAACAACAGAAACAGGAGAGCTAGATGTTGGCAAGGGTTTGGATACAGAAAAGTGGTGAGAGCCTTTATATGAAAAGAACTTCTCTATACGAAACCCACATAAAGGCTGTCATGGAACAATCTCACAGGAGTACACTTTGCTGCATGTCCAACATATTCATGAGGGAGTACAATCACAGGCACTACTTAACCGTTAAATAAAGGGGCACAGTCAAGTGCTAGAGCAAATGCTTTGAATGCAAAAGGCCCCAGGTTCAATCCTTGGTATAGTCAAGGAAGGCTGAGAAATTTTTCTGCCTGAAACTCTGGGGAGCTGAGATGAAGCATTGGTTTGACTCTGTAGAAGTCACTATGCCTCATCACATAGTTTCTAATATTTAAGAGAAGAAGACCTGTGTGGCAGAAAAGTTCACCTATGCTTGCCAATTGTATGTGACTTATGAATAAGATTTCTCATCTTACCTTTTCTTCCGAACTCACTGGAGAGGTTGTCAACGGCCAAGAAACTAGAAGGTGCTATTCACTTTTGTACTAGTAAATACTTTTGATATAAACCACTATCTACACAGCAGTCTTAGTTCAAGAGATATAGCTATGGCAATATAGCCAGATTTCAATATCTATGCCAGCAATCAGAATACTAAACAAGTCACACTTCGTACCATGTACTCAATGTTCTAACTTTAATCTTAACTCAAATATGATATAGCCCTCAAAAGCGACATTCAGGTGTTGCAACCTAAAATAAAACCATAGTTTTCTTAAAAATAGTTGCTTTCCCCTTTGTAGACCAATAGCCCGCTATTCATTCCTCCCTCACAATCACATTTCAATAGCACGTATTACTTAAGCTTTTTGATGTTTGTACCGAGATGATTTTTATTGTTCACTCAAATGTAGCATTACTACCCCAAAACTGTTACACAGATCACCAAATATGAAATTATAAAGTTATAGGAAAATGACACACAAACAATGCAATGCTATGCTCCTTGGGAGGGCGTCCTAGGAACCACAGGATGTTTTGGATCTGCCCCTATGAGGGTTGAGAAAGAAGTCTGACCTCATGTGCCATACAGCTTCTCCCAGACACTACGCAAACCTCTGTGGCATTTGCCTCACCAACATCAGAGTGTGCCAAATTAGGTAAAGGCTTAGATATGAAGGATCCAAAGCTTTCCCACTGCCCTGACATGCTTCCCAAACAGGGAAAATATATACTAGCTCTGGAATCAAGAGGAGGAAAATTGTAAAAGGAAAAAGAAAAAGGAAAAAGACTGGTGTGGGAGGTAAAACACTTTGCTTCTCTCCCTTTCACAGAGAGCTCTGATCTGGTAATTTGTCCACCTTTAGTTCTCCCTCCTCCCCATTTTGGATTGCTCTTTCTGTAAGTTAAAATCTAATATTAAAGTAGGGTTACATCAGTTCAGCAATTGCTCACAAAAGTAGACAAAGACCTACCTTTGTGCTTGTATTCTTAATAAAAATGCCACTTCAGGCCAGTATTGAGAAACATCCTGGGAAGAATAAAAATCAGTGTCTAGTCTTTAAAAAGAATTCAAAGACAGAGTCAGCTGTATTTTGGCATTTAAGATAATTGCTAAATGTTTTAATAAGCATAATGGTTTTTTGGGGGGGGGTTAAAATGCAAGTTTAATGCCCCTTAAGATGAGGTCTTAAGGGGCATTAAACACTGAAGCAATCCCAGTTCAATAGCTCTGTACTTTGCAACAGATCAGTGAGGGAAAGCGTAATGGTTCATTCATACAAGCAAAAAGGCCTGACCTAACCTCAATGGAACCCAGATTGCTTACCATATAACTACCCCGTAGGTATGCACTTAACACAAGAACATTTTTGGAAGTTTCCCCAGATGTTTCTCATACCAAGAGGTAACTTTTCCTGATGAGAAGCCAAAACATGCAACTGCAGGGTATATGTTTAAATTAAATGCTCTCCTCATGTCTACTGCAGAAGAACCATATCAGGAACTGTACAGGAATGGAATACTAATGATATTTACTTATTTCCTTGGCTAAGTTCCCCCCAGATAAGATTTCTCCTCAGGGTACCTCCTCTGAGTAGCAGCAGCATATTCACCAAATCTTCTCTCTTACAGGTGGCTTTTAGCAATCTGTATATAGGCAGCTACTGACTGATTTATTGGTATGCACAGCTTTATACATGTGTGCAGACAAAACCAATAAGCCTAGACAAGTTTTGTATCAGGATCAGCTTTAAAAACCAACCTACATTAGTCAACACATCATGAGAGAAGAAGCTGGTAGATATCGATAATTTAAAAATACTACAAAGAGTAAATTAGATTATATAAACTTGAAACATATCTTAAAGGTTAAGTCCTGGAAAAGATTCAGAGCTTGGGCAATTACTCATGTTGGCATTCAATAGCAATGTCTTAATCTGAAATAAGTTTAAAAGTAACTTCTCATTCTCAACAGAACAAACAGAAGGCTCTCTTCCAAAAGAAACTTGTGAAACAACTTATTTTTTTCTAGTTATTCTAACTTTTCTAGGGCATGAAAAAGTGCTCTATAAAGATTTCGTTATCGCTTGCCATAAACTCAGCAGTCAGTAGTTTGTATATAGCCTATGCAAACATGTACTTCACAACAGAAAAATCCTACCATTTAAACTCTTAGGCCAAATGGTGAATAGACTAAAACAGGAGAGAAGGGGCAGATCATTTTATTTCCTTGAAATAAAGCCGGTGTCCACACATTAAAAGAAGTATCTTGCATACAGTACTGTGTAGGGGCACTACTCTTATTCTCTTTTCTGAATTGCATCATTTGAACATAGGAAAAACATCATTACTCACTCTTAGGAGGAACAAAGAACTAAATTCTTATTACAAGATCACAGTGAGCCAGTGTGATACAACTGCACAGACAATCAATAGAATTAAATATTTAATATAACCTTCCCTTTTGTTTAACCACACTGTTGATTCTCTTCCTTTAGTTTCAATTTACAAACTTGCAAAAAGGTATGCTTAGGCACCTTATGATGCAGTACTTTTTAAATCAGTCAAGGCTTCAGACTAGGGACTTGAGGTTGGGAACGGAAGACTAATGAAACAGTCTAATTTCCCACCAATTATCCTGCCATTGTCCTAAAGGGCTCATGGCAGTGTACGTAGCCCCCCTTTTAATCCTCACAACCACTTTGTGATACAATTTCACTTGAGAATAACTCTAGTTTCCTTGATCTTAGTCCAATATGTCATTATATCATACTGGATACATCAAATTTGGAGAGAGAGTGGTAAAAGCCTTGAGTTCCAACCCCTAGTTCTGAGTTTCACATAGTCAATCTTCCTTTATGTACACATGCATCATCTTGCTGCCTGAAGCATTGGAGCAGGGCAGGAAGAAAAATATAATGAACCTGATAAGCTCTTGATTTGTGCAGACTAAGTATATGCATGATAGATGAAAGAGAAATTTCAAGAAAAAGTTGTAGTATATGTAATATTGATTAATTTCAAACCTACTACCTTAAGCACATGAACATTATGCATAACTCAACAGGACATTAGGTAGTTCAATCTAGTAAGACAGAGGTGCTCCTTATCAGTCGTAAGACGGATCAGGGAATAGGGATTCAACTTGTGCTGGATGGGGTAACACTCCCCCTGAAATCACAGGTTCGCAGTCTGGGAGTACTCCTGGACTCGGCTTTGAGCCTGGAGGCCCAGGTCGCTGCTGTGGCCGGGAGTGCTTTTGCTCAACTGAGATTAGTTCGCCAGTCGCGCCCGTTCCTTGACGTACCAGACTTGACTACAGTGACACATGCCTTAGTTACATCCCAATTAGATTACTGTAACGCGCTCTACGTGGGGCTGCCCTTGAAGACTGCTCGGAAACTTAAATTGGTACAAAGAGCTGCTGCCAGAATGTTAACTGGAGCTGGGCCCCGAGAACATACAACTCCTCTGTTATACCAGCTCCACTGGCTGCCAATTTGTTTCCGGGCACAATTCAAAGTGCTGGTTTTGACCTATAAAGCCTTATATGGCTTAGGTCCAGGTTATCTATTAGATCATGTCTCCCTCTATGAACCTACCCGGGCTTTAAGATCATATGGTGAGATCTTACTCACTATTCCATCTTTTTCACAAGTCCTTCTTGCTAAAACACAGAATAGGGCCTTTTCGCTGGCTGCCCCCAGATTGTGGAACTCCCTCCCCAGTGAGGTTCGACTGGCCCCTTCGCTTTTGTCTTTTCGTGCCCAGGTGAAGACTGTTTTATTTAGACGAGCTTTTAACTGAAATTGACAAATATTTTTATTTTCTTTTGATTTTTAATCATTTTAAACGTCTTAATCTGTATGATTACTGTTTTAATTGTTTATGGTTCTTAATTGTAAGCTGCCCTGAGTTCTTCGGAAGTAGGGCGGGGTATAAATATTATATAAATAAATAAATAAATAAGTTACCTGGAAATGCAGAGGTGGGAAGATGCATCCTGGCCTCTACCACCAGCCAGGTGACCAAGGGTCACTTGGAGGCAGAGCATCTGTCTCTCAGGAAGAATATCATGACATGGGGAAGGAGACCAATGAAGGAGCTGCTGCTCCAATGCTTGCTTTCCTCTGCCCTCTCCATTCCCTTTAATGTTGTGTTTATTAGATTGTAAGTCTGTGGGAAGGGACTAGATAATAGAAAGTTTTTGGCTCTTTATTAAGTCTTATACCACGGAACATTAACAAGAACAAGAGTGATCAACAAATATCTCCACGTTCTGTGATCAATGGAGCTGGAGCGGAGAATACTAATGCTTGTGAATGCCTTATCAATTCTTGTATAATTTTTCTAAGAAGTTGATATTTTAAACACATGGCATCCATTCAAAGATTGGAGGATGGGAATTGCCTTGGTATCAGTATACAGATGTTAAGGTACTTTCCAATAGGGAGAATTGACAAGCCAGCTACATCACACAAATGGGGGTAACCAAATATACATGGTAGAAATATCCACCATGACAATTCATGGATTTTAAGGGAATAGGAATGGTAGCCCAAATCAACTGTATCTTCATCTCCCTAGACCCTCTCCCTCTCTCACAAGAATGTCTCTGCCCCAACAGCCTTAACTGTGGTTTTGTGTTACATCGGCACTAATGTTAACTACAGTTAATGCTGATGAGGTTCTCTCTTAGCTATGGAAGCCTCAAATACTAGCTTCAAAACTTGGCTAAGAGAGAACTCTGGTGAAGGTGGCAGGAGAAATCTAGCCAGAGAAAGGAAAAAAGATGCAATCCCAGATCTCCAAATCTTTTATTCTGTGAAGTGCTGTTTTTAGAACTGCTGCTGGTTTTGTCTGTTAGTTTTCTTTTTATGTTGTATTTTTATCTTATTCTGTACTTGTGTATTTTTGTCAAACAATAATGCATAACTACTAATTGAAGCTTATCTACTACTGTATGAGATTTTACTTATTTAATTTATATCACATCCTTCCTCCCAAAGGATATAACTAGGGTCCCACTTGGGGGTATCCTGGTGCTCACTGGAGAAATAACTAGGGTTAATCTGGTCAAAATACAGAATGCATTTCAATATAAGAAACTCAACCAGGTAACTTCCTATGTTCCTTTCAGCTCAATAATTTGATGAATTTTATATGTTTATGGTTGAATATTTCAGCAATTTAGTCTATTTATAGCAAAGACAGATGCTAAGAGCAACACCACACAAAAAAATACCCCAACCTGCAGCTGCTCTGGATTATTAAGGTCTATGATCTAGAAGTACATGAAGCTGCCTTAAACCTGGTCAGATTGTTTGCCCATTTGGCCCAGTATTGTCCACTCGAACTGGCAGCATCTTGCCAGGGTCTTAGATGTTTCAAGCAACCTGACCCTTTTAACTAGAGATGCCAGTGAATGTAAGTGGGATCCTGTGCATGCATACATGCAAAACATTTGCTCTACCACTGAGTTATGGTCCTCCCTTCTAGAAAGTACAAATAAATTAGAAACCTTTCCTCTTTATTGTTCAATTATTTTCACAAACTAGAATCAGCATTATCAATTAATGTCATGCATAAAAATATGAAAATTAAACAATAACCCTGGATTGTCAATTGTTTTACAGGCAGTATCAAGCCATACAAGGAAGCTACAGGATAGACAGGAGAGCCATTGCAAAGCGTGTGTAAGGGGGAAGTTTCATTCAGTTTCAAGTTACATATGTGAACCCCGGGAGAGAGGTGAAAAGGTAGAAGAGAAAACCAGGCCAAGGAACACCAATAGTCTGAGACAATTCAGCTGTTTTATTATTTTGTCTTTTGTATCTGACTATTTAAGTACTTCATGAAGTTCCATGGCAGAACGGCAGTATATAAACACAGTACTACAAACATACATTCTGACACTAGCTAAACCAGTTACTTCAACAAAGTTAATGGAAAATCAAAAATTAATACGCCATCACACACTGGCAGATATGTGGCATTCTAAGTACAATACAAGTGTGCTAAGTCATCAACTGGACATTTTTCTAGGCTACCCTTACTGAGCACAAATAACTAGCAAATTTTGCCAAAAAACCTAGGACAGGTTAAAGCAACTACAGACCTTACATGTACACATTCAATAAATGTTTTGAAAGCTAACTGCTATAGCTTAATTAACCAATTTTTGAACAGGTATGCTCTCATTGGAAATGCATCATCCTTCATAAAGGTTTCTAACACATCCCACCACTCACATATGCCCAGTATATTCCAAGAAAAATATATATTGGTACAATGGTTGTTGATGCAATAATCCAGTGGTTGTTGATGCAATAATCCAAATTCACAAAAAAAACCTGGTTTGGACCACCTGTCTACTGGTATAGAGTCACTTTAGCTGCAGCACCATGGACAGGGAGAGCAAGCACACAATTTTCCTCCATCCGACTCTAAGTCTGGGCTTCACATTTAAGAAATCTGTTAAGACAGACTGAACTGTTGTCTTAAATGGATTGTTTTACTACAATCAAACCAGACTTGGAAGGAATCAACCTGTCTACTCCGGCTGCACTTGCTACTTGCTAGCTGATCAGCCATCTCCTCTGGTGGATTTCTCGTGATACAAGTTTAATAACTTCAGCCTGCTGAATATTCAAATAGAATTTATACTCTTAACAAAAAGCAGGTTAGATATAACAGCATCTTCGATTTGTTTTTTACAGTCATGCTTGACTACAACAGGAAATATAACTTTCACATTACACAATAAATACTTTCCTACGATTAACCTACATTAGCCCTGCATTTCTCACAAACCATCTCCTTCAAAATTATCTTTTAAAAACTGTATTTTAATGCTGTTAGCTTCCCTGTAACTCTCTCCAAGCTCCATCAAGAAGGAGACTTCTATTGTAGCCAAAAGAAAATACAAACATAACGTTATTTAAGCCTACATGTAAATAAATCCAGTTATACTTTGTGTCGTACCAAAGGCTCATCTATGCCAGCATTCTGTTCCCACAGTGGTCAACAAGTATCCCACAAGTAGGAATCCCACAAGTAGGACATAAGCACAATAGCACTTTTCCACTCAAGGTCTCCAGCAACTGCTATTAAGAGACATACTGGTCCAGGCTATGGTCTGAAGGCACATGAAGCCAGCACCCTGCTGAAGCTAAGCTGGGTCAGGTCTGCTCAGTGCCTGGATGGGGGGCCACCTGGGAACCATATGTAAGCCACTTTGGGTTTCTATGATGAAAACAAAGGCAGGGTATAAATCTAATAAATAAATAATACTGTCTCTGATATGGGAGCAAACATATAGCAATCATGACTACTAGCCAATGCTGCCCTTTTCTGCACCTTTACTTGCCACCCTACATACTTGGTCAACAGCAATGACTGAATATACTGAAATGTTTTGTTGAGTAAATACAAATCATTCTTACTTACAATTATATTCTAACACATTTACTATATTAAAGCTTGTAACTAAACCGGGTGTATCATGAACCCAAAGAGGTCAATGAGTCACATGCAAATACATAGCTGCCTTATACCAAGTCAGGCCATTGCCCTATCTAGCCCAGCATTGCCTACCTAACTGGCAGCACCTCTCCACAGTCTCAAGCAGAGGTCTTTTCCAGCCTTATTATTTAAAAGCCTTCTAACTGGAAATGTCAAGGATTTAACCTGGGGTCTTCTGTATGTAAAGCACAGAAATATGACCTTTCCATAGAGACAAAAATATTCAGTAGAAGCCAAACAATTACATCCAGCGGGTCAGGAACAAAGTCTAAATTAAATGCACAATTCTAGTGACATATTTATTTATCAAGACTTGACAGTGCCAGGTCAACATTACAGTAATTCATGACTATAATAGTCTCTATGTGTTGCTCAGTGTGAATTCAGAAATCGTATACAGCCCTGGGTGGCAGCTAATCTTCAAGAGGAGCTATGTTCTGAATTCTGCATGGACTAAGTCCTTTATGGGCTCCAGCCATGGCTTGCTTTCACTGAAGGCCAGAGAAAGGCAATGGGCTCTTTAAGATGTGTATACAGCATGTGGACAATACCACATTTTGGTACCATTCTGCTACCTCAGCTTCTGACTTTCACAAATAAGCCATGAAACAGTTTCAGTTGGTGCAGCTTGAGGACGTTGACAAGGTGCTTGGACAGGTTCGTGCAACAACTTCTGTGCTGGATCCTTGCCCTTCTTGGCTAATAAAAGCTAGCAGGGATGGAACAGCCGGCTGTGCCAGGGAGGTGATTAATGCCTCTCTGCGAGAGGGGGTGGTCCCTGGCTGCCTGAAAGAGGTGGTAGTGAGACCACTCCTGAAGAAACCCTCCCTGGACCCAGAAAATCTTAACAACTATAGGCTGGTAGCAAATGTTCCATTCCTGGGCAAGGTCCTTGAACGAGTGGTTGCGGGCCAGCTCCAGACACTCTTGGATGAGACCGATTATCTGGATCCATTTCAGTCGGGTTTCAGGCCTGGTTTTGGCACAGAAACAGCTTTGGTTGCACTGTATCATGACCTTTGTCAGGAGAGAGACAGGGGGAGTGTGACTCTGTTGATTCTCCTTGATCTCTCAGCGGCTTTCGATACCATCGACCATGGTATCCTTCTGGGGAGACCGGCTGAGTTGGGAGTGGGAGGTACTGCATTACAGTGGTTCCGCTCCTACTTGGCAGGTCGCCTCCATAAAGTGGTGCTTGGGGAACATTGCTCGGCACCCTGGATTCTCCAGTATGGGGTTCCGCAGGGGTCAATTCTGTCCCCCATGCTGTTCAACATCTACATGAAACCATTGGGTGCGGTCATCCGGAGCTTTGGAGTGCGTTGCCATCAGTATGCTGATGAAAAGGAGAAATAGAGCTGCGTGTCATCTTCTTCAGGTGAGGCTGTCAATGTGCTGAACCAGTGCCTGGCTGTGACAATGGACTGGATGAGGGCTAATAAACTGAGGCTCAATCCAGACAAGACTGAGATGCTGCTAGTGGGTGGTTCTTCTGACCGGATGGTGGATGTCCAACCTGTCCTGGATGGGGTTGCACTCCCCCTGAAGGAGCAGGTTCATAGCTTGGGGGTTCTCCTAGAATCATCTCTGTCACTTGAGGCTCAGGTAGCCTCGGTGGCATGGAGTGCCTTCTACCAACTTCGGTTGGTGGCCCAACTACATCCCTGTCTGGACAGGGATAACCTGGCTTCAGTTGTCCATGTTCTGGTAACCTCTAAATTAGATTACTGCAATGCACTCTACATGGGGCTGCCTTTGAAGACAGTTCGGAAACTGCAGCTTGTGCAAACTGCAGTGGCCAGATTGGTAACAGGTACCAGACGGTCCGAACATATAAAACCAATTCTGGCCCACTTGCACTGGCTGCCTGTATGTTTCCGAGCTCGATTCAAGGTGCTGGTTTTGACCTATAAAGCCTTACACGGCTTGGGACCACAATACCTGATGGAACGGCTCTCCCGATACGAACCCACCCGTACACTACGTTCAAGATCAAATGCCCTCCTCCGGGTGCCTACTCCAAGGGAAGCTCGGAGAATGGCAACAAGGGAGAGGGCCTTCTCAGTGGTGGCCCCCAAATTATGTAATGATCTTCCTGACAAGGTGTGCCTGGCGCCAACACTGTTATCTTTTCAGCGCCAGGTCAAGACTTTCCTCTTCTCCCAGGCATTTTAGCATGTGTTTTATATTGTTTTAAATTTTTAAATTGTGTTTTAAATTGTGTTTTAAAAGATGTATTTTAAATTGTATTTGTTTTTAGTTCCTGTAAACCGCCCAGAGATCTTCAGCTATGGGGCGATATATAAGTATAATAAATAAATAAATAATATGAAGAAGCAGTTGAAGGCTGTTAAAAACTCTTTTCAAAACCGTGTTGCTATTCATACTGGAGTTAGAAGTCTAGTGACATGCAAACTGGAGACAAGGTTAAAACAGTCCTTTGCCCGTTTATGGTCTCATTCAGGATAATCAGTGTCTGTGAACTGAGCTAACCTGACAACTAGCCCACAGTATCGCCCCTGAAGGGAAGCTTCTGGGGTCTAACACTGAGCATCTGGTTGACAATTTCCCACTTTTCACACTGGGTCTCTATTTAAAATAACATTAAGTTTTCAAAACAGCAGAAATACTCTGAGTACTTCTGATCTGTAACCACGTTCTGAAGAAACCATCATTAATGAACACAACAAATAGTCTGAATCAAAGCTTATAAACTAGGACTCTAAGTTGCTCAGCAATTTAAAATGTAATGCCTCAACTACTTATTTATTTATTACATTTATACCACACCTTTCTTTTCATTATAGAAACGCAAGGCGGCTTACATATGGCTCCCAGGCGGTCTCTCATCCAGGCGCTGACCAGACCTGACCCTCCTGGCCTCATGTGCCTTCAGACCATAGCCTGGACCTAGCCTTCAGACCAAAGCCTAATAGTACACTATAGCATCAACCTGGCATGTATATGAGAGATTTTAGGACACTTATTTCTTCTAAGCAAGCAGCTTGGGGAGGTTTTCCTAATTAATTCTACTAAAACAATTCAGTCATGTTAGTCAATAAGTCAATATTTATACTGAAAAGCATATAAATGGTTTATTCATTTTATTGTTAATTGGTTCTCTATTACTTAGAGAATTACTATTTGACTCAAGCAATGCTTTCCTCTTTCTTGGAATGAGATACCTACATTATTTCTATAGCTGCAGAAGCATGAATAACCCATATATCTTATGCACTAATTCCATAGCAAATGGGCATCTCATTGTGACATCAATCTTCAAAATACCCCTTGTTCTGACAGAGCAATGTCTTTCCCTACAGCACCTTCCCATTTCCCGACCATTCTACAAAAGAGAGAAATGCTTGATGACATGCACAAACTTTTCCAAATCTTAACTTTGTGCCTCAATCCTTCCATCAACCAAAAGGGATAAATTTCACATACCATTCTTTGAGAAGTGTTCAGGTCTACAGCCCACTTAGGATTCAAGTATTTTCTCCCCTGTGATGAATTATAAAAAAATAAAAAAGGAAATCCACAAAAAGTAGAAGGGCTGCTTAGGGCTGGCTACTTGCTTTTTCCACCTGAAGAAAATTCAAGTGAGAGATTGTGGAAAAGATGCATGAGTTGAGGAGCACATATACACTCTGAAAATACACAATATTTAATTAAGATGTTTTATTTTTCCACATAAAAGACCATCACCCTACAGTTGAATTTTGAGCCTTTCTGCAGTACCTCTGTACAGTAATTCATACTTGTCCACACTGTCCAAAGCTACTCTTCATACATTATACCGCCTAGGTCAGAAGCGTTTCTGGATCTGGGCATACAAAACCTGTATGCAGTATATTTTGGATACAACCTGTATTGTGATGTTGTGCACACATTCATGGTGTTACTTTTGTTAGCAGGCATATGCTTTAAGAGAAACCTCAGGTAAAAGGTTAAGCAACTTTTTAACAGGTCAGTGGTGAGTTATTTCACAGATTATTATAAGCTATGAGAAATACAGAAGTGGCATGTATTTATTGTTCTAGCAAAGTCAGTCCACAATTTGTACTCTTAAATTAGTCTAATAAGAACTGATTGGCTTCAAAGAGACTAAACTAGAACACTGTGATAAAATACTAAGCACCAAAAGATCTTGTATGTTACAGTAGTCAAGAATAAAAAACTCAATGTTATAAACTATTGTTATGACCCCCATACACTACAAAGCCAATTTTCTCCTAGAATAAACTTTGCTTGTATTTTTGCCAAGTCTAATGCTAAGCATTTCTAAACAGATACATGTGTTATTTGCATTTGTGGACTAGAAACTGAGTACTTCAGAATAATAAAAACCCCATGGTATACTGCATTTGACTACCAAAACATACTTAAAGAGAGGATTTCTTAAAACTACAAGTCTTGTGGGGACTGTCTGCATTTGTGAACCACAGGGAACAAATTCATCAGACATATTTAATATGTTCCGCAAATCCTTCATAGGTATAATTTCAAGAAATAAAAAGTCACTGTCACTAATCACTTTTTATTATTGCTCCCAACACACGAACATGAGGCCACAAGGAAAGTAGTTAATACAATCTGGATTTTAAAAAAAAAGTAAACACAGGCAGCATTACAGCATGCACATCACCACTCCAACCTAAACCAGTTTATTGGAAGTAACAAGTAAAACTTCAAAATCATCAAGCACTAAAAGGTGTTGAAAACCAGTTACATGCTAGATAATTTTTATAAACCAGCTCCTGACTTTAGTACTCTCTCTGTTTATGTCACACACAATATATGCCCTACACTAGAATAATTTCCCTCCTGAGAAACTTGTTTATCTTAAAAGCAAAGCATGGCTAGAGAAATCTTCCAGGAATTACTACAAAAAAAAAGGGGGGGGGAAGATACATGAAGGAACAATAAGCTCACTTTGAAAGAACATGTAGCCCACATCACTGAAGATTAAGAGTGAAAGGCTGTAACGTTACTGAATTTGAGCATCCCACAAAACTTAAGAGTATTACAAATTAGTTTCTGTATAACAGGAAAGCATAAGGAGAGAAAAATCTAGGGAAAGATCTATAACAATAGTGCAAGGAGAAACACCCAAGCAGTTAACTGCCACCCACTACCAAACACACGTGCTGCTATTGAAAAGCCTGGGTATTTTTTTTCCGCCTCTTTCAGTATATGGGAGAAGGAGAAACCTTTTTTTCCCTCCTAACCTTATCAGAAACCCAGAAAAGCATAGCCTAACAGCAATGGGTCCGGATCCGTCTCACCTCCTGAACACACCCACACACAAGAAAGGGGGGGGTGCGAAGGCGCCCCACAAGAGTCCTCCTCCTCTATTTACTCCCGGGCCCCCGCCATGAGCAGCCTCAGCGTGGCCTCAGGTTCGCTCAGAACCTCTCTCCATCCAGCTGATCTCCAGCGCAAGCAGCCAAGCGCCGGCAGCCCCTCAGATGACCCTTCCGCTCCTAGGAAAGTGAGCAGGCCCTCGCTGCAGGGACAGAAGCCGCTCTGGCTTGTCCGAGTCTCCTTCCTTCCTTCCGCCCCTCCAGCCAGAAGCGCCGGCGCTCGCCGAGGGGCTGCAGCAGGCAGAGGAGAGATGGCCGAGGCCTGCAGGCTCACCGCGAAGCCTCCGCTCTCTCGTAGCTACGCAGCTCCGGCTCCCCCAGCCCCTACTGCTCACTCACCCGCCTCGTCGTCCCTGCTCCACGGCGACCGGCTGTCTGGTGGCGGGGGCAGTAATACTCTCTCGCGCTCTCTTCCTCTCGCTCCTTTCTATAGCAGCGGGAAGGGGGCTGGGTGGCTTCTGCGACGACCTTTATGTGTGAGACGGGTAATCTCCAGGCTCTGCGCGCTCCGCTGCCAGACCGGCCACCATCTTACATTAGGGAGAGACTGCTTGCTTGCCCTGGACGCTGCTTCCACGGCGCATGCGCACGAGCCGCCGGAGAGGCGGGTGAGGGGGGAAAGGAAAAGGTAGAGGCGACGCGACGCGACCGAGAGCATGATGGGACTTGTAGTCTGGACTGGGAAGGAAAGAAGGCGGCCGGCGGAGCATGCCCTTCCCTAGGTTCAAAAAGGGGATGAGTGACGAGGCGGCAACGCTGTGAGTCAGAAAACCTTAACCAGTTTATGCCAAATGAATCAACGGGAATGAACTGGCTTGATGTCAACCAGTGATTCCTTTTAAATGCGCCCACTTCGCCTCTTTTGGTTGAAATCTCCCCAGCCCCCTTACTTAAGCATATGTTTCTAGGAAGAGGGTGTGTGTATATAAGAATCAGAACGATGCAACATATTCCAATAATCTCAAGAACTGCAAAATGAAAAAGAGGGCGCGGAAAGATAGGATGGGCAATGTTATGAAGATTCAGGAGCACCCTCGGCTTCCTAATGCTGTGGGAAATGCTCGTCCGTATTAGTGAAACGGTTGAATTAGTTAGGAAGTTCGATTCTGTTCATTTAGCACTGAATAGAGACAGTAGTTTCCCACTACATATGTTATTTAATTCAGCATTGTTAAGCTGATTGTTTCTTATCCTGTCACTGCTGTTATAAAGGGTTTTCCATTTGTTTTGCATTCACTCTCACTCTAATTGGTTTGTCACCTAGGCGGGTCCTACCAATTCAGCAGAGTGAGACAGCTGCCTCAGGTTGCAGATTCTGGGGCGCACAAAGCAATACCACGATACTACAGGACAGATCTGTGTGTGCCACACAGCCTGCCCTGTGCTCCCTAAACTAATCTGCTAACCTCGGGTGTAGTGGAGGACGCTCTTCTGTCACCAGTGTCAAAGTAAGATTTAACTGCCAGTGCAGTTGGCTTCTGTATGTGAAACGGAGTGATACTATTTTTTCCTTTGCTGCAGGCAGCAAAATGTGTTGTGCCAGCCCTGATTTTCACTATCTGTATTTCTTTTACATTTCCCATACCTCAGTGCTTACAATTCCCCCCTACCCACTACTGCCAAACCCCACATGTATATATAACCTGCTATCAAGGGTTACACTTCATGCATTTTATGAAGTGGACTCTAATCCACAAAAGTTTATACTGTAACATAATTGGCATAATTGCAAACAAGATTCTTGGTTGTTCTTGCTGTAACAGACTAACACAGTTAACCTTCTGGAAATTCCTCAGTGGTCATAATTCTTGTATGAGCACACAGAGATTCACCACTGAGAATTGTTCTCATATATAGCCCATTTTTAAAAATACTTTCAGGAGATAGCCTGTTATTCAGGAAACATTTTACCTGTTACTGCTGTGAATTGCTTCAATTCCAGTATCTTTACTGCTAATGTGGGAAGGGGTTTCATGGCTGGTTATGTTTGCACTGACATCACTTGCAGGAGTTTTTTCTTCTGGGTGTTTGTTGTTGTTTATGGCTATTTAATTTTGGGTTTGTATCTGTCACTGCAGAAGAACAGGCATAATGGGTTCATCTATGTTTGCCTCCCTGGGCTCCTACTGGAAGAAAGGGTGGGATATAAATCTAATAAATAATAAATACCTTTCTGTCACTGACTGTGACCAGAGGCAGACACTACAGTTTTCATGAGCACAGTAGTATGTCTTATGTCTGCTGTAGGCTAGGAACTTTTAACTTAGTGCCAGTGTGGTGTAGTGATTAAGGTGTTGGACTATGACCTGGGAGACCAGGGTTTGAATCCCCACACAGCCATGAAGCTCACTGGGTGACCTTGGGCCAGTCACTGCCTCTCAGCCTCAGAAGAAGGCAATGGTAAATCACCTCTGAATACTGCGTACCATGAAAACCCTATTCACAGGGTCGCCATAAGTCGGGATTGACTTGAAGGCAGTCCATTTCCATTTGCAGGGGTGTAGTTGTCCAGGCACTGTGTGTGTGTGTTGTGTTTTAGACCCTTTACCTTTTTGTGAGCTGGGTCCCTATGTCTCCAATATTCTATAAGCCAATCAGCATGAAAGGGGAGTGTGTTAGCCGCTGAGAAGAGTCTTTTGACATGCTTCCCTGTCCTGTCCTGCTGATTGAAGCCAATCAGAGTGAAAGGAGGCGAGTCAGCCATTGAGAACACTCTTCTGAGTAGCTAACACTCTCTCCTTTCATGCTGATTGGCTCCTAGGGAAGTAGGAGGAGGCATTAACAAGGATCTAATTCTCAACCCAGCACCAAAACAAACAAGGATGGAAGGGGGCATGGTTGTGACTATCATGAAAGGACTCTGCACTTCTGAATTTGCCACTACACGGCTGACATAGTATACTATTACCCTAAATATTAGGCTGCATGCCATTAGTGTCTAATAAAGCATCTCTCTAATGGATCAGGTACGTAACTTGTGGGTACTCTTGCATACAGCTTTTTCATTAGAGGCCCAAATGAACTCTCTGGCAAGGAGTGCCTTTTTCCAGCTTCAGCTGGTACACCAGCTATGGCCGCATCTGGATCAGGATAACCTGACCACCACTGCAGTTCATGTCTTGATAACCTTGAGACTGGATTACTGCAATGTGCTATATACGAAGCTGCTCTCATATAGCTGGAAGCTCCAGCTACTGCAGAATGCCACAGCTAGTATCATGAGTCCCATAGAATATTGGAGGATGAGGAAGAAGAAGAGATAGAATGGGACTTGGGGGAGGGCTCCAGTTACTTGCATTCGGAGAGGTTGAGCCAGAAGCCTTCAGTGCTTCTGACTGTGACATCTCCACCCCTGTAGCTCCAGTTACAACTAAGGAGGTGCTGCCCTATCTGGAGGCTGCATCTTCACCTTCCCTTCACCCCTTTTCCTCACTCACCCCACCATCGCCACCATGCACCCTTCCTCCTGAGGACCTTGCTGAATTTTGAGCTAGCCATAGCAACATAAGGCAATTTCACACGTGAGCGTATGAGATACTCATGTCAGCTAAAATAATAAAATATTTGGTTTTATTAGTCAGCCTATCGATATCAATACCAATACCAATACTTGCTATTGATGAATGCTTGACACTGATGAATGCTAGGAGCAGCCAAGCTGTGAGGGTGAGGACATTTATGCAACATTTGTTGAGGTGCCTGCTGCAAACAACATCTCACTTGGGCAGCACATGGGAGAGCTCTGTATTTTCCTGGTATCTCTGCCATGTTTTTCACAAGTTAGTTGCACTGGACATCTATCAAAGTGCTCACTTGGGCATCATAGAAAGAAGAGCAGGGCAAAGTTGCTGTCCAGTAGAGTGGTAAGAGAAAATACAAATAATTGTCATAAAGGCTGAAACTTTATATGCAGATAAACATACAAGTATTCATGGAAGCATTCAAGGAGGTTGTCCTATTTTATCCTAACAACAATTTTGTCAAGTCAGTTATGCTCCAAATGAGTCCTTATTCACATTAAAAAATAAAACCAAGCAAGGTAGGTAATATGATCTTTCCCCTTCCCAATTCCTATAATGACTTAAAGGTAAAGGTGTCCCCGCACTTGTAGTGCGAGTCGTTTCCGACTCTTAGGGTGACTTCTTGCGACATTTACTAGGCAGACCATATATATGGGGTGGGATTGCCAGTTCCGTCCCCTGCCTTTACCCCCCAGCATAGGCCGGGTACTCATTTTACCAACCACGGATGGATGGAAGGCTGAGTGGACCTCAACCCTTTTTACCAGAGATTCGACTTCCTCCTTTCGTTGGAATCGAACTCCGGCCGTGAGCAGAGCTTCGGCTGCATTACCACCGCTTACCACTCTGCACCACGTTATTTAAGAGTACCTATTGTACCTACGTTGGTTCCAAAAAGGAAGTCACAGACCTGAACTTACAAGATCTGAACAGCGTGGTTCACGACAGATGCTATTGGAGGTCGCTGATTGATAGGGTCGCCGTAAGTCATAATCGACTTGAAGGCACATAACAAAGCAAGGGGAGATGTCAGGCCACCTCACGTTAAAAATAGTGGAAACCAGCTTTTGGGTTTCAAAGAACTGACTTAAATCTATTGTTTCCAAGTGATTCGTTTTTGGGGAGGTTGGGACTGCAACCAATTAAAAAAATTCCGCTATCTATTTAAATGTAATAGATTAAAAGTGTCATGGCCCTGTCAGAGGACTCATCAGACGAGGATGACTCAGGAGTAACAGCAGCAGACCCAGAAGGAGAAATGGAGGAAACTCCTGAGAACCCAGCTCCTTCTCCCCCTCAGCTGCAGAGCACCCCAGACACAGGGGAAGCCCTTCAGCCAGGCGCAGACAGTGAACAGGATACTCCCCCCTCACCTGCAGAACGTAGACAACAGGTCAGGCAGAAGAGGGGCAGGCCTGTCCACTTAAGGCCAAAACGCTGATGGCTCACACCTGCTGACAAACCTGCTCCTTAAAAGTCAAACCTTGGCTTCAGCTTGTTGCTGACTACAACGTCAGGCAGGACCACTGTGTGTCTTCCTATCCCCTGAACCTTGACTTGGACTGATCTCTCGGCAAATTAGACCCGGACCTTCACTGATGTCTCTTCTGGATTTCTGGCTTGGCACGTAAGCTTTGAACGGCCTCTGCCCTTATCTTGCTTCCTCCTTGCTAGCCTGGCAGATTTATAGCCAAGCTGCCGGCTGAGGACTTACGGCCTGGCAATTACCAAGGAATCTCCAGCCCTGCCTGCACCCCTAGACACTGCTGTCTCAGTGAAGAGCTGACAAAAAAGATAGCTATTCAATTTGCACATTCCATGGCCCTGGGATTCCTTCCAACTGCAATTCAAAAGTCTGCCACACTCCAATCTTTTCTTAAAGCCCTTTAAGATTTATTGCAGGTGGCCTTTACCTATGCACTATATCGTTTTTCCTCACCAGTTCTGTATAAATAGCTAGTTTTGTGGAAATAGTGTTTTGCATTATGAATTGGATGGTATGTCTGCTGGTTATGAATTTTATTGGGGGGTTAAATAGATTTTTTATTTTTAAAATATTTAATAAAAAAGCCATCTTGGAAGAGTGTAACTAAAAATGATGGTACGTAAATATTTATAAAAACCAAATAGTATCAACTCCTCTAAATACATCCTTTCGTTAAAAAAAATGAAGAGCAGTATCTAATGTTAGTCATAGCCTCATTAAAAGCAACATATTAATTACATCAATTGTATCACATTTGGTCTATTCTGATTATGACTAAAATTGGATATCACTCAAAGAATGTACAAATAATTGATAACTTAGTTTAATAAAGCTATCAATTGTTAACTTTTAAAAATGTTTTGTAATATGGGAATATGATGTACCTAAACAAAATAGAGTGCTTGTGTTCAGGAATCCAGAAACACTACTACATCTCCTCTGCCACTTTCGTTTTCCAGTCCTCAGTGGTCCTCTCTCAACAGCTTATTAAAATACATATGCAAGTATCCCTCTGGTTAGTGGATGGTGCTATTTTGGCCACATAAGGATAAGCACTTGTAATTGATATCACTATTAGTTTATACAAGTGGAACATTTTGTTGCAGGGTCTTTTTGTTGCTCTTTCCCACGATTCTGACCCTCACCATAGTCAGTATTCTGTACTGTCTGGGCATGCTCAGTTCTCATTGGTCTGTTTGCCTCAAGTTTTTCCCCTAATCTTTTTTTTTTTGGTACTTTTGTAAACCTTGGAGCTCCCTGAAGCCTGCTACTTCTCCTCACCTCTTTAGTGTGTGGATGATGCTGTTTTATCTACATCAGCAATGGCACTCACAGCCTGAACACTGGTAACAGAAGGGATGATAGATTTCCTTTTGTTCATTAGAGCACTTTTTTTTTGAAAATCAGACAAGTTCAAATGCCATTTGTACTTTGGAAGATCCAGATTTAAAACATATCAACATACATTTTAACAAATCACTGTGGAAAAGCTATGCTGGTTTCACTGTGAAATGCAAGCTTTCAGCTAGTTTAGAATAAAAAGCATCAGCAAAAGTCACCTTTAAGATTACCTTTTCTATACACAGAAGTGAAGGAGAATCCAGTATGATTTTGCTGCTTGCATGGTGGTGTGCCTCTCATCCCCTCCCTTAAGCAAGGGCAATTTTTTTACATAAAATCAATGAATTATAATGATTATAGCACACAAGATATAACTTAACGTTAGAGATTTTTATTCCTTTGACCATTCAAAAATGGTACACATGAAAAGCTTTTTGAGCTGTTAGTTTAACACTGCTTTTTATTTTGTTTGTGCTTTTTTTTGTATTTAATATTACTCCATTTTTGCATTGAATGGGAATCCTCTGTATTGAAGAGTGGGAAATAGAATGTTTTAAATAAAAATAAACTGGCAAGGTTCTTCTCCAAAGTTTGTTGATGCTTGCAATTTGCCAAGACTTTGCATTTTCAAATATTTTTACAAACCATGTGGAATAAATTCTGTACATGTCTATTCAGAAGCAAGTCCCATTGAATTCAATGGTGCTAACTCCAATACTAGTGGGTATAGGAAGGCAGCCTGAGTGTATTTATGGATTAAGCTGCATCAGACTTATACTGAGTGACAATCACAGTACAAAAAGCCTTCCTTAATGAAAAGGATAAGTGATTATTTCTAGAGAATACAATTCAGGTGCTTAAAAACTCTCAATTTGGTTATCAAATTTATTGATGCATCACATCAACAGCACATAAATGTTTAAGCATCACCACACAATAAAAATAGAAGAAAATCAGTGTAAGGTTTATTAGAACTACCTCCATTTAGAGATGCTTTCACTGAAAAGCAAAACAAAAACAAAACATCTGGTGGCATTTCAACTTCTCTGCTTGCATGGTTAACTTACCGATTTTTCAACCAGAGCTACTATTCCAGTCTTCATTATACACTAGCAATATTTATTAGCCAGCAAAACACTGTGGCAGCAGTAATCACAGCACACAGGAACATCACTACAAGCAGCATTGTCCTGCGCCACCTCAATAGATTGCAATAGCAATCCTCTAGCCAAGTGCAGTGCAGGCTTTGAAGCAGGAACAGCCAAAGTCAGAGCAGCTTCAGCTCTTTACCCAGAATATTGCCATCAAGAAACAGGCTGTCTTCAAGCATGTTACGATATAAGAGAGATGCATTTAAAAGCCCTTCTTAGCCTGAAGAGCTATATTCTATCACATGATGCTCTGGCAGTCCCTAGTTTTGCTTCTCACATTAGTGGTCAACACATGTATCTGTCCAAAACCACAGGAATGTTTTAATTATTATTGTGTTCCTTATATGCCCTATTGCACTGCCACCCAGTGTCCTATATTTACACTAGGATGCACTGAAAAACCAGAAATTGAATGGCCATTGTCTATGTCTGCTTTCCTATTCAATGCCCAGGAAAGAATGCTCTAGCACAAGATGGGAACATTTGACTCTTAATATATTAAGTCAACAACAGTTATTGAGCTGTTTTGTTTAATAGCAGTTCTGATAGTTGGGCCTGAACACAGAGGTGTCATTCAGTTTTACAGCTACTTTCATTAGAATTCTCTCTCTCCATAGAACAAGACCATCTGTTTCTAAGCAAAAATGAAATGGAAGTTATGTGTTTTCACAGAAGACAGGATTAGGAAGGCAGCTGACAAGGTTTCTGTTTGCTCTCTAAACTTTCCAGATTTCAGTTCTTACAATGTTCTGAAAATAGAATGGCTCACTGATTATGCCAGGGCTTACGCAAATAGTTCCAACACATTCAGGAAGTCACATTAGAGGAGGCCTATATAGACCAGAAGTGGGGGACCTTTTGTCCATCCTGATGGGAACTGTAGTTCAGCAACAACTGGAGGGCCAAAGGTTCTCCACCAGATATAGACACAGGAGATCCCACCCTTACCCTAGTTTTGCAGCCTTCATCACCAGGCTTTGACAACCTTTAAGAGCCAAAGCATTGATTTCCCACTGTCAGAAACTCCTCCAACCCAATGGGGAAAACGTCAGGCATTCAAATAAAATGACTGCAAGCTTTCACAGTATAATTCTTCTCCACCTTCCAGTCACAACGTGAAACAGAAGGTGGTAGCCTGAGATACTAGTTTCTTCCAGGCAGATGTTCTTTTTCCAAAATTCTTCTTGCATATGTTTTAAACACAAGGCCTGCCTCAATTCTTTTTTCCAGGGTAAGAGATTCTTCTTAAGTATTTATGCCCAGTTCTTCTGGGTAGAAAGGTCAGGACCACCTGCATTTGTTGACAAGGCCATGGTATGCAAATATTTTATGTCAGTGACATCACTTCGATGTTCCCATTCATCTTCTACTTCAGATCTAGGGTAAAGTAGAAGTGAGAACACAAAGCTTGCATTGCAATTGCTGTTCAACGAGAGAAAGAGAAAAGGCAGCAGCTGGCTTTTCCAATTTGGTAAGCTCCCATCTCGCACAAATCTCTCCATTTGGCTAACTGTTTGTCCACCAGGATAGGAGGCCCAGACCAGGTTCACTGATAGATCCCTGCACAGAGAAAGAATACAGCTTAGAACTTTAAAAATGAAAATTTGGATTATCGATTTAATGTCTGCAGTATGTATTCTCTGAAATCTGAGTTTTCCATTCTGAGGTCACTTGGCAAGATCCTCTCACACACCTTCTCACAACTGTAACTGATTTACCTACCATCACCAAGGATGTTTTGCAGTTTATAGGTTCTAGAGTTACAGCTGAGTACAGCCAGTAATGAAAATCTGACTCTGAACTTGTTATATGCCTTCAAGTCATATAACTCACAGCCATACTACTCTGAACACACCCAATCTCATCTGATCTTAGAAGCTAAGCAGGGTCAGGCCTGGTTTGTACTTGGATGGGAGACCGCCTGGGAATACTGGGTGCCGTAGGCTTAGAGGAAGGCAATGGTAAACTACCTCTGAATTCCTCTTACCGTGAAAACCTTATGAATGTATCCAAAAAAGATTCACAGGGTCACCCTAAGTTGTAATCAGCTTGAAGGCATATAGCAACAATAGGTTCAGAGTCAGATTTTCATTACTGGTTGTACTGTTATAACTCTAGAACTATCTAAAATGCTGAATAAAAAGGTTATTTTAAAAAGACGCTACAACTCTAGATTATTATTTATAAATACACGCGCACGCTGTTTGGAACATATCACTGCCAAACTCACTGTTCTGTCAATGTTACATTTTTAAGCTGCGCTTGCAAAGCTCCAGGTCTCTTGTCTTCCATCCTAACACTAAGGCACAAGTGGGCACTGGGATTTTCTATTTCTTCAACATTCTTCTCTACTTTTGGGTAAAGGATATTTTGAATGCTTATGTAGAAAGGAGCAGTGTTAAATAGTTACCACTAGAGTGTAGGGTGCCTCTTTCTTCTGTACCTCCTCTGTGGCACTAGAGGTGGAAGGCTCTGCAGAGCTTGGGCCTCTTGGGGATGTGTCAATGAAAGTTTCATCAACTACACGGAAACGGATTTCCTCCCCTGTGTCCATATAGAGGTCATGGGCTCCTTCTTCAGTTTCATATTCCCAAACCCATACTTGTTCTGCTTCGTCACTGGGCACAAAGAGGGTTAAGGCAACAATACCATAGGAAGGCATAGACATTCAGATTCACACATTAAATCCCTTCTCTCAGACTTGCTATCTTATTTCAAGTATTCATCAGTGATGTGATATAATAGCACTTTATTTTTTCCAAGGGGAAAAAATATCTATTACATAAGTTCATGACCATCAATGAAAGAATGCGAATTGCAAATACTGTATTAGACAAGCTAGGCAGTTGCCATGTTTTTAGCTCTGTTTACTAAATATAAATAAAATAAACATGCTAAACTAAATTACTCTCTAGGACAACAGAACATTTTCCAGAAAACACACATCACTGTCTCCTACACTAGCTTTTCTCATTATGCTGAGGATAAACCATGCTGGATCTGCTATTCAATACAGGAGCTGATCATAGGAATCAGAAGAGAAGGAAATTAGTTGATTCACTCTGACTGCTGTTTCCCAAGTATCAGTGGATCTCTCCCCATGTATTTTCTTCACACCATTTCCCTCAATCAAACTAATCTTTGGGTTGCATCCAATGTGCAAATGGAAGGCAGCTTGTGCAATGGATCTCTCTCTTCCCCTCCTCCACCTACACCAGCTTCTCTAGAGGATCAGGGGGCCTGACAAACATTGAGGGCTATATCAGTTCACAGTGGGAACTGTGAGCGTGTGGAGACTGCACAAGATCAGGTGGAGGACTCTTGTACTCTTCAAGTCCTACTCCCACTACAGCATCCGATGATATAGCCCACACTGTTTGGCAGGTTCCCCCGACCCTCTAAAGTGGTGGTGGTGGTGCGATAGAGGGACCTGCCCCACAGAGGAGAGGAAAGGTTCTGTGAAAGCACTGGATACAATCTGTTGAAAAATTCTGTGGCTGCTTTCAGCGCTGCAGAATAGTTGCTAATGTTACTTTAGCATCAAACAACAGGCAGTCTATGATAGTGTGGTGACTGGAACGTTTTGCAACATGCTCAGGAGTTTTTTGTATAAGGCACAAACAAATTTCATTTGAAGGGAAGCAGTGTGTCATATTATGTATTTTTAAACATTCACCATCATGGAGCTGTTCAAAGGATACAACTTGGCAGGTTGCTGTAGAGATTCTGGAGGAATGATGATGTCATCAAAGAATCCAAGAGAAACTACAAAAAACATGTTCTGGTTAATAGCGGAACCATTTGGATGCAATGTGATGCCTAGAAATTAAGCTTTTCTCTACCCAGTGATACATCTGACAAAGGATTTGAATCTATATCCAGCATTCTTTCCACTGTAATGTTTTATATATTCAGAATTGAAACATCCATCAGCAAAGAGATGAACTTTAAGCTTCCATTTATACTTTTCTAGGTTTCCTCCTGTAATGGCTTACTTTCATTTTACATTTTTTAGAAAAAGAACTATAGTACAGCTATTTTGGAGTACTAAGGAGTGATCCAGCTACAGACAACTAATCAGTTAAGAGCAGACACAAAATGGGAGAGTAGCTTTGCTCTCTTTGAATTAAATTTGTATAAACCCCAGGAAAGATTCCCACAGTATTGTACAACTGCATGCCTAATGGATCTAGTTCTCACAGGATAGGTAAACAGGGCAAGTGTTGGACAATTTAAATGGATTATATAACAAATACTAGGTACATTGCATTTGGCACCAAAACTGATCCTAATTATCAGCATAGTAGCATCATATCCTCCAAGGTTAAAGATAACTAGGAACTTAATATTTAGGGTCTTTGCTCTTATCAAAGGGAAAATAATAATAAAATAATAAAAATAAAATAAAATAAAAATAATAATACAGTTGTGTAGTCTAATGATTTGTAGCTGGTAGCTATATTTCAGCTAGTTTTGAGATGATGGAGAAAGACATCCTCTGGTTAGTATGAAACCAACTACAACAGCTGTGGTCCAGAAACATTTCACTCAGTTATACATATATTTGAGGTAACCTAACTAGCTAGGTTCCACAGCCATTAAATTAAACAAAAATCCCATAACCAGGATGATGAGTTGTATGTATCTTACCACAGCGATTCCAAACTTTGTTGACAGAACTGTCTTTCTTGGACATATCTATTGGCTATCTTGGCATAATATCCATCGTTCTAGACACTCACTGCAATACAGGACAGACCATTCTACAAGATTTCTGTGATTTATTGGTAAATGTAGATCCACCACAGGAATTACTAGAAAAAGTTAAATTACCACGAACTCCTTCCAGACTGCAGCCTTTTATTTCTCCAACCAGAATTTCATCCAAGAAGGGGTGAAATACGACATACCTAAAATGCACTGAAAAAGAAGCAAAACACCACATTACTTGAACAGATCATGTTTCACTCCCTCTCTAACGTGTATTAAAATAAAAATTGAAATAGCAATCCAGTACTAGCATTCTGCTAGTCACTATTTTCTGAATAAGTATCGTGAAAAAGTGAGTGGGCTGTGCAGATACCATCATACAGTGGTATCATGCCAAAAGTTTATAAGTTTTCCCAGCATTTTTGAACTGTTCCTAAATAGTCAAAGCAAGTGTGGCAAGATATTTTTTTTTAAAAAAAAGAAGCATCAGGACCTGGTCTCTGCAATGGGCATGTCTCCAATGGGAAGCTGATAAATGATGTAGTTAAATACAAGGCACAGCCACCAGACCAAGAACCATGGTACCAGCAAGTGTGAGTGGGCAAAATTGGCACTTGCTTCAGACTTTCTTTACATAACAACCAAATTGCCAAAACTATGTGCACACAGGATGTAAAAGTGGATAAACTCATATGTAGGAGGCTGAGAATTACATATTGCTGTGATTACACAGTGTTGATTGCAACCCACCATCTCTTGAAATCCTGAGGAAAGTAAACTTTCTATCTATGCTTCCGTCTCATTGCACTAATGATGTGCAGAGCATAAGAGTGCAGTTTCTGGGCAGCTGTGTCAGCCTTTTGGGATTTTGCAAGTCTGGCAGTCTGAAAACAGACTTGTTTCGATTGGTAACTAGAGCAAATAGGACAGTGCTAAGTGAACTGCAGCAGGAAGGGAAATGAAGATTGGAGCAGGGGGTTGGACTCGATGGCCTTGTAGACCCCTTCCAACTCTACTATTCTATGATTCTATGAGAGTGGCCCTGTTTGCACCCAAGTGGTTTCATAGATTTGTCTTGTCAAAAATAACATGCACAAGATGCACAAAGGTCATGAGACAAGCAGACACAAGAAGGAATAACTGAAATACACACTGGAACAAGCCTTCTGTCAGTAGCTTTTGTTTTCCATAAGAAACAGATGAATAAAAAATAGCAGAACAAGTCAAGGGAAAGTATAACAAGTACCATTTATACAAGAGTATTAAGACACAGAATTTAATGTGCACATTGCAAGTAATGTCCTGTTACCACTCCATTACTAATAAATTAATTGTCATTCCAAAGTAGAACTGTTGTGATATGAAACTAGAGTTATAGGACTGCTCTCTGTTGAATGATTTTTAAAAATCATTTAAGTGAGCTTTGAAGACAGTCACATATCAAATTAGCATGAGAATTAGGTCCCACTTGTAAGCTGAATACCTACCTGGCAAACTGTTCACAATTTCTCCAGCATATCAGTGTCTGATTTGTGAACAGGTATCAGTTTAACTTTCCTGCATTATATTGCAATGTTAATAATGCAATCATTAGCTAATTCACTCATGAGTGAAAATCGTCAACACATAGGGACAATCGTGAGGAACATCGGACCCAGTAGGTCAAAACAATGAGGGTCTCCCATGAGGCAATTCACACCCAGCTTTTGCACACCCAACATCATATGTCAGGTGCAGGAAAAGTTCAAAAGGAATTCACACCACTGTCACAAAGGAAAAATCTACTTTTGCAGATGCAGCTTGAAGTTTAAGTCAACTGATTCCAAGAAATCAAGTGACGGACAGGTAGGCAGGGCTGCCCACCTGTCAAAGTTGCCCAAGGAGGGTTGACCACTTCTGGATCCAACCTTCCTGCTGAAGTTGCTCGCCATATCAACATGACATATTCCTAGTTCTCCAGCCTGGAACATCAAAATACAGAAACGTGGAACGAATATGCCTTCTTGAGAATATTAGCATTAGATAAGAACATGTGATATTGCAGTACGTGTGAAGTATCACCATAACTCTGTCCTAAAGGATAATAGTTCAAATGATGAAACTAAGTAAAAGAGACTTCCTCAGATTTTTGTTCCATGGAGCAGGTACTTCCCAGGTGTATATGGTAGAGAATATATCTGCTACACTACCAGCAAAATGGGAGAGCCAGTGTGGTGTAGTGGTTAAGGTGTTGGACTACGACCTGGGAGACCAGGGTTCAAATCCCCATATAGCTATGAAGCTCGCTGGGTGACCTTGGGCCAGTCACTGCCTCTCAGCCTCATGAAAACCCTATTCATAGGGTTGCCATAAGTCAGAATCGACTTGAAGGCAGACATTTACATTTTTACCAGCAAAATATGCATTCACAACTGAAGAGAACAGAGCGCTTAAGGCACTGTAGTATTGCCAGCTCATCTCTGTATTGCTTAAGATGGGACCGCCTTAAGTTCTGAGGTAGTCAACTCTCCTACAGATCCAAAACAGTCATATTAAGAAAAAGAATTGGCCAACCTTTTGTATGTGATGCACCATCTCCTGGGAATATGTAGGAATCTTCCAACTTTGTGATGTCATACAGGCAAATGCAAAGGCCAACATTATACACAACCTGTTTTGAGGAGAGAAGTCCAGAGAGCAATAAATCCCAACTAGAAGAAATGTGTTAAGCTTTCTTGAAATAACATGTCAGAGTTTATGTCCTAGGGAAGCTGTGTAGATGAACCAAATTGGTGAACTGATCCATAATGGTTGTATAGCAGAAATCATTCATACATGCTGACCTCAGCTGGCAAAAGCAGCACAGAGAGATAACAGAGATGGTTAAGAACAAATTCGAGTGCATTTCCTAAGCAACTGGCCCACTTCTAATTTCCATTTATTTTCTGCCTCCCACTCACTTCCCAGTTTCATACAACACTGCATCTCACTTACATAGCGAGTATTAACAATGAACAGATACTGAATATAGACCGGTCAAAATCTGGTATAGCCCTTCCCCCACAGTTTTGCAAACTATTGGTGTAGCCATTGCAATTACACCTATTAAATATATGACTTTGTACCATGCCTGGTATTTCATAGGACGTTATACTATTTCTTAACTCTAAGTCAGAGACATCATTTTTAGTCACTAAGTTGGTCTGCCTCTAAAGCACCAAGAACTTTACATTTAGAATAGAACCCCATTCAAAACGTTTAGTTGGATATGGCCTACAGCACTCTAAGCTTTACCTTATTGGCTAACTTCTTATTTAACTCTTCAGTGATGGCATCATTAAGTTTCCTTTCGAACTGCCATGGAGGAATTCGCACAGTATCAGTCATTTCCACTAATAGAAACATGGTGGTCAACAAAAGTAATGCTTCTGTGGGAAGAAAGGAGCAGAGTCAGCAAGAAAACACTCTTTTCTGCAATGATAAAGTATTTTTATGACTGTGATCTTGTACCAGCTACCTAACCTGGTGTACATATCAGTTCCTTTGCACAGCAGACTGTGAAATGTACCAGTTACTATCATAAAACAAGCCATGTTTTGTTACTCTGTTAAGATAGTAAATACCACTTTTCTTAAAACATAAACTCAAAAAGTAGCATATCAAACAATACTGTCATAATTAAGGCTAAAATATATTAACATGATAAGAAGTAAGAAGTAAAAGATAAGAAGTAAAATGACAAACACAAACGTCATAATTTTTATTTATTATTATTATTTCAATTTATATACCGCCCTTAGCAGAATAGCTCTCAGGGCGGTGAACAAAATAATTAAAGCATAGGGGCGCATAAAAAACTTTTATAAAAAGAAAGGTTTTAAAGTATGTTCAAAAGATTAGAAGGTACTCAAATGCAGCCCTGAGGAAGAGTTTTGCAGGACAGAAACAACAGCGCCTACAAATGGTAACTTTGATCCTGGTTTCATATCAGGGTTTTTTTTTGAGACCAAGATCACATCCCAGCAACAGAAAACTCTGGTTTAAAGTAACTTCAATAAAAGCACTGAAGCTGGTGCATGAGGGGCAAGAAGGAATGTGGAGGTACAAAGCTTTTTTCCAGCTTAATGAACCATGGTTTGATTAAGCCAGGATTGTAATGTCTAAATCACCTTGGAATCTCTTAAGATGGAATCACGCCATCCATTCATTGTTACTAATGAACTTAGGAAATGGGAAATTTTCTGCCCCTCATCACTATACAACCTAGTGCCATATATTACATTTACATTTGTGGACATTCTAATGAGCCAAGGGCCTTGCAAAATATCAAAAAGTAGCTCTCACCGGATCATGCATCAAATTCACATGAAGATTCTATTTTATGGGCCCCACGACACGTTCAGTGCTAAGACCAGCATAGTTCAGTGGTTAGAGTATTGGACTAGGAGTTTCATAAAATTCATCAGATAAGGTTGGATCAGTCATAAGAGCACAAGAAGAGCCGTTCCGGATCAAGCCCATTTGGTCCAACATCCTGTTCTCACAGTGGCCAGTGAGATGCCAAAGGGACACTCTCCCCTCCTGCAGTTTCCAGCAACTGATATTCAGAAGCATACTGCCTTCAACCATGGAGAAAGAGCATAACTACTATGTCTAGTAGCCCCTTATTCTCAGTCTACTTACCCACAGTGCTGCTGTGATAATGATGATAAAAGGGGCTGGGTGGATAGAAGAGAGGGAAGGATCATATATGTTGGCCTAGGTCCCTGAGTGAAAGAGGATATGTACTAAATAAATAAGGATTGTACCAATCAACCATCATGCACCTTTTGCCCCATTTCGTTATGAAGTGTTAGTTTGCTGAGAAAGTACCAGACCACCTGTTGGAAAATTCAGACCATTTCGGCCTGAACGTATTTATGTTTAGTGGAAACTATACCTCTTACGCTACAAAATTGCATCTGTCTGGCTACTTGATACTCTCAGGGAGTACATAAGAATACCAAGCAAAATTATTCACTCGAAGGCTTCACAGTCACGTGCATAGTTCGTTAGTAAGTGAGCCCATTTAACAAAGTGAGATGCAGGGGCAGCAGCCCTCAACTCACCAGATTCGCCTTCCTCCCCTCCAACTAGGGAGACCCGGCACTTGCCAAGAGCCTGAGACAGCCGAAGGAGAGCGAGTCGAGGCCTGCAGGCTCCCTTTACTCTCTCGTGACCAAGCAGCCCCAGCCCTTGCTGCTCAACTCACCCGCCTCGCTATCCCTGCTCCGCGGCGACCGGCTGCTTGGCAGCAACAACACTCTTAAGAGAAGACGGAGGACAGTTGGTGAACACTTTACACAACAAACAGGCACTTCTCTTACACGCGTTACAAGCTGGACGACACCGACCTTCGCTTGGGGGAATCTACATCTTTTTTTGGCGCGGGCGACGCATTAACACTCATGCGCATGAACTCACATGACGAGAAGAAAAACAGGAAAAAGGAGTGGATTGATGGGAGTTGTAGTCCGGTGGATTAGTCAATAAGCGCCCCACACTTGTAAAGCGTCATACCAGCCTTCCTACCTATCTTTGCTGCCATAAACGTCATTTGCTGTTTTATACTGTACTGCTCTGATCTCCTTAGGGAGGAAGGGCAGGATATGAAGAACGCTCTGGTGTGCATAGAAGCGCATAGATGCATATTGCTTAGTAATAGGCGATCTATTCCAATATCGCCTTTTTTCTCTCTCTGTCTTGAGTATCCTCCATCTCCAGTGTCGGATTTTAGGTGCCAACAAGATTGTGTTGTTTTTGCTGTTTTTCTAGTTGTTTTTCAGAAAAGTCTTTGACGATTTAGGCATCAATAGCCTTCATACGAAAACACTCACCTTTGGCTTTGAAAAAGTTGGCTGCTTTTCAATACGCTCCCTCCGCCCCAATCTAAACAACCTTCTCCCGCATTATCTACTACGTTAGCATCATTCAGAAGGGGCATACTGGAAATTAAAAGCGTTACACGCAAACACCTTTCCTTGGACAAATCTACAAACCCGCCGCGGATACTTCTGCTGCTGTTTGAGAGTAGGGGAGGGTATGGAAATGTCAGTTTGTACCAACAAAAGAAATAGAAAACGTTGCTATTGTTTGCATATAACTTTGGTGGTCCTCTTTTACCTCTCATTGAACATTGCCGCCCTGGGCTTCTGCTCGGAGGAAGGGCGGGATATAAACCGAATAATAAAATAAAATAAACAAAACAGCGCGATCCTATCTATATTTACATCCCACTACCACTAGAAGCTAAAATGATGAAAACTGAGGTTATCATACTTTCGACACATCGTGAGAAGACATGATTCACCGGAAAAGACAATAATGTTGGGGAAAACAGAAGGGAGTAGAAAAAGAGGAAGACCAAACAAGAGATGGATTGATTCCATAAAGGAAGCCACAGATCTGAACTTACAAGATCTGAACAGGGTGGTTTATAACAGATGCTGTTGGAGGTCGCTGACCCATAGGGTCGCCATCAGTCGGAAATGACTTGAAGCAAATAACATGTTTAATGGGGCTTACTCTCTCGCAAGAATTTGTTTATTTATTATTTGATTTATATCCCGCCCTTCCTTCCTCCTTCCTCCCAAATAAAATAATAAATAGATAAATAAATAAGAATTTAGAATTGCAGGCTTAATTTTACATTTCCCGCCTTTCTGCCAGGAAGGGGACAAGAACCACAATTCCCAGCATCCTTTTCTCTTGGGTCCTGATGTGACCGATTAGGCAGCCTATCTGCGCCTGTACTCAAAATGCTCAATCTGAGCGGGTTTGGATTAATGACTTGAGGTTTCGATGTACCAAATTTGGTTTGGAGCCAACGAAAGGGACCTGCTCCTGGTGTTAAGCAGCTGAGTTGGGTGTAAGAACGGTGATATTTCTGCCCCGGCATTACTTTAGTCGCCGTCTACTATTTCTGGGCTTTTCGGCGGCAACGGCGCTTTGGCTCGAGTGAGCTTCTAACATGTCGGCGCCGTTGGCGGTAATTTCAGGTAAGGGGAGGCCCGTGGGCGAGCCGGAGGTTATGAAGCGAAGTGGCCATTCCGCTGTGTGATCCCCTTCCCTTCTCTCTACTTCAGGAGCGAGGGGATTTTGGCGACATGCCAGCTTCTACCCTCTTTCCATTGTGGGGAAGGAACGTCCTGCGGCCCGTCCTGGTTCCCTTTGTCTCCTCCCAGAACGAACCACTGCAACCTATTACTCACCTGTTGCTCCTGAATATGTCTTGCAATCCAATATTTGTCTACTCACTTCAGCAGTAATTCCCATTGAAGGGATTACTGCCACGTAAGCAGGTGTAGAATTGCAACCACACTTACATGTTGGTCCTGGAGCATTTGTCAGTGACGTCTCCAATACAAATTTACAGTCCAGTGCATTATATAACTGCCCTACAGTAAATTAATCTTTGAGACTTTTAAGTAAATGGGAATGGTTTCTACTACCACCCTTGTTCTCCCCGATCATTACTGATGTCGATTTGAATTCTCACCCCATAAGCATACTGTAAAAGACTGGGGAAAATCAGTGCTATTTTTCCTTAAGTATCCTAAGTATGATTGTAAATGTGTGGCTAACTAATCTACTGTGAAGGATTTGGGGTATGTACCCTTAGTTTAAGATTTATCAGTGTGTGATGTCACCCCGCTCACCTGTGTGCCAGTTCTGGGGCCCCTTGGACGAGATGCCCTGAGTGGGCCCGGTTACCACTGCCCATTTGTTTACATTCTTCCTCTGTGCCCAATCCACACAACTGACCAGATGGACAACATAAGGGCAAGTGGAGGGTGGTGATCCATCCCCTCACTCTTGGCATTGCTTGTCTGCTCAGAAAGGACAGGAGAGTAGGAAGTGAAGGTAAGGAACAACAGGGACAGGAGACTCTGGGGCTTGGCAACAGGATCCTTGTAATGGTATGGGCCTTGCCAGTAGTGTAACAATATGATTCTCCTAATAACTACCACTCCTTATGCAATATTTTCCCCAACTCCTTCTGCTAGTACGATGTGACTCATCCTGGATCTTACGATCCTCTTCTGGATCATCCAGAATTGTTTGGGCTTTTTGTTGCACTGATAAAAGATCCAATTAAATTATTGATAATGTATTGTGGAACTTTTTATTAAAAGTTTTTTGGAAGCCTTTCTTGGAGTGTATAATGCCTTCTAAAAGTATCGGTCAGGTCTGATTACTTTTACAAGGTACTGTATATATCTGACCAAATAACTATGTGTAGCATATTTCAGCATCATTAATCTCATTTGGTTAAGTGTACTTTGGTGGTAATTAAAATGGCAATTAAAACCAACTGGGAAGCCATAGCTTCCCTTTTGTATATGTACCTTTCATTTCCTGATCCAAATTCCTGATACATTGAGTTTTAGACGTGCTTTTCATATTGCACATTTTCTATATGGGGAACACTTACAGGTAGGAAATGCTATCTGTGTGGCAGCAGGGTTGTTTTTGCAGTTCCATCACAAAGAATTCATTTTATTTAAAAGTGTTTTTGTAATGTGTTGCATGGTGATGTAATGTTTTGCCATTATCTCCTATTGTGAAAATATTGTGTATATTACTTTTAGCTGCCAGTTTGTGGGGGCCCTACAAAGACATATGGCAGGCAGTGGTTAATGCTATCTGGAAAAGGCAACCTGAAGCGACCCATCTTCTTGACCAGATTTTAAAGAAACATAAGCCTGACTTTATATCACTCTTCAGAAATCCGGTAAAAAGTAAACTTTTGCTCTATCAGGAGGTGGGTGGGGAAAAGTTGAGCTGGTATACTTTATGATCTGTTTCATTTGATAATTGTGTTAGAACTACACATAATGGCCATATTCAGACAATCAAATTCAGGCTTGATAACCCTCTTTGCTGCCACTTTTGTGAGCAAAAAAAACCAAATCAGGAAGTTGCAGTAAATCATAGCTTCTCATCATGTCTGACTAGGAACTATGGGTAATGGCTTTCAAATAAGCCATATTAGAAGCCAATTTTAAAGGGTTGATATACAAGAGGCTGCATTCAAATGTTGTGTTCCTGATAGGGATGATCTTGAGTAGTTTCTCCTTCTGTCTCATCTCAGTTTGCAAGCAGTTTGCTTTGATACCCAAATGATGAACTGGCTTGAGCAGTTCTTCAAACCAGGATTACAAACCACAGTTTGATATTGGTTTGCAGCGATCACTCAACCAGTGTTTGCCTGCTCAAATGTCACACGCTTTGCAGAAACCAGAAAGTGTTTTATCAAGATGCACGAGGGAGGGAATACTTGAGCTCACTTCTCAGTCTCATGGTCTGGAGAACTGAGAATGTGATGCCTCGGTGTAGCCAGATTGTGACCTCCAAAGCCCCTGATTCAAACTTCATTCTGGGGAATTAAACTGCATCCCACAGTGCACTGGGTTTCTCAGTGCTTTGGAATCGCTGCTTTCATTTTTGGGGCTATGGTAGTGCTTCCGCTTTAAAGGAAAGGTTTTTTGCATTTGACATCACTGATCAGTAACAATACATTGTACGTTTCTTGGTGTTCTAAACACCTTTGCACATTTGAGAGTAGAAGTGGGATGTGGAGAAGCAAAGGGGAACTGGATATCTCTGGAAAGAAGAATTGATGCACCCACTCTATTCCTTGCGCTGTTTCCTGAGGGTATAGCTTTTGAATTGGGGTTTAACATTTATTAGTAGATTTTCCCACAGGTTGTGCTTAGATGACAAAGTAGGATATTACAATAATATCAGCTGTTTGAAAGCTTTATATCTGTCTCATCTGCCAAAAGTCATTCACATAAAAACTGTCTGTTGCTGAAAATGAAACAAGTTGCTACTGCACATTTGGAAAGCTGCCTGTTCATTCTCTTGAAATTTCTCATCAGAAACCATATATTTGAAAAAAGTAAATTTATTTTATGAAGCAACAATGATAACTACAATGATGATTACTGTATAAAATATTTTAAGTGAATACATATAGATTGTGTAAGGTCCTTTTCTATATTACATTTTTTTCTTTTATATATTGCGATACATTGTATTGGACTTCTGTCAATGAATGGAATGATACTTAGTATTTAAAATGAAAATGTATTTTAACTGTATTTTAATATGACATTTCATATTTGATAAGAATTTACAATTTTAATTTTGTTGTTTTGTAGCCAAAGAATGCTCAACAGCATGAAAAGGTTCAGAAAGCAAATACAGAAGGAGTTGCTATCCAGGGCCAACAAGGAACCAGACTGTTACCTGAGCAGCTCATCAGAGAGGCCTTTATTCTGAGTGATCTTTTTGATATTGGGGAATTGGCAGCTGTTGAACTCCTCCTAGCTGGTAATGCGATACTGGAATGGGAACAAGCTGTTCATTTTTTTAATGTTCTGATAGTTCTAGTAGCTTAGGAGTTTAAATTCTATAAAAACCAAGTATATAAATATATGAGTTGTTCCTAATTACGTGCCCAGAATTAAGCAGCATTTGTCCAGAAGGAATTTTTACTTGCATTTAACAAATAGCTAGCTGCAAATCTGCTTTATTTCAGTTGTGTGTACATTATCTGATAATTTACATTAAAAGTTTTACACCACTTCTTGTAAAATGTAAGAATTGCTTATTTCAGTTGGCATGCTTTTAAAGCTTTATGGTTATATCCAGCTGAGGCATAGAATAAATCCATTGGAACCAATGGATCTCTCTGAGTATGGCAATAATTAGATATCACCCTGAGTGTTTACAATAAAATAAAACCTTTTTCATCTTACAGATATAGTAACATTTTGAATATATTTTTATTTTAAATACTGCCATTTTTAAAAGAAAGTTTACTGAGACAGTGTTCACAATTAAACCTGTGTATACAGTTCCATGAAAATGTATAATATAATATTGGGTACAGAATTCAGCATTCTGAGAATCCCAGCATTCGTTTTTTTGGCTTGAAAGCATTCAGGGAGTGCCTACTGAAATCCCAGAACAGAGGTGGGCTGAAGAGCTTTCCAGTGCTTCCAGGGTCAGGGTATGTCTGTGTCCCCCTGGGACATTTTGCAATGCAACCCAAGTGCTCTCCCCCTCCTCCCCACGCCTAGCGAAGTGAGTGTATACGTGGTGCACATGCGGACACATACAGAGAAACTTCCAATAGGATTAGTTGTCACACTTTTCTTTTCAATATGAATTTTGAAAAAAACTCTTGTTTGGCCCGTTTGTAGGAGCTGGAGCAGATAGCAGTTACAATGCTGAGAGAGCGTGCTAGAATTACATGGAGGTCAGAGGGAATCTGTCACCCTTAACTGCTGTTTTTACAAAGGGTGGGACATTGTCTGGCTAAAATAGGGGAAGTCAGGGAATGGGGTTGTGAGTATTATGAAGGGTCCTTCTACCTTTCTGCCCATAGTTTGAGCACTAGGGGTGGGGGAGGGAGAGGATGATAACATAAATAGAAAAGCTAGAGGCAACATAAGCTGGGACTTCTCGTGTGACTGTAAATTTCTTTCATTTCAGGAGAGCATCAACAGCCTCGTTTTCCCGGGCTATCTAGGGGCTTAGTAGCTGTTCTCTTATACTGGGATGGGAAGCGATGCATTGCAAATTCATTGCGAACGCTCATCCAGTCTCGGCGAGGCAGGACTTGGACACTGGAGCTCAGGTCTGCCTTTTAAGCAACAGTTTCTGAAAAAAACCATAGATTAAAGCATTAACAACATTTCTATTTTGAACCTGGATTATTTAAAGGCAGGAAAAGGACAAGATTTACCTCTAGTTTTCACTGTAAATTATAGGATTGATTTTGACATTTTGTTTTGTCTCTATTATATAAGGTTCAATTTTTGGTCTGTTTTAACGGTGATTCTGGAATTTGCTCTTGCACTTTTGTCTCATAAACATCCCATCATTACCTTGTCTTCTGAGGCTAAGAAAAGCTTAGCATTCCTCCACAACACTTACAGAAATAGCTCAATGTTTTGGAAAGCAGTAATCCTTAAGCATTACATGAAAACAAATTGGAACCTGCAGGGGTGGGGGAGATAAATAACTGGAAGTGCTTCCTCATATACTTACAGTACAATGAAACTTCTAACCCTGAAAATGAGTTCTTCAAAGCTTATAATAACTTGAAGAGAGGGGAGGTGGAAAGTAGGGATGAAGAATATATTCCTCACAGTGCATATCTCCCATACCTAATCCTTTATCTCTGTGATCCTATAAGTTATTGAGAACTTGATCAGACCAGTTCCCTCTTACCCTATTTTCCCTTTGGCCTTCCCCCTTTTTTTCTTCAGCACGGTATTCCTCACCTTCTGGAGAGGAAGGAACATGCTCAGTCGTCACTGGATTCCCATCCCTTTCTTCTTTCCTGCTCCCCAGAAATCTTTCCTCATTGTTGTATACTCCCCTAAACTTGGCAACTGGATTGCTATATCTCAGGGGAGTTAACTGAGACATGACTATTCCTTTTGATTGCAGTCCTGAGTTGGTGTCCATAACGACACGTTTTACAGATGAGCTGATGGAGCAGGGTCTTACACATAAAATTCTGACTCTGGTATCTCAAATTGATGTAAACACTGAGTTTGAGAAACTGCAGAGAGACCGAGGGCTGGGCAATGAGAAACATCGCAAAGAGGTAAATACTTACATGTTCAAGTACTTATAGTCCTCTGAACATCTTATTTGCTGTTAAAAACATCAAGGGTAGTTTTTTCCCCTATGTTCTGTACCTCTTTGACTCCTGATTTAACTTTGGATCCTGAAAAGTTCAGGGCTCTGGCCACCTCACATGTGATAATTTCCCACATGTGTATAACTTCTATGGAAGAAACTGTGACAAGCATATATGTGATTTTCATTATGTATATATATGATATGCTTGCATGGGAAGCTGCAGCCATTTGCAGCTTGCACTGAGTACGCAAATGCATGTACTCTCAACACGTGTGATAAGAGTCACCTGATATTTTCCTACAGGCAAGAGAGAATTGCCCTGTAATAAGTACAGTAAGATTTGTTAAATGCTTCAAATGTAAAGACCCTTACCAAGTTCACATGTAATACTAAACAGTGATTTGGCATTACGTTAATCAGTCTTGGGCTTACATACACTGATCCCCACCTTACTTGGTTGTTCACCAGTTCTGATGTAATAACAAAGTATGGGTTGCTGCAAACAAGTCATGAAGGGGACTGGAGCGCTTGAGCAGAGGAGGCCGTGTAGAAGTCCAAGGCTCATTCATATAATGTGAAACTGGTTTGGCATTAGATGTGAACTCACTCAGTGTCTCTTGGTAGATTACATAGATGTATAATGTATTGTTCATTTCATGGTGCAGCTGCAAATATTTATGTTGAGAAATATCTTAACCTTGCTTTGGTTACAGAAATAGCAGTTTTTGTAAAGAACTTTTTAGAACCTACTTTAATGTGTGTATAGTGGCCATTGATAAAGGCTGCAATCCTAAATGCAATGACTAGAAAGCCTCATTGAACACGAAAGACTTGCTTCTGAGTAAATGTGTAGGAGGAGGAGTAAGTCCTGTTGAAATTGGGGTTGACCTCTGCATAAACATGGGTAGGATTGTTCTATAGATTATAAAATACCATATTGTGAAGCCATATGTGTAATAATTGTATGTTTTGAACTTTTTCTAGGTTGCTGATCTCATCAAGGAATGTCGGCAGGCACTGGCAGAGAGTTTGTTTGTTTGGGCTTGCCAGTCGCCGTTGAGCCGAGATGACACTTTAATCCTTATTGCTTACTTAGAGAAAGTGACTGTAGAAGCTGATGGCTCATTGGACAGAGTAAACTTGGCACTACTTATGGCTCTCCTCTACTGCTTTGATGTCAGTTTTCTAGAACAGGCCACTGAAGATCGAGAAGGTAAAATTGGTTTTCTGTTCATTTCAGGGTATGCCAAATGATATGCCATCCACACAGATGAAGAATTGATAGCTAACCTTCTACTGTTTTTCCAGGCTTCCACACTTCTTCTTAATGGTACTTAGCTGAATAGGTCACAGAATATGATGCAAACTATTTAGCTAATAGTCTTAATTACTATAAAAAGTGAAATATGTTCTTATGTTTGCTTAGCTACCTATTTTATTTTCGATGGACTTGAGACAACATTCTTTCTCTTCTTGGATTCATTCTTTCTAATTCTTGACTGTGTTAAGTTTTTATTTATTTTTATTATATAGAACTGATGCACCAGTTTCCACTGCTAACAGAGAGACAATATATAGCTGCAATCCATACACGCCTTCAGGAATCTCGGCCTTGGAAACTACCAGGACTTCAAGCAACTGCTAGGTTAGCTTGGGCACTAGCTTTGCGTGGAATTTCACAGTTTTCTGATGTAACAGGTAAATCTGATTCAAAGTGGCATTGGCATACAGTAGGGCCCCACTCATATGGCTGGTTACATTCTGGACCCCCGCCGAAAAGCTAAAAGCGGAACTCATTGAGTAGAATGGCGCCCAACGCCCGAAAACCACTGTAAAAGCGGAACAAGCACCGTATGACTGGGGCTTTAGTCTAATTGCATCTAATTGAGACTGCCGCATTAGCGAAGCGCTGTAAAGTGGGGCCCTACTGTACAAGAAACTCAATCCCACCCACTTCCTTTGTTTCAGTGAAGGAAGCCAATCCAGCATGCAGATTCCATTGTTTAAGATGGCAGTTTTAAGCACATTTCCTATGAAATTTATGCATAGATTTATGAGACTGTTGATTGTATTCATTCTTCTTTGTTCTGTCCAGCACTTGCAGAATTCACTGAGGCAGATGAAGCAATGGCAGAGTTAGCGATTGCGGATAATGTTTTTCTGTTCCTTACTGAATCTGTGGGGAGAGCTGAAAACTTCTATCAGGAAGAGTTTTACATACGTAGAATCCACAACCTTGTCACAGACTTTCTTGCGCTCATGCCAATGAAAGTAAGTTGTATCTGTGTGGGCTAGATGCTGCTGGGTAGAAATAGTCCAGTGGAATCTGTTTATGCAGATTAAAAGAAGCATTTCATGATGTGTGTGAATGATGTGTATCATTATGTGAAATGGAACTTGAAGAAGAAAATTGACTATCTTTAGAAATGTATTATGACTCAATTTTTTTAAGCACTATACAGAGCATTTTGCATGTTATGCCTTACTAATCTTTGCAGTAAAGGGTGGGGGGAAATTGTAAGGCTGTAAAAATCTTCTTTGTGATATTGAAGACGGTTTGTCCTAATGTGTTTTGAGCCAGAAATGCTCTTCAGAGGATATGTTAAAGTGTTTATAACAACTATATAAAAAATCAGATTTCCATAGCTTTGATGAAAGAAAATTCCTTATTACTCTAATTGCTGCAATAATTTAATAAATATTTTACATGTTCTGTCTGAATGGATTACCGAAAGCAATACATTGATTGCCTAAGTTATGTCTTAAACCTTGTTCACCAGTTTAACTTAAATTAAAAACAGCTACTGCTAGCCATTGTGATACTTACCCTCTTCCAGATTATGCACATAGAAATACTTCCACATTAGCAATACTACTTTGACTAGTTGGCTCATTATTTTGTTTGCTATACTCTGGGATAGTGTCTCTTTTCTGGTAACAATCTCAGTTTGGTAGTGTTAATCTTATGCATATCTGCACAATGGTCAGGCTCGCTGTGGAATTTACTAGATTATTAAGTATACATAGGTAGGATTACTGCCTAAGGCTGCGATCCTATACCCACTTTCCTGGGAGGAAGCTCCATTGAACTCGGAGGGACTTAGTTCTGAGTAGGCATGCATAGAATTCTACTGTTGGGCTCTTAACCTGAATTATGTTACTTGCATAGACAGCCTGGTTTTATATCATATATAGTATAATTGTCACATCTGGAGAATTCTACTGATAGAAAGGCCTCAGTTTCATTTGACAGAACTGGTTTATGCTGGTTTATTCTGTTCAGTTGTCTGGTATCACTACAGGCAATAGGTACAGCATTTACTTTGTACATGACAGCTATTTTTGGGGGAAGTTGAGGGTACAAGTCAGTTAAACATGTTTAAGTCCCATAGATTCTAATGGGAGATGCAAACATGTGATTACTTTTCTATCTTTTAAATCAGTGCTACTTTAATATTGGCTGAGTAATGTCAGTAGTTTTCCTTTACCTGGATGAGGGCCAAAAAACTGACTCTGAATCCTAGCAGGATGGAGATGCTGAATCCTAGCAAGATGGAGATGCTGTGGGTTGGTAGTTCCTGAGTCCAGATAATTGGTCAATTGCCTGCTTTGGATGGGGTCGTACCCCTCTGGAAGAGCAGGTTCATAGTCTGGGTGTGCTCCTGGATCAATCTTTGTCACTACAGGCCCAGGTGACCTCCGTGGCTAGGAGTGCCTTTTACCAGCTTTGGCTGGTAATACAGCTGCAGCCTTTTCTGGACCCGATTAGCTTGACCACTGTTGCCCGTGCACTGATAACTTCCAGGGTGGATTGCTCTAATATGCTGTACATGGGGCTGCCTTTGAGGTTGGATTGGGAAGCTGCATTGGTGCAAAATGTAGCGACCCAACTGCTCACCTGGGGCAGAGTATTGCCAACAAGTTACCTCGCCAAGAATTGCACTGGCTGCCCATTAGCTGCCATGCTGTTTTTGGTTTTTCAAAACTCTATACAGCTTGGGATTAGAATTCCTGAAAGATCATCTTAGCCTGTATATACCCAGTCAATCAGGAGGTGAGGGCCTCCTGCAGATACCATCTTACTAGGAGGTCTGTTCCATACAACATGGTAAGCAGACCTTTAGTGTTGCAACACTGACACTTTGGAATTCCCTGCCCTTAAATATTAGACAGGTGCCATCTCTGTTATCTTTTCAGTGCCTACTGAAGACCTTCCTCTTTCAACAAGCCTTTTAAGTAGAGGCCTTATCCTAGCCTGCATCTGTGTTGGAATTGCTTTTTAAGATGTTTTAGAAGTTTTTAATAAAAAATATATAGTTAAGATTCTTTTAGTATTTTGTTCCTTGTTTGCTGTCCTGGGCTCCTTCTGGAAGGAAGGGTGGGATAGAAATCTTGATGATGATGATGATGATGATGAAGATGATGTCAATATTTGGTGTTACTTTAAGGACACAGTTCCTCATGTAATCTTTTTTTTTTCATAGTGTGGTAAATGTTTAAAAAAGATGCTTGCTTTAACTTGTTTACTGTTCTGGCACTTTCATAAAAGCATGTTATGAGAGCTAGTAAAAAATTGTAAAACATTTTTGTTCTGCTTCATAGTTAATTAATAATAAATTAATTTCCTTGGGAAATTGTGTAGGTGAAACAACTGAGGAACCGTGCCGATGAAGATGCTCGCATGATCCACATGAGTATACAGATGGGTAATGAGCCACCTCTTTCTCTTAGACGGGATCTGGAGCATCTGATGCTTTTAGTAAGTTCTTTTTTAAAAAAAGGAAGTTAGCTAAGGACCTTTTTATATTTTCATTTAAAAAATGCAGAACTGTAATGGCAAGAACATTTGTGCCAAAACTTATCTTAAATACACTGCTTATTCTCTGCTGAATAAGTGTAGTTATTATTTGGTCGATTAGTCTGCAGGCAAATCTTAAATGTATATTGACATTCTAAAAAAGACTGAAAGCAGAAGAATAATGTGGCAACCTGTATAGGAATTGCATGGTGAAGGAGGGACAAGAGCAAACTTCTCATTTTCCATAGGAGGTGGGCCATCACTGCGGGTTATAGTTCCACCTATCGTGCGAAGGCAAGAATGTTTTTGAAGTCAAGACTAGGGGTGTCAGGCCCCTCCCACTCTCCAGTTCATTCTTGCCTTCGTACGAACAAGATTGATATTCTATAGCGTAGCTTAGCTAAGTCTCTGTGTGTTTTGTTCTTGTATTTGTCCGACAGGGTGTGGAGGTATTGTTATTTGTGTGTTTACCAACCGTTTTCCCTTCCCTCTGTCTTGTTTCTAACGTTGTTTGCCATTCCTGGGGAACTTCCTTGGGGGGGGTTCTCCCTGACCCAGGCCATTTATTTTCCCAGTTTTCTGTCCTACGGCCCTCGGAGAGACCACGGTTGCGGCTCTCTCCATTCCCAGCGGGAGCTTGCGGCTGCAGCTCCCGGCGCTCTCTACCGTTCCTGGCCGTTTTGAGTCAATTCCTTCCCGGGGTTTACCGAGGCTTCTATCCTCACGGCGGCAGCTTCGGTGTCATATCCCCTCGAGAGCCAGCTACTGCGGCTCTCTTTCGTGCGGCTTTGTCCGTTGGTTTTTTTTTTCTTGAGGCTCACCTTGCTTTCCACGCTGCGACACTTGGGCAGACGGCGGCTGCGGCGGCTCCCTACTGCCCTCTAGCGGCTGCGATTTCTCCCTAGCTGCTTCCTACCTATTTTCTGTGCCGCAGCTTTTTTCTTGAGGCTCTCTGCCTTGCATTCCACGCCGCGACAGCTGGGCAGACGGCGACTGCGGCTGCTACCTACTGCTGTCTAGCGGCTGTGATTTCTCCCTAGCTGCTCCCTGCCTATTTGCTGTGCCGCGATCTCGCTAATCGGCCCCGCGGCTGCAGATCGAGTTGTGTGCCTCAGTCCGCCATTGCCCCTTCTTTATTGCCCGCCATTTTCATTTGTATTTTCCCGCGCCTGCCTCGGGCGCCATTTTATTTGTCCCCTTTTCCTCTCATGTACTAACTAATAGCAGGCTGCCAGAGCCACTGTATGTGTGGGACAGTTAGGATCCTGCAGATATACAAGGCTTCTTTTCCACTCGACTATTTCTGCTGCTTTTCAAGTCTGTGACTGATCTACACCGTATGCACTGTGCTTCTGTGGCTGCCTCTTCAGGCTGTGGCTGTGATCTAAACTGCTTTTGAACTATACCTTGCTGTGGCTGTGTGCTGAGACTATTCATACTGCGCACAAGTTGAACTGTACACTCTAACCCATCTGTGGCTGTGCCTGTTCAGGCTGTGGCTGTGATCTAAACTGCTTTTGAACTATACCTTGCTGTGGCTGTGTGCTGACACTACTCATACTGCGCACAAGTTGAACTGTACACTCTAACCCATCTGTGGCCGTGCGCTCAGACTGTGATAACTTGCATAAGCCTAAACTAGTCTGCATTTTTGACACTGACAACATAGTGCATTCTGCCCCCTCTGTGGCCGTGCATCAAGCCTGAAGTATATCCTGTACATTCTGCCCCCTCTGTGGCAGTGTACCAAGCCTGAAACCCTGAAATCCAGCCTGCATTATACTGAAGCTGATACCATAGTGCATTCTGCCCCCTCTGTGGCCGTGCACTCAGCCATCTGCCAGTGCATTCTACCCCCTCCGTGGTCGTGTACTGAGCCTGTTCGGGTCTCTACATTCTGCCCCCTCCGTGGCCGTGTACTGCACCCATAGTGATTATAAGATGGCGGAACAGCCAGACATGTCTCAGACAGCCAAGCCACAACCATCCAAGGCAACTAAGACTAAGCATACCAAAGTACTGGCTAAAACTAAACACCTTTCCAGCCACAACAAAACCAAGTGACCACGCTATGCTTCCGTCTCGACACCCACCACAGCAGCTCAGGAACAGTTGACAGATATCTTTCATTCCCCCATTGCTTCCTCAGATGAGGAGGGCTTTCCTGGCTTCCCTACTCAGCCAACATGTAACCAGCCTCCTCCCACATTACCACCCAGAGCTGGCCCTACGTCACAGCCCACTGAGCCACCTACTCAGCCACAACCATCTGCTTCAACGGGGCTACAGCTTTCTCACGAGTTTCTTTCACAACTTCAGGGCATGCTGTCTTTTTTTACACAGATGCAGTCACCACAGGTCTCTGCCATATCTCAAAACACCATGGACCAATATGTAGGCCATGAGACAAATCCTTCCTGCTCCTCAAATCCCTTTGATGTAGCTAGAGGCAGATGTTGTGATGACACTTCATATGGGGAGGAGTCATCCTTCGCTGAACATGCTGATGGAGATGAATGGAGTTACTCTTCAGAACATGAGGAGGATACATCGTATCGCTTGTTTAATGGATCAGATTATCAACCTCTAGCTCGCAGGGTAGTTAACACTCTTGGTCTCCAAGCTGCGCCCTCCTTTGCTGCCGCTCCAACTATTAAAGGAGCCAGGGTCCTCAAATCCCCTGCACCCACTGAGCATTACATCCCGGTGCCGGATCCCATCGCTAAACTGGCTGCCGATGAATGGTCTCATCCACTACAAACTCGCCGCTTCAAGAACCTGGCTGACAAACTTTACTCTCTAGCCCCTGACTTTACCACCAAGCTGGCCGTTCCTGGCATAGACGAGCCAATCGCCAACCTAGTTTCACGATCTCTTTTGCCTACAGAAGGAGAATCTCAACTCAAGGATGCTATTGAGCGAAAATTGGACTTCGCTCTACGCAAAAATCACGAGGCCACTGCCTTCTCCATGCGGGCCTCCGCATCAGCGTCCGTCTTCTCCAGGGCAGCAATGATGTGGCTGGATGATCTTCTAGAGGACCCTAACCCTGATCCTGCTTCTCTTAGAAGGTCACTCATAAAATTGCGCAAGACAGCGGCGTTTGTAGCGGATGCCACTCTGGATGCCACTTAACTGGGGGCACGAGCCATGACGGCTCAGATAGTCGCTCGACGGACCCTCTGGCTTCGCCATTGGCAGGCTGATCTTACGTCCAGAGTGAATCTCTCTAGGGCACCTTACTCCGGATCTTTGCTCTTCGGCGAGGAAGCTCTAAAGGCAGTGCTGGTCGATCCCAAAGACGCTCACAAACCGGTCTTGGCCACTGTCAAGAACATCGACCATAGGCCTTTCAGGCGATTTCCCCCTTTCCGCACTAACCAGCCCTTTCGAAGACCGCGGCCAGGAGGACGAGGCCGCGACTTCAGATCCTATGACTCCAGTACTTTCAGGGGAACCTGGAACCGTCGTTTCCACAGCAGAGGTCAGTACCAAGGGCGCAGAGGTACCTCATCATCCTCATATAGGGGAGGGTCTCGCCAACGCAAACAGTACTAGCGCACTACCTGTGGGTGGCAGACTGCTTATGTTTGGAGACCAGTGGCTGCATCTGACTAAGATCGCCTGGATCAGGGACATTTTCTCCTTTGGCTATGCAATAGAGTTTTGGGCGACCCCACCAGACAAATTCCATCTATCCCCTTGTCCCAGGGCACAGACCAGGCACAGCATCATGCAGACAGCTATACAACACCTCTTGGACATAGCGGCAATAGAGCCAGTCCCCACAACGGAGAGGTCGGAAGGGGTGTGCTCCCTCCTATTTGCTGTGCCAAAACGAGATTTATCATGGAGGGCGGTATTGGACCTCAAGTTTGTCAACCGTTTTGTAACATATCGCAGGTTCAAAATGGAATCACTCCACTCCATTACGGAGAGTCTGCATGAAGGAGACTTCCTGGCTTCTATCGACCTTAAGGAAGCGTATCTCCATGTGCCCATTTGCATAGCCCACAGAAAATTTCTTCGGTTTGCTTTTGGCCACCAGCACTTTCAATATAGAGCTATGCCATTCGGCCTCTCCTCTGCTCCAAGAGTGTTTACCAAAGTGCTACTCATCCTAGTGGCTTATCTCCGGACCCAAGGGGTTCATCTCTACCCATATCTGGATGATCTGCTAATACGGGCCAAATCTGCGGAGCTGGCTCCTCATCATTTAACAATCACCCTCAATGTATTGCAGGCCCACGGCTGGCTTGTCAACTTCGACAAAAGCCATCTCCAACCAACCCAACGCCTACTACATCTAGGGGCAATGTTGGACACCCTGCAGGCAATGGTCTTCTTGGCTCCAGATCGCATCACTGCCATCACAAGCATTGCAAGGTCCCTGATACAACAAACATCCGCAGACGTCATGCTTCTCGCCAGAGCGCTCAGGATGTTCATCTCTACAATCCACATTGTGCCATGGGCTCGAGCCCACACTCGGCACCTTCAATGGACTCTGTTGCCATTTCAACAGGACATTGCCAGCTCCAACCATCGCAAAGTTCGTTTGAGCCCCGCACTGCGCCTCTCCTTCCGCTGGTGGACCAAGGTTCAACACCTCTCCAGGGGCACGTCGTTCAGAGAACCCCGCAGAACCGTTGTAACCACAGATGCCAGCCTCATCGGTTGGGGAGCCCACTGCAACTCCCAGTACGTTCATGGGGTTTGGTCCACCGCAGAGCAAACTCAAAGCATCAACTGGCTGGAGCTAAAGGCTGTCCACTTAGCTCTATGTCATTTTCAGTCTCTGTTCCCTTTGGACCATGTGCTCATTCGAACAGACAACACGTGTGTAAAATCACATTTGAACAGACAGGGGGGCACCAGGTCTCGTCCTCTGCAGGACTTAGCCTCCCTCATTTTTGTCTGGGCAGAACAACATCTACAATCCCTGAAAGCAGAACATCTCAGAGGGATTTGGAATGTGACAGCAGACTGGCTCAGCAGACAACAGGTCTTTCCGGGAGAATGGAAACTTCATCCAGTCATTTTCCATCGTCTCCAGTGTCGGTTCGGCGTTCTCTCAGTCGACCTGTTTGCTTCCAGTCGCAATTGCCAGCTTCCCAGGTACTTTGCCCGATACCTGGACTCAACAGCGGAAGCAGTGGATGCTCTGACGTCACCTTGGCCAGACGGTCTATTGTACGCCTTTCCTCCCATACCATTGTTAGCCAAAACCTTGAGGAAGGCGCGAACCGAGAGGGCACAGCTGGTTCTGATAGCACCATTTTGGCCACGCCGACCATGGTTCTCAGATCTTCTGGCAATGTCAATGGTGGATCCTTGCACACTTCCAGTCAGGCCAGACCTCCTATCCCAGGGTCCAGTACTGCACCAGGACCCTACTTGGCTCAATCTAACAGTGTGGCGTTTGAACGGGGACATTTGAGGTCAGCTGGACTGTCTGACGCTGTGATTGATTTTTCGCCTCGAAAAGACCATCTACCACTCGTATTTATCAACATACCTGGGTGGCTTTCTCCAAGTGGTGTCAGTCCCACCACCATGATCCATCCCAGGCCACCGTGCATCAGGTGCTGCAATTTCTCCATAGCGGCTTTATGATGGGACTTCGACCCAACACTCTACGTCGACATGCGTCCACTCTGTCGCCCATTCTCTCAGTGTCCTCTCCTGGAGATCATATTTCCTCACATCCGTTCATCAAACTTTTTTGAGGGGAGTCGCCCTACGCTCTCTGGCTGTTGTCCATCGGTTCCCCTCATGGAGTTTGCCGAAAGTTCTGCAGGCTTTGCAACGCCCTCCGTTTGAACCCATCAGGACTGTCCCCCTACGTATGCTGTCCTTCAAGGTCTGGTTTCTGATTGCAATCACATCTGCCAGACGCGTTTCGGAGTTGGGCGCATTGTCTTCTGCTCGACACCTCTGCGACTTCCATAAGGACTCTGTTGTGCTGAAGACTGATCCTTCCTTCCGTCCCAAGGTCGATTCAGTTTTTCATTGCAACCAGGACATTGTTTTGCCTTCCTTTTGCCCGAATCCTATCCATCCTCTTGAGAAGGCTTGGCATTCGTTAGATGTCCGGAGGGCTCTCAAGACCTACCTGTCTAGGACCCAAGAGATTCGACGAATGGAGTCTCTGTTTGTATCCTTTCATCCAAGGTCTATGGGGCATAAAGTATCCAATTCTACCTTATCCCGTTGGTTAAGGGCATGCATTACTTTAGCATATGAGTCCCTGAAGCTGTCAGTTCCAGCTAGTATAACGGCTCATTCTACCAGGTCAGCTGCCACTTCGGCTGCTTTTGCCACTAATGCTCCTGTTGCCGATATTTGCAGGGCTGCAGTCTGGTCTACCCCACACTCGTTTATAAGGCATTATAAAATTGATCGTTATGCCTCTGCTGATGCATCTTTCGGCAGACGAGTGTTGCAACAGGTTCTTAATGAGGATTAACACGTGGGTGGTCCCTCCCTGTATGGGCTGCTCTGGTACATCCCGCAGTAATGGCCCACCTCCTATGGAAAATGTACCATTGGTCTCACCTGAAAGGTGATTTTCATAGGAGTCGGCCATCACGGCCCTCCCAGTTGGAGGATGACTAGATATTTTCTAATGGGTTACATATTTTTTAATCGGTTACATATTATTGTTACGCTATTATATTTAAATGTAAGAGTAAAGTCAAGACTTTAGTTCTGTTATATTGTTATGTTAGAATCATGTTATTATGCATGTGACTATTGTGTTATTTTCCTGGCGGGCCTGTTGGCCTTGTTCTTGTATTTTTAGATATTTCTTTTCAGACTCGCCACGAATGAACTGGAGAGTGGGAGGGGCCTGACGCCCCTAGTCTTGACTTCAAAAACATTCTTGCCTTCGCACGATAGGTGGAACTATAACCCGCAGTGATGGCCCACTCCTATGAAAATCACCTTTCAGGTGAGACCAATGGTACATTTTTATAGCTCCTCTGTAAGGCTTGACAAGTGTTTTCTCTAAGTCTGCTTCCTCCCCATGAATTCAATCGGAGTTGGATTGGGCTCAAGGGAGCTTCTAGCACATTCAGGAATCCCTTGGATTCCATAAGTCTCAGGGGAGATACCATCTTAAGAAAGGCCCTTCCCCACTTTGGGAACAGATCTGCTATGCAAGGGAAGGGAAGAACAGAGTTTAGAGACAATGCACTGAAGGGCCTGTTGTCTTTGAGCCCATTTCCCCACTCTCACACCCACCCATCCACTGCTACATTTGTTCTGGAACCAAAGTGTGTGTGTGAGCCCTCCCTTTGTCCTTTAAGGAACTGTGTGTAAGGCATCAGGGTGAATTGACCAGCTCCTTGTGTTGGCTGGATAGGTTGCAATCTGTATGTACCACTAAGCCAATACAATGTTCCAGCAATATTCTCTGTTTCTGGGATATTCCCTGGTGACATGAGTGAAACATCATATATAGTTCTCAGCTGGTGGTGGGGCTTTTGACCCCTACTATGTCTTATCTATATATGTTTGCAAGGACATGACTGTCCTCCCCTTCCCCAAAACTGGCCTGTAGGATATGTGCATGTGGATATCGCATTTTAGGAATATGGAATGTGATGTAAACTAGGCTAAACGGAAATAACCAAATGCTGTCAAATTAGTTTCATCAGAGGACGATGAAACTTTTGAAAGTTGCTCCAGCTTGGAATTTGGGGAACATGCAAAGGAATAGCATTAGCATCTCTGGAGCTGCCGCAGATAGCATCTGTTTGCCATTTAAATTTGGTGCAAGGCTAGTAATCAAGTAAAACTGTTGATTTTGAAGATCATGATAGGACATAAAAATATTTTTGCTGGTATGTAGTGCTCATATCTTTTCTCTTCTACAGATTGCTGAGTTGTACAAGAAGGATCCTTTTAATTTGGAACTTTCTCTTGAGTACTGGTGTCCTTCAGAGCCTCTGCAGAGCTCCACCATCATAGGATCATATCTTGGTATAGCCCATCAAAGACCACCTCAGCGTCAGGTAAGAAAACACCAGCTTCCTCCTCTGCTTGGGGTGGGGTTGGCTTGAAAGACATTACATAAGTTGCATGAAATGACATGCCTGCTGAATCATTTGGGAATTATAATACTGACCTCTCTTTTTGGGCAATTGTAAGGATTACTTCAAACATTTTAAATGCTAAGCAGGTTTCATGGTTTCCTTAAATCCCATAAAACCAGATTTTTAAGTTACTGTACTCCTAATGGTACAGTCCACCCAAACTCACATTTTCTAGTCCCATTGATATCAGTAGAAGAGATAAAGACACGCTTAGATCTTTCCCATTAAAATCAATGGGGCATAAACATACTTAACATCTGGCTGGATCATTCCGCTTGTGTCTTTGGAGCGGGGTGGGGACTTCTCCAATCACTGTCAGAGAAGTAAGGCTAGAAAAAGTGATTGTTTCACTTGTTGTTAGCAGTTGAGCAAATTGTGTATATATGCTAATTACAGCTTATTTACAAACTTTAAAATAGGAGGGGGCTTTGGCTTTTTGGCATATATGCCTTCCTAGGCTGAATTTTTAACATATTTTTTGTTATAGGTCGTTTTGTCGAAATTTGTTAGACAAATGGGAGACCTCCTACCTTCCACAATTTACATTCCTTACCTGAAAATGCTCCGGGGATTGGCCAATGGGCCTCAATGTGCTCATTACTGCTTTACTTTGCTGAAGGGCAATGGCAGCAGCCACGGTAAGAAATATGGCCCCAAAGAGGCCAAATATACCAATATTTTCTTTCCCCTTCCCTGAACTTGTAGCAGTGGAACCTTAATGCTAATACTAAGACATTGGCTAGACAGCCTGTCTCGAACAGATAAAGAGGTGAAAGTTTTAGTCTAAGATTTTCTTATTTTGTGATGCTGTGTTCTAAGTGCATTTCTAGTTTAGGATTATCCATATTTAATATAGTTTGTTTCTCTGTGTGAAATTCAGTGAAATAATTACTTTTTTAAAAATCAGTATTCATTACAAGATGCTCACCTGAAAGAGCTAGAATAGATAAGCAAGTTATTGTTCAGTTTTCTAACTCTATTGAGCTCAAAATTAACAGTTAGACTCTATAGTTTAAATTGTTAACATTTGTTTTTTGGAGACTTTATCATGGGGAATACCTGCTTCTAATACTGCTTCTGAATGATGAATGCTTCAGCAAAGGCTAGACTTCTTTGACCACTTAGTTAAAAAGAAAAATGTTTGGAGTACCCTTATTTTAGCAGACCAGCTTAAGAGAGTATCAGTCTGCTACAGAGAGACCTATTTCCTAGTTGCATGGCTCCTGGGATTCCAAACACTGAGATTAGGAGCAGACTTGGGCCTACTTCCTCTCAGTGCAGGTTAGATCAATGACTGAACTGGGAATAAAGTACATTTACTTGAACATGGAATTTCCCTGACTCCGGTAAATGAAACGGTATCTGTGGAAACATAGAAGACAAAGAAAATTCACTGTAGTGTATGTTTGATTCCTTTCTACTGCTGGCTTTGGCTTGTGTGTGCTAACTTCTTGTAGTCGGGGCTGATTTTTAAGGGAAGGACCATAGTAATGGAACACATGTAAAAGGTCCCAAATTCACTCCCTGGCATCTCCAGGTAGGGCTGGGAAAGGCTTCTGCCTGAAACCTGTCTGAAACTGCCAGTTGCTGTTATAGACAATACTGAGTTAGATGAATCAATGCAATAAGGCAACTTCCTATGTGTTTTAATGGCAGAGAACCACAGTTTTAAGAAGTGGAACCGGCAACAAAATGTTGCAGTGTGGAGTGATCCTGTTCAGGATGCTAATCAGCCATGCCCCTTTCCAGGATACTTCATTCCATCCTGCCCCCACCCAAATGTCACTCTGTATTTCTTGGCCAGCAGTGTGCTCAAAACTGCTACTGGTTCTCCCTGCCCTTATAGAATTTTTTCCTCACTAAAGTTTTTTTGTACTTTTTTGTATTAGAATGTAGGATTTCTTCAGATTATATACAGTAAATACATACCAGCATAAGTTTAGGACAAGTTTTATTTTCACCTGTAGGCTCACTTAACATATCTTTAATCGTGCATTTTTTTTCTTCTAGCTGAAAACATCCAAGGAGCAGGTGGCAGTCCTGTGTCCTGGGAGCATTTCTTCCACTCTTTAATGATGTACCATGAACACTTACGGAAAGATTTCCCTAGTGCAGACAGCATTCAGTATCGCCACCTTCCTCTCAGAGGCATCACCCAGAAAGAGCAGGATGGATTGATTGCCTTTCTGCAGCTTACAAAAACTATAGTGAAATGGGTGGGTTATTCTTTGGTTGATGAATGCAGGATTCCAATTTGTCCATTATTCTGTAGTCTCTGTTGTGTTTTGACCAGGCATAAAGGTAAAGGCAATTAATTAAGTTGGCTTTAAAAACCAGCATATTTTATATTAAAAGTCAGATGTACTAGAAGAAAAACAGAGAGGATTAAATATTGGGAAATTATAACTATAGAATCAGTTGAACTGATATTAACCTTGATTGAGAGAAAGAAAATGGAAAAAAAACATTACAGTGCTGGCTATTTGTTGTATAATTGCCACTGTAATTGACATTGCTTACATTTTTGTATGAATCATCAAAGATCAGTTATGCTCTTCCTTTCCTTTGTAGAGTGAGAATGCTCGCTTGGCTCTCTGTGAACATCCTCAGTGGACACCAGTGGTTATCATTTTGGGACTTCTGCAATGTAGTATCCATCCCATTTTGAAAGCAGAGTTATTAGAGACTCTCTCCGCCTTTGGGAAATCTCCTGAAATTGCTGCTTCGCTGTGGCAATCATTGGAATACACGCAGGTATCTTAATTTTTTTCATGATAGTTTAGCCCTGTAGTGTTAGAATACTTAACAGGATTATGCTGTTTTAGCAAAGCGCGCTCTTAAATATTAGAAATTCTATTTTATTCAAATGCTGCTTGTTCTTATTTGAAAATCAGACTTGAGTAGTATAAAAAGCTCATTATATGCATGGTATTATTTTCTCTGTTTTGAATGTTGGGCTATAGCAACAGCAGCTGAAACAGAATGGGAAAGTGCAGGCCCAGTTGATTCCCCAGTCGCTCTGCCTTCTTTGATGTATTTTTTGCCTTTGTATTATAAATCCCTACTAGCAGATCCTGAATAAGGTCAGGAGAGGAGGGAAATAGGTCTTTTTGAGGAGAGAGGAGAAGCAGGGGAATGTGTCTTAAGGTGAAGACAGCTAATCACACTAACATTCTAATCCTTCTAGGTCCAGTCAACAAAACCTTGCTTCCCACAAAGGAGAGCCAGTGTGGATGTAACGCAGCCTTGTATTTAATAACTTGTCTGGTAGTCATAGGTGACCAGGTATTCAATAAAGGAAATGAGGTAGCTGGTGGTGGAGGGATGGATCGCTTTGTCCCTCCTCTGCTAGTTCTTGGTGGAAGCAATTTTGTTAATGGTCTGCTAAGAGGCTAGTAGCCTACATTTCTGTGTTGGTTGCAGAAGGGAGTTGCTTCTCCTCTGTGGCCAACATGTAAATTCAGGCAAATAGTCTCTTAGAAGGCCTGCAAACAATTCTGCAGCCTTGTTACTACTGTGGGCTTATACAAGGCTAATGTAATGCTCCCAGTTCTTTAACCATGGTTAAAGGAACAGGCCATGGGATTTTCCACTCCTTCCCCATAGCCCCTCCTTTCTTGTGCACATGTTCTTCATTATCTCATCACCTGTGTTAGCTATGGTTAGTTGCTACATCTGTCCTGTGCACATATTTGTAAACCAAAAGGGAGAGGTTGCGAAGGAAAACATGTGTTTGTCCCCATAATCACGGCTAAGGGATTGGATGTGCATCAGCCCTCTTCTGGTACAGAGATCTTTTTAGGTGCTGTTTTACAAGGTTGTTAGATAAAAAGTGAAGGTGTGTAATCTGCCTTTCAGGAAGGCTAACAATAGATTTTCATATGGATAGGAGCATTTGAAAAACGGTGCGTGAGATAAACGGCAGTGCTCTTTTTTCTTTTTTTTTGCTATCATGTTCTGATAATTATGAAAAATCATGTTCTTTCTTTCTTGTTTGTTTTGAAAGATATTGCAAACTGTAAGAACTCCAGGCCAAAGACAAGCTATTGGCATTGAGGTAAATTCCGTCTCTAAGTAGCTACATGGTTGTATAAAGTGAGAAGCTGCAGGACTGCTATTGCCTTTGAGTAAATAATAGCCACAGAAAGTATCTTACTTGCATATTGAAAAATAATGTAATCCTGCATTTTTAAAAAAAAATCAAATGGTTCAGAAAAGACAAAAGATCAAAAATCCTTACAATATCAATAGATAGTTTGCATTAGTTGTGACTAACAGTCTGATAATATACCGATTAATGATGCCTAAATCTGTTGAAATCAGTGGACTTAAGTGCTCCTGACTCAGCATGGGATCAGACTGCAAGCCCAATTGAATGCAAAGGGAGTTGTAACTTACAGAGCAATCCAAATCATAGGGGGTGGCAGGGGGAGCAGCAGCAGAGGAGCCAGCAGAAAGTTCTGTGCATCCACTCCCCATTCGGGAGCTGCCAGCCCAGTTGAACGCAGGTTTCATCGGGAACTGTATTCTTCAGGAGCCAGAAGGAAAGAGCCGGTTCCCACATATAGTACTACTGGGGAGTAATCAGTACCCATTGACCTGCAGCTCAGTTGTTTTCCTCCACCAACCTTTTTGCCGGCAGAATTCCCGTGCAGATCTGGACCTGCAGGAATTCTTCGAGAGAAACTTGGATGCCTTGTAAGTCCCCCCGCGGCTCCTCCCCCACATGTCCTCAGAACACCACATTTTCAGGCTACTGCCAACTTCCCCCAGCTCTCTGTCTGCTAGGCTGGCTGTCCCTGGCAGACCCCTGGCAGTGCTGGCAGTCTCCTGGCATCACTATGGCTTAGCTGGAATTGGGGGCTTCTGCTGGTGGAGCCCAGCAGTGCTGGGAGCCTGCCAGCTCAGCTGGGAGTCCACCTTATCCAATTCCCCCCCAGCCCAGCGTAAACTCCAGTTGGATTGCTCCCTTAAACTGTTTCATTGATTGCTATTTGACTTGACAGTGACTAGGTTTAGCTTGATAGGGGCCATAGATATTGAAAAGCAATAGGTTGATTTAAAGCTTTCCAAAATTTAATGCTCTGTCCCTTTTTGATAGTTTTTTTTTAAGTCAAACATGTCTGAACATTTGTAAGATACGCTAATGTAAGGAATTCCAGAGGACATGAGCTGTTGTAGAGAGAGTCCTATTCTTTGTACTCACTGAAGCCTCCTTTTTTGAAAAAGCCCTTAGAGCAGAGCATCTTGTCTGATGTTAAAGTGTAGGTAGGTCATAAGAAAAGAGTCCCTTCCTCAGTTGATTGGAACCAGGGTTTTGTGCCCTCTAACTTGTGCCCAGAGTGATGGTGTTGATCCTGCAAACTAATTTTAAAATTTGCTTGTCTTCTTCGCCAAAAATCCAACTGGAAATAATCTACATTATTGATAGCTACAGCTGAGGTTTACATTGCAATTTTTGCAGTCCATCTGGTGATGGTGAATTATTAATGTATTGGATTAGAAATATGTGGTCTTTCTGACACCATCAAAGGTTTAAAAAAAATTAGGCTCTTGGAAATACAGAAAGAAATAATAGCACATGGAAGTGAAACATGAGAATCTATGGCAACTATAAAAATCATTTGTAGTTCTATAGATTCATTTTACTATTATGATGCAATAAATTACATATTTAAGAGTGTTTGTTTCCTATTTTCTTGGAAAGGTTGAATTGAATGAAATTGAATCCCGATGTGAGGAGTATCCTTTAACTCGTGCTTTCTGCCAGCTCATTAGCACACTGGTAGAGAGTTCATTTCCTTCAAACCTGGGTGCTGGCTTGCGTCCCCCAGGCTTTGACCCCTATCTGCAATTTCTGAGAGATTCTGTGTTTCTTCGATTTCGTACAAGGGCCTACCGGAGAGCGGCTGAAAAGGTAACTTTTGCTTCTAAATACAAAGTGTTTAAATAACTGCTTCAGAAATTTGTAATGTTTTGTATTGCTTTTTTAAAAGTATGTGATTTTGCTAATAACAGCCATAAAACTACCATAACATGACAAGGTTTCCTTTACTATTAGGAATTAGAAGAGTTGTGATACTTCAGAAGGGCTGTAGAATCCAGATTGCAATTTGCATACACAAGATCCCAGGTTAACATTCCTGGCATCTCCAAGTCTGGCTGGAAAGACTCCTGTCAGAAGCTATGGAGAGCCACTGCCAGACAGTGTAGGACATACTGAGCTACTTGGACTAACATCCTAACTCAATATAACACAGCTTTTGATAATACTAAAACTGGAAGCTGAGGTTTGAGAAGTCCACTATTTTAGCCTTTAAAAGTAAGGTATGGTTAACTGTCATCCCTCCTGATACCAAGGGAAGGTACGTAGATAAATTCATTTTATTAAAACATTTTAGATCTGTATGCAGTGTGATTGTTGAATATATGGAGCTCCTGGGCATACTAAGATTTTCCCACTGGGTGCACTACCAGGGGTAGGAGATGCTATATGTACATCCCCATTGTTTGTGCAAAGCTATCTGGACACTGCAATGAATGGGGAAGCTTGTCCTTGTCAAAAGCTTAGTGTGTGCTTGGAGAAGCTCTGGACTGGGTTGGTTGATTCAGAGTCTTAAACAAACTGAAATTCTCCTAGGTCCTGAACTTGTTGGCAGTTATTTTCACAGCATGATCCAGAGTCCTAGTGTTTGGTGATACAGAAAATTGTATTCACTTGTGTCCCTCTGCTGACTAAAGGTTGTTTGATCCAGTGGGGACTTCGATGAGCAGAAGATGGCGGGGAGGTGATTTTTGCAAATCCCCCCTTCCTTCTGCAGCCCCCTGCACTAGTTCCTTCACTGTTTCAACGATTGTCCCAACCCTCTGGAGCAGTTTAACAGGGGGTATGTGTGCAAGGGGTGCAGAGAGAAGACAGAATCTGGAAGCCCCCTATTGGATCAAATATCTTTTTGTCAGCAGAGGGACACAATTAGATACAGCTCGAAACAATTTATCTTCTTTTCTCTTTGCACACTATTCATTTTTTATAAGGGGTATTCAGCTAAGTCCCAGTCTGCATCTGTATTGGAAATGTTTTTATTGTTTTATCGTTTGTTGTTTGCCACCTTGAACTCCTTTTGGGAGGAAGGGCAAGATATAAATTTAATAAATAAATAAATAAAATACACCAAACTCTGAGTAGGCCCATTGAACTCAGTGGACTTAAGTTAGTCATTGATTTTTAGTGCACAGACTCAGAAAATCTCTTTGAACTCATAGGGATTTACTTCTAAGCAAAGATGCATAGGATGCCCCCTCCCCCAAATAACAAAGCTTCAGATGCCTTTTGTTTTAGGGAAAGTGTTCTAAACCCTGTATTGTTGTAGGCTGCAATCTATACCCACTTACTGGGAGTCCCATTTAACTCTGTAGGATTTACTGCATAGAACATCACATTGTTAGCTGCCCATCTCTATACTTTTTCCAGCATTACAGTATACTTTTATACTGCTAGTGACCAGAACTGCACACATTTTTCTAAAAGTGGGTATACCATAGGCTTTTATGATGACATATTTGCTGTTTGATTTTCATCACCATGCATAATAATTCCGATGTCCTGAAGTCCTTTATATAGATGTAGGGTTATGTGTGCGGTATGCCACCTATAAAGTTTTATTTGGAAGCAAGATCAAGGAGATTAATGCATGTGGTGACATGGTGAGTGTTTTTGGCCTCACACTTTGGTAGAATGTGAATGTACATTTATTGACGTATGCAGTATGAACCTACCTGGAGCTTTAGATCTTCTTCTGAGGTCCTTCACCTTGTCCTTCCTCCGAGGGAGGCTCCGAGGGTGGTGAAAAGGGAGAGGGCCTTTTCAGTCTGTGGCTCCCCATCTGTGGAATATGCTCGCAGTGGGGTCTGCCTGGCGCCTTCACTGACGTCTTTTCAGTGCCAGGTAAATACTTCCCCCCCAGGCTTTTGATAGACTAGGATGATACTGTTCGTTGTTAGTGTGCTGCCAGAGCTGCCTGTTACTGTATGGGGGTGCTTGTTATTTAAAAAAAATAATAATACAATAATGTATTCTCCTGTGCATATAAAAGATGATCTCAGGTGGGGAGCTAGCTCCACCTAATGGTTGAAGGCAGAAGAGCACTGATGAATTTTGCAGGGACTTCCTGCTCTGTGTAGCTCCTTGCTCCAGTTCTTTTCTGCCTTCACCAAGAAGGGTTGATATCTCTCTGCTCTGTGGTTCAGGCCTGTATAGTTAGTGTTTTCTATGTCTTTCTTTTCTATTGTTGGTGTTTTTCCTTGCTGTTTTTCCTTACAGTGGTCCCTAACCTTTTTAAAAAAAAATGTGTTATACCCTTCGCTTGGAGACTTCTTGAAGCCACTCGTGAAGAGGGGTGCCCCCCCAAGACCAGCTCCTTTCTCACTGCTCACTACCGAGCCCCCCTTCTGCTGGCCTCACAACCTTATCCGGCCCTTCTCTGGACCTAGCGGCTAGCCCCGGAGCATGAGCAGCAGCTTCGCCTAGAGCACGCTTGCCTAGGAGGATAGACCTTCCCTACCGCCACCACCAGTGTTGCCTTACCTGCAGAGGCCTACAGTGGGATGCTTCAGCCTTGCGGGAAGTGCCACCTGCCTCCCTCCCCCACCGCAGCAGAAGGCATAGCCGCAATCGCGGCCCTCAGCCCCTGTAAGCCCCGCAGCACAGTTGCCCCCATGGGGAAAACCACCCACATATCAGAAAATCCAGCAAAGAGTCCAAAACCACTCCCGCCTCTACCCAGACTAGACACAGCACTGCCGGCATTATCTTGGCAGGCCTTCGGGCCTTCGCGCATTATGGATTCTCAGGCGGAGACCATTATGGCCCATTCCTCTACCAACAGGCAGGAGGTGGCTGAAGCGGGTAGGGTGGCATCAAAGGGCATGGCACCTAAAGAAAACAGGCAAACCAGCCTCAACTGGCAAGGGCCTGATAACCCAAAGGGAGCTCCATGGAAGGAATCTTACAGTGCCACCTGCAGGGTGCAGAGGGACCAAGAATCTTTATCTGAGGAGGAAGGCACTCAGCTCCACCCTGCCTTAGATTCCATCTTCTTTGCAAGATCTTCTCCTGAGAAATTTACAGGCTTCCTCAAGACATCTGTGTCTCACCAAGCCTTGCAAGAGGCCGGGGGCGAAGCATCCCAATCACCCCTCCTTCACATCAAGCCTACCAGCTTGGGGGGGGGCACCAGGCAGACTGCTCTCATGTTCAGCCTGTTCAACTACAACTGTCAGCCCACATGCTGCAACAACTAAAGGAACAACTGAAGGATTCACTTTTGATGGATCTAGCCAGGGACATATCTACCTCGGCAGCTCCTTCTCAGCAGCTCTTGCAAGATGCATCAGCCCCATCATCAAGGGGGCAAGGGGTGCAGGGTTTTTCTACTCATCTTCAAACACATGCCCTCCACCTGGCTGTGCATCACCTGACCCTTATGCCACTACACAGGGTAGACATCCTCAACCCCCAGAGGATGCAGCCGTCGACCCAGACAATGAGCTAATTGTCCTCGACAAAGAGGAGTGGAGTGGAAACTCTGCGGCGGAGGAAATTGCAACCAACAGGATTTTCCAGGAGGCCCATTTCCTTCCACTCTTGTGCAAAGCAATGAAAGCTCTCAACCTGAATTCCCCAGAAGATCTGCCGGCCCCTGCAGCATCTAGAATTTCAGCTGTGTGCCCAGACCTGAAACCTAAGTCAAGGGCACTGAAACTTCCATCACTACTGATTAAGTCCAAATTTGATGTCCGTTGCAGTTCAAGAAATCTGTTCCAACCGCTAACAAATACTGCACGCTGGAGCAGCACATGATGGACCAGCTGAAGGTCCCACTGGTAGACGCTCCCATTGTCAATTTACTGAATCTGTCCTTGAATGTAAAGGATTCAGATGCCCACCTCAAGGACACAACAGAACGTAAAATGGATCAAGGCCTCTGGAAGATTCATGAGGCTAGCGTGCTTTCCATCCAGGTAGCAGCAGCCTCCTTGGTCTTAGTGAGAGCATCCCTGTTGTAGCTGGAGGACCTGCTGGATGGTCCGCAGCAGGATGCGTCTCGAACCCACAAGTCTCTCCTAAAAATTTCTAGAGCGGTGATCTTTATGGCAGATGCATCCATGGGCGCCATGCAGTTCTCGGCAAGGTTACTAACAGCAGGAGTTTTCACTAGACAAACCCTGTGGTTGCGCCACTGGGAGCCAGATGCTACAGCCTGCTCTAATCTCACCTCAGAACCTTAGGTGGGAGGCAAATTATTTGGGGATGATGCCCTAGCGGGAGTCTTGGAATCCAAGGAGGAGGAGAAGTCCATGTCCTCCACCAGGAAAAGGGATGACAGGAGATCTTTCAGGAGATCATTCCACCTGTCAGCTCTTCACTGAGACAGCAGTGTCGGTGGGGGTGCAGGCAGGGCTGGAGATTCCTTGGTAATTGCCAGGCCGTAAGTCCTCAGCCGGCAGCTTGGCTATAAATCTGCCAGGCTAGCAAGGAGGAAGCAAGATAAGGGCAGAGGCTGTTCAAAGCTTACGTGCCAAGCCAGAAATCCAGAAGAGACGTCAGTGAAGGTCCGGGTCTAGTTTGCTGAGAGATCAGTCCAAGTCAAGGTTCAGGAGATAGGAAGACACAGAGTGGTCACGCCTGACGTTGTAGTCAGCAACAAGCTGAAGCCAAGTTTTGACTTTTAAGGAGCAGGTTTGTCAGCAGGTGTGAGCCATCAGCGTTGTGGCCTTAAGTGGACAGGCCTGCCCCTCTTCTGCCTGACCTTCTGTTGTCTATGTTCTGCAGGTGAGGGGGGAGTATCCTGTTCACTGTCTGCGCCTGGCTGAAGGGCTTCAGCTGTGTCTGGGGTGCTCTGCAGCTGAGGGGGAGAAGGAGCTGGGTTCTCAGGAGTTTCCTCCATTTCTCCTTCTGGGTCTGCTGCTTCTGGGTCTGCTGCTGTTACTCCCGAGTCATCCTTGTCTGATGAGTCCTCTGATGGGGCCATGACCCATATTTGTCCTCACAGTCCTTTCGAGGCTCCAGGTCATTGGGAAGGGCAAAGGACACCTGTATCAACCATCCTTTCTGGAACAGACAATGTACCCAGACTAAGGGCCAACAGCACTGCAACAGATCGGGGTTCGGATCCCAGTCGCGAGGGAATAAGCATCAATTCTGACACCAGCACCCCTCAGGTGGGAGGCTGTCTCCAACGCCTTGCCTAGCAATGGAGGGGACACATTATCAGACCAGTGAGTGCTACACACCCTCCGATATGGCTTATGGTTGGAATTAACATCCCTCCCTCCGATGAGATTTATCCCATCCCCCCTCACGACGTCTCCAGACAAGAAAGAAAGGTCCTATAGGCAATTTCTCATCTCCTGCATATTGCAGTGGTAGAGAACCTGTACCGACAGGAGAGAGGTTTTCAGGAAATTACTCAATATTCTTCACTGTCGTGAAAAAAGATGGCTCATTCAGGGCAGTACTTGATCTCAAGAACCTAAAGCAGTACATAAAGTACTGCAAGTTTCACATGGATACCTTGTTATCGATCAAGGAGGCATTGAGAAACGAGGACTTCTCCTCGATCGACCTCAAGGAGGCCTACCTTCATATCCCTATTTTTCCACCTCACTGACACTATATCAGATTCGCGGTGCGAGTGGCTATGTCCTTCGGCCTGGCATCTGCCCCCAGGGTATTCACAAAGATCATGGTTGCTCTGGTGGCACACCTCAAGACACAAGGAGTCCATGTCTTCCCCTAGCTAGACAACTTTCTGATCCGATCTGCGTCCTTCCACCAGGTCTGGGAAGATCTGCACGTCACCTTGGCCTGCCTAAAAGATCATGGCTTCCTCATCAACCAAACCAAGAGCCAGCTTTTTCCATCCCCCTGCATAGTACATCTGGGGGCAACTATAGACTCGCAGTAGGGTTTCATAAGGTTAACACAAGACAGAGTGGACAAGATTCGTACAGCAGTAACACATTTTCTAACTTCACCTTCGGCAGACCTTATGCATCTGGCATTTATCTTGGGGTTGATGGTTTCAACCTTTCAAACTACCTCATGGATGCATCATCACTCTCTTCCCCTACAGTGGGAGTTATTGCCTTTCCAAAATGACATAGCAACCAAGCACCACTGGGGGTAACACTATCTCCAGCAGTCTGCCGGTCCCTGTTATGGTGGTCTCACGAACCCAGTCTGCTAAAGGGAATGCCGTTCCAGGATCCTCCATGAACTTTGATCACGTCAGACACCAGCCTAACAGGATGGGGATCCATTTGCGATGGCCAGATGGTGCAAGGCACATGGTCACCACAGGAATCCACACTACCTATCAATCTCTTAGGACTTCGGGCAGTTTGTGTTGCCCTGAGACACTTTGCGCAGTTCAGATAGTTGGGGGCAGTACTGGTCAGAACAGACAACGTATCAGCCAAATCGCATTTGAACCATCTGGGAGGCACACGCTCCCCCCACCTCCAGAAAGAAGCCTCATTTTTTCAGTGGGTGGAGACAAATGTGGACTCGGTCCTTGCGGACTACCTCAAGGGGGAGGACAACTGCCAAGAGGATTGGCTGAGCCAACAGAAAGTACATCATGGAGAATGGAAGCTTCACCCAATGGCCTTTCAAGAGGTAGTAAAATGCTTCGGCAGAGTCAAAGTGGACCTCTTTGACACTCATCTCAGCCGCCAGGTAAAGAGGTTCTTCTCCAGGTAAACGACACAAGAGGCAGAAGGAATAGATGCTCTGACATCCCAGTGGCGTCCAGGCCAGCTGTACGCCTTCCCACTGCTTCCAATCATTCCCAGGGTAATACAAAAGATCCAAGCCGAAAGGGCGACAGTTCTACTGATAGCCCCATGGTGGCCAAGGAGTCCCTGGCTTCCAGAACTTCTTGACCTGTTGGTCGATCTTCCGTGGCAAATTCCCCTCAGGGAAGACCTGCTATCACAGGGACACCTTCTCCACCCAAATCCAGGGTGGTTGGCACTTCATGTCTGGAGGTTGAGAGGTGACATCTCTTGAAGAGAGGCACTCCGGCGCAAGTTGTGGAAACTATGATGGCCTCTAGACATCCTTTTACGGTGAGAATATACAAGGCTACATGGAAGGCAATTTCAGCTTGGTCACAGAAGAAAAGTATACTTCCAAAGAAAGCAGGTATCAACCAGGGCTGTGGAGTCTGAGTTGTGGAGTCGGAGTCAGGAGCAATTTTGGGTGGAGTCGGAGTCGGTAGAAATGTACCGACTCCGACTCCGTATTCAAAATAAATTTTCATTTACAATTTTTTTAAAATATAAATTCAAAATGTCAAAGAAGCTTCCCATGAAGTCAGCTGTAGTTGAGCATTTCACCGTAACTCAAGATGGAAAACATTTTGTGTGTCAGTGTATGACACAGGACCCAGATGAAGACAAATGCTGTGATGCCAAGATCAGCGCATATTCAGGCAGCGATAAAAATGCTCCTATGAGAGCTTCCAATTTAAAAAGACATTTATAGCCCTTTCCAGGGCTGTGGAGTTGGAAGCAATTTTTGGTGGAGTCAGAGTCGGAGTTAGAGTCGGACAGTAGAAAAATAGAGGAGTTGGAGTCGGAGTCGAAGGTTTGGCGTACCGACTCCACAGCCCTGGTATCAACAAAATCCTCACCTTTCTACAAGATGGCTTCTCTTTGGGTGTTAGGCCAAACACCCTGAAACGCCAGGCATCGGCATTATTGGCAATTCTGTCTAAATCTCCAAAACAACTGCTTGGATCTCACCCATTTCTCAAGCGCTTTCTTCATGGGGCAACAATATCAGCACCTCCCACGGTCCATCGCTACCCAATGTGGGACCTGCATAAGGTGTTAACGGTGCTACAAAAGCCCCCATTTGAACCTCTGAGTCAAATCTCTCTCTCTTTATTATCCTTTGTTCCTTGTGGCAATTACTTCAGCCCATAGAGTGTCTGAGCTGAATGCCCTCTCTGTTGACAAGAATTTCTGTGTGTTTCATGATAGAGTAGTCCTACGCACTGTTCCTTCTTTTTGCCCTAAAGTACTTTAACTTTTCACTGTCAGCAAGAGCTGGTGCTCCCTTGTTTCTGTCCTAACCCGGTCCACCCCACAGAGAAAGCGTGGCACTCGCTTGACATGCGAAGAGCCCTGAAAGTGTATAACTTTAAAACAAAATCCATACGTAAGACAGATAATTTATTTGTATCCTTTCACTCAGTGTTGTTGGTGAACAAGGTTTCTTCATCTACACTGGCTAGGTGGATCAAGGCATGTATCACCCTAGCATACACCTCACTATGGCTAGCCCAGCCGGCCAGGATAGTGGCACACTCAACCAGGGCGGCAGCCACATCAGCAGGATTCTCATGCAATGCATCTCTGTTAGAGATTTGTAGAGCAACTACATGGGCCACTCCTAATACATTTATTAAGCACTATAAGATTAACATGTACGCTTCTGCTGAGGCCGTCTTTGGGAGGAGAGTGCTACAGCATGTTCTCTCAGATCAATAGTGTATTCAGCCCAGCGATATTCCCACCCTACATGGGTCAGTTTTGGTATGTCCCATGTGAGATCATCTTTTACATGCACAGGAGAAAAGACATTTAGTCTTAACGTGAGACAGTTTTCTCTGCGCATGTCAAATGATGATCTCAGGGCCACTCCCTAGGAGGGCTGGGCTGCCATCATTACTCTAGAATAGCCTATAGCAGAGAGTGTATGTTATATGTAGTTTTGTTGGTGTGGTTCCTATCGTTTCTATCCTCGTGAGTTGGCTTGTCATCAAGAACTGGAGCAAGGAGCTACATGGAGCAGGAAGTCAATGCAAAATTAATCAGCGTTCTTCTGCCTTCAGCTGCTAGGTGGAGCTAGCTACCCACCTGAGATAATCTTTCGACATGCATAGAGAAAACCATTTCATGGTAAGACCAAGTGTCTCTTTTTGTTTTCAATAGTGTTGTAAGTTGCTTGGAGACCTTTGGGTAGCAAGCAACTAACCAAAATAATAACAGTAATGATAATTCAATTTCCTAGCACTTTCTTTGTTTTTATTTCAGATACAGTTCTTAGTCATAGTGGTTTGAATTCAATGGTTCCTTTCTTCCAATAGAAGACTTTCTGCTGATGGTAATACTTCCATTAGAGGAAGACTCCTTCCATTTGGAAAAGCTTCTTCTGCAGGAGCAAGGGAGCTTCTGAATGTATATGGTCACTGGACCTTTTTTTTAAAGTGTGTAAACAATATTTTGTGTCTGGTTTTCTTGACAGTGGGAAGTAGCTGAAGCAGTTCTGGAGGTTTTTTACAAATTGCTGAGAGATTATGAACCTCAGCTTGAGGATTTTGTAGACCAATATGTGGAGTTACAAGGTATGCTTTTTCTTCATCTGTTTTTAGCTGTTTATTAGCTTTTTTGTATCTTGCTTGAGGAAGGAAACAAAATGTTAACCCCCTCTCCAGCCCCTTTGGTGAATGCCATAGACTCCTCCTTGGGAACCAGCCTTTAGAGATGGGACACAGTTCTAGAGATAACCAGAATAATACACACTCCCAGCTTTCCTGCTTGGTTCAGGCTTGCTGTTAGAAAGCTTGTTGCAAAATTACAGCTCCTTGCCCAGTTTTGGCCACCACACAATGGTCTGCTGCCAAGATGGAAAAAAAGGAGGAAGTGGATTCTAACTAATGCACAGGTCAAGAGGCTTGTGGAAGGCTGGTCAGCATGGGAAAGAGAGGAGGCATCATGTTCTTTAATGTCCTAGCAAAGGTTGCAAACATTGGATTAGTCAGTGGAGGAACTGTAATATCTTTTGCGGCCAAGTTAATGTCAGTCTTGGGCATCACCAGTGATGGAAGAGTCCCAGTGGGTGACATGGTGGCGGTACTTCAGTCAACTGGTACAGCAGGACTTGCCTCCAAGAAGAAAGCCCCCTGCAACATTTAAGATCTGAAGATGATCTTATGGATCTTATGGGAGCGCCATCAGTCTCCAGCTGGAGCAGGATCTTTTCTGAAGGAACCCTGATACCAACGTAGCTCTCTGCCTAGGGAAACTCTAACAGCATTCCTTGCTTTCTGCTGACAAGTAAAGACATTGTTGTTTCAGTTGGCTTGTGGGAATTAGCTACTCTTCACCCTTTTGATTGCAGCACTGTTTCCCCCAGTTTGTATTACATTTTAATTGTTGCTTTTATTGTTGTTTTGATTGCTGTAAGTCATTGTGGCATTTTAGTGAGCAGTACTTTAGGAGGAAGAGCAGGATATAAATTTCATAAATACATAAATGATAAAATAAATAAAATAATCGCCATTGCTATTTAATGTTTGCCTAACTTCAACAGTATCCGAAATACTGTGCAAAACATGATCAGAGAGCACAATTTCCTTCAGAGATTTCTGTCAAAGATCCCCCTCACCCCTAGGCAATTGTCCCTGGGCAGGCACTCCCTGTGCCTCTCCTTACCAGGCTGATTTACACCCAACACCAACACTGTAAGGTAAGTAGACTGCCACCACCCCTTAACCTGGTTTTCTACTCTGAGCAAGGGGAATTCAGAGCACCCATTAGACTAGGTATCCTACCCAGAGGTGGATTCAGACTGAGGCGAGGTGATGTCTTTCCCCCTTTTTATTAAAGTTATGGTTACATCCAAAGCGGTGCACTTCATATACCTGTCTACTCTGACTCACTACTTTCCCTAACTATCCTACCTAAACAGTCTCTGCAGCGTTTGCGGAGAGTTGACTCAGCGCTTGTGCCTTGGGAGACACCTGCTTAAGTAGGCAAGGTTCTTGTGCGTAAACGGTGGCTCCCCGAGTTCCACCCTTTGAAAGTCTTCTCGCGCCTCCTCCCGCGAGGCAAGGGGGAGCAAGTCTCAGGCGGCCCATCTGATAGCGGGGCTTTCTAGGTGACCACACAGTCTCTGGAAGCAGGATGTTGATTGACTGGGAAGCATTTGAAGGGTCTGGCGGGGATTTCTGTATGGGAGTAGATGGCGTGATCAGAGAGTCGCTTCCCAACTGCTCGGGTGTTGGACTCGCAGGCGGGGCAGGAGCTGCCTCAGTAGAAATGCCGGGCATGGGAGTTTGATGGCTGCCAGAACCCTCCCCGCTTGTCTCCCTTCCTTCAACTCCCCAAGGAGCCTCACCCTCATCTGACTCCCCCCCCCCAATCTAACTCGCCCTTCGTCACAACACTAGCAGAGATTCCCAAGAGCAAGAGCTATTGTTGCACTCACTGCTCTGGAGCCTTCAGCCAAACCCAGTTCAATAGTTAGTAGCTTTGTGATCAAAGTACTGGTTTCAGAGGCACAGCCCCAGGTAACACACACCAATTAATATGAGGTAGTTTATTAAATATATTAAAAGTGCATATAAAAGAGCAGCATACAATTTCCTTTAAGCCAAAACACCCTTAAACAGGGCTAGGCATAGTCAACAACCATACACAATAAATGTGACGTAACATAACATAACAAAACTTACTAGCCTAAGCTAATACACCATAAAATATAAGAGCCTGGTCCCCTTCTGGCTCCTTATACCACAAGACATCACATCGGTAAGTCAAGACCGAAACTCAATCCAGACAAGACTGAGACGCTGTTGGTGAGTGCCTTTTCCGCTCAGATGGAGGATGTTCATCCTGTTCTGGATGGGGTTACACTCCCCCTGAAGGAACAGGTTCGTAGTCTGGGGGTTCTTTTCGACCCTTCCTTGTCACTCGAGGCTCAGGTAGCCTCGGTGGCTTGGAATGCGTTTTACCATCTTCGTTTGGTAGCCCAACTACGCCCCTATCTTGGCGGTGACGACCTCGCCTCAGTTGTTCATGCTCTAGTGACCTCTAGATTGGATTACTGTAATGCACTCTACGTGGGGCTGCCCTTGAAGACGGTTCGGAAGCTGCAGCTAGTGCAAAACGCAGCAGCCAGACTACTGACGAGGACCAAGCGGCCCTCACATATTACACCTGTTCTGGCCCGTTTGCACTGGTTGCCGATTTGTTTCCGGGCCAGATTCAGGGTGCTGGTATTGACCTATAAAGCCTTACACGGTGTGGGCCCGCAATATCTGATGGAATGCCTCTCCCGCTATGAACCTACCCGTACACTTCGTTCGACATCTAAGGCCCTCCTCCGAGTACCGTCTCACCGAGAGGCTCGGAGGGTAATGGCAAGATCTAGGGCCTTTTCAGTGGTGGCCCCCGAATTGTGGAACAGTCTCCCCGAGGAGGTACGCCTGGCGCCTACGCTGCTATCCTTTTGGCGCCAGGCTAAAACCTTCCTATTCTCCCAGGCATTTTAATATATTTCTATGTATTTTACTGTTTTAATGTTTTAGCTATGCTAATATCATTTAATGTTATTATGAATTTGTATTTTTATCTGTGATTTTGTTTATTTATTGTATTATTGTATGTTGTACACCACCCAGGGAGCCATTGGCTATGGGCGGTTTATAAATGAAATTAAATAAATAAATAAATAAGATGGAATGGGAACCACTAACTGAAGAATAGCCCCACTTTTATGGGGATTTGCTCAGCAACAGCGCCAATTAGCTAATCCTGACACCTCTTGATGATGGAATAGCCTAAAAGTTCACAGCAAGGGCAGGACTACTAATTTACGGCAACTCAGGCCTCCTGACCTTGGTACCAGGCAGTATAGAGAAGATTCAGCTGCCTCCCTTTAGAATAACAAGCTGCAGCTAGGTGGTATGAAACGCCCTAATTTTTCCCAGCAGAGAGCATCCCAGAAACCTATGAAAAATATTTCCCACAATTCTTTCTTTGGCCAACCTTAGCCGTTCTTGACAATTTCTATACATTTTTCATAGATAGGACAGGGTGGAGAGGGTGCAGGTGCTGACAAATGAGTAACAGGGAACGATTAGGAGAGAGTCTTGTCACAAGCAAGCTGTAGTTAAAATGCAATAATGAGGTCCAAAAAATGTTTTCCTATGAAAGTGTTAGGAGCACCTCTGAGTTATGGGGAGGAAGTGGATTTGAGACATAGGGTGAAGCATGGAAGAAAACATTTAAAAATGAACTTGTACAGAACATAGGGAGAGAGTGGGAAGTTATAAGGGTGGTGAGAGGAGATTCAGTCAGACAAGAGAGTTTTAAAAATAAGGACTGTAACTTTGAAGTTAATGCAGGGAGTGACATGAGACATAAGGAGATAAATGATGTACTCCATTGTGGTGAGAGGGAAAGCTGAGAATTCAGCAGAGATAATCTGAGTTTAAGAAGAAAAATAATAATAGCAGGGAAAGCCAACAAGGACCTATTCACTGTAACACTAAGAGGCAGTCAGTGCAAAGACAATGTTTTCAAGAATAAATGCAAAGAAAATGCTAAAACAGAGAAAGCAACTGGATTTTATAATTGTTTAGATGTTGGTATAGGAGGGGGAGGAGGAAAAGCAGGGAAGCAAAACGTCATGGTGACTGTGATTAGTTTTCTGTGATAAGGCAATTAAAATTTTCTATTATACTATAACACCGATAAATAATAATTGTGCTTTTCTTTCTTTAGGAGAAGAAATTATAGCGTATAAACCACCTGGATTCAACCTGATGTATCATCTATTGAATGAGTCACCAATATTGGGACTGTCTCTTAGCTTGCTGGAAGAAGGGGTTAAACAACTAGATACCTATGCGCCTTTCCCTGGTATGTAGCAAAAATCAAACTTGGCAGCTCTTAAAATATTGGTGGTACTTCCTGTATTGGCTGCAAATTGAATTCGTTGTATAGATCCACTCCAAGAAAAGCTGCTGAATAAAAGTTGGAAGGTCTCGAGTGGGGTGGGGGTTTTTTGAGGGGTGGCGATGGTACAAATCTTGACTTAATATGGCTCCATCAGTGTACATACATGTAGATGACTGCAGGTTGATGTTTACCACCTAGTAAGTGTTCTAGGCATGGAAGTGTAATTTCACTTGTCTATTTTTCTTCCTTCTATAGGAAAGAAGCATTTAGAGAAAGCAGTACAGTATTGCCTTGGGCTGCTCAATCTGACTCTACAGAAAGAGAACCTTTTCATGGACTTCTTAAGGGAAAGCCATCTCTCCCTGATTGTTACATCACTAGAACAGCTACTGCAAGGAATCAACCCTCGAACTAAGAAGGCAGACCACGTGGTGAATATTGCCAGGTAGACCTAATATATTTAGAAAGATAGGCATGGTTCTAGAGATGACCAGCATAATGGGAGCCCATTGTGTGCCTGCTGAGAGGTTCCTACACTTGCCTTGCTCCTCATGCAGATTCTCCCTATTCAGCTGACTTTGTAGAAATCAAATAATGGCTCTGTACTGATGTTTACTATTGTGTCCTATAGTTGTCTCTCAGATTCTCAAGAATCTGCTCCAAGCAATTGCATATAGTTTTTCTGAACCAAATAACTTTTGAATTTATTTATTTATTTAATAAGCTAAGGAGATAATTGGAATTTGATGGGGCAGAATGAGTGTGAGTGTGGAAACAGGGACTAATGAGGGTGTTGGATACAATGAACTAGGGAATAGACTGTAGGTTTCAGGTGCAGCTGCTACCATACTCAGGGTACATTGTGCTGGTAAGGTATACATGGATATTTTCATGGCCACATGTTTTTAGTGATTATTAGGGACAAGTGGAACCTGAAACAAACTGTTGCTCTTTTTCAGGATACTCCATTCCATTCCCTGTCTTTCCTACAATCTATTAGCATTCTGCATACTCAGCATACTCAGTCTTCATTGGGCTGTTTTGAAGTCCCTTCCCCATTTAACATTTTTTCTAAAGCGTTTTTTTTTTGTTCCCCAAGGCTGCTAATACAGTCATCTTGTATGTGGATGGTGCTATTTTGGCTACATAAAGACCAGTGCTCAGGGAATTTAGTTTGCTATTAGTATATACAAGTGGGATATGCAACAAAATGTTGCAGTGTTGAGTGCTCCCTGCTCAGGATTCTAGCCACTCAATTCCATTCCCTCTCCCCCCCCCCAGTTTTTCAGTTTTGCACATCAGTCAGCATGCCATGCCTACTAGACATGTTCAGTGCTCACTGTGCTGTTCTCCCCCACTCCGATTATTTTCCTAAAGTTTTTTTTTAATCTGTAAACCTTTGGGGTTCCCACCAAGCATGCCGGTACCTCCCTCTTGTGTGTGAGTGTGCTGTTTTGGTTATAACGGGACTGGCATTCAGAAAAATGAGAGAGCTATTTGTATATAATATGACTTAAAATCATATTTGTGTGCCTGAAGTACATGCATGCAGCAGTGACCGGGGGGGGGGCACAGAGCAATAACAGAGTCCTCCTGGTGGTGTGTTCACAAGGATCGGAATGGAACAGGGTGCAGTGGCAGAGTTGAGGAGCTCTGGGTTGACAGTGGCTGCCCAAAGGTGCACACAACAATGATGCCAGCCCAGAGCTCCCCAACCTTGCTGTTGCCTCATTCCATCCCTGTTCTGCTGAACACAGTGCTGCCTCTACTGGGATAAAGTCTCTACTGTGCACCATCTCTGTTACCTTTTTAGCACCTACTGAAGACCTTCCTCTTTCAAGCCTTTTAAGTAGAGACCTTATCCCAGTCTGTGTCTGTGATGGAATTGCTTTTTAAGATGTGTTTAAAGCTTTTTTCAAATATGTTTTATTCTAATATATTTTGAAGTCTGTTTTTTATGATGTTTTAGAGTGTATTTAGTGTTTTTGTTTGCCACCCTGGGCTCCTACTAGGAGGAAGGGTGGGATATAAATTGAATGAATGAATAAGTAAATAAATGAATAAATGTCACCCCTGTTACTTTCACATGCTGCTGCTGCTGCATACATATTTTTTTATGAAGCATTATTAAGACTTTTTTTCTCTCTGGCATTTCTGGTCAGAATTGACAATTGCTATAATGTTCTTGTAATTTGAAAGGTATCTCTATCATGGCAATACCAATCCTGAATTGGCTTTTGAAAGTTCCAAGATCCTGTGTTGCATTTCTTGCAGTTCTAATATTCAGGTCAAATTGATTGGAGACTTCACACAGGACCAGGTAACTACTGTTAATTTGTTTAAACAAGGGAAGAATGATGTTGCCATTTAACAGCAAACAGCTTTACTGTTACAGTGCTTGGGTTTATTATTGTAAGACATTGAAATGTGTGGTCATTCTCTCTCACACATGTATAACATGAAAACTTGGAAGGAGAGAGCTGGGGCATATTTTCTTTTCTTTCAACTAGGTCAAACTATTAGATCTGATTTCCTTTTGCCCACATTTCTCTCATGTAATGTGGAAGAGGCTTAATACCAAGAAGAAGTAGGACTATATCAAACTTGTGTGCCCTTTCTTTTGGTACTAAGCACTTGCATGCTGTGTGATGAAGTAATAATCAGGGCTGGCATGAAAGCCAGGCTCAAAAGATTGGGAGAATGTGTTTAAAATGATTGATTTATTAATTTGGTACTCGCCTTCAAACACAAAGAGTGCAGAGTTGCTTACATATCGTTCTCAGAACTCTCCCATCTAGTTAGTGATTAGGGCCCATCCCTCTTACCTTCAGCAGTAGGACTGTTTTCATGTACCATCAAACTATTTTCTGGATCTCCCTACAACTAATTTCTGGGTGGGGGTATGCGGGAGAACGGAAGAGGTGAAATCGGCAATAGCTGCCCTTCCCAACCCCAGAAGGCACTTGCTGCCTATCTACAGTGGCTGCAGCAGTGAGAGGGGGACATGGTTGAGGGCTAAGCAAGAACTGCCACAGCTGGTGAGCTCTGGGATGCCAAGCTGTTAGCTTTCAGCGGTGGGGTCTGCCTTGTGCCAGTTCTGGTCCTTGGAGCTTAAAGGGGAGCTCACCATGCATAGTGAGTCATACCTGACAGGCTGACCCTAAAGTAAGATACTAAAGGGGTTTGTCACTTAGGAGAGCAATGAGGGGCAAGGTTGCCCTCTCCCCCACACTGGACAATGCAGACTTAAGAAGGAGTAATTCTTTATAGTGAGAGCCAAGGTGAGGAGGAGCTGGCAAAAGGGTTATGATGGGACGTGACCACCTGGTTGAGAGATGGGTGAGTTAGACCACATGGGTCTGGGACAAAGGCTTATTTCTATGCCACTGTTGTGTCCTCAAGTAGCTGTCCAGTAGAGCTCTTCCAAGTGGTGAAGGGGCCAGTGGGAACCTCAAGCCTGGAGCCTCAGAATCATACTGTGTCAAGGTTGCAAGGCACTTTGAGGGTAAAGTTGCTGCATCCAGGTTGATCTTGATGCCACATTTGTTGCAGTAGAGCTGTCTGAAGCATTTTCAACCCTGATTTGGGATTACTTCCAGTTGATGAAGCCCAAGGATGTGGACAAGATGCTTGAAGACATTCGGCCTACCATCTGTGGTCTTGACTCTTGCCCTTCTTGGCTTTTGAGATCTAGCCAGAGTGTGTGGGTTGAGTGGGTGGGTTTGGGGAGAATGGTTAATATCTCCTTGCAGGAGAGGATTGTTTCTCCCATTTTAAAAGAGGCAGTGGTTCATCCCCTCTTCAAGAAGCCCTCCCTGGACCTGGCAGAGAGTAGCAACTATTGCATGATTGCGAATATACCCTTTCTGGACAAGGTGTTCCAGACATTGGTAGCTGTCCAGCTTCAAACGTGCTTGCAGGAAGATGATTATTTTGACCAATTTCAGGCTGGCTTCAGGCCTGGTTTTAGCACTAAAACTCTGATGAATTACCTATATTGGGACAGAGATAGGAGGAGTGCAACCCTGTTAATACGCCTTGATCTGTTGGCGGCTTTTGATTCCATTGACCATGGTATCCTCTTGGACCAACTCTGCACATTGGGAGTTGGAGGCACAGTAGGTGGTGGTTCCATTCCTACCTGCAGGGTTGGTCTCAGGCAGTAATAGTGGGAGGCGTCTGTTTAGCCCCATGGCAGTTGTGCTGTGGGGTCCTACAAAGTTCAGTTCTGTCTTCGATGCCTTTTAATATCTATTTGAACCTGTTGGGAGTGATCAGGAGATTTGGGGCAAGGTGTTGTCAGTATGCAGGTAGCAGTCATCTGAATTAGATGAAGCTGTGCAGATGCTAGATTAAATGTGCTTGGAGTCATTATAGGATGAATGAAGGGTAATAAACTGAATCCTGACAAGATGGAGGTGTTCTGGATTGGTCATTCAAGAAAATAGGGAGGTTCTGGATGGGGTTGCTTTCAATTTGGCCTTCTTGCTAGAGGCCCAGGTAGCCCACTGGTGCTGAGGGTTTTTTCCCACCTCCAGCTGGTTCACTAGCTATGGCCATTCCTGCACTGGGATAGCTTGGCCACAGTGATCTGTGCTCTAATGATCTCCTGTTTGGACTTCTGCAATTCTCTCTAAGTGGGGCTGCCCTTGAAAACTATCCAGAGACTGCAGCTGATGTAAAACACAGCAGCTAATGGGTATATCTGCACATGACTATATAATGCTGGTCCTCAAAGATCTATGCTGGCTGCCTGTTTAACACCCTGAATAGGCCTGGTGGCCGTTTTGCTGCATCGAACCATAAAACGCTTAGGACCTAGTTACTTGCAAAAGTACTTCTCATATTATATTTATTTATTATCTATTATTTAATTTGTATCCCGCCCTTCCTCCCAGCAGGAGCCCAGGGCGGCAAACAAAGTGCTAAAAACACTTTTAAACATCATAAAAACAGATCTTAAAATACATTAAAAGAAAACAAATATTGTGCTGTCTGGGCTTGAGATTGGGGAGAGAGACCCTTCTGGTAGTGCCAGCATTGACTTGAAATCAGGAGATCTATGACCGTGCAGAGGGCCTTCTCAGCAATGCTACCCTGCTTATGGAGCACCCTCCCCACTGATGCTAGGCTGGCGTGTACTCTGTGTATTTTCCAGCATCAGCTGAAGACACTTTTCTCTCTTCAGGCCTTTGAATGGGGTTTTGACTGGTGAAGATAAGACAAATGGATGTATTAATGATTTGTTTTAATTGCATGTTATACTGAATGGTATTCAATGCTAGTCCTACTCAGAGGAGACCCATTAATAGACATGACTAGCTAAGGTTCATTAATTTCAACGCGTCTATGACGTAGGTGAATACAATCCGCTGACTTTCATACAGTATTCCTTCCTGGGATCAGTTGTGATGAAGTAAGGAAGACAAATTCTATAAATATTTTTATAACCTCCATTAGAGTTGAGGACAGTTTTATGACTGCATAAAAGTTTTACTTTAAATTAGTGTCATCTTTTAATACCTTACTATCTTCTTTCTGTTCTTTGATTGCAAATCCAGAATATCAGTCAGAAATTAATGGCCGGGTTTGTGGAGTGTTTGGACAATGAAACTGCTGAAGAAATAATTAATCCTGATGAAGGTATGAAAGTATTCCATTTTTATTTTACATGAGAATGCTGTATTACTAAAAATGATAATCAAGGGGAGCCTTGTGTGACTTTATTTGCAGAACTCAAAACCATTTTATAATATGTATTTGGCAAACTGGGAGTAGCCTGTAACTGGATTCAGAATCCTGTGCCATTTTATTTTATTTGAAAAAAAAAACATTTTAAGCAAAATGCAGAGCACTAATTTGCAAATGAGTTTTAAAAATAATTCTAGAAAAGTCACTGGCCCACAAAATATTTTTATGTGGGTGTAGTTGCAGTTATACAGCTGATAATTATTAGAGGCACATTGACACTTGGAAATACTTCTATACAGGCTTCCCAACTTGGGTGCCTGGATGGGTCACCACAGGTGATTAGGCAAGGGACTATTTACAATCTTATCGTGATACTAAAAAATGTTGTGCATTATTATAAATAACCTATTAACATCTGTTGAATATTAAAACTGAGCACTTTATGAAAAGTGCACTTGTATTATTAATGTACTTTTGGTTTCAAGAACTTGAAGTTGAAAGGAAGCAGGCCCCGATTTACCATGAAACAAGGATTAATATCCTGAACCTTCTCATCACCTCTTTGGAGTGCAGCCCACCAAATCTTGCTTTGTATCTTCTGGGTTATGAATTTAAGAAGCCTGTCAGCACCACAAACTTGCAAGACCCAGGTAAATAGCTGAAGAGACATGGGGGCGGGATGGAAGTTGCTGCTGCTCACCAGTTGGAATCAACCCAATTGTGGAAGAAATGTAATTTTAGTCCACTATGAGCAACTGTTTTCATGCTCAATAGACAATAACAAAGTGGTCTATGTGCTATTCCATTTGTCCATCTTTTCAAATAAGTGAGCCGTATTAAAATTTGTGTGCCATAGAAAGTATATCAATATGTAAATTCTACAATATGAGTGAATAATTAGATCTTTTTTATAATCTAGTTTTGACAAAATGCAATGTAAATTTTTTACTCTAATTTAACCATTTTTGCGCAGTAGATCTTTAAAATATGGTGATGTTTGGATTCATATATCATGTATATATTTTTTCATCTAAATGTGAATGTTGCATCTTTAAGGTGTATTGGGTTGCCCTCGTACTTGTCTTCATGCTATTTTGAACATACTGGAAAATGGTACTGAAACAAGGTCTGGTCCCACAGCAGTTCGACAGTCTCCTCATCTAGCAGAATTGTGTTATCAGGTATACAAGATATTTTCTATTTGGGGAAAGCTAAAATGGGATATTTTGTATAAATCTAATCAGTTTTCAATTAGTAGGGAATTTGGTTTTGTAGTTTACTAATACAATTCTGATTTTTAAAACACTTAACAGCACAGTCCTACTCAGAAGTAAGTCTCATTGAGTTCAATGGGATTTATTTTCAAGTAAGTGTGTGTAGGATTGCATGAGTAGATTTACGTTCAAATACAATGCTTAATTAGAGACATTTTGGTTAATATTTCCTTTTAACCTAGTATTCCTTGAAAGCCTGTTAAAGGAAACTAATATCTGAATCCCCTTCTTGTTTAAACAGGTGATCTATCAGTTGTGTGCCTGCTCAGACACTTCAGGCCCAACTATGAGATATTTGAGGACCAGCCAGGATTTTTTGTACTCTCAGTTGCAGCATTTACCATTTTCTGTCAAAGGTAGTACTTTTTAAGTACAGTCTCACAATTTTATTTTATTTTTTTAACAGATTTATAACCTGCTTTTTAAGAAGCATGTTTTATACAGTGGCTTACAAAATACACATAAAAACAACCAATAAAACATCATTCCAGACTTTTAAAACATCTGCTTAATAATAGTAGTAAAAATTACAAAGAGCCCAACATTTGACAGAAAAATCAGATCACAGCACCTTTTCTACAGCTCATTTTACAGTTAATAACAGAAGGCCCTGTTTTAAAGTATAGAGGGATGGGGCTTTCCAGACCTCACACGGGACTGAATGTCACAACAGCAGGTCCAGCACTGATCTAACATTCTTTGTTAAATTCTCACTTGTTGCTTGGAAAAGCCACAGACACTTGTTGCCTACCTGATGCTTTTTTAGCAGAATTTGGAAAGTCTTGTCTTAGCAAATTTGGGAAGGCTTGGCTTGGCACACACAGAGACCTCATTTTCCCTACCTTTGTTTATTTGTATGCATCTTTGGGCATCTTTGTGTGCTTTTTCTAATCAGGTGATTAATCTCCATGTGCGGTGATGGGGGGCATGGAATATACATTTCAAAAGAGGCACCTCTTTTTCAGAGCTTTGCAGTTAATTGCACCATGTGAGAAGCTATTTCATTTAAACAACATTCCACACAGAGCAATGCCCATTTACCTTTGTGTCTAAGCAACCCATGTGCTATATGTGTACCATGTGGTAGGTTTTTCTGAAGTGTATGTATTGCTAAACTCTGCCAATCTTGTCCTATCTTGACTTCCAGAGCATGAGATTCCATCTTTGAACCAGATGTCATGGCTAATGAAGACGGCATCTATAGAACTACGTGTTACTTCATTGAACCGCCAGCGTTCTCACACACAGAGACTCTTACACCTCCTTCTGGATGATATGCCAGTCAAATCTTACTTAGGTAAATGGAGCATCCCAGGGCAGATTATTTTACATTTTATAGTGGCCACCTTTGGATATAAAGCTAAGCCATAGTTTCAGACTCCATGAACTGGGAGAAGAATTGTGCCAGTGTTTCATTTCAGTTTTCTTGAATCTTGGCTTGTTGCGTTGGAACTGTAGATCATGGTTTATTCCTGTGGTCAGTTTCAAAACAAGCCAGCTTTAAACCATGAGTTGTGAAGATGGCTTCTTTAAACTAACCATAGTTAATTGAATGACAATTCAAGTCGTCATAAGTCGTCATATGGACATGACATAAGCTAAGATTCAGGGAAACTAAAAAGAAATGCTGTGAAAATTCTCATTGTGGCCATGTGGGAGTAACAAGTCTCGTTTTGGTTTGGTCACATGGTGCTGAACTATGGTTTAGGGTTGCATCGAAACGCAGGCAGCACTTGAAGTTATGATCTTAGAGGTAAGAGATGCAGGCCACTGTTTATGACATGTTAAAGAGAACAACATATTTTCTCTCTTCTGTTTTCACATTTTAATAGCTTTGTCAGCACTTCTAACCAACACAGATATCTTGACCACAGTCAGTGAGAGATTACACAGTCTTCTACAATTAAGAGTTAACGCTTGGTTCTTATCTGCTAGTGGATCAAATAGCTACAAGATTGTGTTGTTAACCTCTCTAGTGTAAAGCTGCCAACACCAATGGTAACTAATTTGGGTGTACTAGCAGGATTTCTGAATGTCCAGAGGACATTTAAAAAGTTAAAAGAGAGTCCAAAATAATTACAGCTTGCCCAGGCCTCAATGCATGCTGGTGATAAATTTCAGTATATCTCGTTGAGATCATGCTTTGCAACCCCTTTATAATCCTTGTGGAAGGTAATAGTGAGAATGCCCTTATACCTGTCATACAGATTACATCTTGATATTTACCATGCATGCATAAGTTTCTCAGCCTCACAAGGTAACAGATTCAAGCTGTTATGAAAGCTGCAATTCAGATTGTATTGCTTTCTAAGAGAGTTGTTGCAAATAGAGCCCCAAAGCTCTTTTTTTGTTTGTATTATTACTTAATGTTATTTCTAATGAAAGTTGATGAACTCATTGATGTTCTATTGAGGCATTCATCCTGATAATTGAAGACAAACACAATGAGATCATACAAATATTAAAACCTCTACAAAAATCACCCTATTGACAATACTGAGCATTTACAGTGCACTCTTAATATCTTGTAGCACTTGAGAGACTCTAGTACACAAAGTAAATGATGATAACCTTGCAATATTTTCCTGTATTTCTTAGCTGTGTCAGGGATTCCCCTGGTTCCACAGCCTCACTTCATGTAAAACAGGCTTCTGTAACCCTTTCACTGCCACCAATTCACACAGAATAGTTCTTTAAACCCTCCTAGTAGCCTGTGTGGAAGGCTTTAGGCGTGAGATGGTACCACCACTGAAAGTCAGTATAAATCCTGAACTATGTGGTAGGTTTATCAAAGGGATATTATTTACAAAAAGGAATAGGCTTGCTTATTTTGGGACTTTATAGTTGCTTCCTGACAGGTACTAAAGATACCGTTGTCTTCAAGTGACTCTCACTTCAGGCCAATTTCCCCTAAACTTCCACCCCAGCCCATTATTTCCACAACCCAGTCCAGCTACTGGGGCCAATCTGCCTTTGTGTCCCCAAAGCTCCTCTGGTTGCTCTCCTGGCTGTTGGCCAGTTTAGCCAGTGTTAAACCTACACTTGTGCCACTTCCCTCTGGCAAGACCTTTCTTCAGGGTAGCCCTTAGACTCATTCAGTCACTGGCTTCCTTCTGATCTTCACCAGACCACTATTAGTGACGCCCTGGGTAATAATATATAGGCCTCTTCCTTCAGCTATTCCATCAACCAGCTCCTCACTCCAACTCCCACAACCAACTGCCCTTTCTAACTGCTAACTCCCTGACTGACTGTTAACTCCCAACTGCCTGGAATCTCCAGCCAATCAGAATTTACCTGATCAGGCCCCATCCACTAGATAAAATCTTAAAGCAATTGTCCCTCTCTCCTCTCAGAACCTGTCACCAAGCAACCACTGCCACGCAGGCTTGCATCAATGTACCAAAACGCCTCACGGCAGTCACAAAGGTCATATAATATTTTTTAAACACAAACGCATATATAGCATTTCTCCATAGGCTGCATTTTTAATTTTTTAAACTCTTCTTCACTAACTGAATTTATGCAACTTTTGTTTTGATCTATTAGAAAAAGTTCTCCTAAGTGGTAAACAAATGAAAGTGTAAATGAATGTTGCTAAAATCCACAAACCAATTAAAAACAAATATACATAAAACTATCACCATTACAAACAAAGATAAAATCAATAAAACTTTTAAATCAAATATAGGTAACTAAATTGTCTAAATAGGCTTGTCAAAACAAAAACGTTTTCAGCAGGCATCCTAATAGTGTAGTGAGGATGACGGTTTAATGTCAATAGGCAGGGAGTTCCAGAGCACAGGTGCTGTCATACTAAAGGAATGACTCTTCACAAATGCAGAATGGCCATTATTTGGCACTATGCAGAATGGCCATTATGTGTAAAAGTGCAAGTTCCACAGATCACAGTGATCAAATAGGCACACAAGACACTCCCTTAAGTAAACTGGTTTTTTATTTCATTCCTCGCAGCTGATGGTGAAGGAGGTATAGAAGATGAAAGTCGGTCTGTCAGTGGGTTTCTTCATTTTGATACTGGTTCCAAAGGTAAGTCATCAGGAGACTGGTTTACTCAGCCTCCCTGCAGTGGTTTAGAATCTATGTTGCAATGGCTTTTTTAGTGATTGAGTAATCTGCATCCTGCTTTTGCTTTTGTTTATACTAACTGAGAAATTGGTGCAAAATACCCTGAGCTAATTTAGTTAATTTAACTGTAAACTAATTTTTAGATGTTGTGACTGCATTCCAAAACATTTTTTTGCCTCTAGCACACATCTGTTCTGTACTCAGTGGGCATGTTCCAGAAATTCATATACTTATGTGGAGTTTGTTGTGCTGTTTAACGCCACCAGTGCCTCTCAGGGTCTTTTTATACTCCTCAATATATGGTCAGTGTAACTAAGCCCCTAGAGCAGTGGGGGAAACCCAGTAAATACTAGCGCACTTGCACTTTTGTTATGTATATGGCAGAATCTTGCTGGACTTGGGCTGCTTATGGTTAAGATGTGACTGTAAGTCAGGGGTGGGGAATCTCTGGCTCGTGGGCCAGATTTGGACTGCTTGGCTTCCACTTTTGGCCCGCCGGGCTGTTTTCTCCAAACCATGCCCACCTGCTCCACACCTGATATCATATATGGCGTCAGGTTTGGGGCAGGTAGAGATGCAACTGTAGAAAGCAGGACTGAACTTCCTGTGCATCAGTTGACGAGGAGGGAGTTCAGTCCTGATTGGTTTGGGTGTGCAAGAGAATTCCCCATGGGGAACTCTTTCTCGCACCTGAATCCTTCAGAAAGCACGTTTGAAACACACATACCCAATCAGCTGGTGTATGGGGAGTTCAATCCTGCTTGGTTTGAGTGCATCAGAGTTCCTCATGGGAAACTCTTATGCGCTTAAACCATGCAGAAAGCAAGACTGAACTCCCTATACATCAGCTGATGCATGGGGAGTTCATTCCTGCTTAGTCACTATCTTCACCTCATCCAACCACCCCAGCCTACTTTGACAGGTGGGTGGGAGCATTTGCCTGTCAATCACCTAATGTCATTTGACCCCAGGGTGGGGAAGATAAAGATCTGGCCTGCCAGGTCCAAAAGGCTCCCCGCAGTTACTGTAAGTGAATACTTGTGCCTTCATCTCACAGCTCAGATTTAAACATTTTGCCCTTTTATGTAGAACTGAAGGAACAAAGTTTACAATAATTGTAAAAAGAAAGCTTTCTCTTAAAGCGTCTTTAATTTCTGTCTTCAGACTTCAGTTGAACTCTATTCTCTCTCATTTCTTAGTATTTCTGAATATATTTCTTCTTTCCTTAGTACGCAGGAAAATCTTGAGCATCCTTGACTCAATTGACTTCAGTCAAGAGATTCCAGAACCCTTGCAGCTGGATTTTTTCGACCGTGCTCAAATTGAGCAGGTCATTGCCAATTGTGAGAACAGAAGTGCTCGCGGACCAGTTATCTGCAATGTCAAGGTGAGCAATTTTTTAGAAATGTTTCTGTATCTAGATTCACAGACAGTTCAAGGATACAGTCCAGCCAACATTATGTATGTTTAAATCCCTTTTATTTCAGTGGAAGATTTTTAGATAAATTCTTAGCTCTCCCATTGTTAATAGTGCTCAAAATTGGCAGTTATGGGTTTGAGGACCCATTATTAGTCAGCATATACATCAGTAGCCCCTCAGACCTGTGCTTCTGTGTTAAAATTAGCATTGGAATTATTTATATTAGTTTTATTTGGATATCTAATTGTGATATGGTTGTCTTCAGGCTCACACCCCTGTGGTGCTAGCTTATAGTACAAAATACAGGAAAGCAGTGCATTGAATTCTGGTCTTAAAGGGAAAGCTGATGTTCCGAGCTGTATATTGTTAAACTCTTCTTGGCTTGTTTCACAGAAATATTTGGGTTGAACTGGGATGAAAATGCACTTGTGGGCTGAAACAGGAAATGAGTAAAATGAAATGTAAAGGGAATCTACTAACATGGCATTATTTTTATTCTCACAGTTGTCTCCAAATATTAGGAAGATTTAGATACAACATCACACATAATAAACTAGCAAAAGACATGAACTCCCATCTCTTTATTTTCTTCAATTCTAGCATCTTCACAAAGTGCTGATCGCTGAAGTTAATGCCCTGCAAGGAATGGCAGCCCTTGGGCAGAGACCTTTACTCATGGAGGTAAGACTTACTAAAATATATTGGCTTGATCTTGAAGCATAGGAAGCTGCCTTATACAGAAACACACCATTGGTCCATGTATCTCAATATTGTTGACACTGACTGGCAATGGCTTTCTGGGGTATCAGGCAGGAGTCTTTCCAGGCCCTACGTGGAGATGCTGAGTATTGAACTTGGGCCTTTTGCATGCAAAGCATATGCTCTACCATTGAGTTGTGGTCCTTCCTTGAAAACATGGATTATTTTACTGTTTACTATTAATGTGTTTGGGAACAACCCTATGGAATTAATCCATCTATATAGCCTTAATTTATAGTACTTCACTTCTTGTCTCAGCAATGTTCTGACGTAGATTATGCTGAAGATACTTCTCTTGCCTAAGTCCACTCAGTGAGTATGATGCTGGTTTCATGATGAGGCATAGAGTCGCTTCTAGGGAAAAACAGAATGAGAATTATAAGATTGCTATCCAAAAAGGGCGCATAGGTGTCCTGTAGCTTTTCCTTTTTTGCCCTCATGAGTTGTTGTGATAAAGCAATTTGAGGAAGCAGAACGGTCTGCTTGCTCCCTACAGCCGCAAAAGCTGAGGAACACAGTTGCAGCTGGGGGAGGGGCGGAGCTGCCCAACGAGAAACTAAGGCTGCGAAAGGATAAAGGAGCTGCAGCTGCAGGCTCCTGAAGGCAGTCACAGCTTGTTTTTAAAACGCCGCAGAATGAGCTGGGGTGGGGGGGCGGAGCAGCCCAACACAAATTAAGGGCTGCTAGAGAGCAAAAAAGGAGCCACAGGCTCCTCATCAGAAAAAACTATGGGAGCCGCCGCGAAAGTAGGCGGCATGAAGCAGGAAGCTGCAGCTGCAAGCTCCTGAATTACAAGCTGCATCCGCCGCCTGAGGAAGGGAGAACCGCAGCCACGGTCTCCCAGGCAAAGGAAGGGTAGCAGCCGGAGCAGTCCAGCTAGGGACTGAGAGGAAAAAGGGCAAAGAACAACCCCCCCCCCCAAAAAAACCCAGCAAAATAAAGAACGAAGAAAGAAGGTAACAAAGGGGGGGGGAGAACAGTCAGTCCCACACACTCTAAAGTCAATGACAGAGGGAAGGGAACGACAAAGGAAATACCATACACAATTCTCCACACTCTATCACACAGATATCAACACAAAACTTATCTATACGCTACGCTATCTAATACTCCAAGTTGCGCGGACGAAGGCAAGAACGAACTGGAGAGTGGGAGGGGCCTGATGCCCCTAGTCTTGACTTCAGAACATTCTTGCCTTCGGACAATAGGTGGAGCTATGATACTGCTTGATGGCAGGACTCCTGTGGAAAACAACCATCATTTCTTTGGGGACACTTTTTCCTTTTAATCCTCAAGCTCCTTTTGAAACTTGGCTGAGTTTGAAAGGCAGTTTGAGAATTCCTTGGACAGCATAGGAGAACACAAACTCGTGTGCACATGCCCTGCTTGATTGTAGGCAAAGGATAAAATATAAATTAACTTTTTGAAAAGCTATTTTACATATGCCATTCGCTATTTCAGCTTTGTTTAAAAATACAGCATTTAACTGTACTTTTTCTTTTTATGAGCTAACCTTTTTATTGACTGTCCAGGAAATAAACACAATTCTCCAGTATGTCGTGGAACGGAACAAGCTTCTTCAGTGCCTTTATGCTAAGCGACATGCTCTAGAGTCTTGGAGGCAGCTGGTAGAAATCATATTAACTGCCTGCCCACAGGACCTTATACAACCTGAAGACAGGCAGCTTATTATCCGTGATCTCTTACAAGATTTGCATGACAAGGTAAACCTCTTGAAGTAATATAGTATATTGACACTGATGGTCAATATGGGTGTCTGAGGATTTAAAAAAAAATACAGAATTGAATTATGAAGTATCAATTGATTTTCATTCAATGCATATTTACCAGCAGTTTTTCTATCAAAATCTAAATGCTCTGATTCAGCTGTGCCTGCTTATATTTGTTTTTATTGCTGTTTCCTAACATCAGTTTGGAAATTATTTTTTATAACTTAAGGGGCTGGATGTGGGCTTGAATGTTCACTGGTTGCCATAGCTGTACTTTTTGGACCCAGTCAAAGTAGACAGTAGGAGGACAGTAGGAGGGGCCAGGATCAGTAATTCTGAACCAAACCCCATTCATGACTGAGACTCATTTGTCTCATTTATATTTAAATTTTAATATTCAGGTTACAATAATTTGCACAAGAGATGGCTATAGAAATTATACAGACGTGTATCACTAGTATATACCAAAATAGTGACTCTCTTTTGTTCCCATAAGATCCTGAATGATGATGCAGCTCAGGAGTTAATGCCTGTTGTGGCAGGAGCCGTATTCACACTGACTGCCCACCTAAGTCAATCTGTGCGAACAGAGCAAAAGGAGCCATTTGCCGTCCCTGTGCCCGGACACTCCCAGTTTGGCTTGATGCTTGATGGTTCTTTCACACCACCTGGTTCTGAAGTCATGGCAGTGGGATTTGGCTCTATTGGAGATTCTTCTCTCCATATCATATTGAAAAAAATTCTGGACTTTATTCTGAAAACAGGTAATTTTAAAATGCCACTTTGGAATAATTTTCATAATTTTGAAGAAGTTCAGTATTGTGTGCTTCAGTGTAAATGAAAACAGAAGTCAGCATTTTGAAAATAAATGGAGACATTGAGGTGGATGATAACAGAGGAAGGATATATGCGTGCTGACTTGACCTCATTATAAATATCCCTTTCCTGTCTGAGCAGGTGGCGGGTTCCAGCGAGTGAGAACACATCTGTATGGATCACTGCTTTACTACTTACAAATTGCACAGAGACCAGATGAACCAGACACCCTAGAAGCAGGTAGAATACAAATTGGTTATGTAAATGAGAATATGCACTACACTTGCGTCTTCACTGGATCTCTTTATAGTATAAATTTTTCTGCAGTGGTGTTGCCATCGGCTGTGATGAAGTGGGTAAAGTTCTTAAGGTTAGAGTTTCCTCCATCATATGACTAGAGTTCACAGCCCCTTACTACTCCCCATTCTCCATCAGCAGTAATACTATACCATATTCGTTCTTCAACTTTATTCAGTCCACCTAAAGCCCTTACTTCCTAGTCCCATATAAACACAGCTGACTGGTCTGTTCTCATGTTGCTGGAGAAGTTCATCAGCTTGGGTTTCAGCTGCACCTTGTGGTCACAGGCAGGAAAGATGAGTTGAGGGAAATAGGTTGCTTCCAGCATTCTTCAGTTTGCTTTCCTGCCTCCATCAAACTGGTTGCTTTCTGCCTGTGTTCCTTTTTCCCTCTCAGTTTTTCTTCTTTATTACTTACCTTCTGAAGCCTCTCTTTGTCTCTCTTTTTTCCCTACTTCACTTTTCTAGCGGTCGTTTCTTAAAAAAAAAAATCACCGTCTCCTGTTTTTCCCTGCCCTTAACTCCCTCCACCCACTTTTTCTGCTTCTGACTCGGCCTTGTTCGGCAGAGGAAAACGGAACTGTCGCCTCTCTTCTTCGCATAATACTTGTGGTTTCTCCATCTGAGTTCACTGTGCCTTCGTGTCAGGCATGTGTGTTGCACTCCACTTGCCTCACTTCACCTCAGCCTTCCTCGACTGCAGCCGGGCCCATAGTAATGGTGTACAGCAGTTTTTTTTCCATAGGCATCTCCTGCTGCCATGCATCTTGCAGCCCACGAGGCCAAACAGAAGTGCCAACATTTGGAACCCCCCACATCAATAACCAAGCCCTGGGAGCTAAGAAGACATGTTCCATGGAGGCATCAAACTCCCGCCACGAACAACAAGTGGCCAACCGTGCCTCGCAGCCTCAGAATTGGAAGGGGGATGGTTGCCTTGCCCACCACCAAGCCTGACTGCAGAGTTCTCCAAATTCCTCTGGAGAGGAGGAGTTTCTTGGTTTTCCAGAGTCTCCACTGATGTCAGATGCTCCTTTAAGGCTATGACTAAGCTTGAATGGGATACTCCTCTTCAGCATAAGAAAGCTTTATCTTTGGCTAACAAACACTATAATTTGGACTGTGAGTTCACAGACTTACTGAAAATTCTGACCATTGACTATCCTGTTTCTGCTCTCATGGCTGGAGATGCGCAGCTCATGGATCCTAAAGAGAGGTACCTTGATTATGCCATACGGAGAGCCTGCTCTGGTTAGATGACTTTATTGACATGGCGGCCATCGAGCCAGTGCCTCCAGACAAATCCTTCTTCTGCATCTACTCAATATTGTTCGTGGTTTCAAAGAAGGATTGAAACGCCTGGTTCCTGAACTGATTGCATACAAGAAGTTCAGGATGGAAACACTAGCCTCCATCAGGGAAGCCCTTCAGCCTCAGAACTTCCTCACATCAATAGATCTCAGGGAGGCTTATCTTTACATGCCCATCTGCCCCAACCATTGGAGGTTTCTCCGATTTTTCTACAATGGCCAACACTTTCAGTTTGGGGCCCTTACCTTCATGGTGGCCTCAGCCCTGAGGGTATTTAAGAAGATCATGATTGCCCTTGTGGCACACCTCAACTTTCAGGGCATCCATATTTACCCCCATCTGGACAATTTGCTGATACACTCTCCATCCAGGCAGGGGGCTCTTCAAGATCTTGATGTCAGCCTGGCTTGCCTAGAAAACCACGGTTTCCTGGTGAAGTTTCAGAAAAGTCACCTGCCACCAACTCAGACCCTGATTCATCTGAGGGCCCTCCTGGCCCCTACCAATGGCACATGGGTTCCCCTCACCATCCCCTCACCACGGATACCAGCCTCCTTGGTTGGGGTGCCCACTATCAAGGCTGCTTCATTCAAGGTCACTGGTCGCCAGCTGAAAGAATGATGAATATCAACTGACTCAAGCTTGGCAGCACCCCTTGCCTTGCAGTTCTTTGTACCTTGGCTCCATCTCTCCTATGTCCTTATCAGAACCGACAACGATACTGAAACAGCTCTCATCGACAGGGAAAGGGGGACAAGGTCAGCAGAGCTGCAGACAGAGGCTTGCCTTCTCCTGAGCTAGGCAGAGCTCCATCTCTCTTCCCTAGCTGTCGAACACATCAGTGGCCCGTCGGAACACCCAAGCCAACTTGGTGGAGCCGCCAAACAGAGCCAGTAGAATGGAGCTGAAACTGCAAGGTGTTCCACCAAATCCAGTCTCTACTCGGGAGGCCCCTAGTGGACCTCTTCATCTCTCCAGAAAACTATCAGCTCAAGAGGTTTTTCTTGAGATTCCATTCTGCCAAAGCGGAAGCAACAATTGCTCTGTCATCTCCTTGGTCTCCAGGGTTGCCATATGCCTTTTCCCCAATTCCAATTCTTCCTCAGGTGCTTCACAAGTTCAGGAATAAAAGTCCAGGGTGATCCTCATAGTTTCATTCAGGCCTCGGTGCCCTTGGATCTCAGACATTCTAGTCATGGTAGTGTCCTCCATGGAGACTACCTCAGCAGTCAGACCTGATCTCACAAGGCCCTCTATATCATCTGAATCTCAGCTGTTTCTGCTGATGATCAGGGTTTTGAGTGGAGACATCTGAGGAAACTTGGCCTCAATGCAGACTTGGTTGACACCAGCTTAGCATCCAGGCATCTTTCAACAGTCTGCATTTCTACCTGGAAGACTTTCGCGTCCTGGTGCTCTTCCAAAGGCATCTCTACATGAAAGCCAAAGATTACTAACATTCTAGCCTTTATTTATTTATTTTATTTATTTATTACATTTATATACCGCCCCATAGCCAAAGCTCTTTGGGCAGTTTACAAAATTTTTAAAAATTGAACACTAAAAACAAATATGTGACTTTAAGAAGTGCCTCAGACCCAATACCCTAAAGAGGCAAACCATTGCTATATCCTCTCTAGCATCTCTTCCAAGGGCATTTCCCATCACCCACTGCTGAAGCAATTCTTTGGGGGGGGCAACCCTCAAATTTCACCCTACCGTACATAGATATCCATCTTGGGATCTCTGTAAGGTTCTCACGGTCTTACAGAAGCCCCCCTTTGAGCCCCTGAGCAAGGTCTCCCATAGACTCCTATCTCCAAAGGTCCTTTTTCTGGTGGCGATAACATCTGCCTGTAGAATTTCAGAATTTCAGTGCCTTTTCAGTTGCTAAACACCTTTGCATTTTTCATTCAGACAGACTAATCCTCTGTATGGACCCCTTCTTACTCCCTAAGGTACTTACCAATTCCATGGACAGCAAGAGTTGATTCTTCCCACCTTTGCCCTTACCCTATCCACCCCCTTGAATGAGCATGGCATTCGCTCAATGTGAGGGGAGTCCTCAAAGTTTACATCTCTAGAACCATATCCCTTAAACAAATGGATTCTCTTTTTATGTTTTTCCACCTGACCTCCTTGGGGCAGAAGATCTCCTCTACTCTCGAGGTGGATTAAAGCATGTATTCCACTCACCAGTGAGACACAGTAGTTAACAGTCCCGTCTACAATTATGGCCCACTCTACAAGAGCTGCTGCCACCTCTGCACCTCTGTTAGCCAGTGCTCCATTGGATGAGATCTGCAGAGCAGCCACATGGGCATCGCCCAGCTCATTCACCAAACACTATAGAATGGACATCTACACTTCAGCAGAAGCTGCATTTGGCTGATGAGTCCTGCAGTAGGTTCTTTCCTAATTAATGCACAGGCTTCATTCTATGTCCCTTCCTCCCTAGGAAGCTTTAGAACATCCCAAGCTGATGAGTTTCTCCAGCAACATGAGGGAGAGCTGTTGGTTCCCTACTTGAAGGGTAGTTCTGTGTTGCTGGACAGAAACTCATCAGCCTCACTCTTGTGGCTGGCCTCTTTATTTTGTTTATCCAGTATTTTTTCACCTATGAGTTTGTCCTAAGGGGAAGTAGGTTGTTCGTCCTCCACTACTGCATGGTTGTTTTTCCTTTGACCTATCTGAGCTTGGTGAGGTTGAGAACTGAGTAATGATGGGAGTGACCTACTTCCCTCAACTCATCTTTTTTGCCTGCGATCACAAGATGGAGGTGTAACCCAAGCTGATGAGTTTTTGTCCAGCAACACAGAACTACCTTTCAGGTAGGGAACCAACTGTTCTTTTTATTTCCCGTCCCTGATCCAGTCTTTTATTTCATTTATACTCATACAGGCTGTAGTGACCTAAAGCATTAATGCAGTATTTGCTTTTCTTTTATCATGAGCACATTTCTATTAAAGGCATCTTCTGTCCTATCACTAAAGTAAATAGGTGTGTGTTTCTCTTCAGAGTTCAACTGAAGAGGTTTCTGTTCATATTTTGTTACATTCTTTGCTGAGGGATATACATATATTCTCATTTGAAGATTCTGGCTAAAATATTCCCCTCCCCTCCCTCCCTCCCTGTAAATATACATGTAGTTATTTACATGCTCTGGTCCATCTTCTCACTTTAAATTTGCGCTTTTCTTCTACTTTATAGCAAAGAAGACCATGTGGGAGCGTTTAACAGCACCTGAAGATGCTTTCAGTAAATTGCAACGAGAAAACATGGCAATTATTGAAAGCTATGGTTCTGCCCTAATGGAGGTGGTCTGCCGAGATGCCTGTGATGGTCACGAAATAGGACGGGTAAATGAAATTTAGATATTTGATATTTTCATTTTAAAGAGGCTTAGGCCAAAATTTGTGAAAAACACACATTAACGTGATTTTGAAACATTTACATATTTATTAAAATGAGGAATCATTTGATAGTTTAGGATTTTTTATAAGGAAGTTCAGTAAATCCTTACCTTACACACTAGCTGCAGACCAGTATATTCAAGTGACAATACCAGACAGAATGTGGCAAGCATTTGCTACATATGTCAAGAGTAGGGTAGCTGTTAATCTTCTTAATGTGTTATGTCATTCACTTTTACATATGGAAAAAAGTAATTTAACTTCTTGATTGACTCTGCCCTATTGGTTCTACAGCAGATAGGATTGCAGATAATGAAAAGATAACATAATGTAGACTACCACGCTTGGAAAGAATGCTAGAGTTGACTCTCATTTAGTTCTTCATTTTTAAAGCTGTTTCAGTGTAATTTTCCAGTTTGTGAAGAAGCATAGAAGATGATGAATGGCATGCACATAATCGTGACTAAGCAAGACATTATAAAAAAAAAGTGGTTGCCACTAAAAATAGCATCCATGTGTCTGGTTCCCTCCTTGATAACATCTAGTAAAACTTAACCATCTCCTGATATAGCTCCTCTCTATTCAGCACTGGTTAGGCCTCATCTTGCATACTGTGTCCATTTCTGGTCTCCACACTTCAAGAAGGATGCAGACAAACTGGAACAGGTTCAGAGGAGGGCAACAAGGATGATTAGGGGACTGGAAACCAAGCCCTATGAGGAGTGACTGAAAGAACTGGGCATGTTTAGCCTGGAGAAGAGAAGACTGAGGGGAGATATGATAGCACTCTTCAAGTACTTGAAAGGTTGCCACACAGAGGAGGGCTGGGATCTCTTCTTGATCGTCCCAGAGTGCAGGACACGGAATAATGGGCTCAAGTTGCAGGAAGCCAGATTTCGATTGAGCATCAGAAAAAAAATTCCTAACCATTAGAGCCATATGACAATGGAACCAATTACCTAGAGAGGTAGTGGGCTCTCTGACACTGGAGGCATTCAAGAGGCAGCTGGACAGCCATCTGTCAGGAATGCTTTGATTTGAATTCCTGCATTGAGCAGGGGGTTGGACTCGTTAGCCTTATAGGCCCCCTTCCAACTCTACTATTGTCTGATTCTGTGATATCACAACTCATGTTTTTCTGCCAGCAGCACCAGTGACCTAGAGTGGAGTTATTATAAAGGCGTGTTGTCCTTCTGTCATTTCTTAAATATGGGATACTAGTGAGGCATTCAGAGATTTGATTAACATTTTTTAAAAGTCCTTGGAAAATAACCAAATTTAGTGCATTTCATGTTTTGTTCCCTTTAATTTTCTTGGAACTACCACAGCATAATTGTGAATTCCAGCAGGATGAATGACTAAAACTGTGGATTAAAAACATCCTGTAATAGAATATTTGTAAGCATGCTTGCAAATGTAAAACATTCTGCATTACTAGTAGCTGGCATCTTCTTAGCTAGCTTTCAGATAATGTACAGCCTCATGCTTTCCACATAGGGTAGACATATCTTGTTGTTAAATAAGTTGTAGCAATCAGAATTTAAACTTATAAACTGATTTTTCTAAGCAGAGACTAGTTTGTTTGTGTGTCCTCGTTAATTAATGTAATCTCTTTTCCTTTTCAGATGCTAGCATTAGCCTTACTTGATCGCATCATCTCTATAGATAAGCAGCAACAGTGGTTGTTGTATCTCTCCAATAGTGGCTATCTAAAAGTGCTTGTGGATAGCCTAGCAGATGATGACCTCAAGCTGCAAAGCTTGCTTATACCCCAGCCTCCTCTACTTAAAGCATTGTACACCTATGAGTCAAAAATGGTAAGATCCCAATAATGGTTCATTGATCTGGTTCAGTCAAATAATGGCTCAATAAGCCAAGATATGCATGAGTGTCATGCACTACGCACAGCTCCTTTGTGCAAGTGAGGAAACAAGCAAGGAAATCACAGTTAACCAAAGTTTCTTGTTATATATGAACTGGAAATTATGGTGTATGATTTCCAAACAAGCAAAGGCTTGCAAGATGACTTTAAAGCTTGATTTCATATTCTGGCTTGCTTGTGAGCTATTAACCATAGTTCTTAGTTCATACATAATGGGTTGTTTCTCCACTTGTATGAAGGCAAGAACAAAACGAGAGCAAAGAGACTGTGTGCGGACACATAGAGCTGATGCATATCCTGGCTTAGTAAGTAATATTTCATAATTAGGGCTCCTGTCACAAACATTAACTAGATTCAGTTGTGGCTTTCTCCTTCATGCTTCTTGCCTCTTAGTAGTCCAAAACAGAGGGTACTCTCTTTTCTACTCACAGGCAAGTTCTTTAAAGAACGATGCAGCCAGTGGCTGGACTAAGGCAATTCCTACTTCCACCCTAAAGTCGGTCTTTTTTCCTTCCCCTGTGCATTGCAGTTTTGGGGTCTGCTGTGCTGTACTGGATCAGGAAACGTTTCCCTCTGTCCTCTGCAGCAATAGCTTGTTCCTTAAAGGGCAATAGCTTGTTTCACTGGTATCCATAAAGCTTCAACTCTAATTCCCTGAGTCGTGTGTGTGTGTGCTTTAGAATTATTTTTCTTGACCAGCAGCCCACACACACACCTCGACCCAGTGCTGCATGGCAAGTTGCCTGTGAGACCAAGGAGCATTTCACATGTTATTCAAAAGAAAAACCCTCACTGATTCAGTAGATTAGTGCTAACCCCTTGTGTTATCCAAGCGGCTTTTAGTCTCAAATACAACCTGCTGTCAGAATGTTTACAACTATTAAGAGTGTATGTGTTAAAACCATGATACTTTCTTGTCTTTTATCTCTTTACTTCCCTTATTCTGTTGTTTTCAGCAATAGCCCATACATTTCTTCATTTTATGTATTTTAAGGTATGTTCATTTGGGTGTGTTAAATAAAAGAAAATTTAATTCAATTTTTGTGTTTTAATTTTAAGATATATTGTAAAGTTGCTGATGAAAGAAAACCATTTAGAGTTATAACATTTTTAAAAAGAGATTCTTGTCATATGAACTCCTTTTGGTTCTTATTTTTTTGCAATGTACTCCAGGCATTCCTGACCAAAGTGGCTAAAATACAGCAGGGAGCATTAGAGTTACGTAGATCTGGAGTGATTGTGAAGCTTGCACAGTGTCAAGTATATGACATGCGACCTGAAATGGATCAGCAGGGGTAAGTTTCATATAATGTATCCTCAGAGTGATCTCTAAAGTTGTGAACCTATAAACACATCCTAACAGAAGACAACATCTCTAAATGTTGAGGCCCCCATTTTGTGCTTTACAATATTTCTATGCATTAGTTGAATTTATGCTGCTGTCAGGAAGAATCATATCCAAGTTTGTATTAGTAATTGTGTGTTTGCTAAAGTTATGGTACAAATTTCTTTCACTCAAAGGTAGCCCTGTAATGTTGACTCTGAAAGTATAGATTCTGCTAATCATAAACCACCAGATACTGAAATGCTTAGTAACCAAGAGTATTACTGTTTTAAAATCTATGTTTCCTTGATCCAAAAAGTTAAAAAAAATGCATATAAAGTATGAATGGCATAGACTAATGTCATTTCTATAGCTTTCAAGCCATTACCTGCATTGAAGACTCAGAACAACTAATAATAAAACAGCTAGTAAAGAAAAAGATGAAAGTGATGGGTCTGTGTATCCCTCTCTCCCTTCTCCCTTCAGATCCCTGCAGAGAGTCAGTTGTATTTCAGCAAAATATTTTGCAAGTGGTAGTTAGTGATATGTATAATATGATTAATGCAATCTTTGTATTGATTTCCCCTCCCCCCAACAAGTTTGTATTAACTTCCAGACTGGTAGCTTTGTTACTTAGCTGTTTTTGTTGCAATGAAATATCTTTTCCCATGAGAACCTGCCTGGACCTTGAGATCACCGCCTGAGATTCTTCTACTTTGTTGGGACTTTTTAATGGGAAGCGATACATGAATTTAATAAATCTAAACCTAACCTTAACCTAAACCTTGTTGTACCTTAACCAATTTAGTAAGGTATAATCAGGGATTCACCTTGAGAGTCTCTTGTTGAAACGAAGTAGTTCTGGTCAGAGGTTGGATGAGAGACTACTGAGATATTGGGGAGGGATTGGAGCTTAGCGGTTGCACACATGCTTGCATGCAGAAGGTAGTGTTGCAGTCCCCGGCATCTCCAGTTAAAGCAGGAAAGGAGAACTTACGGACCTCCAGATGTTGCTGGGCTACAGCTCATGCCCATGATGGCTGGAGTTGATGTCCAACAACATTTGGAGGGCCGCAGGTTCCCCATCCTTGAGCTAAAGTTTATCCAGTAACAGGACTAGAAAATACAACTTGAAGAGACCTTTTGCTAGTCAGAGGAGACAGTACTAAGATAGGTGAACTAATGGTATGATAGAATAAGGCATACACTTGTTGTATAATATATATTCTGATGAGTTGTTTCAATGCTTTTAAAAATCTACCAATTAACTACTTTCTCTTTATTTTTTCTGTGTCCTGCCTTCAGAATATTTGGAATCCGAGAGACCCCGGTCTTCATTCCTGCTCCTGTAGAACGCTATCGCCAGATTTTTCTGCCAGCTCTCCAGCTTTGCCAAGTCATCCTAACATCTAGTATGGCAGAGCATGCACAGGCTGCTGGACAGGTAAGCCAAAAGATAGGAAACTCCCAATGGTTTTGGCTGTTCAAGCTGCCTAGTTTTGTGTGGTGTTATTTCTAAGCCTCCAATGCTAATTTGTTGTCCTAAAGCTCTTAATTGTATTTTAATTATATTTCTATAAATACTTCCTCCTTTTGGTATAGGTTTTGCAGTTTCTAATATCCCATTCAGATACTATCCAAGCAATCTTGCGGTGTCAAGAAGTCAGTGTGGGATCCTTGCAAGAACTGGCGTTACTGACTGGGATAATTAGCAAAGCTGCTCTGCCTGGTAAGACATTCATTTTAATTATTAACACTGTTAGAGATACAAAGAAGCAAGATCTCTGTCTTATTGGACCAGCTTCTTTGTATGCAAACTTTTGCCTTGCCTAGAATTGACTAAGTGGAGAAAGTTGACAAAAACTTGTAGGAAACATGGGTGCATACTGTTTTGTTTGATTCTATATCCTCAGCTATCCTTAAGGCTCTCAGCAGGTAAAATGTAACTCATTTGTTCCCTTGCTGCAGGGAGGTATCAAAATTACTAAGGTGATTCCAATAGATAGAAAGTAGAAACCTTGTACATAGGCAGCTCAAGAGATCTGAATATTAGAAAAGCCTATAAATGTGCTATTTTTAATCTCCCGTGAAATGAGAGAGATGGAAATCTGTCTGATGATGGCAACCAGCACTCCAGTACAGAGCAAGCTTAAGCACTGACAGGATGAAATGCTTGGTTGTGGGAGTTTCCCTTCACACACTTAAAAGAGCCTCATAATGGGGAAGAAGAGACTTGTGGTGGCATTCAGGAACATACTTATTCTTGCAGAATGTAGACTGGATTCACTGTATGTTAAATGAACATAATAAGAGCTCAGCTGGATCAGGACAATCACCCATCTAGTCCAGCATCCTGTTCTCACAGTGGCTATCCAGATGCTCATGGAAAGCCCACAAGAAGGACCTGATGCTTTACCAACAATTGGTTCAATAGAAGATACTCTTCTTACCTGTTTTGTATTAGCTTATGTCACCTTTGAGAGAGTCACATTATTTAATGTTTTAGTTTTTTTAAAATAATTCTGAAGTCAAATAGCTTTCTTAAATACTATACACACATCTATGAGAAGGTCCCATTGAGCTCAGTGGCGCTTACTTCTGAGTAGACAAAGAATGGCTAGTCTGCTATGTGAAGTAATATTTATATAGGCCTAGCTTTAGAGATGCTTTAAAATAGTAATTGAACCTACTGTATCATATTTTGTTAGGTGTCCTAGGTGATTTTGACCTTGATATTAATGAAGGAATGCAGATTGAACTACAAGGACATATAGGGCGATTTCAGGTAAAGTTTATAACAGCAACTGCTTTGTGTTCATGGTTTGCATTAAAATCCCTTCCTGTAATTATACAGTTTAATATGATTTGATGACCATTACATACATTTTACATCCTGTATTACTCGTTATTCAGGCCTGGCACACTTGGAGAAACAAAAAAATAATTCAGAAACTTTAATTTTAACATGGTAAATCTTATTTGGCTGAGATTTAGACTAAATTTAAAAATAAGCAGTGTGCTGTCATAGACAAACCACAGTTTATTCCACATGTATGACAAGCTGAAAATGTAGAGAGAGTATGTGTTGGTTATATATATTTGCAAATATTTCTATACTGCCAGCATTGAGAAAAATAGCATGGCAGTGAACAGCATAAAATCAACAACCAAATTACTTTCATCAAACAAATGCAAAATACATCACAAATCAGTAGATCAGATTAAGACATTAACATTGCTGGATAACACCTCAAGGAAAGCATGGGTGAATATATTAATTTTAAGCAGCCTAAACAACATTGTAGGTCAGGAGTAGCCAACATAGTGTCATCCAGATGTTGTTGGATTACAACTCCCATCAGTCCCAGCCAGCATGGTCAATTGTCAGGGATGAATGGAGTTGTAGTCCAACAACGTCTGAAGGGCACCAGATTGGCTACCTCGGTGTGGTTGCCTACCTGATATTCATTGGAAGCGCATTCCAAAGGGCAGGGGCCATCACATTAAAGGCCCTGTTCTTAGTGGACATAAAACAAATCTTTGGAGAATACGGCATTCCTCAGAGTGTGTCTTCTGAGGATTCAATTGACTGGCCAGAGGTAAACAAGGTATGGCATTCCTGGAGGTAACCTGGTCCCAAGTTGTTCAGGGTTTTATATTCCAATAGCAAGACCTTAATGTTGATCCTGTCATATATCGGCAGCCAGTGGAGCTTATTCAGCACAGGTGTTATGTGTTGTCAATAAGGCACCCTCTTCAAGAGTCTGAGTCTGGAGTCTGAAGGTGAAGCATTCTCATTGGCTGAAGCTTCTGGACCAACCTTAAAGGATCCCTGCATAGAGCATGTTGTAGTAATTCAATCTGAAGGTTACCAATGCCTGGACTACTGAAGCAAAATTATCCCGACCCAAGAATGGCCATACCAGTTGCACTAGCCAAAGCTGGGTTTTTAATGCATATGTCCCTGGTCTTGTGAACATAATGGAAGCCATACAGATACAGGGGTTTTCTGTTGCCTTTCTGTGAATGGAAGTGCTTTGTGTTAAAGGGATTAATCTTGATGCATGTGGAACATGTTCACAGAAGCACATAAAGAACATGCATATCAACAGTCACAGGCAAATTGGACTATCATGAGTATAATGTGGTAACCTTGGGAACAAAATATTTTACAAGATAGATATAATTGATATGGATGCGGGACGCAAGAACTTGAAGACAGCATCATGGCAAAGTCATTAAAAATTGTATCACATCTGAATGATACCATAGTGAATTCATGTTCTAAATGCAATAGACAACAAGCAGCTGTAACTGGTAGGTAAAAAGTTTATTTACATTTCTTTGCTTTCAGCGCCAGTGCTTGGGCCTTCTGACACGGTTTGGTGGTTCTGATAGGCTGCATCAGTTTAAGTTGCAAGATGATCATACAGAGGGAGATAAAGTGAACAAGAGAGATGAAATTGAACTGGCTATGCAACAGGTGAGTCCTAGTGTGGTAATACAACCAAAGGGTACGCTCCAAAATTGTAAAATGTTCGTTTCTTCTTTTACTTATCCTAAGGCAGTAGAAGTGACCATGCCCATATTTTGTACTTGATTGCCATTAACCCACTTTGTATCTTCCTCTGTAGATCTGTGCCAATGTGATGGAATACTGCCAGTTGCTTATGGTACAGTGTGCCCGCACTTTTGAGAACACAGTTTGCCTCTTCACTCCTAGTCTTTCTGAGTCCACTAATCGAGATGGACCTCGACAAGGTTGGTTTGTGGTTTTACTGGTGTAGACCAGGAACTATATTCTAGAAGGTGAATTGAACATTGACAAGAAGTTAATGAATCTTCATGTGTTCTTTCTCAATTACTGAGGGTGCCATTTGCATCATGTTACAAGATGCTGCATGAAGGTTTGACAGCTAAAAAGCTAATAATGAATTCAAAAAATGTAGTATGCCTAGTAAATGTCTGCATCAAAGTTTGTTGTAATTTGTAGAAGAGTTAAGTTTCAGCATTATGGTAAAATGAGTATCTACTGTTTATATATTTTACCCACATGGGAAATCTTTTTAAGTTTTTATTATATCTATAATAAAGTTGGCTTCTTATAACTATGAAGTAGGTATTTATGCAGTCATATAATGTTGTTCTCCTAGGCTGTTTAGACCTTTTTCAAGCTTCTATAGTTTTTATTCGCTCTCCCTGATTGATTTTTGATCCGCTGTCTTTTGTTGTAGAGATTTTTTTTTATTGGTTTGACTGAATTGTTTTTATTTTCTGTTGTTACCCACCTTGGAGTGCATGTGCACTGAATGTTTGCAGGATATAAATTTAATAACATTTCCACTGATCATTCATAAAAGTATAATGCAATGCTGAAGCGCTAATAGGTTGGAGTGTGAAAGAGAAAGATAATTTTGTCTTCTGTCAGTGGTTTTAAATTAATTTAAATAAAAATAGTAACTGGCATTTGAAATTATATTCTTATGCACTCCTGCTCTGACCTAGACAGCTCTGTTTGTAATACTCAAGTTGTGTGAAATGTCTGTCACAAAATAAAACAAGGCTGTATCAGTTTATCTTTCAAGGCATAGACATTTAGGCTTTGAAAACCCTCCAAGGGTTGTGTGCAGCGGAGCTTGAGTTAATTTGTTTGAATTGGACTGTAATCTGTTTCAGATACACAAGCACCAGTGATCCCCTATTGGCGTTTGCCTGGCCTGGGTATCATTGTCTATCTGTTAAAGCAGAGTGCCAATGACTTCTTCAGTTATTATGATAGCCATCGTCAGAGTGTTAGCAAGTTGCAGAATGTGGAGCAGCTACCACCAGATGAGATAAAAGAGGTAACCTCCTTGTGTCCTCTTTGTGTATCTTCAGTATTGAGACAGACTTGGCCCTGATTTATTGTACAAAATAAAGTCACTATTGTAAATACCAGAGTTGGTGAGGGGAAAGCTAAGTAAATGTATAAGTGGTCTTAATTTTATACTGAGATTCAGGAAAAGCTTCTTGTTGGATTTTTCTTTCATGCTGTGTTTTACAGACTCAGAAGGGCTAATGTGAGATCTAAGGTTATATCCAATGCTGCCATTCCATTTGTGCAGCAGGCTTCTGCTTGCACAACAGAACTTTTCTCCCTTCTCTCCTCGCTCCTGCAGCCCCCCTCAAAATCTGCTCCAGAGAGTTGGGGGATGCACAAGGAGGGAAGGGGAAGTCCCATTGCACAGCACTGGATACAAGCCACACATAGACTGTTTTGTTCCATTTGGAATGTATCTGTGTTTTATAATTGTAGTGGTTTTATTTGTTTTTATAATTATATGTTTTATTGTTGCAACGTGCCCTGGGACCTTATGGTGAAGGGGGGGGTTACAAAATCTTAGAAATAAATGAAACTATGAATAAGATGACATAATTAAACTGCTATTTTTCTCATCAATCTTTGTAGAGATTATCAAGTTATTGAGGGACAGGCTTGGCTGAAGAAAGATCCATAATGTATGACTCAATTTTTAAAAAATTATGGTAGTAGTAAATCCAGAGTTTCCCATTAAAATGGTTTTAGTTTATATAGACTAGGATGTCAAACTTTGTATGTAGTGGGGCTGGGCTGGGCTCTGTAGGGTTCTTATGCTCTTTAGTGATTGGTTACCAATATTACATCTTTGTATGTGTTTTTGTTCTTTCCATAGTTGTGCCAGTCAGTTATGCTAGCTGGAGTAGACAAAATTTCTACTGCCCAGAAATACATCTTGGCAAGGCGACGCTTGGTGAAGCTGATCAATAATCGAGCCAAGTTGCTTTCTCTGTGTTGCTGTATCCTTTGATAATTATTATGGGACACTGAAGATCGCACTAATAAAATCTATACCTTCTCCAAATACAGTTTAAAAAATCTATTTTGGAAACAAATATTGAGAATCTGTTAGTCAAATCTGATTAAAAGAGAGGCTTGCTCATTCCCCCCTCACCCTTTAAATATTTGCTTTACTAGATCTTGAACCTTGCAGCGGATAGTATCTTACTAAGCACAGTCACTCCTTGTAAACCTGAACAATTTGTGATATTTACAAACATTAGATGGATGATCCTCCTTTATTCAGATGTGTAGGTAATCATTTTACCTATTCAGATATATAGGTAATTATTTATATCACACAGCTACATTAGCATTGACTGGCTACATATCTCTTCAAATTAACTGAAGAATTAATTTTACACTGTATGCATAATGAAATGTCAGAATTCTGTTTTAAGTTACTAATGTGAAGTTCTCATTTTTAAACAAACACTTAAAAAAATTTCTTGAGGGGGGGAGAGAAGGTTCTGTTCCTCTAAGAGGTAGTAAGTAGAGTTTTAAGGTTGTAATTTTTTTTTTAACATATAATGCAAAACCATTCGGTTGCTCCATGTGTTGGTGGTAAGGTGGCCTGCACTTTCTTCTGATGTATGTTTACTTGGGAAATTACCAGTGTAGGACAGTAACAACACTTTTATCTGCTGCCTGTCCTTTGAAAATATGCATGAATGTGGGAGGGGAAAAAGACTTGCCCTGAAGAAATGTGGTTCTGTTTGTGCTAGTACTTAAGGACTGTTGAGTCTCTGAGTTCTCGGAGCAATGTTAAGCAGAGGTGATTAAATAGAGGCTCTTAGCAGACTTGATTTCTGATGGTCCAGTTACAATATATAAATGTTTACGTACTAGTAATTTCATTGGGTTTCATGTACAAAACTTTCACACGCACATGTGCACCCAAGGAGCTAATGTTTTCCTTTACTAGAGATGTTTGCAGATATTATAGAAACATGCCTTTTTATTCTTTGGCGGCACCTGGAACATTACCTGCTGCACTGTACCCCTGCAGATTCGCAAGATTCTCTTTTGGCATCCAAGAGTCATTTGAAGAGCAGAAGATTACAAGGTAATTTTTCTCAAACTTTTTGGGATCTTGCATTATGCTGTATGCTAAAGGTTAAAACACCAGGTTATGACTCTGTATTCTGGCTGGTTTTTAGTTGGTTTCAATATGGTTTGTAATGCCATTTTGTTACTCAGACAATAGCACAACCTTAGCATTTTGGGACTGAATTCAGTTTTGAATATTGCTGCACCACAGTAGTGCAGGAAAAGAAATACTGTTTGCATTAATTAGACTGGTTTTCATGGAATCAAATATAACCAATAATCAAACTCAGCTGCATTAAAAAGTAGAGATCTGTTGTTGAAATATGTTTTCTTAACTTTAGCAAAGTTTTTGAAAGTTGTAAAGTTCTGGACCATCTGCCCCCAAGGAGAGGTAAAATCTATAGGGTCTTTCAGGATGAGTCCCTTGGGGGCCAGCCAAGTAGTTTTGTGGTAGTGGTGGTGGGAATGGAAGTAGAAGACAGCTAACACTGATTTAAGTGGTTTGATGGGGAAGCATTTAACCAGCAAGTTCAGATCCTCCAAGTCACATTCCTCGATTCAAAAGATTCACCACTTTTCACACATTGTGTGAAACCTTGTTGTCCGCCAGGCCCCCCCATGTGTTCAGATATTTTATGATGCTGATTTGTGGGTTGTGGAAGTCTGAAGCCAAGTGGGTTACTGCTTCACCTGCATATAAACTAGCAGAAACTCAGGACATGGCTTCACTAAGGTTAAAGGATAGAGGCTGACTCAAAGGAAGACCAATTTAAGTTGCCTGGGACAAATAAGTATCTCCCTACCTCTGGTCTGCCTGCGTGGGTTGCTGCAGATTAGGAGGGCAGCCTTGCTGGCTTTAAAGGAAGGCAAATCCCAGATTCTTATACAGGTACGTTTGGGTGAAAAATGAGGATAGGAAGCTGATAGTGTCTGTGCAGAGAGATTATTATAAATTTAGCAGACTGCAGTGGGATCATACAGCACAATCATATCGTACCTGTTCATAAGTAAGTACCCTTCATTTCAGTGGGACATTCTTATAGGATTGCAACCCAAGTTACTTTATGTGGCACGTTTTAAAAGTGGTTTTGTACCAAAAAGAACTATTGTCACTTTTTAATCCCAAGATTCCTTCAGCTCAGAGCCTAACTTCGATTTTAGAAGTGGATTGAGCAGAGTGAGCCAACTTGATATAGATCAGGTAAGATCCTTCAGTCTTTTCTAGAAACAGTAGCTCAGTTTGCACATAACTTTAAGCCAAACCACGGCTTAGTGTGAATGTGTGGGCTCCTGGAGAGATTGCGGCTGTTTTATTCCTCTTCTGGTTCTGCTGCTGCTGCCCCAATACAGGTTTGTCTTCTCAAGACAAACCAAGAGCTGTAACCAAGTTTGGTTTCTCTCATGGCACTCGGTTTAGTACATATGGTGTCCCAGGTGGGCTCCTAATCAAATTCAGACATGTTTAACTATAGTACGTGGCTGTACCGTGGCCCTCAGATCAGATAACTGGAACTTTTGACTGCCTGTACCATTTCACCTGTTTGGAAAGAAGCAAGAATAATTTCTAAACACTAGTGAACTGGCAAAACATTCTTCATGCTTCTATTTAATGTCTTCCATAATTGGCAAATATGGTTATTTATATTGCCACTTCCAGATCATTTTAAAAGTAATTTTAAAATAAGTACATTTTAAACTTACAATTATCCTTGGATTTTTTAAAAACAGAATTTGAGGAAAATTACCATCCATTGGGACCAGTGTATACACAGGAGTTTGTTATATACTCACTCATTCCCCACCCCCAAAAGCCACATAATTTTATTTAGACTTCAGATGTGAACTGGTATTTCTAAGTCAGAAATAAATGTTTGGTGTGTGTTTTTTAAGGAAGATTTAATGAGCAGAAGTTACATGACTTTTTCTCATCTCCTTCAGCTTCAGATTGAGGCCACCAACAATTTTGGGGAATCGCTGCAGAAAAAGCTCCTTGACATTGAAGGCTTGTATTCTAAGGTCCGATCACGCTATACTTTCATTCAAGCACTTGTCAGACGTATCCGTGGACTACTGAGGATATCAAGGACCTGAAGACTTATGTTTGTGCCTAACTGAAGTTTTTTTTGTACCAGTGTCATTTTCTAAATTATGGTCAAATTATTCTGCTATATTTTTTCATTCCAGTAATGAATCAATTTTGTGTATTCTTTCTATTCCCACTTACTGAGGAGAAAATAAATGAAAAATTAAAAAATATACCATCATCTTGAGTACAAACCTAAAACAAAATTATTACTTAAAAGGGAGGGGGGCATGTAATTTAGAAGAAACTGCCCAGTGAAACCTAGGCAGATCAACTATATTTGCAACAAATTAATCAGAAACCACATGCTGGGTGAACTTTTTTTTTATAGTTGCTACAAACCACAAGATGAAATAGTTAATTTGAGTTTATGGATAACTCAAAAGCAATATATCCTGGGTAATTTAGATTACCCAAAAATTTGTTTTAGTTAGATTTTATTGTGTATTCATTCATTGTGAAAACTGCTCCATTCAAAAGTGGATTAGTTTAAAACATTAATCCTTACAATTATTAAAACTTAATCTTCATGTCACTCTAACCCTGTTCACCAAAAAATCAACAGAAATAAAAAACATTGCTTTCAGAAAAGCCTTATAAAAGTAAGGCCACAAAAGTTAGTAACCTGCAAAAAAAATTAAAATTCACTTGTCTGTTGTGGGCTGAGAGGAAATTCCTGCTCCAAAGCTGCCTTCCTCACAGCCCACTTGTTCTCTATGCTGGGGGTGATGGAGTGCTCATTCACTTGCATGCAATTCCATGTCGCTTATGGCTACCAGGTGAGTACTTTAAATACAAGACTGTTCCAGCTGATACTTAAATGGGCTTTGACAAGTTTCCAGGGGACTTCACAGTAGGAGGTTATCACCTAGTGTGCACCCTTGAAGGCCTAATCTGATGCACAGATAATAAATCAGTGATATGAGTCATTCTGAATTGCCACGATGAAATGTTGGGCTGGGGGTGATTCCCTTAGGTATGTGGGGCCCAATTTCTACTTGCTCCTGTGCTTGCAACATAATTACGAAGATAACATTGCACACCAATGCTTGGGAGTTCATTATGTTTTGTAGTGAGCTGTAGTCTCCCAATAAAAAGTTAGTTACTTGAGTCAAAACAGCTTCCTGTGCACACCAGAGAAGCACCTTTCCAACTTTCACGCCCGATCCTATCCGTGTTTTATTTGGAAGGGAAATCCCCAGACGCTGCTCCTGTAAATAGAGTGTGACGGCAAGGAATCCACAAGGTTTTTCCTCAATCAAATAGGGTGAAGAGCGCGTTATGCGCACTACCTAGCCGCCCCCTCCCCCCATTCAGCAATTTCGGCGTATAGGAAGCAGCGAGTAGGCGGTCTCAGAACACGAGTAGAAGCCGCGCCCCTTTGACCGAAGTGAAACACGAACCCTCCCTTTAGCGAGTCCCGCCTTTCTTCGACTTCCTCAATAGGGAAGCGGGAACGGATTCTAGCTCACTCTTTTGAAATGGTAGATTCGTCACACAGCTGTTGAATTCGTCAGGGCTTTTAAAATACAATTTTTTTAAAAAAATGACGGTGGCACTGTCACACGATTTTTCCCACCAGCGGACAGCAACGACGAAGGAATCATTTTCGCTCCGAACCTCGTGTCGAAAGCTGTAAGTAGAGAGAGGTGTGCCTCTTTTGCTCTCTCGCCGTGTCAGCGGCACACTTGAGGCACGCAGTAGGAGCGGCTGAGGAAGGCGGTTGACGTGGAACCACCTTCGCGGCGAACTTCCGGGTTAACGGCGGTAGGGGCAGCGGCGTCTGAGAAGGAGGGAGCCTGCGGGGTTTCTCAGCGGGGGAAGCGACGCGGGAGAGCGCCTCAGCTATGGGTGAGGAAAGGGCGACGCGCCGTCTTGGCTGCTGAGGGGGCGAAGGGGTGGCGTCGATGCAGGCCAGGGGAGGGGGGAACGGTTCGGCTCGGAAGGGTGGGCGGAGAGGAGAGATAAGCGCCTTCGCCGCCCCAGCCAGCTTTTTTCCCCCGCCCCCTCTCCGTAGGAGAACCATGAGAGAGGTCTTTCGGGGTGCACTCTGGCCCTGGGTTGGTCCTAGCCGTAGGCACGCGCACACAGTCCCCACGCAAAGAGTACCGGCATCCCTTCGAGTGTCGCGGACTTCCTCTCAGGCTGTGGCGTTTCCAGCCCCTCCCTAGGAAACTCCGTGCAGCTCTTGGGCTCTGGGCAGGCCTGGCGATGAGGGGAGATTCCTGTTCGGTTGACTGGCTCAGAACAGACACCTCCCCGCTTTTCTTCTCTTTCTTCTGGCTGTGTAACATTAACATGCCTTTCTTCCTTCCTGCTGGTGGGGGATACTAGGCTTCCTTCGCTCAGTAGGAAAAGGAGGAGGTAGCGTTAGGGGCTTTCTCTGTTGGTGAGCGGGGATGCTTCTAGGCGTGACAGGTACATATTACCTGATTATCCATTTTGGATCCTTGCTCCAGACCTTAGTTAGTCTTTCGATTCGATTCTCGAGGGGGTGGGAATGCCAGTTCCATCCTCCTCCTGCTTGCACACTCCCTTCTACCCCTACCTCTTGTTAAGCCGCTTCGCTTTAGGAGCGCCCGGGACCAGCACGCTGCCCCCACGAAGTGGGGAACTTGTGGCTTTTCAGATATTGTTGGACTCCCAACTCCTATCGGCCCTCGACAGCATGGCCAGTGGTCAGGGATGAGAGGACTTATAGTCTTAGCAACATCTGGAGGGCCATAGGATCCCCATCCCTGCGTTAGGCTGCAGTCCAATACACACTTCCCTGGGAATGTCTCATCTGAATCCAGTGGAGCTTACTTCTGAGTAGACATGTATTGGATTGTAGCCTTAGAGAGGTTTCTTCTTCACAGGTTATGCCTGGGGTGAGTGCTGCCTGCCAGCTGCCTCTCTCTCCTAACCTTATTTAAGAAGGATGTAGTTTGTCTCCTTGTTTGAAGAATAATTAAATAAAGCCTTCAACCTTTCCCACTTAATTGCCCCAACTGCACTTCCAGAGGAGAACAGCCTGTAATCCTAAACCAGGGGAAATTGAACCCCACAGCAAGTGCTGGAAGAACAAGGACTCATGCACATCAACATTGATATATTCATAGTAAGGGGCAAAAAACTGTTTGGTACTGATTTCTACACAGAGGCTGCCTCTTTGTATCTTAATATCTAGAGTAGTCCTTGGACTGGTGTAAGAGAATACAGGCTTTTAATTTCCCTCAAAATCTTCATTAAGCAGAATAGAAAGATTAAGAACATAAGAACATAAGAAGAGCCTGCTGGATCAGGCCAGTGGCCCATCTAGTCCAGCATCCTGTTCTCACAGTGGCCAACCAGGTGCCTGGGGGAAGCCCGCAAGCAGGACCTGAGTGCAAGAACACTCTCCCCTCCTGAGGCTTCCGGCAACTGGTTTTCAGAAGCATGCTGCCTCTGACTAGGGTGGCAGAGCACAGCCATCACGGCTAGTAGCCGTTGATAGCCCTGTCCTCCATGAATTTGTCTAATCTTCTTTTAAAGCCATCCAAGCTGGTGGCCATTACTGCATCTTGTGGGAGCAAATTCCATAGTTTAACTATGCGCTGAGTAAAGAAGTACTTCCTTTTGTCTGTCCTGAATCTTCCAACATTCAGCTTCTTTGAATGTCCACGAGTTCTAGTATTATGAGAGAGGGAGAAGAACTTTTCTCTATCCACTTTCTCAATGCCATGCATCATTTTATACACTTCTATCATTTCTCCTCTGACCCGCCTTTTCTCTAAACTAAAAAGCCCCAAATGCTGCAACCTTTCCTCGTAAGGGAGTCGCTCCATCCCCTTGATCATTCTGGTTGCCCTCTTCTGAACCTTTTCCAACTCTATAATATCCTTTTTGAGATGAGGCGACCAGAACTGTACACAGTATTCCAAATGCGGCCACACCATAGATTTAGAATGAGTCTAGCTTCCTTCCACACTTGTATGTGTTTCCTCCTTCTCCAGCATCACTAAGAGGAGCTGGAAGATTTTGCTTCTGATTACAATTAACAACAGTTTAATGTGATATCTAACCCCATGTTGTGGTTAATTTTAACTATGGTTTGTTTTAAAAAGCCAACTTCAAACCATGGGACATGAAGCTGGCTTGTTTCAACAAACCATAGTTAACATTAACCATAGTTTGTCAAGTTCAGTTGATGTGAAAAACAGAATCAAAAGCTTTCACATTTCTTCTCACAGCCATAAGCCCAGGAGGAGGCTAGGCTCATTACTACCACAATAAACCCTTGTTAATCATGATGTCTGAACATAGCTAATGTATAGAATGAATGGAAGCCATATCTTTTTTCTCTAATTACTTTTGATTTGTATTTAATATGGGTTTATTATGTTAATCTCATGTTTGTTATATGTTTAAATTGTTGATTTGATGATCAGGTGGTTTTTAAATTGAATGTAAATATATCTTTTTATCCAATGTACGCCGCCCAGAGAGCCTTGCTATGGGCGGTATAAAAATTGAATTAAATAAATAAAATAAAAATAAATAAGGCCATAATATTTTTCATTTGAGTGAGAGTTCTACTAGCCAACTGGACTTGGTGAATATGTTTGTACATAACCATCACCTCCAATATCTTACCATATCACTATTGCTCGGGAGGCTGATGGGGGGATTTCCAGTTCCTAGCTATGAATAGTTTAGGTGCAACATGTAGGTACTTAAAAGTTCATTATGTCTGAAGTCAGGGCCATTTTGTTTAAAGTCAGCCAAGTGCAGGTGTTCTTGCAACACTGTAATGGGAAAAACCACAAGGTGGAATTCTCCCTTCCCCCTGCACAACTTTTAAAGATACAGAAGACCTCTTGGAGGCTGGGCCTGGCTTGTGTGTGTGTTTTTATGTTAACTGTCTCATAACTTCTATTTGCCTGTGAGTGTCGTATTTCATAGTTACAGGTGTTCTTTTTAAAAAAACAAATTGCCCAAATTCTGTGATTGTTATTTTTTTTAACTTGAGTTCTTTGCATGGTTTAGGGTTTCATTGCAGGAGATCAGGCTGTTGTGCATTTAACAGCTGTGGGGCAGATAGAGATTAAATGGAGTAAGCCTTTTCTACTATGAAAATACAATTATGGGGAAAGCTTCACCTGTTAACATTCTGTCTGTCATACATCTTATTGTGTGTGCTCCTCTCCCCAGGTTTACTTTTGATTTGTGAATGCCATGACCATGACCATTCTCTCCCCCTGTTTATATTTGCAACAACCCTGTGAGGTAGCTTAGGCTGAGACAATATATATACATAAGCAGCAGTTGGTAGTTGTAGTTGGTACAGCATTAATAAACAATAGCCCCTGAAATGCTGAAATGTATTCTGGTGGAGTCCAGTCCTATATATGTCTACTCCGAATTAAGCCTCATTGAGTTAAATGGATAAGTATATAGGACTGCAGATTAATTTTTACCTCTGAAAGGAATGCGCTGTCAAAACATGGAATTTAAGAGACATACTTTTCTGGACATGTTTGAAACAGGTGGGTAGGTGGGAAGGGAGCTGTGTTAATCTAACTTGGGTTATCAACATAGTGACCTAAAGGTCACTTCCGGGAAGGGTGACTTAGCCTGTGCCTGCTTTTGAGACGGGCTCCTGCCTCAAAAGAAGCTTATTCAGATATATCAGTCAGATTTTTTTTTTTTTTGACTGATTAAACTTCTCCCGGGTAGGGAGAAACGAAGAGATTAACCTCAAAGCCTATTTTTGTTGGGACGACCAGATCTCATTAATTTATGGGACGAGGTCCAGCCGACGAAGGTGGGACGGATTTTCAACAACAAGCTCTATCTGATAAAGCGAACGTTCATCTTATCTTCTAAGAGAGAACGCACTAACAGGCAAGCACCCTTCTTTCTATATTTTTCTTTTACTTGACTTAAATTGTTGCTGTTTAAAAGAGATTTGCCAGATTGATCGGTTTTTGACATCTCACTGGGGAGCCATAACTTCTCTCTGCTACTCACTAATTAATAGCTTATCTCTGTTTTTGTTGCAAAAAGCTGTCCTGGATTTGCATTCTAAAGATATACACAGAAGAGGGATTTCTATTCCAGATTTTTATTTTGAAGAATATTATATTGTCTGAGACTACTCTCTTTTTGGTCTATTTTATTTTGACGAATCTGTTTCCTGACGACCGCCATTAATTGTTTCGATCCTGGGAACTGCATTTTGTTTACTTAAGCATGGAGAGATAAGGCTGTCTGCTCTGTTTATACTGTGATGTCACCAAGTTTGGAGTATTAACCCAATTGTTGCTGAAATAAGAAGTGGTTTTCCTATATTTTTCTTTTAAAATGGCAATTAAGAAAGTGGCTGAGAAGCTGGAAATAACTATGTTTCAGAAAATAATGGATGAGATTGAGATAACGAAACAAAACCTGCGACAGGGTTGTAAGGAGCTGAAAATTGAATTGAGTAAAATGAAGCAGGAGATTAAAGATATAGGGGTCCCTGTGAGAGAGGTGACCCTGGAAGGGGTCCCTGTGAGAGAGGAGACCCCGGAGATTGGAACAAACGTGGAACAGGAAAAAGATTTGGAGTCTATGGACTTTAGAAACAAAATCTATTGTTTGGAGACACAGGAGATTAAAGACATAGGGGTCCTTGTGAGAGAGGAGACCCTGGAGACTGGAACAGGGGTCCCTGTGAGAGAGGAGACCCTGGAGACTGGAATAGGGGTCCCTGTGAGAGAGGAGATCCCGGAGATTGGAACAAACGTGGAACAGGAACAAGATTTGGAGTCTATGGACTTTAGAAATAAAATCTATTGTTTGGAACTCAATGTTATCTCTGAAGAAATTAATGAAGATTCTAGAGATAAAGTTATCAATGGCATGGATAATCTTCTGGACTGGAATGATGTGATGGAGCCCAATATAGAGAAAATCTATGGAATTAACTGCAGCCATGTGACAATGGAAAAACTTTCAAGAGATGACCCAGTGTATTTTGAAAAAAAGAACAGAGATATGATTTTACAGCAGTATTTCAGCAACCTATTCAGAATGGATGGCAAGAAAATATTTGGGATAGAGGTAATTCCCATCAGACTCTTACTATATGACTATGGCTTTGACAGCAAGATTATTATGGAATACTGATAATGGAAGATTGGATACTGAAATTACTGGACTTAACAAGACTACTGAAGATGGAAGATGGAAAATGGAAAATGGAACTAATAGGGATAATAGAACAATGGCTACTGAAATTACTGAACCTAACAGATTCTGATGTGATGGATTAATTGAAATGTTTATTTTGACTATGGTTATGACAATAAGATTATCATAATTAGTAATGAGATGGATTAATCGATATGCTTATCTGGAAAAAAAATTGATAGATATATTTCTTAAAGAATTGAAACCTCTCTTTGACTTTTTGTGGAAAGAATAAAGTAATGTTTATGAGATTTGATGATTAAGTAAGATAACTATTGGAGGAAAGTGATTTTATAATATGACTTAAGAGACAGGATTGTTATATATTATAGACTTATAACTGATTTGATCTTTGACAAATGGGAAGTCAATATTTTACTCTTTATTTTTTATTTTTGTTTTTTTTTTTCTTTTTTTCTTTTTGTTTAACTATTTTTGATTTTGTTTTTTGTCTTTGAATGTTTTATGATTTTGTCTTGTATGTTTTATGAAAATCTGAATAAAAATTATTGAGAAAAAAAAAACATAGTGACCTAAAGGAGAGAAAGCATGCATCAACTAAACATTTTCATTGGCAATAATGCAGTTTTAAAATTATAATTTCATTAAAATTATGTTATCAAAGGACTAGCTGCAAGATTACCTCATAAAAGAATGAATATATTTAGTTTATGAAATTTTCAGCATTCACAGAATTTGAGTGTGATGCAATTATCGAAGATGGTCAGCTCTTGAGTGAAATCAAATGGTGAATTTCAATGCATTTTCGAAGAGTTGCTTAGATTCCTTTTTAAGATAAGGGCATAAAGGGAAGAAAATGGTTAATCAACTGCTGATAGGAAAAAAATATCAATGTTTATTGTACAGTACGTTTATTGTTTTGGGCCCTCTGGGTTCACCGGTGTAATTTTTTTTATGAAGAGCCTGCTTCTGATGATCGTAAGGAGAAAGAAATCTCTTTGAAGTCTTTGTAGGTTGCCATTTTTGAATAAACCTTCAAGGCTCCTGTGTTGGGGTTCTGTTTGCGTACTTACTGTGAGTCTTTTTGTGTAGTTTATCTTGAGTAGTTTATCAGTGTGTCCTGGGGTATCTATGTGGCTCGCTCCATAATCCAATCTAATTTTGTTCTTCCGTTCTTATTTGGGGAAGGCAGATTTTAGTGGAAGGAGACAGGCTGTGTTCGCGTGTCATAGTAAGCCATACTTTATTCCTCCCAGATTATGCTAGGAGAAAACAAACCACGATGCTTGGTGTAAGCATTATGTCTAACCAGGGTTCATGTTTGTTTTGCTCTAACAAACTATGATCAGTAAGCCACGGGGAAACCTTGGCTACAGATTGTGGTTTGTTGGGAGTTAACAAACCTCAATGTCTTCATATAATACTAAACTGTTGCTGTTATATGCCTTCAAGTCAATTATGACTTATGGTGACCCTATGAATCTTTTTTGGATATATTCATAGGGTTTTCATGGTAAGAGGTGTTCAGAGGTGGTTTACCATTGCCTTCCTCTAAGCCTATGGCACCCGATATTCCCAAGTGGTCTCCCATCCAAGTACTAATTTCCGAGATTAGATGAGTTTGGGCATGTTCAGGATAGTATGGCTGTAGGCGATACTAAACTAGGGATTATGATTTGTTTCCTCCCAGCATGAGCTGAGAGGCATGATGAGGGATTTAGCTCTTGGACATTAAAAAGGTTTATGGCTTACCATGATATGAGAACATGGCCAAAAAGAATATCCTTTAGAGGTAATTCTGTGATAAACTGAGTGTTGTTATATTTATGTGTGCACTTGGAGTGGTGGTTGATTAGCAAGAGTATGATTGTAGGCTTCTTGGGTAGAGTCCATTTATTCATATGACTGTGATATTGAGGAAGTTGATCCTTATTTTGGGTACTTTCCAGACTTAGTTAGATGGGACTGGGGAGGAGTTGAAGTTATTATGGAACCACAGCAGTAGTTCCCAAACTTTTTTCCCCACAGACCGCTTGAAAATTCCTGAGGGTGTTGACTGACACTTTAATGATTTTTCTGCCTATTGTAGCAATCATAATTCATAGAATTTGAATTGTAATACAATATAAAAAATAAAAGAAGCAATTACAATGCAATTAAAATAATATGAATATTCAATACAATGGATGTGCCATGTTCAACCACAAATCCACAGACCACCTGAATGAAGTTCACAGCTTGGGAACCCCTATAATAAGAGTCTACATTGAATGTCCAGATTACAGCACAAATAATGTTAACAATAGGGCACATCACTTCCTGGATCCTTATCCAAAACAGATGTGAACAATCTTTCATTTTATTGTTCTTGAAGAAGTATTTGCTTACTCTTAACACTGAAGTCTAAATGAAAATAACTTGACTTGGATATCTTATCCTGTGATGTCCCAGCAGTGAAAATTATCAATCCCTTGCATTCAGTACCCATTGTTTTCCTCTCCCATAGTCTCTTATATCCACTGTCTAATTTTTCAGTCTGTCCTGACTGTTCTGTGAAGGAAGGAAACAAGCCAAAACCCTGGCTCATCCTTTGGTTCCTCCAAACAAACCACAAGTGGTAAAGTTTGTTTGTTTCCTTGGCTTTACTACTATTGTTTGTTAGGAGGAAACAAGCCTTGAGAGTGGGTTTGCATGTCGCAATAAGCCAGACTCTGGCTTGGCTTGTTCCAGGCTGTTTCCTCCCTGTCTGTCAGGAGTGTGGGAGGAGCAAAGTACTTAATGCATATCAAACCATCTTTGGTTTGATATGCATGGTATGGTTTAACATTGGATGCAAACTGGGCAGTGTTTGGACATGGGTTTTATATGAATAGTAACAGTCTTAGCAGAATAATTGACAGAATGCATATGTGTTTTGGTTAAACATTAAAAGCCTTCAGGCCTAGTTAGGGGTCAGTTGTTTATTATTATTATTAGTAGTAGTAGTAGTAGTAGTAGTAGTTTGTTTATACCCTGCCTTTTGGCCAAAGGCCCTCAAGGTGGCTTACAAAAAACACAAATATAAAAAAAATATATAAAAAACAAAAAAACCACAAATATAAAATACAATATAAAAACAATACCAAATACAAAATACAATTTGCAAAAGTTAAATAACAATACACATAGTAGCTCTTAATGGTGGCTTTATCCGTGGTTTATATTTTAAACATTGGTGTAGTGTAGAAGAAAGGAATTGTTTAGGTTAGTTTTTGATGGGATTATATCCTTACGTAACATCACTTCTTTATGCTGTGTTTGGACAGATAACTAGGTATGATTAGTTAGGCAATTCTGAAGGTGAGAAAGATTTAAACATCTGTGGCCTGAACCATTTGGAATTGTATTTGAAAATTGTACAACAAAAAATGAATTTGGTAACCTTTAGCTCAGACTGGTTTTCCACAGTCTTAGTACAAGAGTATCTTAATATCTCACTGGGATCTTGCACTGCCTTAAAATGAAGTATGAAAATACTGTTGAATAAAATATTATTGAAATTCTTATTTGTCAAATGGGACAAGAGAGATTTCAATTTGATGTATAATTCAGCTTAATAAAATAAGGATATTCTGTAGTGCAGCCGTGCAGTTGGTTTACCTGTGAGTAATTGTTGCCCTGAAGTGAACAGCTGAGTGGCCCATGCCTGGACATCCTTCATTACTTGCTTGCCTCATTCCCATCCTAGACTGATGGGTGGCACAGCACTGTGCTTGTTTCCTTGGCCTTCAGATAGAGAGTGGCCTTCAGATAGTGCATGTTACCTTAAGAGTAAATCCCACTAAGTTCAATGAGGCTTACTTCCTACGGTGGGTGTTTAACATTGACCAAACCATGGACTGTGTGTATGCAAACCCAATATTGCTACTGAGTGCAAACTTATGACAGCTACTCATGGTTCCCTCCCTAACAAATGCACAGGATTGACATTTGTAAAGAAGCCTTCTCTGATCACATTTTAAAACATCTTAGGTATACACCAGGATTTCCATATGTGTGAGTGGACTGGCATACTCCATGACTTTCATAGACACCAAAAAGACTGGCTGAGGAGGGACAGATTGCTCTGTTCATCTTGGCAGGTTTTTCTTCCACTAGCCTGCCTTGTAGCCTGTATTTCCATACAGCTAGCTTCTTAGTAGGCTACTGTGTGTGTGTGGTGTTGTTGGTGTTGGTGTTTTTACAAGGCTGGTGCACACCTTAAAATGTACTGTGTGAACTGTTTCTGATACTAACTGCAAAGCTGTGTTTATTTCCATGTTGGTATTGCCTACAGGTATAATCCTGTTTTACATATTTTATATAACTACATTTGGTGTTCATGTCCCAGTTGTCATCTATCGTTTACCCTAAATCTAAATCTAACATTGTCACTCTATCATGCTTTTTCAACATCTTTTGTGTACTGGATGATTCTGTTTTCAGTTTCAGCTGTTTCTAGTAGTATTCCCGACTACTAGAATAATTTAGATAATTGGCACAAAGCAAACTAGAGCAGAATCAAGGCCTGGTGAATCATAACTTTTTCCAGCAATATCTATAATATCTTGTGTAATTAAAAGAACTGAAACTCAAAGCCAGTGAGAAATCACTTTCAAAATAGAACAAGATATCTAATCAAAATGTGTAATTTATTGGGACTGAACTGTTTTTACTGACACACTGAAATAAAACTGGCTAAAAATGGTAAAATGAACTTTCAATTCAGACCAGCAGACATCATAACAAACCATGTTTTATCATGAGAATTCGTTTCCACTCTTGTCCCCCTCCATTGTGATCACGAGGAGATCAGAAGCTTTTGCTTCTGCTTTCGATTAACCACAGATGATGATTTTTTTTACCCTTCCTTCACCCAAAGGCCCAGGGCGGGTTACAACAATTTTAAAATACTGTTTACTGTTATGTTTGAATGCTAAACTGTGGTTAATCTTAATGATTTTTTTAATGCAAGCTAGCTTCATAAACCATGGTTTTAAGTTGCCCTGTTTGAAACAAACCATGATTAAGATTAACTACAGTTTGTCAGGATTCAGAAGAAACAACATGCTGGAGTTAAACAAAAATGGAAGTGAAGGCTTCTGATCTCTTCCTTGTAACCAGTCTGGAGGAGCAGAGGGGAGTGTGTGGGCCTAAGGCTGTGGCTCATTTCCATTACAATAAATTATGGTCTTCCTCACACTTGCACACTCCCCTCTCTTCATCAGAACCAGCTCCTATCTATTGGTGTTAACCAAATATGAGATTTATTTAGCATACGTTTACTGCACTCTTTAGATCAGGTGTGGGTAACCTTTGTCCTCCAGATATTGCTAAACTGCAACTCTCATCTGCCCCAGCAAGCACAGGCAGGGGCCAGGGATGATTATTTGTAGTTCAGCAACATCAAAGGTTCTCCATGCCTACTTTAGCTGAAAAGGCTTCTAAAGTGGCTTATGAAGATCAGTAGTAAGGTAGTCCCTGCCTTCAGACTAACAGTTTAAAAGATATGACACAAAAGGAAAAAGGCTTTCTGAACTGTTTCCATCTCAGCTGATGATTATAAGAACTGTAACTTTTAAAAACTAGTGCATGAGCTTCCTAGTCTCCTCCTTCCTTCTGTGTCATATCTTTTAAACTTATAATCATCAGCTGAGATGGAAACAGTTCAGAAAGCCTGATGGAATGGCTGCTGCTAGGTGACATTTGAGGGAGGGCCAAAGGCAATCGATCTCTTTCAGCAGAGGTGATAGAATAGCCCTGCTTTGCTTGGGGAAATGTTTTACAGAATTACAAAAAAAGTCTAAAATAAAACTAAGGGGAATCCTAAAAAACCCAGCTGTGTGAAGACTGAACATGTTGAACATGTTCAGTAGCCTCATTGCTGAATGTCAGAAAAGAGATACAGAAATGAGTGTGTGCAGAATGCTTGCTAGCCTCAACCCTGAACAGGATGCCTCCTACACTGCAACATTTTGTTGCACGCCTTACTTGTATACTTCCTAAAGACATCCAGCATTTGACATTTTGAAGCTGACACAAGATACTGGAGCGGTCAGCCCAAATAAGACCTTTGTCCAAGAAACCTATCATGTTTCTGCATTGTCATAAGTAGATACTTGGAAGCACATGTGCTTCTCACTGGAGCTTTGGAAACAAGCTGTTAACGTTGAATACTCTGTAATAATGAAATTCAATTTTGACAGTGATCCTTGTTCTTTGTAGGTGGCTTTTTTTCAACGATCTTTTCCAGTTTATTTGGTACACGGGAGATGAGAATTTTAATCCTGGGATTAGATGGAGCAGGAAAGACAACAATTCTCTACAGGTTACAGGTTGGAGAAGTTGTGACTACCATTCCTAGTAAGTGTTCTTCTAAATGTAATGTAATACTTAAAGCATTGTATTACATGTTATTCGCTGTTCACTCACCCATTATTAAATAAAACTTACATGTAATAAGCTTAAATGACTGTTAAAGTGCATCTAAAGTAGATTCAATTTTAATCCTAATATAGGGTAAAATGCAACATAATAAATAAGCATTGTAAATCAGTGCAGTCCTATACATGTCTGTTGAGAAGGAAGCCACAATGAATTCAGTGGGACTTCCTCTTGAGTGTTTATGGTATTGCAGCCTGAGTCACACAACTGAATTTTGTCACAAGTGATTAAATGCTAGTAAGACATAATGTTTATCAATTTTTGAGAGAGTCTATAGTACACCTCAGAGTATTCAACAATAATGCTAAAGGAACATTGCTTTCAAATCTGGACAGAACAAGTGCCTAGCAAACGAGCTTATAGTTTGTTTTTCTTAATAGGAAAACAGGATTATGATTTTTGCTGTATAATGTCATAAGGCTGGTGTGGGGAACTGGATCCAGCTGGTGGGCCAGATCCTCATCACCCTCACCTTCATGGGCCCTGTCAATCATATGATGTCATAATGATCTCAGTGACCACACAGTTAGAAATCAAACTGCACAGACAAACAAACAGTGCAAGCATTAATGATCAGCTGGTCACTGGGGTTTACAAAGCCCAGCGCACAGCATTTTGCAGTTCTCAACAATTCCCTGTGCAAAGTGCTTTGCAGGTACTTGTGGCTTGGTCAAAACATCCCTGCAAGCCAAATGGGAAAGCCTGGCAAGTCTAATTAGGCCTTGGATGTCCTAGATTCCTCACCACTGTGGTATGGCATAGTTACTAGCTTATTGTGATTGTGTAGATCTCTCCTGTTTTGCATCTTCCTATTAGTGAATGAATGGGCAGAACAAACCAGGATCCTTAGCTTAGCATTACATGCAAATTGGGGATTGTGGTTTGCTTGATCCAAATTATCACCTGATCCCAAGGTTTGTTCTTGGTTTACTAATCAGGGTTTATTTGAGCAAAACCACCCATAATCCTGAGTGTAGATGTAACACTAAGGCTAGGTTTATGGTTTCTTGCTCCCACTTGCTATCGGGGAGGAGCATAGCAGGAGTGATCTGTGCATTCACGGTAAATAGGTTACCATGATGTGTGAACACACCTGGTGCTCTTGACCATATCTGCTATTCTTTTACTCAACTTTGTTGCTGTTTTCTGAACAAGAATGACAAGTTTAACTTTCAAACTATGGAGTATACTGAGTAATAAAAGAGCACAGTTTGTCCTGGAACAGAAACCAACCTGATTTAGATTTGTGTATGCAGATTTCAACAAACAGTATGAATTTGGACTTCAACATTTTTTAAATTTGCACTGGTAAATTACTTTGGTTTTCTTTTCCAGCAATTGGTTTCAATGTTGAGACAGTAACCTACAAGAATCTGAAGTTTCAAGTCTGGGACTTAGGAGGACAGACAAGCATCAGGTATAGCACATCTGAAGAAAATGACAGGAGTGCAAATGCAGGACATCACTTCTGAAATATGTAACTGAGTGCTTGGGGTCCTTGACAAATTTGGTAATTAGAAAATAGCATTTTCTTGTTCCTGTGTTCTACAAAATTAGCATGGTTTTTGTTGTACCCAACTAAGAAAAATCTAAGGTTCTAAAATGTGTATATATGCAAAAACCCAGTTTGAAAAATCTGCTTCCCATGCAAGTAACTTATTTCGATTTATTTCAGTAGAACTGACCGTATTTATTTCTCTGTGCCTTTGAAGCTGCTTAACTTGATACTGATTCTATGGGCCCTGCCTAAGATTCATTCCCTTTGTTTTGGCCAGTAGAATTCGTTGATAATGAAAAACAGATTGGATTTTTGAGTCATTCAAGTGCTACTGGATTAGTTTAATGTTAGCAAGTGTGCCATTCCTGGGCAAGGTTCTGGACAGGGTGGTTGCATCCCAGCTCCAGGCACTCTTGGATGAGACCGATTGTCTGGATCCATTTCAATCGGGTTTCAGGCCCGGTTTTGGTACGGAGACAGCCTTGGTCGCCCTGTATGATGACTTTTGTCGGGAGAAAGACAGAGGGAGTGTAACTCTGTTGATTCTCCTTGATCTCTCAGCGGCTTTTGATACCATCGACCATATTATCCTTCTGGGGAGGCTTGCGGATTTAGGAGTTGGAGGTACTGCCTGGCAGTGGTTCCGCTCCTATCTGGCAGGTCGTCTCCAGAAAGTAGTGCTTGGGGAGCACTACTCGATACCCTGGGCGCTCCAATATGGAGTCCCGCAGGGATCAGTTCTGTCCCCCGTGCTCTTTAACATTTATATGAAGCCGCTGGGTGCTGTCATCAGGAGTTTTGGAGTGCGTTCTCATCAGTACGCTGATGATACGCAGCTCTACTTCTCCTTTTCATCTTCTTCAGGTGAGGCTGTCAAGGTCCTAAACAGATGCTTGGCCGTGATAATGGACTGGATGAGAGCGAACAAATTGAAGCTCAATCCAGACAAGACTGAGATGCTGTTAGTAAATGGATCCCCTGACCAGTTGGATGTTCGACCTGTTCTGGATGAGGTTACACTCCCCCTGAAGGAGCAGGTGCACAGCTTGGGAGTCCTTCTGGACCCGTCCTTGTCACTTGAGGCGCAGGTGGCCTCGGTGGCACGGACTGCTTTTTACCAACTTAGGCTGGTAGCCCAGCTACGCCTGTATCTGGACAGGGAACATCTTGCTTCAGTTGTCCATGCTCTGGTAACCTCAAGATTGGACTACTGCAATGCACTATATGTGGGGCTGCCCTTGAAGACGGTTCGGAAACTGCAGCTTGTGCAGAATGCAGCGGCCAGATTAATAACCGGGACCAAGCGGTTGGATCATGTGACACCGACTCTGGCCCGCTTGCACTGGCTGCCTATATGTTTCCGGGCCCGATTCAAGGTGCTGGTTTTAACCTATAAAGCCTTACATGGCACAGGCCCACAATACCTGATGGAACATCTCTCCCGATATGAACCTACCCGTACACTGCGCTCAACATCGAAGGCCCTCCTCCGGGTGCCTACTCAGAAAGACGCCCGGAAGGCGACTACAAGAAAGAGGGCCTTCTCGGTAGCGGCCCCCGAACTATGGAACACCCTTCCTGACGAGGTACGCCTGGCACCTACTTTACTATCATTTCAGCGCCAGGTGAAAACCTTCCTCTTTGCCCAGGCATTTTAATATTTTTAGTATTTTAGTATTTGTATTTAATGTTTGTAAAGATAGTTATGTTTCATCTTTTTTTTCTCTAATTACTTTTGATTTGTATTTAATATGGGTTTATTATGTTAATCTCACTTTTGTTGTGTGTTTAAATTGTTGATTTGATGATCAGGTGGTTTTTAAATTGAATGTAAATATATATTTTTTATCCAATGTACACCGCCCAGAGAGCCTTGCTATGGGTGGTATAAAAATTGAATTAAATAAAATAAATAAATAAATAAATAAATTAATTAGCTGCTAAAAAGGAAATGGAAAGGAGAAATCATATGTGGACTCTAGCTGTAATAACTCTCAGCAGCTCCTGAGATAAATCCCTTTATAGAGTTGTGATCTCTAAAGAATTACTTTATGGTTCTGCCTGAAAAGGTTGGCTTTTTAGGCTTCCGCAATAGTAGTATGAAGCTGTGATTGTTTCACTTGAATAAACAATATTTATTGTTTAAACAATACAATGTTTATTTTCCAGGCCATATTGGCGATGTTATTATTCCAATACAGATGCAGTCATCTATGTAGTAGACAGCTGTGACAGAGACAGAATTGGAATTTCAAAGTCTGAGCTTGTTGCCATGTTGGAGGTAGGAAACCTGAGGTTTAAAAAGTGATAGTTCTAGATATTATCCATGAATTTTGCACGGTAGATCCATTTCATAATTGTTTTACTATCAACCTGAGATCGTGTTTTAGACTTGTATTGCTGTTTCTGCCTATTTTTTAAATTAGTGACAGCAGCATCACATCAGTCCTGCACTTAAAAAGGGCTTTATGTGGGTAGCTCTGGGAGGTTTAGACCTTCACACATACTGCTTAAATAGACACCCAGAGTCATACGCAAATAAAAAGTGTTGGATTTCTGTGCTTGAATCAGGTGAGCAGAGAGTGTACGGAGAGGGATGATAACTGGGATTTTGCCTGATTTTTAGCAGGACAGGCTAAAGAAAGCATTGGAAAAGGATTTTGAGTGCTGCAAGAGCTTATTATATAGCACTGGACTTCATTAGATTTATCACTCCTACACGTTTTAAAAGTGTGAGGATCCAATAAATGCCTCTGTAGCTTCTGGTCTTTTTACAAGGAGATATATGCTAACTACAATGGAAGATTGAACTGTTCATACAATTGCACATAGTAGTCATTTAGATGTATGCTTATGATGATAATCTGGCCCTTCAGCAACTAAACATCAGTGCTCCCACTAATGGCTGTATGTGATATCTCATGTACTGCTTTCCAACACTTTAGTTTAAAAATTTCTAGAAGTAAACTCAACTGAAAATCAGTTTTTTAATCAGCTGCTGAACATTAGGTATTGTGCATGACTTGAGATGAGGCTTTGTGATACGTATTAATTTTTGTGGGCTAATCTGTCTCTTTTAGGAAGAAGAACTAAAGAAAGCCATTTTAGTGGTCTTTGCAAACAAGCAAGATATGGAACAGGCTATGACTCCAACAGAAATGGCAAATGCACTTGGACTTCCAGCTCTCAAGGATCGAAAATGGCAGATATTCAAAACATCTGCAACCAAAGGCACTGGACTTGATGAGGCAATGGAGTGGTAAGTGCTACTGCTGTTAGGCTGTGTATATATAGTGTAGAGTCCTGCTGGACTACAAAACAGTTGGTGGTACCAAACAAGGCTTCATTATTTCTTTTAAAATTACATATGTACATGTAACTTTTTAAATCACAAAGCTGAATTTGTCTTTGTAGGTTGGTGGAGACCTTGAAGAGCAGACAGTGAAATGGACTCAAAAGTTTTCCTTTAGTTGTCATATGAATTAATGCAATTCTGTAAATAGGACTGACTGAATATTACCTTTTGAAAGGAATGGGGTTTCATTGCATTGTAAATCACATTGAATCAACGGAATGTTCGTATACTATGTTTAAAATATTCCATTCTTTTATCTTGTGTAAGTTATGTATGTGACATCAATTTTTATTACAGTCATAACTGAAGTAGACCATGAGAAAAATTGGAATACATCTTTGTTACTTGGAATTCTAAGTGTTTGAAACTATTTAACACTAATAAATATATTTAACTATCATTTATCTAGATTTTTGTGTTTCATGCCAGTCACCTTTAATGTGTTCCTTTTTGAAATTAGAGCTTAAAGTAATCAGTGGAGAGCCGGTGTGGTGTAGTGGTTAAGGTGTTGGACTACGACCTGGGAGACCAGGGTTCGAATCCCCACATAGCCATGAAGCTTGCTGGGTGACCTTGGGCCAGTCACTGCCTCTCAGCCTCAGGAAAACCCTATTCATAGGGTTGCCATAAGTTGGAATCAACTTGAAGGCAGTACGTTTACATTTTTTAAAGTAATCAGTAGTTTGGTTGTTATGAGTGGCATTATCTGCATGATTTGGACTGTTACAGGGTGAAGCCTTGATACCCAGACTAGTGAGAACTCTTTTTAGCATTGATTAAACAACCACTTATTTCCCTGTAACCGTTGGTGGAAGCTTGGCCATTAAAGTATTTTGCTCATAGCCTTTCCTGTGAAGTAAGGGAAGGGTTGAAGTGCTGAACCCATACCTGCATAGAAATGGAGCTTCTACCAGGAGAAGGCAGGTTCAGAGTTAAGTAGGAAAAAGAAGTGTGAGAGGATCTTCCAGGTATTGGAATATGCTTATTCAATGTACTGAAGGTTGTATAGACTAAGCTGTGATTTAAGTGAAGTCAAATGTCCCGAAATCCTTTGCGTTAGGCCAATGCGCAAAGCCCTTAAGCCAGTGGTTCAGTTTACATCTAGAGGCTCTTAGACTGTGAGCTGAAAGCCATAGATAGAACTAGAATAACTACTTCTAGGTAACTAGAAGCAAAATAAATTTACTTTTAGGGACATGTATGTTTCTACTCTATCCCTTGTAATTAATATAAGGGGTTGAAGGACATAGCATAGTAGTGGGGTGGGATAGAAAGAATACTACTACACTAGGTAGAGTTAGAAAAGCACTTGCACCTCCATAGGGAGGCCTGCCTCTGAATAAGTGTTCAAGTCACACACTGTACAGTATTATTTTAAAGTACTTTAAACACATTTCATTAGAAAAATGCATTGTATTACCACTGTCTGTACATCTCTCTACAGTGAACCAAGCCACAGAGTCCAGCAAGGCTCAGCCTTAATTATAAGTAGCCTCTGAATGAAATTATATAGACACATTATGGGGAAAACTCTACGGCATCATAGGGTTAATCAGGAGCGCTACAGATTAAAAATACAAATAAATACATAGTAATCCATAAGAATGCATATTTTGTCATTGCAAGACATCTGTCTCTCCTGCAACAATTCTGACCCTTAACAGACCATGCAGTGATTGTAACTCTCTTGGGAGGTACTACTTTGTTATGTTATATCCTCTAGTGTGGCATGTAAGAGGGTTTGCTGATACTGTTCTTATTTTGCCAAGTACTCAGAGGTTTTTTGCTTCATACTCTCTGCAAGATGGCAGCCGTGAATGGAATACACATTTATAACTGAGTCATACGCTAATGTTTCACTCCACCATTGCCAAGTCTTTTAATGCACAGCTTCTTGGTCTTTTGGCTTTGTATCCAGGCCGCAGAAATTCTATTTTTCTCTTCTTTGCTTCAATTTTATTCTTGTGTCTCTTCAGCTTCTTCTTGGCAGCAATGTCAGGATTAGCAACCACCTAACCAGAAAACAAAAGAAGTCAAACTATTGTGCAGGTTCACACTTCCCCAATACATTCTGAAATTGCCTGGCTTAAATAAAAGTTGTCATGCCATCTGACAAGCTCTAATTTTTTAAGCAGATAAAAGTAAAACTGAATTGAACAAACACTGACCTGCAAGGCTCTCTGCTTCTTCCGGGTAGCTCTCTTCTGACCGGCTTGTTTTTGCACTGAAGCAAATGCAACTGAAAATGTTTCCAGCCCAACCAATTTCTTCAGAAGCTCTATGATTTCCTGGGAAAGATTCTTCAGAGTTGGATCTAGCAAAGATGACATGAATTTGAGTACTGAAAAGCTGATGACTTGACAGCTGAATGTGTGAACTTAGAAGTGACATCAAGTGCTATGAAAGTTACAGCGGTCTGCTGAGCTACGAGCTCTCTTTAGGGAGCAGTGTGGGCCAAAAAGAGTTTACTAGCCTATTGCTATGATAAGATAAAGGAGTGCAGTGCTGCTGGAAAGAACTGGGGAGGAGGCTTGCCCATCCCACTGGGTAATTGTCTCATTTACATATTTCTATCCAGTGGAATGAGTGGGAATGACAACCCATCCAAGGAGCCCCTCTACTGCAGGAAAATGACCCATTCTCTGTCTCAGGCTCTCACACAGAGGTGTTGCAATCAAACAATGAGTGTGTATGTAGTAGTTAGCCCTCTTTCAAATGCAGCCATAAGGGGGACATCAGAAATATATCCTTCAGTTTTAGATTAGCCACAGTTTAGTGTGTCATTCAAACCCACAGTTAAAATGTTTAGTTGAAACAAGCCAGCTTCAGGTTCATAGTTGGCTTGTTTCAACAAACTATAGTTAAGATTAGCCAGTTTCAGGTTCAGACAGCACAGCAAACTCTGTTAATTTAAAACTGAAGCAAAACCTTCCAAAACTTTTGCAGCTGCGCTAGAGGAAAAGTAAGGAGGGGGATAAGCCTGAGGCTTGCTCTATAACTCATTCTTGTAATACTAGACCGTGGTTTAGTGATACATCCAAAGAAGCCTAACTTTAAAGCAAACTTCACTCAACACTTAAGAAAGAAATGCTTGGAAAAGGAGACTTAAGTAGTAATTTATGAAAACAATGTTTTAAACAAAGAGTGACCTCAACTTGCATCTTTTTCATAGATCGTGGGTTTCTTAACATTACACATCAGATGCTACTGAGGAGAACCCATCAAAATTAGCTCAGACTATATAGAGAAAATTGGAGAGACTTAAAATCAACTTTCATGGATTAACATCATTTACCTTATTTTTTTGGCTTTATCAGACCCCACCACTAAAAAGTGATCACAGTAACTATAGACACGCATCTGAGCTAGCTAATCAGTTTGTATGGTCAAAACAAAAATGTAAATGGACTGCCTTCAAGTCAATTCCGACTTATGGCAACCCTATGAATAGGGTTTTCTTGGTAAGCGGTATTCAGAGGGGGTTTACCATTGCCTTCCTCTCAGGCTGAGAGGTAGTGACTGGCCCAAAATCACCCAGGGAGCTTCATGGCTGTATGGGGATTCAAACCCTGGTCTCCCAGGTCCTAGTCCAACACTCTAACCGCTACGCCACATTGGCTCTCTTTGTATGGTCAAGAGATGGGCAAATGCCTAAATCAATATACGATGGGGACTCACACACTGATGTGTGTCTCTCTTCTCCACTGGATCCCTCAAAGGGGGACCACATGTTCCTTCTACGACATGAAAAGAATCATTTCCCGGAAATTACAGACCAGTTAGCTTAACTTCTGTCCCTGGAAAACTGGTAGAAAGTATTATTAAAGCTAGATTAACTAAGCACATAGAAGAACAAGGCTTGCTGAAACAGAGCCAGCATGGCTTCTGCAAGGGAAAGTCCTGTCTCAGTAACCTACTAGAATTCTTTGAGAATGTCAACAAGCATATAGATAGAGGTGATCCAGTGGACATAGTGTACTTAGACTTTCAAAAAGCGTTTGACAAGGTACCTCACCAAAGACTTCTGAGGAAGCTTAGCAGTCATGGAATAAGAGGAGAGGTCCTCTTGTGGATAAGGAATTGGTTAAGAAGCAGAAAGCAGAGAGTAGGAATCAATGGACTTCTCCCAATGGAGGGCTGTAGAAAGTGGAGTCCCTCAAGGATCGGTATTGGGACCTGTACTTTCCAACTTGTTCATTAATGACCTACAATTAGGAGTGAGCAGTGAAGTGGCCAAGTTTGCTGACGACACTAAATTGTTCAGGGTTGTTAAAACAAAAAGGGATAGCGAAGAGCTCCAAAAAGTCCTCTCCAATCTGAGTGAATGGGCGGAAAAATGGCAAATGCAATTCAATATAAACAAGTATAAAATTATGCATATTGGAGCAAAAAATCTGAATTTCACATTACGCTCATGGGGTCTGAACTGGCGGTGACCGACCAGGAGAGAGACCTCGGGGTTGTAGTGGACAGCACGATGAAAATGTCGACCCAGTGTGCGGCAGCTGTGAAAAAGGCAAATTCCATGCTAGGGATAATTAGGAAAGGTATTGAAAATAAAACAGCCGATATCATAATGCCGTTGTATAAATTATGGTGCGGCCGCATTTGGAATACTGTGTACAGTTCTGGTCGCCTCATCTCAAAAAGGATATTATAGAGTTAGAAAAGGTTCAGAAGAGGGCAACCAGAATGATCAAGGGGATGGAGCGACTCCCTTCCGAGGAAAGGTTGCAGCATTTGGGGCTTTTTAGTTTAGAGAAAAGGCGGGTCAGAGGAGACCTGATAGACGTGTATAAAATTATGTATAAAAGTATATATTATGTATAAAAGTGGATAGAGAAAAGTTCTTCTCCCTCATAATACTAGAACTCGTGGACATTCAAAGAAGCTGAATGTTGGAAGATTCAGGACAGACAAAAGGAAGTACTTCTTTACTCAGCGCATAGTTAAACTATGGAATTTGCTCCCACAAGATGCAGTAATGGCCACCAGCTTGGATGGCTTTAAAAGAAGATTAGACAAATTCATGGAGGACAGGGCTATCAATGGCTACTAGCCATGATGGCTGTGCTCTGCCACCCTAGTCAGAGGCAGTATGCTTCTGAAGACCAGTTGCCGGAAGCCTCAGGAGGGGAGAGTGTTCTTGCACTCGGGTCCTGCTTGCGGGCTTCCCCCAGGCACCTGGTTGGCCACTGTGAGAACAGGATGCTGGACTAGATGGGCCACTGGCCTGATCCAGCAGGCTCTTCTTATGCTCTTATTTGAAGGAGCAACTAAATTTGTTCAGAGGTGTATAAAGCAAAACACATCCTGCACCTAAAGCAGGAGTGGGGAACTGGATTGGGCAGGTGGGCTTAATCCTGGGTTCCCTCATCCAGGCAGACCACTTATCTTTCAGCTGACAAGTGTTTTCTTTGGTGTGTGGCAAGCTGGCCTACCTATGAAAAAGCCAAGCTAGATAGGCAGTGGCTCCACACAGGACCAAGCCATGACCAAGTCTGCATACACACACACCTGGTCTAGCAGGCTTGAAGTCATCACCCTATCAGCTGATAGACAGTGACTCCAAACCTGCTTTCTGCAGGGAGCCGCTGCAAGACCAAGAATTTATGTCCCTCTCCCCCCCCCCCCCAATCCAGTGGGCTTGGAGTTGCCAGTGCCTTGCTTCGGGCCGGGATCAGCTGTGCAACTGAGTTCCCCAAAGGGTAGCGCTGCTGATCCCAACAGACTTGTTCTCACTGCTAACAGCAAGCCTCCCTTGCAGTAGTGTAGTGGCAAATTCTGTACATGTTAGTCAGAGCCACATTCCCTCCCCACTTTTTTCTTTTGCTGCTTGGTTGAGAATGACATCCTTATTAATACCTTCTCTCACAAAAACAGATGTCCCTAGGAGCTAATCAGCATGGCTGATACCCTGATTGGCTCCAATTAGCAGGAAAGGACAAGGAAGCATGTTAGAGGTCTCTTCTAAGTGGCCAACAGACTCCTCTTCCATGCTGATTGGCTCATAGGATGCTGGAGACATAGGGACCCTGCTCCCAAAAAAGTAAGAGGTCTAAGACCCTCTGAGACCCTGGACAACTACACCCCTGCTCCCTTGCCAATGCACAATCAAGAGTGCACCTTAAGACACCTGCTTGTGCATTGGCAGCTGCATACTATGTCATATGAGGCCCAGGTGGACGTGGTTTGGGGAAAACTGACTCAGAGGCAAAAGCTAGACCCATGCTTGGCCTAGCCCATGGGCAGCAGGTTCCCCACCTCTGGTGTAAAACATTCCACACAGATGCCAGCACTTTCTGTTCTTACTAGCTTCCATTTACTTATGCCACCCCACTATGATACTGAAAGACAAACTGACCCTTTCTACCAGAAGACCTCTTGCTATTTAAAAGTAGAAAAAAATATTATTGCCAAACACTTCCAGGTATGAAATGTCTCTTACCTTGTTCAGCATAGGTGCTGCCGAGTTCTCTATAAAGGGGGGCTATGATTGTTGGAAGGTATGCTTTCACCCTGTCTTTCCCAAGATCTATTGCAATAGCACCAAGGAATTTAAAGATGCAGGTTCTCTGGGAAGGCAAATATATTTGGTCAAATGACTGTCCCTCAAAGAAAAACAAATACCAAAAGGGCCTAATTACTAGTGACAGGGAGTGCTCCCTGAGTCAGTCTCAGAAAAAAACAAAACTTAATTTTTTCCAGCAATTCAGAAAATATTATTTAACCTCCAAGCCTGATTCAGACTCTGTCACAACCTGGATTATCAATAAGATTGTGTGGTCCAATCCTTGCCCCATCCCCTCATTTGTCTGCCTGCCTGCCTCTTTCGTAACAGTGTACTGACCTTTGTTACTGCTCTTGCAGCAGGGGAGTGGACAAAGATCTCTCCCCAGCACTCCTCACTTGAAGGGGAAGTGTGAAGTACCCCACCCCTCATCACTTATCTGCTCCAAATGGCCGCCTACCACCACCTTAAGGCTTAAATACACGCAAATACATGTTGCACAACCCTACAGGCCTTTGGTTGTGATTATTTTAAGGAAGTAAGCTCAGTAACTAGTTTTCATATATAGGCCTAATAAAAATGGTCCACCTGCAATTTCATGCGCTACTTCATTTAAGCAGGGATTTGTTGTGCACAGACTACATTCTTGTACCATTTACACTAACGCCTTTGCACAATCTGTAGCATCCACAGATCCTGAAGCTATTGTCAATGTGTAAGGCATTTGTAGAATAGTTCTGATTGAAAGACATACAAACCTTTAAAGGGTCTTTGGGTGAATATGCAGCTTCTCGTGTCGCCAATGCCAACAGTCTTTTCATCAGCTGCAACAGTGTGGCTGGGCTGTTTTTCTCTTTGGCTTCATTCACCCCCATAATTAAAGTCTCATGTTCATCTTCCTCTCCCAAGTCATTGTGATCCTCAGTTTCCTGGCCCACTTCCTCACTGATCTCTTTGCCAATTTCTGGTGGAGGAGCCAGAAGGTACAGTACTTTGGCTACAAACAGTAAATTCTTCACAACCTTTAATATAAAGCACAAATATAAATGTTTCATAACTTAAAATATAAAGTTAGCAAAAGACTTTTTCTAAAATATCAACAAAAATTTTCAGCCAGGCCTATCAAACTTGTTTCACGTGGGCCATACGTAGGACACCAACTATGTACTACTTATCAGATGTCTGAAAACATCTTGATGTGTGGCCCCCAAGCTGGCTGTGGAAGCAGTGCGTTCAACACTAGTGGCCCAAACATACAACTGTCATGCCACATGCATGAAGAGGCCTCTGCTAGGATATAAACAGCCTATATATAATGCTATTATTATGCTATTATGTTTTTTATATATATATATATATATATTATGCTATTATTATAATGCTATTATTATTATAGCCAAGAATGTATACACAAGAAAGGAAAAGAACACCAAGAAGAGCCATTCCAATGAAACAGGATTGGGTTCACTTACATGGTAGGCATCAGCCATTATAAAAAGATCAAAACATCTATCTGCTTCAAAATGCCTGGTATCCAATTCTGTGCAGTGGAAATGAATCACTGCCCAAAAGCAGGAAACTCCACTAGCCTTGCAGACTACTTGCATCTATAGGATATAGGGTGCACTTCCCATTAACAGCCTCGGTTGGTCAGTATTGACGTATCTTAAGCAGTTCACATAAATTGCAATAATACAATCACAAGCCAAAATTAAGCAGATAATTACAAAATGCAATAAAAATCAATTAAATGTTAAGCAAAACATTAGAAAAAATACTGAGCAGTGTTGATCAGAAAAGAAAGAGGTAGGGTAAGCCCAAAGGAACAAGTTTTCAGCATGAGTTTAAAGCCCACAACAGTAGGCACCCCCCGAACTGCATGAGGAAAGGTGTTCTCAGAGGGTTAATGCCACTTTCACGGTATCACAAGATGACAATCTGTCAGCCATAGTATGGCCAGCAGGGCATCCTCTGAAGATTGTAGGGATTGGTTGAGTCTATACAGGGAAAACTGGTTCACCAAAGTAGCCTGGTCCAAAGTTGCTTACAACTTGATAGATCAGTAACAAAACCTTGAATGTGGCTCAGTAGTAACAGGTAGCCAGCGCAGTTGTTTTAGTATAGATGAAATGTGCGTGTAGCTAGGTGCTCCACTCAGCACCCTAGCTGCTGAATTTTGCAATTTTGTATTGTTTGCTTTTTTAGAACCTTTGAGAGGACCATTTTAATTTTCTGCCTCAGGAACCAGAATGTCTTGACCTGTCTCTTTCAATTGTGTGCTATTTCAATACACATATTCCAAAACGTAAAAAAATTGCTAAAAATCTGTTTGGTTTCTCACCTGTTCTCCAAGGGATGGATCTAGAAATTTGGACTTTAGCTGATGGCTGAATGCTAAAGCAAGTGTTTTCATCTGTAGATGTAAAGAAAAATTACAATCATTCTCCAACATACAAGACACTGGAACATAAGAGGAATATATTATTTAACTCAGAATACAGCTGGATTTTAAAATATAAATATATGATAATGACTGGGACTGAACTTGCTATGTGAATAAACTGCTCTCCATAAGAAGCATTAAAACAAAATGAGGGAGACAATTCCATTATGTGAAGATCTATAATTCTATTGAAACTAATGAAATTACACTGAAACTAATGTTCATTTTTGTTTCACCTAATGGGAGATTGAAATGTGTATAAATACAAGAAAGGCAGTTTAGGAGGGCAATGTTAACCTTTTTGCCTAGTTCTTCTGTTAAGAAGGTAGTTGCTGATGGCTCTGTAGAAGTTTCTCGACTCTTTTCCAGCTTTCTTTTATTCCATTTATTAACAAGTTCTTCTGGCTTGTGAGCAGCAAACAGCAAGCCAAAAATCTGAGCAGAAGTCAACCACACCCAACTGTGAGGGTACCATAAATGGGACTGGATATGACCTTCAGAAATGGAAGAAACAGAATTTAAACTGTATTCATTCATACCTAGAAGAATACAAACTAAATTTCATACAACATACTTTTTTTCATGTAAACCACCCTAGCATAAAAAAACCTGTCAAGTTCCAATAGTCCAGAGCAATGTAATATGACAGAGAACTACTAACCCCAAATGTTGGTCAAAATCTCATTGTGTTTATGAAGTTCAATAATGTTGCACTCCTTGATTAGTTTATTAATCAAGGTAAGGAAACTGAACAGCAGTCTGTCTGCAGCCTTTTCTTCAGTCTCATCTGTGACCTTAAAAACACAAAAATGGACAGTGAAAGATTATCATCCTGCAAATTCAACAGCATATGAACAGTGCAGAGGTTTCAATTCAAGTAATCCTGGCTGCCGAATTTTACAGCACTGGAAAAAGACGGGTGGGACGGTTTCAAAGTTAACTGGAATCCATTTATAGAATACTGCAAAGACAACTTGTTATTCAAGATACTGTCTTGAACTTGAAAAATATGTCAGTATAAAAACTTGTTATGAAAATCAGGGTATGAAAATACACGTTTCCAAAGTTTCTGTTATAAATACAATATTAAATTGTATGAATTTTAAATACAGAATTGGTTTTGTTATAAATACGATCTGAAAGCATTTTTTTTAATTAACTGCACTGCTGGGTAGGGAGCAGGGAATGGGGGGAAGGATAGGGAGAGATGCCATCAGTACATTTACATGTCTGAAGATCTACTTTCATTGTCACTCTAGCTTGCCATCAATAACCCTGATTAAATAACTTACATCTTCAAAATTTGAAGGATGCATTTCTCTCTCAATAACTGGAAGAATTGTTCCAAGTCTTTTTTCAAATCCGATTCCTTCAGCTTCAACAAATGCTCCACAGGCATGAGCAGCTAACCTCTTGTGCACACTCTGTCAGTAAGGGACAACCTCACGTTAGTAGGGAATTTTTTAAAAAGCAAAAAACCCAAAACATAACTAGCACTATTTACAATTTGTATATGTGTAGGATATATAAGTCATAAATCATTACCAACTATGGAATTTGCTTGCACAAGATAACTTTAAAAGGGGATTAGACAAATTCATGAAAGATAAGGCTATCACTGGCAACTAGTCATGATGGCTACCTGCTACTTCCAGGATCAAAGGCAGCATGCCTCTAAATGCCAATGGCTAGGGCACATGAGCAGGAGAGTGCTAACATGTTCATGTCCAGCTTGTGAGCTTCCCAGAGGCATCTTTGTGGGCCACCATGGGAAACAGCATGCTGGACTAGATGGGGCTTTGCTTATGTTATGGGAGGTAAAGTGGGGTTACACTTCAAAGGCCAAGACATGTGAGAGTTAAAATATCTCTTGAGGGAGCAGTGCTTCCCTCTACAAGAGCGCAGCAGTAGAGCCAAGGTCAGTACAACTCTGCCTGAAGACAGCCAGCTAAATGTGGTCTCAGAAGGGGAGAAGACCCAAGACGACAGGCTTAACTGCCTTCTCAACCGCACATTCAGCTACAATTCTGAGCTGAGATTTGAATCCCACAAGAAACTGGCCTAACTACAAAGTCCTTAAAAATTACAATGCTAGCCTTCCACCAGTGAAGTTTAACTAACAAAATCTCTTCTACAAAAAGATTAATCTCTTACCATTCCCTCATTTTCTCCATTCAGCTAGCAAAGTGAACTGTCCAGGACAATATTTAAACTACTACTATAAGCGGTACCTTTTCACTCTTGAACCACGAGGTAACCAGTGAAAACATCAGGTCTCGGTTTGCAGGGTTAATCTTACTGAGAAGACATTTGACTGCCAGGGCTGACATCTTTTTGCACTTTGCAGAGTCATCATTTACTATCATCATACATAGTGGAACAAAGAATAGCCCACAAAACTCATGCAATAAACCCTGAAGAAGAAGAAAGCGAAGTAAGCCAGTTTGTTAGCTGGCAATCTCTAGACTACATAAACAACACAGGTACTCACCCACCCATCCCATAAACCAGTCAAAGCAATCATATTCATTCATATATATACAGATATATGAATTTGAGAACTCTCTGCCCTCTTTTCTAACTGGTATTTCAGCCCATAATTCATATAACCAAGAATTGCACACTACCCACAATTCTTATCTATGTAAGCAGCTGAAACAGCACTAAACCAAAATCAGCAGCAGCCCTACATTCACCAATGCTTATATAGAGTTTTAACCAGAGCTTGGGAAAGTTACTTTTTTGAACTACAAATCCCATCAGTCCAATCCAGTGGCCATGTTGGCTGGGGCTGATGGGAGTTGTAGTTCAAAAAAAGTAACTTTTCCAAGCTCTGGTTTTACCCAGTATATTCAAAAATAGTTCTGATGAAGCATCTCTGTAATTTCTTTCAGCAGAAAGTACTTCTGCTCAGTCAGGTCAATAAGTCACAGTGACAGTTCAAAGTGTTTCAGAGTGGGGAAACAAATGACTTGGGGAAACCCTTACTGGGTGCATCCATGTGGTGATTTCAGAGGAGCACAAACCTGCATCCCATGTACATCCAATCCACACCTAAGAGCCAGTATGGTGTAGTGACTAGAGTATCAGACTTGGATTGGGGAGACCTGAGTTCAAATTACGCCATGAATTTCACTGGGTGACTGGCACAGTCACTGGCAAGTTCAGGTGTACATACCTCTACTTACTAAGCTTAGATACGCACAAGCCTCGTGCCCATGTGCTCCATCTTCATGCTACCCTGAGACTAAAAGACTTCCTAAGTTAATTAACCATTGTTTCCTGTTATGTGCCAACTATCAAACTTCAAACCATGGTTTCAGGGTCCTGTTTGTTCCAATACTGGTAACCACAGTTTTCCAGTTTCAACATAAATAGGAAACTACAGTTAATTGACACAGGAAATCAATTATCACAATATACCAAGGGAAGAAGGGGGAGCATGACGGTGAAGTACATGGGCACAAGGCTCATGCATTTCTTGAGTACATCCATCCATACTTCAGACTCTCAGCCTAACCTACTTCACAGGCTTGGTGCAATAATTAAAGGGGGGGAGAACATGTATGCTGCCCTGACCTCTTCGTGCAGCCCATGTTTGTCAGCAATCTCACCATACTCTTGAAAAGATAACACAGCAACATGCATGGTAAGCTGTATGTGAGCAGCTCCCCAGAGCCTATGCATGGCTTCTCAAAAGTAAGTCCCACTATGATCTTCCCACTATGGGAATAATTGTTGTGCAGCCTTAGTTAAATATATACTATTAAATACCATATTCTAGGTTGAAAAGCAGTAAGAATATGAAGTTTGTGATGCAATTATAGATTACCTGAGGGAACTTTTCAAAGAGATAAGCAATCATTTCCAAAGCAGACTCTCTTCCCGTCTCATATTCGTAACTATGGCAATAACAGAACAGTATGGTCAATGCCTTCAAGCTATGGAAGAAATTTCATAGTAATTGCACAATCCTATGTATGCGTACTCAGAAGTAAATTCCTGATGGGACTTACTCCCACGTGTGTTTAGGAGCTCCAGGTACTCCTAATTTAAGGCAACTACACAGCATGGCATGTGTACATATATTTTCACAAAACTTACTGCTTTTGCAAACACCTGGCCTTGAAGAATGCTCTTGTGTCTCTAATAGCTGCATGGGAAGGGCAAGGTAAATACATATGAGTGTTTCTCTCATCACTGGGATGTGAGATGCTATACATGGCAAGCCACTCTCTTCCTCCATACAACTATTATTGTCACAGCCCTCTGGGGATCAGATGTTGGCAACCCTTCCATTCTCTTCCCTTCAGCCAACAAATAGCTAGAAGAACTGCTTTTTAATATGCTTTTAAACCTTTTTTTTAAAAACAATACGTTTTTAACCTTTTTACAAAAAATGTCTTCAAAGCTTTTAAAAAATGTTTTTAAAGTTGTTTTGTTTTAATATATTTTAATATCTGTTTTTATGATGTTTTAAAGTGTTTCTAGTGCTTTTGTTTGCTGCCCTAGGAGCCTGCTGGGAGGAAGGGCAGGATATAAATCAATTAAATAAATAAATAAGAACAAGGCAAGCCTTGGATCCAAGCTGGAACCAAGCATACCTTCAGCGTTTCAAGAGTTGGACTGCACATACACCATGGAGGTATTTAAACAAGGTGGATGTGACAAACTTATACCCATTTTTCCTGTGTACCGGAGAAAGTTGTACTGTTTAAATGGAACTATTCATAGTGCACAGTGTCAAGCTTATGTGGAAGTCTCTACATGGGTTAAGGACCACAGCTCAGTAGAACAAATGCTGTGCATGCAGAAGGTCCCAGATTCAACTGTCAACCTCTCCAGTTTCAGGGATCAGAGAGCAGCAGATGTGAAAGACCTTAGCGACTCACTGCCAGTCAGAGTAGCCAATACAGAGTGGTATAGAGCAGCTTCCTATGTTCCTAATGTGACTATTTGTTCACATACAAGCAAAGAAATAACGCCAGCACAAACATGAGATAAAAATACAGAAACAATGGAGGGAATGTGCATTGTATAGGTGATATCATTGGCTTTAGATACATTACTGATGTGTTATTCTGAAGTCTTGGTCCTGCATGGGCCTATTTCTGCAAACAGCATAGGGTCAAAAGAATAGCGCCATTCTGATCAGAAGGAAAAGACCAGCTTTGCAGTTTTTTTCTTTTTTTCTGTTGAGAATGATATATACAACAATCTCTGTGCACTTACTTGAGCTGAGCAAAGATGTACTCAAGGTTGGCTTTCAAATTTTTACCAAGCGGATAATCAAGAATATATTTCAGATAAATCTGAGGGTGGGGGAGCAAACAAGAAACCATTTGTTAAAACTTTACAGTAACAGGAGATATAGTTGTGCTGTTCCCTGATAAAATGATTAATAAAATGAAACCTGGCAAAAACAGCTACTGTGATACAAGGTCAAAGGGGGGAGGGGGAATACAAACCTGTCTGCACTGGATTCGAACTTGCTCATTTTGCCCTGTGATGGCAAAGTCTGCAACCTTCTGCATGACACCATCCATTTCTGGAACTACATGTTTTCTGGATACAATTGCCTTTTAAAATGAGAACAAAAACCACAACTGAGACATCATTATTATGTTCTGTGCTCCTGTCAAATACAACTTAAAACTCATGTTTTTCATGGTTTGTTTTTTTGTTTTTGACTAGCTTTTTACACATCTTGAAACACTTTTGGGCAACCAGTAATTTCCCTGATGCAGAGGGCTGGCCTATAGTGGATTAAAAAGTCTTTGTATTTGTATCTATACATTTCTTTCTTTTTAATTTTAATTTGATTTGAGGAGAAAAGCCTGAGAAAATTACTATCATGGAAGGGTGTTACACAGTGAAAATAATTCATTTTTAGAAAGACACATCAGCATTACACATAGTATAAGGCAGTATTTATGTCCTCATCTAAAAATACTTTGTGCTGGAAACAGTGACACTGACTTTCAAGTACTTTTGCTCTTGCATCATTATTATCCTCTCTTTGTGCCTTTAGGCATCACTTGAAGACTAACGTAAGACAGACATGCCTTTCAGCAAGGAATCCATTGATGATATTACTACTGCTGCAGCTGCTTAGCCTTGGGTTTGTTTTATGCTTATTGTTCTAAATGACCGTGTTTCATGTTGATTGCTAGCCATCTTGGGAGTTCTATTTTTCAGATGAAAGGCAGGTAGATTACTAAAGAGCTAGCGAATTCCAATTCCTCATGATTCATCTTAAAAAGAAACACATCCAAGCCTTCTTCATACATAAAAAGCACAATCATCAGCTTTATATATGCTTTTATCTTTCATATGAAAAAATGGAGAGCTTTATTTCCATTTCAAGAAATAAGTCTTAAAAGACACTTTGTTACAGTGTCAACAATACCTTCAAGAGGCCAAAGGCAGTGGCTTGTCGTAATGAATCATAGATATCTTCTTCAGCATATCCAAGCAACACTTGTAGCTCTTTCTCTGTTATGTGACTCTTTGTATTCCTCACCAGCAGAGTTACACACTGTAATTAAAATCTAGAATTATGAACATGAATATTGCAGAATGTGCTACAAGATTCAGGGTCCTCAGAGATTTTGTGTATGGTCATCACCTCCCCACCCATTAGGGCCACAATCCAAAAGACACTTTCCCAGCAATAAGCCCTATTACAAAGAATGCAACTTACTTCACAAGACTCTACTGCATGCTCTGTTTAGAGAGCAGACAAGGCTGTGCTCAGTGTTCCCATTTAGAGGGCAGATTAGTGGAAGCCCCTTTTCTGTGGTAGCCCAACTTTATGGAATAGTTCGGATCTACTGCCAAATGAGACCCTCATATCCCATCTTTGTAGACTTTGTGGGGAAGGGAATATTAGGCTTTTTAACCATTCCTCTGTGGACTTTTATTTACTGCAGCTATGAATTCATTTTATGGACATATGGTTTTAAATGACTGCTTCACAATGGAATTATGGGTTGTATTCAACTAAGTCCTACTCAGAGTAGGGCCAATGAAATGAATGAGCCTAAGTTAGTCATGTCTATTAACTTCAAAGTGTCCACTCTGAGTAGGATTAGCGTTGAATACCACCCAATGCAATTTATTATAAACTATTTTGGGTCCTTAGAGTTAAGTGATCTGCCAGTTTTGCAAAAAAAAATTAAAAATATCAGCAAGGACAAATTTGTGCATGACTATCTCCTTTGCTACCAAGCATAGGTATAAGCATTTGTGCAGTATGGTTGTGAAATCATAGAATCCACATAGCAGTGGAACTTCTACACTATGTCTGGCCATTACAGAACTTATCTCTTCCCCATCCCCTCCCCCTTCCGTGTCCTAATTAGGCAGCTGTGTAGTTCCCAGCTTCTGTGAGGTGATAGCACTGGGGATCTGCAGTGGGTTATCACATCAGACAAAAAGCTGGAACTCTTCACATGGCCACTGCCTGGATAAAAGTCAAGAAAAAATGTTCAGTGAACAGCTCTTCAAAACTGTTTGCTAACATATGCAGATCTGAAAGGAGACAGAGGTGCCTTCTCTGTTACACCATTCATTCGTGTCATGCAGACAGAAGGATCTGGAAAAAGCACCCTGCAACATCCACAATGAACTATTCTTTTGGTTTCAACTTACTTTAAAACAATTCATGACCAAGTGAAAATTCTGGCCTTTAGCTGCTCCTGGCTTCGCAAAGTCTTTCAGCAGAAGGAAAAGTTGCTTGACTAGCTGTTCTATATTCTTATCTACTGCAGGTAGCGGAAATTTTAAAACCCACAGAAGAGACTGAAGAGCACCAGTGATCACCTGGGAGAGAATGAATGAATGAATGAATGAAAAGCTAGGTGAATCGTAAAGAAGTTTGATACCATCCAAATTCCTCAACTGGAACCCTTGGGTTTTGTCTCACGTGGGATGCCACGTTTCTCCAAGACTGCCACATGATCCATGCTTTGAGGCTCTGCTGTTTAATGCCACAATTTCAGCATACAGAAGAAAAATAAAGATGGATTATAGAGCAGCCTGGTGCTGAAATGCCATAAAAAGAAGTCCCAGACCTTAAGTCTGCCTTGCAGTCATGCCATCTGAGTGGCGATTCACATTGTTTCTGAGATCTGGTTTGGACAATCATTCAAGGATTCAAAAAACCATTGTTTATGAAGCCTAAATCAAGTGTCAATGCCAAATGCTCCTCCTTGTCCCTTCTCCTACCACACATCTGCTTCGGTGCAAAGACCATGGCTTGTATTAAACCAGAGTTTCCTGTTACATCTGAACCAGGGAACTCTGGCTTAACATCAGTTAACAAGCCAGTCTCAGTGTGCAACAGGAAGAGGAGGAATGAAGGGCGGAGCGCTCAGCCCTAAAACTTGTAAGCAGCATCATAACAATGTTTATGAAGTTTTGAATTGCCATCCAAACTAAGCCTATGTCCAAAATACAAATGGAAGTACATTGTGAATGGTGCATGTGCATTTCTCCATAATATACACAGTAGCAGGATCCAATCATTTTCTAATCACCATTATAATATGCAAATGCTGGAGGGAAATCCAACCATTTGAATGCACATGTACAATGCACTATTGCTGCACATCATGCGTTTTTCACTAGAATGCATGTACCTGAGTATAAGAGGTCAGTTGTGAAAGTCTTTAATTTAGTAATCTCCCTTAGTCCCAACTGTATAGAGCAGGGATGGGAACCTATGGCCCTCTAGATGTTGCTGTGATCCAAATTCCATCAGCCCCAGCCAGCATGGTCAATAGTCAGAGATGATGGGCACTGTAGTCCAACTTCATCTGGAGGACCACAGATTCCGCTTCCTGGTACACACAATGATTGTGGTTACCCAGCAGTGAGCTACAGTGCCTTTACAGGACATATTTTAAAGCAGTCATAGCCAGCATGGTGCCCTCCAGATGTTGGACTGCAACTCTCATCATCCCCAATTATTAGCCTTGTTGGCTGGGGCTGATGGAGTACAACATCTGGAAGACACCATGCTGGCTCCTGGTAAAAGCCTTTCTCTTGTTGACCATTGTACTGTACTGTCACTGAGTGTTTTTCCATCAAGTCTGAAAGTCTGGAAAGTTACAAGAAGTGTCTGGAGAAGCAGCCTTATCTGCTGTGCCTGGCCTGAGAGAGCAGACATCCAAGGCCAGTAGTTGTCATGGTAACGGTAGATAACAGCTTGGGAAAAGGTCTAACTGTTGATGTTAGAGTGCTGTCTGTGTCTTTCTTACTTCTGCTTTTGAAGAGGGAAGAAGGGGGAAGAAGGGGGGGAACTATGCCTTTGGCCGTAATGTCTTAGTAAAGACTCTTAAAACTTTCTCAAGCCTCTGTGAAGTTTCTTGCTCAACTGAACTCCAAAGTAACGTGCGCTGTCACGCAACAACGCTCACACATCAACAGGGTTATGGGCCCAGATCCACAGCGCGTTACACAGGAGTAAGTGGCTGGTCTGAACGGCAGACGGAGATCCAGAGGGCAGCTTGATTGATTGTGCCAGACAGAGGTGAGCAGAGATGACTGCTGTAAACATGTCTGGAGGCTTGCAGATGGAACGACTTACGGAAAAGAATTATGGCAGTTGGAAGCCAAGGATGCGTGCTTTCCTGATAAAAGAGGGTTTATGGGAAGCTATTGAAGGAACACCCCCTGCACCCCTTACAGCGGCCTGGGTACGGAATGATGAGAGGGCGCAGGCTTTTATTACTCTGGCTCTAGCAGACTCTCAACTGCTGCACGTGAGAGATGTTACAAACGCCAAACAGATGTGGGACGTGTTGGAGGCCCTTCATGTGCAACAGACCGTGGGATCTAGATTGTGTTTGGCACGGAAGCTGTACCAGATGCGCTTCACGGGTGAGTGCGAAATGAGTGAGCATCTCACGGAATTCAGACGTTTGTTTGCAGAGCTGACGGACTGAGGCGTCGAACACAGTGAACTTCAGAAGACCTATTTGATCCTGGCTTCACTCGATGGGAGTTGGAATAATTTTGTTATGGGAATTGAAGCCATGCCCGATGGGGGGCTCAATGTTGCGTTTATTGAGGAAAAGCTGAGCCAGGAATGGCAGCGGAGACAAGAGGCGAAGAAAAGTGCCGTGCCGAAGGAAGCAGTCGGAAGCAAGCAGGATTACAAGCAGGAGCAGCAGCAGCTAAAAGCTTGTTATGTCTGCGGAGCTCGTGGGCATCTTCAAAGAGACTGTGCAGTCAGGCGCAACTCCAGGGACGGAGGCTGGAAGCAGGGAAGTGTGAACTTTGTTTGTAAACAGAAGCCTCAAGGTTTGGGACAAATTGACTGGATTATTGACAGTGGTGCGTCCCATATATTAATCAAAGACAGGAGTTTGTTTTATTCGTCTACAGATGAGCAGGACTTTGTTCAACTAGCGGATGGATCGTGGAAAAATGTGGAGGCTCGAGGACTGGTGAGATTTGATAAGCTTGGAATACTGTCAGATTGTTTGTTTGTACCAGAACTGTCTCATAACATGTTGTCTGTGAGAAAACTGACCAGTTGTGGGTTTTCAGTGTTGTTTGACAGAGACAAATGTTATGTAATGAGGGGAAATCAAATGTGCTTGCAGGGAAGCCTGAATGATTCCCAGTTTGTAATAAAAAGCAGTCAAGCAGGGTGTGCTGTGTTAAACGCTGAGGCACAGACACATCAAGGCTGCGTCCATGAATGGCATCAGAGGCTGGGGCATGCAAACTTTGACACGATAAAGAAAACCCCAATGCATAGTGAAAACATGCGTTTGAAAGATTGTGGACAGTTAATGATGGATTGTGATGCTTGCCATAAAGCGAAAATGACAATTGCACCCATAAATCGGGAGGCTGAAAGGACCACATCAGCTCCCTATGAACTCATTCATGTTGATTTATCAGGGCCAATAAACACTTCACGAGGAGGTGCTAAGTATTTTCTGGTCATAGTAGATGATTTTTCGAGATACACTCATCTTTATTTGCTCAAGCATAAAAGTGAAGCTGAGCAGAAGCTGAAACTGTTCATTAAGAGAATTGAAACTCAACATGGCACCACGGTGGGGGCTATACGCTCAGACCAGGGAGGAGAATTCACGAGCAAAGCATTGAGTGACTTCCTTGAGAGTAAGGGAATAAACCAGAATTTCACAGCTCCGTTTAGCCCGTTTTCTAACGGGACTGCTGAGAGAAAAAACAGGGTGCTTCAGGAAGCAATGAGAGCCATGTTAATGGATTCCAGTTTAGGGAATTCTTTCTGAGGAGAGGCAATCATGTATGCGAATTACATTCACAACAGGGTGTTACACAGTGCACTTGGAATGTCACCTTATGAGAAACTCACTGGGAGAAAGCCGAAAGTGCAACACATTCAGAAATTTGGAGCTAGATGCTGGGTCCACATTCCACAGGGAAAAAGAAGGGGCAAACTTGCACCCAGAGCACAACAGGGATTTGTTCTGGGGTTTCAGAATGCATATTTCAGAGTGTGGATACCAGAAACACAGCAATTAGTTCTGAGCAGAAGCATTAAAGTCTCAGAAAAGCCTTGGGATCAAAGGCAAACAGTCATTCTTACAGGATCCGCTGACACACAAGCACAAACACAAGCACAAACATTTAAACCAAACCTTGACATAAAAGTGGATGGCACACAAATTCCACTTAGGGATGCATTAAATGAACTCATTTGTGGGAAACGGAGATCAAAGAAACGCAAGGCTGAGGAAATGGAATATCCTGCGCAGGCTGTACCAAGCACCAGCTCAAATGTGGGGGCTGGGAGAGCAGAAGCTCTAGTGCCTTTGAGACGTTCTGAGAGATCTAACATTGGAAAACCACCAGAAAGATTTACGGTGGGATTAATAACCAGTCCAGGGTTGCACAAAGAGGTTGAGATGGACCCTGAGACACTGTATCTGACTTGTGTGCAACCGAAATTTGATTGATAAAGTTTTAAAAATGTCCTGAAATGTCCTGAACTGGAAATGTATGATGCAATGTATTGAAATGCATTACTTTGTATTGTAGAAATGTATTATTGTTATTGTTGTAATGAATTACAGACATGATGGGAAAAGGGGGAATTGTTGACCATTGTACTGTACTGTCACTGAGTGTTTTTCCATCAAGTCTGAAAGTCTGGAAAGTTACAAGAAGTGTCTGGAGAAGCAGCCTTATCTGCTGTGCCTGGCCTGAGAGAGCAGACATCCAAGGCCAGTAGTTGTCATGGTAACGGTAGATAACAGCTTGGGAAAAGGTCTAACTGTTGATGTTAGAGTGCTGTCTGTGTCTTTCTTACTTTTGCTTTTGAAGAGGGAAGAAGGGGGAAGAAGGGGGAAGAAGGGGGGGAACTATGACTTTGGCCGTAATGTCTTAGTAAAGACTCTTAAAACTTTCTCAAGCCTCTGTGAAGTTTCTTGCTCAACTTAACTCCAAAGTAACGTGCGCTGTCACGCAACAACGCTCACACATCAACACCTCTACAGCCATGAGGGACAGAAACTTAGACTCAAATACAAACATACAGTCAAATGAGGCCACCAGTCTTAATGATCCAAACATCCAAGCAATCGGTATGCAAAAAGTGAAATTTCCTCCAATTCCTTAATATCTTAGTGGCAGGATAAAGAATCATGATCCAGGGTGAACTTTGTGATCTGTCTGCACTGCAGAAGTTGGAGCTGTTGCACTTTCAGAACCCTACCTTAACATCTGTAGACTGAAGGCAGTTGATAAGCAGCTGTACAAAAGGATCCAACATTTCCAAAATGTGATCATCTGAAGAATTTATTTTAGACCTCTTCAGACTCATGTGCAGCAGCTGTAATAGTAAAAACATTCTTGGCATTAATTGCACATACAAAAACAGGTAATTGTTCTGGAAAACAAAAGGGTTTACACAAAAACAAGGGCAACCTCATGTTCTAACAGAAAATATTAATGTTCTATGCAATTTCAGTGACATCTTGGAAATGCAGCACTGAAATTAAGAGGTGAGAGATTAAGAAAACAAAGGATCAGAGGCATGGGGTAAATGGGTGCAGAAAAACATTATCCCCACCCCTTAATCTCAACCCTATGCTGCTCACTCATGCGTACCTAAAAAAGGAAGCTTCCTACAGTCCTTGTGAGATATATGAGTGGTAAAGTAGCAAATCTTTACAAATTGGCTCAGTTCAGACATAGCACTAAACCACATTTTGGCACTACATGAAAAAACCATGTGCATGCATGCTTCCTTCTCTCCCCCATCCTTCACTCTGTGCCCTTTGATTCAATCACTCATTTCCGGTATAACTGCAAACATCTGAACTGGGCAAACCATAGTTTGCCCAATTCAGATGTAATTGCAAACAATGGGTTGTGTTTTTAAATTGTTTTTTGTGTTTTAAAATTTGTATATTTGTTCTTATTGTTTTTAATTGCTATAAACTGCCCAGAGAGCTTCAGCTATGGGGCGATATATAAATATAATAAATAAATAAACAAACAAACCTGGAAAGGAAAGAAGTCAGAACATGCAAGGGTTGGAAGAAGCGTATGAGCACAATACATGTTCCTAATCCTCCTAACCATGGCTTGGAGAACAAGCGGTCTTATGTCAGAATGACCCATTGTGTCAAACAATGAAGTAAAGAGGCACATAGCTGTCTTTCCTTATGAAGGGACGAAGGGCACAACTATAGCGGTCAGGGGGGTTATAATCGAATACTTCCGATCCCAATCAGGTTGGAAGAAACAAGAACTACTAAATGAACTAGAGCACAGTTATGCAATTTCTTGTAATATTCCTGCACCTAAGCATAAAGAAAAATGTTTTATTTTTATTTTTTTAAGCATATGGGGCACCTCTTACCCGTAGCCCTGATTCAACCAAGATGTGCATATTAGTCTTGCTGCTCACAGGTGCTTTTTGCCCTCCTCGAACTGGAGTTGGTGGAAGCAAGAGGCAGCTCTCTGGTTGCAAACGAGGATCTAGAGGAGCTGGAGCCTTAGTTCTGAAAACAGTTATGAAAATAAAATAAAATTTAAAACTAGAATTAAGGCCTTGGCAGACAGTTCCTCTGGGTCAAGAACAGACAGCACAGAGAGCGGCGGGGGGGGGGGGGAGAGAAACTGAACCAAAGCTTCCTGGATGGCCCTTAGAATGAAGTTAAACTGCTTACTTCAAAGTAATCCCAGTTACTTTAATGGCAGTCTTTAGACTAAGAAGCAATCCTGACAAATGGGCTCCACTTATTTCTGTGGGAAAACACATTTTTAAAAGCATCCAATACAGTCATTTGAGTAAACAAAAAGAAATCGGTCTTTGAGCAACTTTCTAGAAAAACTCACCTTGCTTTCTCTGTTAACAATGGTAGATTTTCACTAATCAACCCATGGCTGAGCAGAAGGATGGTTTCTGCAGTCATTGCTGTGTTCAATATCAGTCCAGACACAATGCGGCGTAACGTTTCATGCACCTTCCGAGACATCTTTAGGCTTGTAGTATTCTCTAAAATCTGCAAGTGAGCATTAGAAAACTCTCCATAAAATTGAAATCTTGAGTGCTACAGTTCCTTTTTAGACTGTACAACATTGCTATTAGAAAGGCTAAGTCCCTCCCCCCCCCATCCCTCTCTGTGTGACATGTTTGCAGTGGACACATTATTTGCTTCCATAGTCTGTAACATGCTCAAAGATCAGACCTGCCTTTATATAAGTAGGATAAACCCCATAAAAATGCTCTATTGTGTCAAAGACTGTCCCCTTCATTCTCCTTGCTTCACATTTTACTATTCTAAGAAACTCATTCTAGTGACTCAGTTCACTGAGTCACTGCCAAATACCTTTGCATTTTGCTTTGAATGAAACTGGCTACATATATTTATTTATTTATTAAACTTGTATACTGCCCCATACCCGAAGCTCTCTGGGCGGTTGACAATAACTATATCTTCTAGTGAGCATAGTCTAAGTCAAGGGTGTTTCCCTTCATCCCTGACCATTGGCCATGCTGGCTGGGGCTGATGGAAGCTGGAGTCTAGCTACATCTGGAGGGCCACTCGTTTTCCATAGGAGGTGGGCCATCACTGTGGGAAACAGTTCCACCTATCGTGCGAAGGCAAGAATGTTTTTGAAGTCAAGACTAGGGACGTCATGCCCCTCCCACTCTCCAGTTCATTCTTGCCTTCGTACGAACAAGATTGGAATTACACGTAGCATTTAGCTAAGTCTCGTATTTGTTTGTGTATTTGTTTTCAAATCCTTTTTTCTCTTTTGTGTTTAACCTACTGAGGGTCCCCTCAGAGACCGCGGCTGCGGGTCTCTTCATTTTTCCCCGAGCTATTCTTTTCAAGTTATTTTCTTTCCTTGACTGGGGGCTCCCTCTGAGACCGCGGCTGCGGCTCTCTTTTTGTTTTTGGCAGTTTTCGAGTCCCCCCTCCCCCCGGCTCTGTTGTATCCGTTGCCTGGGAGTTCCCTCAGTGACCGCGGCTGCGGTTATCTTGGTTTTGATCGTTTTGGAGCTTCCTCCCCCCCCCGGCTCTGTTGCCGCGGCTGCGGCTCTTCCGATCTCTGCGGGAGCTTGCAGCTGCGGCTTCTGCCGTTACCCCATCATACCTTTTTCCTCAGATCACCCTCGCTACGTGGCTTTAATTCCCACTGCGAAGGGCTTTGCAAACGGCGACGGCGGCTCTCTCGGCGGCGGCTGCCGCTTTTCCCTTACTGCCTGTTCCCTTCTGGGGATTCCTTTGAGCCGCTAGTGCGGTTTTCGGCCCCGCTGCTTCCCCTGCTAGTCTGTGCTGGACAGTCCTTCCCCCCACTCCGTCCCCAGACGGCCGCCATTGCTCCTTCTCCCTCAGCCTTTTTTGATCGTTTTTTCCCGCCCTTTTTTCCGGGTGCCATTTTTTGAAATTCAAAATTCCCGCCTTTTTTGTTACCATTTATTAACCATCGGATACCTCCCCTGCAGGCTATCTATCTGTATGTTTGTGTATATGTGCTGCTGACAAACTTACACAGGGCTGATTTACACACATTTTTACTGTGGCTGTAATCCTAGTGGCTGAATTATATTATCAAGGCTGGAGCTCCAATCCTAGTGGGCTGGATTGTATTATCAAGGCTGGAGCTTTAATCCTAGTGGCTGGATTACATTATCAAGGCTAGAGCTTTAATATCAGTGGCTGACTTGTATTAAATCTGATTTACATTGTATATCCTGCCCCCTCTGGGGCCGTGAACAAGCCAAAAACCCAGCCTACAGCACTAATCTGAGTGTGCCAACTCTAAAACAGCCTATATTATATTAACGCTGATACCTCAGTGCATTCTGCCCCCTCTGTGGCAGTGCATTTCGCCATCTGCCAGTGTATCCTACCCCCTCCGTGGTAGTACGCTGTGCCAGTTCGGGTCTTTACATCCTGCCCCCTCCGTGGCAGTGTACTGCACCCAGGTTTATATAAGATGGCAGAACAGCCAGGCATGTCACCATCAACACACATGGTGCCAGATCAGCCAGACATGCCACAATCAGCCAAGCCACAACATCCTAACACGTCTAAGACCAGACATGCCAAAGCACTGGCTAAGACAAAACATCTTTCCAGCCATAGTAAACCAAAGCGCCCTCGTTATGTCTCTGTACCAACCACAGCACAGACACACATAAGCGATATTTTCCATTCCCCGGCTGCTGCCTCTGACGAGGAAGAGTTTCTTGGCTTTCCCGCTCACTGTTCGCCTAACGAACCTACCTCTGGTTTACCGCCTCAAACATCTGTCCCAATAGTTCATCAGGCACACACATCTGCCACATCTGGTCTGCAGCTGTCTCCTGATTTCCTCTCCCAACTTCAAGCCATGCTGGCATTTTTCACCCAAATGCAGTCACTACCACAAGTTCCTGCCATACCCCCACTCAACATGGACCAACGTGCGTGCCATGAAGCTCATCCTTCCTGTTCACCAGATCCCTTTGATGTAGCCAGAGGCAGATGTACGGACGAAGCCTCGTATGCGGAGGAGTCAACTTTCACTGACCATGTTGAAGGAGACGACTGGAGCGACTATTCAGATCATGAGGAGGATACATCGTATCGCCTGTTTGATACCTCAGACTATCAGCCTCTAGCACGTAGGGTACTTCATACCCTTGGTCTCCAGACTGCGCCTTCAACTTCGTCCGCCCCAGCTATCAAAGGGGCCAAGGTCCTCAAATCCCCTGCACCTACTGAACACTACATCCCGGTGCCGGACCCAATTGCCAAATTAGCCTCCGAAGAATGGGCTCATCCACTCAAAGCCCGACGCTTCAAGAACCTGGCTGACAGATTGTACGCCCTAGCCCCAGACTTTGCCACCAAGTTAGATGTCCCTGGCATAGATGAACCAATCGCTCGCCTCGTTTCAAGATCTCTTTTGCCCAGGGAAGGGGAATCCCACCTAAAAGATACTACTGAGCGACGAATAGACTTCGCCCTCCGCAAGAATCACGAGGCCACTGCCTTAGCCATGCGTGCCTCCGCTTCAGCCTCCATATTCTCCAGAGCCTCTATGATGTGGATGGATGACCTTCTAGAGGATGCTAACCCTGATCCTGTCGCCTTCAGAAGAGCACTATCGAAATTACGTAAGACAGCAGCTTTTGTGGCCGATGCCACTTGGATGCCACTCAATTAGGGGCACGAGCCATGACGACTCAAATAGTCGCTCGTCGCACCCTCTGGCTTCGCCACTGGCAAGCTGATTCAGCGGCCAGACTGAACCTGTCCAAGGCTCCTTACTCCGGATGTCTACTCTTCGGCGAGGAAGCTCTAAAGGCAGTTCTGGTTGATCCAAAAGACGCCCAAAAACCAGTTCTGGCCACAGTCAAGAACATCGACCACAGGCCCTTCAGGCGACTTCCCTCCTTTCGTTCTAACCAGTCCTTTCGAGGAACGCGGCCAGGAGGACGAGGCCGCGACTTCAGACCCTATGACCCCAACGCATTCAGGGGCTCCTGGAACCGACGCTTCCAGGGCAGAGGTCAGTACCAAGGGCGCAGGGGCAACTCATCGTCCTCATATAGGGGAGGCCCTCGCCTACACAAGTAGTATTAACGCCCTCCCCATAGGTGGCAGATTACTTAATTTTGGAGATCGATGGCTGCGCCTTACTACGGTCTCCTGGATCAGGGACCTTTTCACTTATGGCTATACCATAGAGTTCTGGGCAACCCCATCAGACAGATTCCATCCGTCTCCTTGCCCAAGGGCACCAGCCAGGCACAACATCATACAGACAGCTATACATCACCTCTTGGACATAGCGGCAATAGAGCCAGTGCCCACAACTGAGAGGTCGGAAGGGGTGTACTCCCTCCTATTTGCTGTGCCAAAACGAGATTTATCTTGGAGGGCGGTATTGGACCTCAAGTTTGTCAACCGTTTTGTAACATACCGCAGGTTCAAAATGGAATCTCTCCATTCCATTACCGAGAGTCTGCATGAAGGAGACTTCCTGGCTTCTATCGACCTTAAGGAAGCGTATCTCCATGTGCCCATTTGCATAGCCCACAGAAAGTTTCTTCGGTTTGCCTTTGGCCACCAACATTTTCAATATAGAGCGATGCCATTTGGCCTCTCCTCTGCTCCAAGAGTATTTACCAAGGTGCTACTCATCCTAGTGGCTTACCTTCGGACCCAAGGGGTTCATATCTACCCATATTTGGATGATCTGCTAATACGGTCCAAGTCTGAAGAGCTGGCTCATCATCATTTAATGATCACCCTCAATGTTTTGCAGACCTACGGCTGGCTTGTCAACTTCGACAAAAGCCATCTCCAACCAACCCAACGCCTACTACATCTTGGGGCAATGTTGGACACCCTGCAGGCAATGGTCTTCCTGGCTCCAGATCGCATCACTGCCATCACAAGCATCGCAAGGTCCCTGATGCAACAAACATCTGCAGACGTCATGCTTCTCGCCAGAGCGCTCGGGATGTTTATCTCCACAATCCACATTGTGCCCTGGGCTCGAGCTCACACTCGGCCCCTTCAGTGGACTCTGTTGCCTTTTCAAAAAGACATTGCCAGCTCCAACCATCGCAAAGTTCGTTTGAGCCCCGCTCTGCGCCTCTCCTTCCGCTGGTGGACCAAGGTTCAACACCTCTCCAAGGGCACATCGTTCAGAGAACCCCGCAGAACCGTCGTGACCACAGACGCCAGCCTCATAGGTTGGGGAGCCCACTGCAACTCCCAGTATGTTCAGGGGGTTTGGCCCAACGCAGAGCAATCTCGAAGCATCAACTGGCTGGAACTAAAGGCTGTCCACTTGGCTCTATGTCATTTTCAGTCTCTGTTCCCTTTGCATCATGTGCTCATTCGAACAGACAACACGTGTGTAAAATCACATTTGAACAGACAGGGGGGCACCAGGTCTCGTCCTCTGCAGGACTTAGCCTCCCTCATCTTTGTCTGGGCAGAACAACATCTACAATCCCTGAAAGCAGAGCACCTCAGAGGGATTTGGAATGTGACAGCAGACTGGCTCAGCAGACAACAGGTCTTTCCGGGAGAATGGAAACTTCATCCAGCCATTTTCCATCGTCTCCAGTGTCGGTTCGGCGCCCTCTCAGTCGACCTGTTTGCTTCCAGTCACAATTGCCAGCTTCCAAGGTACTTTGCCCGATACCTGGACTCAACAGCAGAAGCAGTGGATGCTCTGACAACACCGTGGCCAGACGGTCTATTGTACGCCTTTCCTCCCATACCATTGTTAGCCAAAACCTTGAGGAAGGCGCGAACCGAAAGGGCACAGCTGGTTCTGATAGCACCATTTTGGCCACGCCGACCGTGGTTCTCAGATCTTCTGGCAATGTCAATGATGGATCCTTGGACACTTCCAGTAACGCCAGACCTCCTATCCCAGGGTCCAGTACTGCACCAGGACCCTACTTGGCTCAATCTAACAGCGTGGCGTTTGAACGGAGACATTTGAGGTCAGCTGGACTGTCTGACGCTGTGATTGATATTATTTTGGCCTCGAGAAGACCATCTACCACTCGCATTTATCAACATACCTGGGTGGCTTTCTCCAAGTGGTGTCAGTCCCACCACCACGATCCATCCCAGGCCAATGTGCACCAGGTGCTCCAATTTCTCCATAGTGGCTTTATGATGGGACTTCGACCCAACACTCTACGTCGACATGCGTCTACTCTGTCATCCATTCTCTCAGTGTCCTCTCCTGGAGATCATATTTCCTCACATCCGTTCATCAAACGTTTTTTGAGGGGAGTCGCACTACGCTCTCCGGCTGTTGTCCATCGGTTCCCCTCATGGAGTTTGCCGAAAGTTCTGCAGGCTTTGCAACGCCCTCCATTTGAACCCATCAGGACTGTGCCCCTACGTATACTGTCCTTCAAGGTCCTGTTTCTGATCACAATCACATCTGCCAGACGCGTTTCGGAGTTGGGCGCATTGTCTTCTGCTAGACACCTCTGCGTCTTCCATAAGGACTCTGTTGTGCTGAAGACTGATCCTTCCTTCCGTCCCAAGGTCGATTCAGTTTTTCATTGCAACCAGGACATTGTGTTGCCTTCCTTTTGCCCGGATCCTACCCATCCTCTTGAAAAGGCTTGGCATTCGTTAGATGTCCGGAGGGCTCTCAAGACCTACCTGTCTAGGACCCAAGAGATTCGACGAACGGAGTCTCTGTTTGTATCCTTTCATCCAAGGTCTATGCGGCATAAAGTATCCAATTCTACCTTATCCCGTTGGTTAAGGGCATGCATTACTTTAGCATATGAGTCCCTGAAGCTGTCAGTTCCAGCTAGTATAACGGCTCATTCTACCAGGTCAGCTGCCACCTCGGCTGCTTTTGCCACTAATGCTCCTGTTGCCGATATTTGTAGGGCTGCAGTCTGGTCTACCCCACACTCGTTTATAAGGCATTATAAAATTGATCGTTATGCCTCTGCTGATGCATCTTTTGGCAGACGAGTGTTGCAACAGGTTCTTAATGAGGATTAACATGTGGGTGGTCCCTCCCTATATGGGTTGCTTTGGTACATCCCACAGTGATGGCCCACCTCCTATGGAAAATGTACCATTGGTCTCACCTGAAAGGTGATTTTCATAGGAGTGGGCCATCACGACCCTCCCAGTTGGAGGATGACTAGAGATTTTATCAATGGGTTACATGTTATTGTTACGCTATTATATTTAAATGTAAGAGTGAAGTCAAGACTTTTAGTTCTGTTATGTTATGTAGTTATGTTAGAGTCATGTTGTTATGCATGTGACTATTATGTTATTTTCCTGGCGGGCCTGTTGGCCTTGTTCTTGTATTTTTAGATATCTCTTTTTAGACTCGCTACGAATGAACTGGAGAGTGGGAGGGGCATGACGTCCCTAGTCTTGACTTCAAAAACATTCTTGCCTTCGCACGATAGGTGGAACTATTTCCCACAGTGATGGCCCACTCCTATGAAAATCACCTTTCAGGTGAGACCAATGGTACATTTCCTGTCCCTATTTGGTGCTCCTTAGATGTTACCTTGGCTATGTAGAGCCACTGCAGCTTGTGTCCTTCCCGTACCACTTCCGAAATCCACAACAGCATGGGATTGCCAGTGATACTGCTCCTTCCTATCCCAGCATTACCCCAGTTTCCAGAAGTGGAGGTGCTGACATGAGAAGGAAAAGCACTGCATTCTACTCCAGTTTGATCTTGTATTTTAGGGTGCTTATTAGCATCTAGATACTAGATTGTCCAATAGGCCAAAATACGCCTGTATGGTAGATCCTTCTCCCAAATCATCTCTCCCTATCATTAAACAACTTTACGGCTAATGGACAGAGTGGCTGTTGCCTCTTAGTACTCATAACTTTAACCCCACCAACATGAAGCTTATTCACTGAAGGACAAGTTGGGTAAAGGGAACCATCTGGATGATTGCATAGGAAATACAGAAGTTATTTTGTTGTTTCTGGGTTGCAGCTGCCCACATGAGCCTTTTCCCTTTCATGAATTAGCCCAGCATGAAGTTAGCAGTACTGTTCCAGTGACAGCAGCTATACAGCATACATAGGAATTTTTATTGGGGTAGTGGCCCTCCTTGGGCTCGATTGGTGTGGAGGCTGCCAGTTGCCGATCTCTCTTCTGGAGAGAGAAGAATTAGATTCCCTTATCCGCAGAACACAACAAACTCAGGGATTCCACTGAAAATTAATTGTACCATCTTACCTCTTTTAATGGAAGAATAAGCTTAGCCACTTGGTCCTTCCCTATATACTTGGCAAGGATTTCATAAGAATCATAACTCTTGCTTCTGCGCGCCTCCATGACTTTGGAAACTATGCCTTTCACTTCCTTCTCCTCGGCAACTTCCCCAAACAGTTCATGATTGAAAATCTTTTCAGAAGACATGGGAGAAACAAGGAGAGTGTAATAGTAAGCAATAACAGAGCAACAGTTATATTCTGGCATCCATCATTTTAGACATAATCATCAAAAGTTCAATGCTTTAATCTGGTCCTTTCCCTCTTTAGGAGGATGGAACGAGCTCAGTTCTAGAGCATCTACTTTGCATACAGAAGGTCTCAGTACATTCTTTAGATAGGCCTGGGAGAAACTTCTGGCTGAAGCTTTGAGAACTGCTGCTAGTCTGTGCAGACAATACTGGGCTAGATGGACCAATGGTCTGACTCGGTATAAGGCAGCTTCCTACGTTCCCTTGAAGAAACAAAAGATCTGATAAAACTTGCAACTGGTCAAGGAGGAAGAGGACCTAGTATTACTTGGGCTCCCTCATTAAGATGATGGTTTTGCCTCCGGTCTTACCCAATCAGTAACAACCCTATCCCCATCCAGGTAATATGGGAAATGGAGTTGTCAAGTTCAAGACTGTCATGTCTCTGCAACAAGCTCTTTTTGCATTTGGCACTTTTCACATGCAGTACGCTTCCCTTAAAGAACTTACTTCTATTAGAAGTTCTATGCAGGGATCCAAGTCACCAACTTTAAGTCGATTACTGGCAAGGCTCTTCAGCAAGAGGTGGACAGTGAAAGTCAGCACATGGACCTAACACAAGCAAAAGAAATCAAGTGACTATAGCTGTTAATTGGAAGGGTAATTACTGAGAAAACACAGATACAGAAGTAGAATAAGATTCAGAAGATTGCTATAGTGCTTTCAGCAGTTTTTGTACCGTTACCTATTTAAATTAATCTTCTATATAATCCAGCATTTCCTCATACTTTCTGAGCTTGGGCCCAACCTCTTAACTGATTCGCCATGCTGTGCCAACCCACTCCCACCCATCATCTGCTGCACACTGGAGCCTTGGATGCAGCTGTGTGAATGCAGCCATCTACTCCAGATGGGGCCACAAATCTAACACTGGCATTAGAAAGGGGAATAAAACAAGGAACTTGTGATGCACAGGGAAACACAACGGACAAGAATGGAGCAATCACCTTCACAGTGTGAATCAATGAGCGCCATCTGCAAGAGGGCATTCAGCCCACCCATGTCTTGGCTGGTAAGGGAAAGAAGGATCCATCTCCCTAAGGAACTCTGTGCCCCCTTCCAGAGACCCACTTCCCTCCCTTCCCCACTATTTGAGAACCACTGACAGAATTTGTGCATGCTTCCTTGTTGAAAAAGCCTGCCTTCTAGTGGACAGAGAGGGCGAGCTGTCTGTATCTGGACCTCTGGGCAGCAATAAGCAGGAAGAACTGCAGTTCTAATGTATTTATTTGTTTAGAATGCATATTCACTAATAGGCAAAAAACCTTGCGGTTTAAGAATGTACCTTGCAACTGGTACAGATATTTCTATCAAACTTCAAAAAGCAGGGAAATTGGGCAGCTACGGTGAATGCACCAGGGGAGCAGGAGACAGGGCCTCCTCTCTGAGATATTGTACTGCCCTACAAATTTGTCAAAATGCAAACACAATTTGAGTTGGTCTTTCACAGTCCAATCCACCTCCTGTGTAGCTTGGAAAAATTTGGTAATGTGCCTCTAAGCATATGGTGAGTGGTGGCAACACCTGCCATCTCCAAAGATCTATACATATTTTTGTATGTTTGTGGTTCTTACTTTGCTTCTTTCCTGTGTTACTAATGTTTCTACAGAGAATCTAATCTAGAAATCTGTCAAATTTATTTTTATTAATTTCAAAGCCTTTTTATTGGTCAATGTCATATGATGGTGAAGACAGCCTTTTGTGTTTCAAACTAAAGGTTATGTTCTATTTCTATTTTGGGTGCATTAACAGTTGAATCTGAAACTGCAGTTTGATGTAAAATCAGACTGATTACAATATGTTGCTACTTCAGCAATGACTCTAGCTGTCGGAAAAAAGAGGATGCATGTTTTCAACCTACTATGTTTAAACCACTTCATTTAAGGCAAGGTGGACATGGTCAATTAAAAACATAGAACACAACTAGAATTTTGCTAGAATATATTTCACCTCCCACTGTTTTATCTTGTGCAAACTGAGACATTCCTGATCTCCACTGGAGACTATTCTGCAGAATAGACAGTGCCATTATTCCACTATTATTTTTGGAGTCTTTTTAGTGTAAATATTGCAAAATGTTGCTGTACTTCACATATTCACAGAAACAGAAACAAAAGAAAATGATTTTCTATAGGAAATGTCACTAAAATTGCAAAGTAAATCAGACATATTTAAAGTGACCATCTGAACTCTATCAACTGTCTTAATAATGTTGCTTCCTCCCCACTAAAACAAGATCAGCACAGCACGTCTTGTTTCTGTTCTTTGGGCTGATTGCAGGTGTTGCCACTCACCATATGCTCAGAGGCACGTTACCAAACATTTCCAAGCTACACAGGAAGTGGATTGGACTGTGAAAGACCAACCCAAATTGTGTTTGCATTTTGACACATTTGTAGGGCAGTACAATATCTCAGAGAGGTTAGATCTCCTGCTCCCCTGGTGCATTCACTACAGCTGCCCAATTTCCCTGCTTTTTAAAGTTTGATAGAAATATCTGTGGGCTATAGGTACGTTCTTAAACCACAAAGTTTTTTGCCTATTAGTGAATTTCTCTGCTTTTTAATCTGGGAGGTAAGAAACGGGATTCTGTGCAAATTTGCTGAAAATGGATTGATCATTTCACGCTTATTGAGTTCAGTGGGATTTACTCACCTGTAATCATGCTTAGGACAGGTGAAACAGACCACAAGGGATGGGGAGGGGAGGACGCAGAGGAGGGAGGGGAAGACGCAGAGGAGGGAAGGGAGGGTTGAGGGGAGGAGACCAGGCAGAAGAGGGAGGGGAGGAGAAGGGCAGGTTTGATCATTTGCATGTTTATTGAGTTCAGTGGGATTTACTCCCGTGCAATCATGCTTAGGATAGGTAAAACTGACTGGGGGGGGGAGGGAGGGAGAGGAAAGGGGAAGGAGAAAAGCAGGTCTGATCATTTGCATGCTTACTGAGTTCAATGGGATTTACTCCTATGCAATTATGGTTAGGATAGGTAAAACTGACCATGGGGTGGAGGAGGAAGAGGGGAGGGGAGAGGAGAGGGGAGGAGAAAGGGAGGACAGCAGAAGGAGGGGATTGGAGGAGGAGGGGCAAAGGAAGAGGGAGTGGAGGGCAGGTTTGATTATATGCATGATTACTGAGTTTCAGTGGTATTTACTCCCATGCAATTATGCTTAAGATAGGTAAAACTGACCACGGGGAGGAGGGGAGGGAGAGATTCGGTTGGTGGGCACTAGACAGAGGAGAAGCCCCTTTCCTTTCCAAAAGGAAAACATTGTGAACAGTATCATTGCTTTTCAGCGTTTCCCCCACCTTTTTATTCTTCAGCAGGCACATGTAGCCTCCCACCCAAATTTAAACCAAAGCTGTCCCTGACCACATACACACCAGACTGTTATTTCACTTTAGGTAATCATGGCTTCTCCCAAAGAATCCTGGGAAGTGTAGTTAGTGAAGGGTGCTGAGAGTTGCTAGGACATGCCCTGTTCCTCTCACAGAGCCTCAATCAGAGTGGCTGACTGTTAAACCACTCTGGCCACTGGAGCTCTGTCAGGGGAATAAGAGTCTCTTCTCACAACCCTTCATAAACTACACTTCCCACTATTCTCTGGGGGAAGCCATGACTGCCTCACGTGAAATCAAAGTCTGGTGTGGGTTTGGCACCCTGATTAGGCAAGCCCAGCAGCTGTGAATCTGGCTTTTAGAACATTGACAGTTGGTTCTTACTGAGCATGCCTGACATTATCATTGAGTTCAAGCCAAAATTTCTTAAATTAATTAAAAATCAGCCAGGCATTTTTTTTTAACTTTTAAACTGCAGAAGACGAAAGTCAGAGTATGGGGCAAGGTCAGTATCAGGAATACAGGTACTCTGTGAACATGGCTGATTTTTTAATTAATTTCAACAACTATGAGAACTCTGACAGAAAACAGTCCAAAAGGGGTCTGGGTTTTTTTCTCTCTTTTTAGATTTTGAACTCTTGATTCTCTCTGACTGTTTTGTGTATCAGCATGAAAATTTACAGAGTTGTTAAGCAAGAGTTTCTGAGTTCAGGACTATAAATTTTGTAAAGTTTTGTTTTCAAATGAGCTTATGGGAAGCATCAGAATGGCATGGGGGGTATTTTCAATTTAACATTGCAGAATGTGAAAAATCCACGCTGGCTATAGTATACAGCAACTCTCATGGCTGTATAATATCCTGCTTCATAGCCTCAAGAGGCTCTTAAAATGGTTTACACAAGATCCTTGCCACACAATCATGTTCAAGCAGAGCATCAGGAACCAAGGGTTGTACCCAATTAAATACCTGTGCGTGTGGAACAACAGAACTTCCCTTCCTCTCCTTACACTGTGTGGCTGACAAATCTGCTCTGAGGGTTCCCCCAACTCTCCAGGACAGATCTGGATGTCTGTGTGCAAGGAGTGCATATGGAAGGAGAAGTTCCGTTGTACTTGCAGAAGTCGTTTCATGCACGATAATTTAATTGGATGCAACCGATAAGCAACATGGCATCCATATGGTACCAGGATTATTCAGGCTGTGTTTCCTGCCCTTGTCCTTGGCCACCACCAACTAGGCAGGAGAGGCCATTGAGGGTCTCTGAAGCACGGGAGTTCAGCCCAGTGGCTAAAACATACTCAGCCCATAAATTTCTTGCCAGCCTGGTGTAGTGGTGTGAGTGCTGGACTACAACCTGGGAGACTAGGGTTCGAATCCCTACAAAGCCATGAAGCTCACTGGGTGACCTTGGGCCAGTCACTGCCTCTCAGCTTCAGAGGAAGGCAATGGTAAAACCCCCTCTGAATACCGCTTACCATGAAAAACCTATTCATAGGGTCGCCATAAGTCGGAATCGACTTGAAGGCAGTTCATCTCTGACCAAAAGTTAGAAGATTGGGGAAAAAAAAAAAAACTACCCCAGAACTTTACCTGGTAACCATGTACAAGGGTTGAATGCATCTCTTTTAGAATGTATTGCAGATACTGTGCCCCCAAAGCCTCAATTATTTTCATCAGAGTGTTGCGTGCAATATCCCGGATTTCCTGTGCTCTGTTCCTCAGAAGAGAGCAGACTTTCAGGAGGATACTGGAACCAATAATGGAGGGAAACACAAGAGGACCAAACAGAAGCTTAAGTAAGAGAAGCTGCTTCCCAACAAATGTATACAATATCCCTCTCTCCCTCCCCCCATCCAATTTACAATATAAAGTAGTTAACATTCACTAGAGAAGACTGCACATACCTTGGCAAATTCTCTTCCATGACATCTTGCGGAAGAGATTGCATCAGTTTGACCATTGCAAAAGCTAGTGGCACCCGAACTACCTCTTCATCATTCACAACCTTGGATTTCACAAGCTTGTGCTCTTCATCTCTTTTGACCTATAGGATGCAGAAACAAATCCTTCCCAAAGTTACTCAACAGCATTTCTGTCTGCTAGCTATTGTTAGATATTATTCTTACATCCATGCCCAGAGACAAATGCTACATTGGAGCTAGTGTGATGTCCTGGTTAGATTTGCTGGACGAGGAACACTAGTGGCACTGTAGTGAGGCAGAGCAGTGCATTGTTCTCCTGGCATAAGTGTTGCTGCTGCTGCTGTATATATGGACAGGGATGGGGCCACCAGATTGGCCAGTGGCAGTCCCACAGGGGCAACCATATAATCCTGATCTTGCCACTGTTCCACCTCAGTCCTATTTAGGTAAGCAGCAGCAATGTGGTGTCAGGAGGGTGGCGCCGTAACTCTGCCCCACCATAGGCACTGCTACTGACTAGCATCAGGGACAACCAGGTCTAAATCCCCACTCAGCCATGAAACTCACTGAGGGCCCCTGGGCCAGTCTCTGTCTCTTTCTTTGTCTGTCTAACCTACCTCTCCCAGGGTTGTTGGGAGGAGAAAGTGAGACCGGGGGAGGTCCATTGGCATAGCTCAATGGTAGAGAAAGATCCCAAATTCAATCCCTGACATCTCCAGGTGGGGCTGAGAAGCGGCCACTGTCTGAAACCCTAGAGAGGTCAGGGTAGCCAATACTAAGCTAGATAGATCAATGGTCTGATTTATAAAGCAGCCTCCTATACCTGGGCACTCCAAGGAAAGATACCATAAAAATGTAATGAATGACTGAATGTCAAACTGCCAGCAAAAATATTTTATGCTTCACACCGGCCAGTTGTCAGAAAGTTTGAGGCAAGGCCTAAGCTCAGGTAAACAAGTGTGTTGTTCGCTATTGCTTTCAATTTATACAGAAATACATACAGCAATTTACACAGGAATACAGAGAAGCGAAGAACTAGAGCTTGAAGCTACTGTTAAAGGCTGTTCTCCAGGTGCCCTACATTATGAAGAGTCAGCAGACGGCTACTAGTGGCATCCCAGCTATGAAATGCCCTCCCCAGAGAGGTTCATCTGGTGCCTTCTTTATGGTTATTTCAGCACCAAGCAAAGACTTTTTTAATAGTCTCGCAGGGTTTTTAAGGGCTTCTTTGAGGTTTTTAAAGACTTCTGAACTTTTGAACGATCTTCCTATTCTGTGAATAGGATTTTATACTGATTGATTGTATTGGTTTTGTTTGTAGCTGTTTGCTTTGCATCTGTATTTTGTCTTTATATAGTGTTTTATTTTTTGCTGTAAGCTGCCCTGAGAAACCTTGTTATGGGGACAGCACAGATGTGCCATAAACAAATACATAAAATAATGTTTGCATAAATGGGACTTCAAATAACAAACAGTACTGTGTAAGTATAGCTTATAGTATGAAAGGTTAATGTAAACTCATTTTATATAGTTAGAGGCATACAGAGCACCTCTTTGATATGTAGGACCACAACTGGCACAAATGGGATCTTTTCTTGCAATGCAAATGGGAGGTGCAGGGGACAAAATGTTAATGTCCCACCCTCACTCTGGATCTCAATCTGGATTGGTACGTTTACTTTTTCAAAGCCATTCGCACAATTGCTATTTGCATGAACAGTAACCTCTCTAGTTTGGGCCCCAGAATCAAGATACAATAAAGATGATTTAAAAACAAAACAAAACAAAACTGAAGTGTTAGAAATGCACCTTTGCAATGAAGCATTTGTGCAATTTGGGCAAGATATTGCCATTTACTGTTTCTTGAATATGATTTATCAAAAATTTCAACTCTTTCTTATTCCTGGGCAGGAAGGAAATTGGTCTTAGAGCTTTCCGGGAGCCCTCAGCTTCTTCTTTAACGGCATGACCAGGCAGAGGGCTGGGCTCCTTCTGTTCTCTGACATCCTCAGAAAGGTCCTTGGTGGTTTCTTGTTCTTCTCCATCACTAGGTTCCATCTCCATGGCTTCATTCTCTACTTCAGTTTCAACATCCATGACTTCTGCATCTGCTAGGCAGAATGGAAAGAAAAGGCTTTGATGTTTGCCAACTAAGAGACCTTTCTAGAATAAGACAGGCAATGCAACCTGCAACAAAATGTTGTAGTTTAAAGTGTTCCTGTTCAGGATTTTAGCAAGCCACAACTTCTTCCAGGAGACTCTATTTCATTCTCACCCCACTGTTAGGCAACACTTGGTGCACACTGAATAGGCTCAGTCCTCATTTGACTGTTTAGAGGGGGTCCCCCCACCACTTAGGAATCTTTTTCCTAAAGTTTTTCTGAACTTCTGCAAACCCCAGCCAATTGATACCCCCCTCTTGTGGTTGGATAGTACCCATTTCACTATGTAAAGATTCACACTCAGAGAGGAGTTCCCTATTAGTATACAGAAGAGATGGAGAACCTGTGGTCCTCCAGATATTGTTGGACTCCATCTACCATCAGCCACAGCTGGCATGGCCAATGGTCAGGGATGATGGGAGCTGCAGTCCAGCAACATTTGGAAGGCCAAAGATGCCCCATCGGTGTATAGTATGTCATTCACACTGACAGTTTGATGGCCAAACCTATGCTAAGGTCAAGTGGAAATGTATGGTTCAATCTTATCATCCACACTCTGTGTCTTAAGCCCCATGAGAAGTGAATGGGGCAAAACCATGGTTTATAACAACAAAACCATCTGGGCACATCATCAGAAACCAAAATATGTGCAAATCCCACCGAAACAAACTGAAGTTTTACAGGTTCAGATGTTTTCAGTGGATTCTGCCCCTTATATCTAAAAGATCTTCAATGTAACATGGCATTATCTCATTTCTGGAATTCTCCAAGCCATTAATCAAATGAGCTCCATAAATGCAAATAAGCTATTGCTCCACATTCTTCCTCTAATTGCATAGCTAAGACCACAGGAATGATTATGAAGATGAAGAACGGTCCTGCACAATGTATAGCGGTAATATGCAACACCTAAATGTGCTCTATGAAAGTACGTAAGGGTTCATATATATGACTGACCCAAGAAATCAAAGAACTTGTTTTGTTGGCAATAGTTTTAGAGACACATGAATGGACATTGCGCGACTCAAAAGTTGCTCCTCAGGACCCTCTATAATGTTACAGAAAATGACAATGAGTTGAACCTCACTATCCCTGTACAGCAGCCTTTCCCAGCCTAGTAACCTCCAGATGTCCTGGACTACAACTCCCATGAGTCCTAGTCAGCACAATTGCGCTGCCTGGAGTTCATGGGGTTGCAGTCTAGAACATCTGTGCTGGCTGGACTCAATGGGAGTTGTAGTCCAGGAATTCTGGAGGACACCAGGTTGGTGAAGACTGCTATACAATATTGCAAGGAGATCACCACTCAGATTCTGCAGCATATCTCTTTGGAGTGAGAAAATGTCGGCCCTGGCCCTGCTTTATCTACAACAGGTTTAGGACTGGGGGAATTATGAAGATATTCTAAACTAGAAACCCAGTAACTAACTTTTAAAATAGAAAGTAGAGGCAAAAAACAATAGGTCCTGTGTTTTGCCTACAAAGAGTAACCATAAACATTTACTGTGGGAAGCATAAATTTCCATGGGCTGGAGCCCACTCTACCAAACACAAGAATTAAAAGCTTACCTTCCTTTTGAATAATCTGAAGCTGTTTTTCAAGAGTTTCATAGTCAAAATGAAAAGCCTCCAGCACGATAACTAGCACACTGCCAAATATATATTTTTTTTGGGGGGGGGGGGAGAGAAACAAAGGTATATAAATTTAAAAAAAACCTCCTACTTTTCAGATTGTGAAGACTGGATAAAAGGACACAAAAAACCACTTTGTACTTTTCGGAAGAATTCATTGGTCATCTACACTGCATACATACTTTGAATTAAAGTTAATTTAATGCACATATGGCTTGCGGTGCCTGCACACTGCACAAGCAAAAAAGAGTTTAGACATGCTGAAAACCAGATAAATATGTGACCTCTTCAATTTGCAGTGCAACAATTACATTTGATCACTTTCCCACTTCTCTGTCGTTGCACAATACTTGAACTATATGACTGTGCAAGCAGGCAAACACCAAACACCCCGCTATAGGCAAAGGCATGATTTAAAAAAACAAAAAAAAAAAGTGACAGCTAAACAATGCTCCCTCCACATTGCATTGGACAGCCATATTACCACAATATAATCTAATCATTTTATTCCAGGAGTACAGGAACAAAACAAGCTTAGTGGTAAAGCACATGCTTTGCATGCAAAATATCCCAGGTTCAATCCTTAGCATCTAAGCTAACATTTGGCACACCACGTCATGCAAACCTGGAATCATGGTTAAGATCTCTCCTCCTTAACCACGATCTGTAACCAAAGTTTGTCCTATAGTTACAAGTTGTGATTAAGGAGGCAAGACCTTAACCACAATCCTGGGTTTGGATGACATGTTTGGCTTAACTGCCATCCCAGGGTGATTTAAAAAGCCTGGGGAGAAGCAAAGCCAGTGTGAGCTACTCTTTGGGAACCAGCGTGTTTGTGAGACCATGATAAGCCATACTCTGTTTTACTGTAGTGCGTGAACCAAACCAGCATTGACAACAGTGGTCTAGATGGACCAATGGTCTGACTCAGTATAAGGCAGTTTCCAAATACAATAATATAGGAAATAGTACAGAGACAGCCCAAGGCAAAATTGAGCCAGGTGGCATAGCGCTTAGAGTGTCAGACTAGGATGTGGGAGACCAGGGTTCAAATCCCTATTCAGCCATGAAGCTTACTGGGTACCTTGGGCCAGTCATTGTCTCTCAATCTAACCTACCACACAGGGCTGGTGAGAAGATAAAATTGGGAACGGAGAGAAGCATGTACACCACCTTGAGCTCCTTAGGGGAAAGATGGGATATATATGCAATCTATATAAATAAAAATGTAAGCCCTGAATTTGTCACACTGCAGTTCATGGCCCAACAGGCAGGTGGTGCTGTGAACTATATTGCAGCAGTAGAGGAGGGAGGAGGCAGAGAGGAGCAGCTCAGGCAAGCCATGGAGGAACATTTCAGAAAGGCTGGTCTAAAAGGGAAGGGGGGGGGCTTAGCCAGCTCTAAAGGGGAGGGAGGAAAGAGGGGGCTTAGCCACTTCTAAACAGCAAGGGGGAAGTGAAGGGGAGGCTTAGCCATGTCTAAACCCCACACACTAACTCATTAGACCTGCGGTAGGGAACCTTTTTTTTGCTCCCATCCTGGGCCAATTCTGATAGGTATCAATCATGTGATATTACAGTTATGTCACATGATTTACACTGGGGTTGTTCTGCCCACCTTGTAAGGTTGGCCCACAGGATGAGAGCAAAAATGTTCCCCACCCCTGGTTTAATGAGTTTGTCTACGGGTACAGGAACTGGTGAAGGGTTGGAAGCAGGGTTGTAGGCAGGGTTGGTGAGTAATGCACACAGGGGCAGAGCCCCTAGTAATAAAATATAAATAAATAAATGTGTCATAGGCAATGGATAGGATCCAAAGAACTGCTCAACTAGCTCTGCATACCTAAAGGGGGTTGGGCTGTTTCTTGAACAGCAGCTTCATAGGCTGTATGGGAAACCTTTGAAATACAGGATACTTTCAAAAAGCAAAGTGTGATATAACATGGGGGTCTGCTGTTCAAAGAATGCAAGCAAAACATCCCTCTGGATATGCCCAAACCTAAAGTAGTTCTTTGAGACCTGGCCAACATGAATTAAAATTGATCAGAACATAATGCTATCTTTTAATGCAAACACAGCCCCAAAGCTCCCACTAACACAGTTAGCAAAAGCTCTGTAAAAATGACAGCTCTAAAATCTTTAACAGATATAACTATCATTCTGTGTGAATTTCCTTACTGATGCTATCAACATGAAGTGACTGACACTGCAAACACATGCAAGGCTACACAGAAGTAAGTCCCACTGTGCTCCTGGGTAAACATGCACAGAACTACAGCCTAATCCTTAAAATGAATATTTACTGTACCTGACACCCAGTTTTTGATTGATCTGTCCAGTCTGCAAGACGTGTATGAAATGCTTCAAATGATAGAGATACGCTGACCAAGAAAGATGTCTGCAAACAGCTCCTACCATTTCAACTGAAGCAGTTATCATATTTTCGTGCTAAGGAATAGAAAACAAGACTCTAGTTTTTCCATTTTTGAGCAATACACAAACCTTGCCTAAACTAACAAAGCATATGGAAGTTAGACAGAGGTTCTAAAACTTCCCCAACACTCCCTGAAATCCTGGTAAAAAAGTAACAACACTCAATTAAGGAGAAGATCTGTAAGACTGCCATGCTGAAAAGCACACCCACCCTAAACTGTTTCACATTCTGAATATCCTAAGTGAGCAAAACGCTTGGCAACATTCAGGAACCTACCAGAGGTTTTCTTTGGCTCATCATTAAAAATCCAGAAATTACATTATGTGTGGTGTAGCAGTTAGAGCTGCGGTCAGCCAATGTGATACCATCCAGATATTGTTGGCCTACAATTTCCATCAGCTCCAGCCAACGTGAACAATTATCAGGAGTGTTGGAAATTGTAGAACCGCAACCACAATGGCTAGCCTTACCGTTAGACTAAAACTAGGGAGCTCTGGGTTAGAGTCCCCACTCAGCCGTAAAGCTCAATGGGTGACCTTGGGCAAATCACATTCTTTTCAGGCTAACCTACTTCACAAGGTTGTTGTAAAACTAAAATTCTTCTAAATAAATAAAAGGGGAGCACCTTTCTTGAGCTCCTTCAAGGAACAGCAGGATATGAGTAAATGTGTAAATAAATATAATATAAAAAATATGCAGGGATAAAATAAAGGAAAGCTCTGCAAAGCTCAGTTCCCAAAAATGGCCACACACTGTTCCTTCTTTAAAAAGATAGCTCTAAATAAGAACCTAAACAAACATTTTAAGTAAGTATTATCAAGTGTAGCACACTGAGACATTCTCTGCAGGGGAGGTACTTAATTGAAAAAATAATCTCAACTCTAAGAATTATGGAAGGGGTTAGAGATCTGCTAACAATAGCTCTAAAGTACACTCTTGTTTTCAAAGTCTTCTCTGCTTATGAAAAGGGAAATCATCCTGTCCTAGAAATCAGATACACTGTTTGTAGAAATAGTTCACTACAGGCAATGAAATAAAGGTGGTTCCCACCATTACATGTTAAAAGCTCACCTTAAGCATTTTCTCATCAAAAATAGTAGTAGTTGCATAAGGCATAATGTAATTCTGAAGAGATTTGGAAGACACTGCAATTTTGTCTTCAGCTAGTTGCTTAGCCAATTTCTTCAGGGCTCGCGCCCTTCTGTGGATCTAAGAAAGATAACGAAAACAGCCTTGGTTTGTTGTAAGTGCGCATTCATTTTTAAATATATGAGCCTAGTAAAGTTTGGGTGTCATAAGCCATTAAAATCATCACCAGTTCTTAACAGACTGGAGAGAAAAAACAATTTCTGATAAAGGTTCTTGTTTTCTGTCTCTCACACAGAATATCTTCAGGATAATTACTCCACAATCCATTTCTGTCTCTATTCTTCAAAGTGATGCTTTGAAGAAGAGACAATACATTTCAATTAAATATGAACAATTCTGAGCTGTTGATTTTTTTTTGAAGCAAACATTAACAGTAAGCCTTAAGCACATGTTAGAATATTGTAAATGACATTAAATCAACACACACACAGCTATTATTCTCACAATGATCAACAACTGGCTACTGAAAAACAAGGCAAAAACTTCACAGATATAACCTACTTTGTTCTGTGAGTGAATATTTAAGTGATAATTATTACCATCTTCCCACTATCACAGATAACTAAAAGGTTCATCAGGAGGAACAGCATTGCCTTTTACCTGAATATGCTTCATATTTTCAAAGAAGTCCATCTCTGGATCATGCAAGTCAGTCAGCTGGACCAAGTCCTGAAACTCTGGGTGCTTTGAAAATGCTCGTATCAAGCTGGAGAGTAATGATGTGTAATCCTGCTGAATGCTCTGACAGAAGCAAGTAACAAGAAGCCAAGGGAAATGTAATAGTGTATGGCTTAAATTTTCTTTTAATATAATTGTTATTTTATTCCTTTTTTAGAAATATATTGAGCAAGAACATCAAAAATACAAAAATATCAGCATGATGCCTTTGAAAGTATTTTCTAGCAAATTAAAGTTCAGCATTGTTTTTTATTGGAACTTTCTCCCTTAGGATGAGACCAACATCAACAAACATTAAATATCCCTAAATGGGTCTTTATTTAGAACAGGCTCTGGCTCCAAACCTCTCTATTTGGCCTTCAAGACTCTGATCAGGCCAACAGATGCTCCACCTGTATTAGCATTCTGCCAGCTCTTGAAGACGCATCTGTTCACACAGACATTCCCTTTATCTCTTGAACAGAGTCTGTTTGTATGGGATTATTTTATGGTATATTTGAATTACGGTCAGTAACTAATTTTTATAATTTGTAAACCACTTAGAGGCCTATTTTGGCATTAAGCAGTATATAAATTAATAACAGGGAGCTCAGCTTTTTACCTCAGTCTTGCTCTTTAGCCCTTTTCTCAAAGCTTCTAGAAGAGTGTGCTGAATTATTTCCTTGTATTCATCTTCTGTGTGATCGATTTCAGCAAACAGGTTAATAACAGCATTCAGGCAGAGGATAGCGCTGTCACTTAGAGACATCTCTCCTAACTGAAGAAAGAAAGATATAGCACCTGGGATTACAAGAGATAGCCCTGAAATAATAAATTAAAAATACCCCAAAATATGCATGAATACAGTAGTCAATAAACATAAACCAGCCCCCTAGCAAAAACACAAAACAGCTGCAATGGGAGTAACATCCCAGACCGCTTTAATCATCTTCAAGCCATGAGTAAGAAGTAAAATCTGAATGTAACAAACATCACTATGAATCTATCACAAACATATTTTTCCCACTACAAAAAAAAATACTTTTGCTATTTTACAGCTGGCAACAACAACCGATGTCCTTACCATCTTCTCAAACACAGCCAAAATCCACACAAACAGGGCTCTTCCGCCCCCTTTGCAAACCCAAAACACTGCCAAAAAAAGCCTCTCCTGAGCATCAGGAACCCTCAAGGAAAGGCCAGAGATGTAGCATATAGGAGTACAGGGGAGGGGGGGAGATTTGGTGCACAAGCAGAGCTCCCAAAAGCTGCCTCACCCCAATTTTCGACTATTTCCCCCTACTTCTGTAGCTCCCCACACAACATCCCAGGCTTTTCCCAAGAATACCCTGGTCCTCAGGAAGAGCTTTTCAGGGCACAAAGTGAGTTGCAGTAGAGAGAAGAGGGTGGGAAGGCTCTGTTGCTCAACTGACTGTCTGTTCACATAACTTTCGATACAGCCTATTAGGTCTGTGGTGTTGTCTTTTTTGTGTGTGTTTTGTGGCATCCACCACTGGGCAATCACCATCAACTTCCTCCTAGAGGTAGGATGACATTACTCCCTGGCTCTTCCTTACCCTTTGCAAGATTCTTTAAGCTACTGCTCAGTGATAGGCTTGCAGTCCTCTAGAGATATATGCTGGTATGGATATTTCCCTATGAAGTATCCCAAAGGTAATTATAATGTTTGCCTAAAGAAGCTTATGGCTCTTTTGCCAAGAGGCGTAACTTCCTTGGAGGTTTCTTTTGGGTTCAAAAGGCATTTATAAATATATAATAATTTTACCAAAAAGTAAATCAATAAAACAGTGGGAATTCTAATCCAATGGACAGTGCAAGGAGAAAGATAGGCAACTACATGCATTTGTTCCCAAAATGATCAAAAGAATAATAAAAAAGGGAATACATTTCCAAGAGCACTATTAAGGGCAGATATTTTCCAGGTGGGTATGGCTCACCTGTATGGTGTAGAAGCAGTTATGCATAACTGGAACAAGGTAGCTGACATCCACCATTTTCATTGCCTTGATATGAGAAGTGATGGCTTGGAATGCTGACAAGCGGATGTCAAAATTGATATCATCAAGATGTCGTAGATCAAAAGCATTCAGCTAAAATGAACAAAAGGTTTATTTAATGAAGTTATTAAAATGATGTCAAAAACTTCTTAAAAATCTTAAGCAAATCAGAAGAAATGTTACATACCTTAACTGTATCTGTAATATATTTCAGGTTACTCTCCAAATCTGATAAAGTCTAAAAAAAATGAAAAGGTCATTAAAAGGGCATATTTAAACTCAGAACTACTTCACACATTACGTTTTTCTTAAGACTAGTATCACTCCCAAATAGAAAAAAGCAGGTACAGCAACGTACACTGTTAATCACAATGAATACACAAGCAACCAAAGAGACAACTCATCATCCATCACATATATTAGGATATACACATTGCCTACACTTTTTCCAACATGGAACTAATCTTTATCAAAAATGTTATCTGTAAAGTGATAGAGTATGTTTCTATTCTGATATATTATTTATTAATTAAATTTATATCCCACCCTTCCTCCCAGAAGCAGCCCAGGGCGGCAAGCAAAACACTAAAAACACTGTAAAACATCTTAAAAATACTTTAAAATATATTAAAACAGAACATCTTTAAAAACATATTTTAAAAAAGCTTTGTATTTATGTTAAAGGTATAAAATATATATAACCAAGTGTAAACAGTTGCTCCCTCCATTAAATACAATCATATATATGTTCATTTTTTAAAAAATTAATTACTGTGTGCACCCTCACTCATCTTTTTTCCAAGCTAATAATCCTAAACTTCTTGACATTTTCATCCATCATCACATTAGTTGAACTTTTCTTTGTACATTCTCCAGCTTGACATTATTTTTTTTTAAATGGAACAACCAGAACAGCCCACACTGTTCGAAATGTGGATGCACCACCCATTTGTTATAGTGTACCACACTTTGCACTTATATGACCAGAATCTCACCAATAATTTCACTATCCAATACTAAAAGGGACGTGGGAAGGGAAAGGGCCTCTTAAAGCATTGCAGAGAGAGCTGGGAGCAGGAAGACCTTCAACTCTTTTATGTTCCCAGTGACATCATCAGGAGCATGGCAGGGCCCAATCTTGAAATAGGAGCTCAAAACAAACCATTATGGGTCAAATTCACATCAGGACAAAAATAATTCCCTCCCCCAAACTGAGCAATCACTAATAAAAATACTGTAAATGTGCTACTATGCAATACCTCAAAAACTGTGCAGAGTGTTTGACGAGACAATTTGTTCTGAACAACAGAAAACAATTTTGCCAGTGGTTTGAGGAAATTTGCTGGATTCAGGCAATGCTTCAGTAGATTTTGTACCGTTTCTAGGATGTCAATCTCTGTATCCTGAAATAGATAAATTGTGAAGAACTATAAAATGCCTATTAAACACACACACACACTATAGAATTCCTCACAGTGAAAAATAGCATAATGCAATCCTTTATAAATCTGCACTGCTTGGTCCCTAGCCTTTAGATATTGGATCAAAGTGGCTTATGCGGGCCACTCCTTAGGATACTTAAATCTTCTTTGGAAGGATGCTTTTACTAGCTCCTGGTCAAAAACTTTTCACGATAAACTGAATTTGTTGGGCTTTTCATTGGATTTTCTTTCCACAACCGAGTCCAAGATGGCAAAACAGATTATTGGAGATCGGATTAAAGATACTGATCTTCAATACTCCATGTCAAATGCTTGTAAATCTTGCTCACCTATGCACTTAGATCTGAGATTTGCATTTCCTAACCATGCAGCATATCTGGAAGACTTGACCATCCCCAAATATCGCCATGCTTTCTCCAGAGCTAGGTTTAACTGCCTCTCCTCTGCAATATTGGAAGGTCGTTATCAAGATGTACCCTATGTAAATCGGTTATGCCCCTGTAGGAACGCTGATGCTGAATCACTGGCCCATGTTTTCTTTGTTTGTAACTTTTATAACGACGAACACTCCAGATTCTTACACCCTATTATGGAAAGCTTTATAAATCTCAGAGATATCAAGCAAGATGTAGATGAAAGTACACCAGTCAATAAAACAACTAACTTTCTTATTTCCACTGTGCAAAATACTTGGAAAAACAATTCTGCATATTATTTAGGCATTAAGCATCTAGCTGTGTATAGAATATACCATAGTTTAACATAACATGAATGAGCCTGAGCAAGTCCCAGCAAGCCTTAAGCTTGCGGCTCCCTCTACCCTCTCTTCCTCCCCTGTAGGCATAAGGAGCTCAAAAGGTTATTTTTCCACTTTTGCTTAATCACAATGTGTATCAGAACCATGGTTGCAACTTGGCTTGTTTCAGTCAAATCATAGTTAACATAAACCACAGTTTGTCAGTTTAGGTGAAAACAACGAACAACAGTTAAGCAGAAGTTGAAGGTTTTTAACTCCTCCTCCTGGCTACAGAGGAGAGGGGAATGTGCAAGTCTGAGGTTCACTCTGGCATGGTCACATTGCCCTAAACTATGGTTTAGCTCAGGGATAGAAACCTATGACCCCCCATATGTTGTTGGACTCCAACTCCCATCATCCCTAACCACTGGCCAAGCTGGCTGGGGCTGATGGTAGCTGGAGTCCAACAACATATGGAGAGAACAGGCTTCACATCCTTGGCTTAATCAGACATTCCAATGTGGTGAGTGGCTTGCATAAGCACCCTCATCAAGATCATAGGTTAGCTGACTTCCGGGAAGGGTTGCTTTGCCTGTGCTGCCTCTGAGACGAGCTCTTGTCTCAGAAGAAGCTTTTTCAGCTTTAAAATCAGTCACAACGCTCTTTTTGACTGATAAAGATTTTCTCCCGGTCAGGGAGAAACGTGAGATTAACCACAAAGCCTGTTTTTGTGGGGAAGACTGGATTTCATTTATTTATGAGAGAAGGTTCAAACTGCAATGCCGGACGGACTTTCATCAAGCTCTTGCTGATTACAGCGACACGTTTATCTTTTCTTTAAAGAAAAACGGACTTCAACAGGCAGATAAGGATCCTTCTTTCTATTTTCTTTTTTTACTTGGTTTAAATTGGTGTAGCAAAAAAGAGATTTGTCAATGAATCAGCTGTGAAGAATTTCTAGGTGAGTTTTTGGCTTTTCTCTTTCACTAACGAAATTAAGGAGGAAAGAAATCGAAAAAGCTTATCTTTGTTTTTATCGCAAAAAGCTGTCCTGGAGGTGCATTCTAAAGATACCAACGGAAGAGGGATTTCTATTTCGAGGAGGGGGGAACAAAAACATTTTTTTTGGTCTATTTTATTTTGACGAATCTGCTTATTCACGACGCCACTAACTGATTTGATGTTGGGAACTAAGTTTGTTTTTGTATTCCTGAATACATAGAGATAAGGCAGGCTGTATTGTCTACACTGATATAAGCAAGCCTGGAACATTAACCCAATTGTGGCTGAAATAATTTTTGTTTCTGTGGTTTTAAGAAAGACAACCAGGAAAGTGATTGAGACCATGGAAGAAATTATGTTTCAGAAAATAATGGGTGAGATTGAGATAACGAAACAAACCCTGAGACAGGGTAGACAGGAGATGAAAATTGAATTTAACAAAATGACGCAGGAGCTTAAAGAAACAATGCATTTTGTGAGAGAGGAGTTTGATGGGATAGGAAAGCTACAAGCCCTGGAGATTGGAACAAATGTGAAATTGGAAAAAGATTTGGAGTTTATGGATGTTAGAAATAAAGTTTACTGTTTGGAATTCAACGTTGTCTCTGAAGAAATTAATGAAGATTTTGGTTGTAAAGTTATCAATGTCTTGGATAATTTTCTGGACTGGAATGATGTGATGGAGTTTGACATAGAAAAAATCTATGGAGTTGGCTACAGATATGTGACAGTGGAGAAACTCTTAAGAAATGAGCCAGTGCATTTTGTAAAAAAGAAGAACAAAGATATGACTTTGCAGCAATATTTCAGCAACATATTCAGAATTCTTGACTGGAATGATGTGATGGGGCTTGACATAGAAAAAAGTTATGGAATTAACTACAAATATGTGACAGAGCAGAGATGTACCCAGAGCAGAGATGTGACTTTACAACAATATTTCAACAACATATTCAGAATTGATGGCAAGGACATATTTGTGATGGGGGAAATTCCCATCAGACTCTTGTTATATGACTATGGCTATGACAGCAAGATCATCATGGGATACTGATAATGGATGAATGGATACTGAAACCACTGGATTTAACAGGACTATTGAAAATGGAAGATGGAATTAATATTGATAATGGAAGAATGGTTATGGAAATTATTGGACTTAACAGATTTGACGAGATGGATTAATTGATATGTTTACTTGGACTATGGCTATGACAACAAGATTATTATGGGATACTGATAACGGAAGAATGGCTACTGAAATTATTGGACTTAACAGGATTATTGAAGATGGAAGATGGAATTAATATAGATAATGGAAGAATGGCTATTGAAATTATTGGGCCTAATAGATTTGAATTAGATGGATTAAGCGATATGTTTATTTGGAGAAAAATTGAAAGATATATCTCTCAAGGAATTGAAACCTCTCTTGGACTTTTTGTGGAAAGAATAAAATAATGTTTATGAGATTTGATGATTAATTAAGATAACTACTGGAGGAAAGTGATTTTATAATATAATTTTAGAGATAGGATTGTTATATATTGTAGACCTATAACTGATCTGCGACAAATCGGAAGTCAACATTTTATTTTATTGTTTGGTTGTTTTTGTTTTGTTTTGTTTCTTGTCTTTAAGAACATAAAGAACATAAGAAGAGCCTGCTGGATCAGGCCAGTGGCCCATCTAGTCCAGCATCCTGTTCTCACAGTGGCCAACCAGGTGCCTGGGGGAAGCCCGCAAGCAGGACCCGAGTGCAAGAACACTCTCCCCTCCTGAGGCTTCCAGCAACTGGTTTTCAGAAGCATGCTGCCTCTGACTAGGGTGGCAGAGCACAGCCATCACAGCTAGTAGCCATTGATAGCCCTGTCCTCCATGAATTTGTCTAATCTTCTTTTAAAGCCATCCAAGCTGGTGGCCATTACTGCATCTTGTGGGAGCAAATTCCATAGTTTAACTATGCGCTGAGTAAAGAAGTACTTCCTTTTGTCTGTCCTGAATCTTCCAACATTCAGCTTCTTTGAATGTCCACGAGTTCTAGTATTATGAGAGAGGGAGAAGAACTTTTCTCTATCCACTTTCTCAATGCCATGCATAATTTTATACACTTCTATCATGTCTCCTCTGACCCGCCTTTTCTCTAAACTAAAAAGCCCCAAATGCTGCAACCTTTCCTCGTAAGGGAGTCGCTCCATCCCCTTGATCATTCTGGTTGCCCTCTTCTGAACCTTTTCCAACTCTATAATATCCTTTTTGAGATGAGGCGACCAGAACTGTACACAGTATTCCAAATGCGGCCGCACCATAGATTTATACAACGGCATTATGATATCAGCTGTTTTATTTTCAATACCTTTCCTAATTATCGCTAGCATGGAATTTGCCTTTTCCACAGCTGCCGCACACTGGGTCGACATTTTCATCGTGCTGTCCACTACAACCCCGAGGTCTCTCTCCTGGTCGGTCACCGCCAGTTCACACCCCATGAGCGTATATGTGAAATTAAGATTTTTTGCTCCAATATGCATAATTTTACACTTGTTTATATTGAATTGCATTTGCCATTTTTCTGCCCATTCACTCAGTTTGGAGAGGTCTTTTTGGAGCTCTTCGCAATCCCTTTTTGTTTTAACAACCCTGAACAATTTAGTGTCATCAGCAAACTTGGCCACTTCACTGCTCACTCCTAATTCTAGGTCATTAATGAACAAGTTGAAAAGTACAGGTCCCAATACCGATCCTTGAGGGACTCCACTTTCTACAGCCCTCCATTGGGAGAACTGTCCATTGATTCCTACTCTCTGCTTTCTGCTTCTTAACCAATTCCTTATCCACAAGAGGACCTCTCCTCTTATTCCATGACTGCTAAGCTTCCTCAGAAGCCTTTGGTGAGGTACCTTGTCAAACGCTTTTTGAAAGTCTAAGTACACGATGTCCACTGGATCACCTCTATCTATATGCTTGTTGACACTCTCAAAGAATTCTAATAGGTTACTGAGACAGGACTTTCCCTTGCAGAAGCCGTGCTGGCTCTGCTTCAGCAAGGCTTGTTCTTCTATGTGCTTAGTTAATCTATCTTTAATAATACTTTCTACCAGTTTTCCAGGGACAGAAGTTAAGCTAACTGGCCTGTAATTTCCGGGATCCCCTCTGGATCCCTTTTTGAAGATTGGCGTTACATTTGCCACTTTCCAGTCCTCAGGCACGGAGGAGGACCCAAGGGACAAGTTACATATTTTAGTTAGCAGATCAGCATTTTCACATTTGAGTTCTTTGAGAACTCTCGGGTGGATGCCATCCGGGCCCGGTGATTTGTCAGTTTTTATATTGTCCATTAAGCCTAGAACTTCCTCTCTCGTTACCACTATTTGTCTCAGTTCCTCAGAATCCCTTCCTGCAAATGTTAGTTCAGGTTCAGGGATCTGCCCTATATCTTCCACTGTGAAGACAGATGCAAAGAATTCATTTAGCTTCTCTGCAATCTCCTTATCGTTCTTTAGTACACCTTTGACTCCCTTATCATCCAAGGGTCCAATCGTCTCCCTAGATGGTCTCCTGCTTTGAATGTATTTATAGAATTTTTTGTTGTTGGTTTTTATGTTCTTAGCAATGTGCTCCTCAAATTCTTTTTTAGCATCCCTTATTGTCTTCTTGCATTTCTTTTGCCAGAGTTTGTGTTCTTTTTTATTTTCTTCATTCGGACAAGACTTCCATTTTTTGAAGGAAGACTTTTTGCCTCTAAGAGCTTCCTTGACTTTGCTCGTTAACCATGCTGGCATCTTCTTGGCCCTGGCGGTACCTTTTCTGATCTGCGGTATGCACTCCAGTTGAGCTTCTAATATAGTGTTTTTAAACAACTTCCAAGCATTTTCGAGTGATGTGACCCTCTGGACTTTGTTTTCCAGCTTTCTTTTTACCAATCCCCTCATTTTTGTGAAGTTTCCTCTTTTGAAGTCAAATGTGACCGTGTTGGATTTTCTTGGCAATTGGCCAGTTACATGTATGTTTAATTTAATAGCACTGTGGTCACTGCTCCCAATCGGTTCAACAACACTTACATCTCGCACCAGGTCCCGGTCCCCACTGAGGATTAAGTCCAGGGTTGCCGTCCCTCTGGTCGGTTCCATGACCAACTGGTCTAGGGAATAGTCATTTAGAATATCTAGAAACTTTGCTTCTTTGTCATGACTGGAACACATATGCAGCCAGTCTATGTCCGGGTAGCTGAAGTCACCCATTACTACCACATTTCCTAGTTTGGATGCTTCCTCAATTTCATATCTCATCTCAAGGTCTCCCTGAGCATTTTGATCAGGGGGACGATAGATCGTTCCCAGTATTAAGTCCCTCCTGGGGCATGGTATCACCACCCACAACGATTCTGTGGAGGAGTCTGCCTCTTTTGGGGTTTCGAGCTTGCTGGATTCAATGCCTTCTTTCACGTATAGAGCGACTCCGCCACCAATACATCCTTCCCTGCCCTTCCGATATAGTTTATAACCAGGGATAACCGTATCCCACTGGTTTTCTCCATTCCACCAGGTCTCCGTTATGCTCACTATATCAATGCTCTCCTCTAAGACCAAGCACTCCAGTTCTCCCATCTTGGTTCGCAGGCTCCTAGCATTAGCGTACAGGCACTTGTAAGCAGTGTCTCTCTTCAAGTGTCTTTGGCACTTGTGGTTAGGCCTGTGGTAATTTTGCTCTTCTGAATTTATATCCTGTGCCCCTGCTCTCACAATGCCTACTTCTAGGCCTACCCCTTTTAAAATTTCATCATTTCTTTGGTTTTTATCCCAGGGGGGAGGTTTATTCCGAACCGGACCTTTCTCAGCTCCTGTCGGGTTTCCCCCCTCAGTCAGTTTAAAAGCTGCTCTGCCACCTTTTTAATTTTAAGTGCCAGCAGTCTGGTTCCATTCTGGTTCAAGTGGAGCCCGTCCCTTTTGTACAGGCCCGGCTTGTCCCAAAATGTTCCCCAGTGCCTAACAAATCCAAACCCTTCCACCCGACACCATCGTCTCATCCACGCATTGAGACTGCGAAGCTGGGCCTGTCTGGCTAGTCCTGCGCGTGGAACCGGTAGCATTTCAGAGAAAGCCACCTTGGAGGTCCTGGCTTTCAGCATCCTACCTAGCAACCTAAATTTTGCTTCCAGGACCTCACGGCTGCATTTCCCCATGTCGTTGGTGCCAACGTGCACCACGACCACTGACTCCTTCCCAGCACTGTCTACCAAACTATCTAAACGACGGGCGATATCCGCAACCTTCGCACCAGGCAGGCAAAACACCTTGCGGTCTACACGCCCATCACACACCCCACTGTCTATGTTCCTAATGATCGAATCACCCACTACAAGGATCCCTCCACCCCCTGGAGATATATCCTCGGCACAAGAGGATAGCTGCTCATCCCCCAAGGAATGGGTCCCTTCTAAATTTTCTTTGAAAATTTGAATAAAAATTAATGATAAAAAAAAAAGATCATAGGTTAGCTGAGACTTGAACCATCTTCAAACATATTTTAACCACTTAATTGTACTTCCTATTTTTTTCAGAAAAAAGTTTAAAAATATCAAAGACACAGCAGATGAAATTTAATAATACTGGTCCAAACTATTAGCAGCAGATCACAACAATCTGGAAAATTATTTTTAATCTGGAAATTATTTCTCCAGAAAAACAATCCAACTTGGAAAAAAATATTTTCCACAGGCAGAAACAGCAAAACTTACCTGCATAATGTTACTCTGGTGGAGGAAAGGGAGGAGGAGACCAACAAGGATGGAACTCTGACTCTTGTCCTTTATAAACTTGCTAATTCTATATACAATAGAAGCAAGAGGTTAGCCTTGTGCTGATATACCCGCTACTACAACATTATGATTCAATTGCCTATACAAGTTTTTTTGTTAATGTAAACTTTTGCTGGTGCTCTGCTTACAAACAGACATAAGAATGCACTAATAAAATGAATGCACTAATAAAAACTGTGAAGTGTAACAGGTTAGTACTTTTATTGCTTCAAAAGTTTGTCTCTAGTCACTAAGGACCACTCTATTTATCTATGTATGTGTGTTTAGTAGACTGGCTGTGGAAGCCACTCAAACTCAAGCAAACTTCCTAAGGAAAGGAATTCCAGATCTGAGAAGCAGCTGCTAAGAGTAATAATCTAATTGGTTCTGGTATGTAGTGGCTGTCACCAATAGTGCCATTCTTTATCAGAACGGGCCAATTAAGGCACAGTGGGACTTAACTGTAAGTCCAGATAGCGGACTTATCATTCTATGTAGAAAGATCTCTGGGCTTACACTAACTTGCATTTACAGGGAGAAAATAGCACATAAAGAGGGAGTATAAACTTCTTCAATGCAATAACCTTTTCTAGCAGTGAGTTATTTATCGTGGGAATCAGAGCAATCACATAATTGGGTCCACACACCATTTCATACACATAAACATGGACAACTGCAAGTCCAAGTATAAGAAATTTATGTATATTAAATTTGGAAAACCAAATGTATGAATTAAGAGTTCACAATCCCCAGCATAGAAAGGATCAAAAGATTCTTGCCTGAAACCCTAGAGAGCTGCTGGCAGTCAGAGATGAGAATACTGGGCTAGATGGACAAAAAATCTGATCTGGTATAAGGTAGATGATGGGATGCAGGGAGGAGGCTGTATATGAGCTATATGGAGCCAAGAAATGTATATTCAGAAGCCTCCTATGCCCAGAAAATAATAGTTTCCAGGATGTGCTCACATCAAAAAATAGGGCAGACTCCACTTGGCCTCCCCTGAAGCTTCAGCTTCTAGTAGGTGGTATTTATTATTTGATTTATATCCTGCCCTTCCTCCCAGCAAGAGCTTTATGCTGATAGACCTATTCAGTTGTTTAATTTTCTTTTTGAAATGAGCCAGTCGTTCTTGTGATTATTGTTGTACTGTTTTATGTTACTATATGTGGTGCACTGCCTTGAGATTTTGTGTGAATGGGTGGTATATAAATATTTTCATAATTATGAAAAATAATAAAATACAGCACACTTCATTTAATGGGCCCTTAATAAATCTGTACTGTAAGAAACCACTTACTTTGAAAGAATGTTCAGTTCTTTGCTGACTTGTGCTCTATATGTTTTCTTCTTCATCTTGTCCACATTGAACATAGTTTTGCTGAGATACTGAAGGACTGCAGGTACATGGGGGAGTATCAGCCTCACACCCATGGTGAGAACATCTGCAATGGAGGCAGTAAGATTGTTGATATATTCTTTGAATGGTAAGCAATGTGAAAAGCCACCTCAAGCACCCCAAACAGAAAAACTGAAGAACAACATCTGAGTCCCTAACAAAGAGTGTAGCAGCAGAGGCCCGGAGTTATTTAAAATTTATAACCCACCTTTTTGCATGCAGTACTCTAAACAGGTTAACAGTAATATTATTAAAAATGCAATGGGTTGAACCCAGAGAAAAGTGAAGCAAGTGAAGCAGTCTTGCCTCCCTCCAGCAGCCCCCAATGAGTCTCTCCTGAGGGTGGAGGGACCCTTCTGATGGGATGTGGCTCTGGGGAGAGGGTATTCCTGAATATCTAGCAGAGGCCATTTCCATGAGCCAAAAGCTCACTTTTAATTTTTTTTAAAAAGGTTCCACCTGATGATGGTAGGACATCAAAGAGTTGATATAATATTTTCATATTATATTTTATATTAAAAGGTCTATGTGACCTCTTGATGGCAGTTTTGGGCCTGACCTAATGAAGCAGGAGTTTATATCCACCAATAATAACCCATATGATAGCGAAATAATCAAAATTTGCTTGACAGTCAGACAAAGCTGATGGCTGCTGAGAGATATCACCTTTGAAGTTCCTTTGTAAGCAATCTGCATTGAAACCGCTTGCAAAATGGACTGCAAAGGCAAGCCCCTTTCAAGTTGTCACCTGTCCTGCTTAACAGATGGGTGCCCCTACCCACCTGTCAAAATTGGCCCATGGGTGGAGGGAGGGGGAAGGAACCAGCCAGTTCGCTGGATCCAGTTCCTCATCCCTGGTCTACAGCATAGGTAGCCAACATGATGCCCTACAGATTTTGAAATCCAACCCCCATCACCCTCAGCCTGCACAGCCAATCACCAGGAATGATGAGAGTTGCAGCCAAACAACCACTTTGGCTCCCCCCGATCTACAGAGCACAAACATGATGCATAATTTGGTAAGTGTGCTGAAAACATTTTTGTTCATAGATTAGTTTCCAATCCTACCACACAAGCAAACTGAACATTGAGTTTTGAAAATATTCACTCGCAATAAACTCAGATGCCTAATCATTCTTACCTGTCATTTCATCAGTGTCTATAAAGACACAGTCCGTCACAGTTAAGCTGTGAAAATGGTCCTGCGGCTCAAAGTCAAGAGTGTTTAGAAGATTGTCAACTATGTCCATGACAGCACCAGCTGTTGCCTCACACAAGCTTTTGGCCGAGAACAGAGCAAACACATTGGATAATATATCATATTCTGGATGTCCTGGTTTCTGTTTGGCCAGCAAAGGGAAATACCTGCGATAAAGCCAACATACCGGTAAAATTTAATCAGCTATATTCAGCTAAATGATCAGTGTTAAAATCAGAATGAAGGCCACTAACAGACAAGGGCCTAAGTCAATGATCCAGAAAATGCTAGAGAAAAAAGAAGCTGAAATCTCAAAATTAAATTCACCATTTTACAAACTAGTCACCTGTCAATGACCCATAAACTAGGAAACAGCAGTACCTCATACACCCAAGGAGGGACAGCATTGCCTGATTCTAGACCTGTAGCACCCTCAGATACATCCTTTTACTAAAGGCAGTCTCAACTAAAGCAAAACAGTGATTGTTGAACCTTATGTACTAGAAGGATGACGAAGTGGACCCCATACTTCCTCATGAGTGGTTCTAGACTGACTTGCTCAGGAGATAAAGGACTCTGTGGGAAAAGGTGATTTCTCTTGCACCACAACACTAAGAGCTAAGCCAGGGACTTCTGCCTCCGTTACCAGAATCCTTTGGGTGGTGTCGTTTCCTTGCATAAGCCCTATGGTTCTCGATGATAAATATCTTAAACCAAAGAGCTAGGAAGGTTTTTACAATAGTGGAGTACCTCCAGTCCACGGGTCTAATTAGGCCCGGAAATTGTCCTAATTTGATCTGCAAGGCTGTTTTCCCCAAACTACATCATAGATAAAGATAGGTGTGACAGGGAAAAACACAGTTGCAAGGAAACAATCAGGACCTTAAAGAGCACTCCAAATTATTCCTTGGCAAGCAAGGTCTGCTGACAACAAGCCCCTTTGAAGCTCTTAATTTGCAGGCACCGTTTGGACATCTTCCAAAGTGGTTTATGGGGGTTGTCAGAGGTCAGGATTCTACCTGCTGGCTGAATATAATTCCCCAACCTTGCTTTATAAAATCACCTCAATGTTGTTTAGGTTTTAGATGCATTTCTTAACTCCATCTTTTGCAACAAGTGAAAAGAAGCAACTCAAAGGCCTTATCCAACACATGAAAGGCCTTGTCCTACACAGATATAAGCTTTAAGATCTTCTGAATGTCAGAACAGTGCCAAACCCTTGCCTAAGGACGTCCAAGCTTGGGGGTCAAAGCTGGACAGGATTCACATTTGTTCTCTATTAAATCATGTATTTATTTATTTATTTAATATTTGATTTATATCCCGCCCTTCAGGGAGGCAACGTATTGACTTCTAGCTGCACGCAGGTTGTAAGAAACATGATCCTTAACTGTATGTCATGCCTTGCTACTGTGAAGCTGTACCCAATAAAGCTGCATTCAGCCTTTTCTCCAACCCTGTGCCCTGTATGTGTTTCCTTCTCCTTACTTAGCTTTCCTCCAGCTTGTGGGCACAAAAGCAGTCTTAAGCAGACAGATAAAAGGAGATAAATGCTTTTAGAAAATTTGAAGGATCTTTCCATAAGCTCATAGTATGAACACACCATTTCACCTTTCATATATATATATGTCATAAACCGCCCTGTCATAAACCGCCCTGTTCAGATCTTGCAAGTTCAGGTCTGTGGCTTCCTTTATGGAATCAATCCATCTGTTGTTTGGCCTTCCTCTTTTTCTACTCCCAAAGTATGATAACCTCAGTTTCATATATATTAATTCATACAATATATATGAAACTGAGGTTATCATACTTTGGGAGTAGAAAAAGAGGAAGGCCAAACAAAAGATGGATTGATTTCATAAAGGAAGCCACAGACCTGAACTTACAAGATCTGAACAGGGCAGTTTATGACAGAAGCTATTGAAGGTCGCTGATTCAGAGCAGGCCCTGACAAAATTATAACTCCTGCAGGCAGATCCTGTATATATTTAGCTATTGAGACTTATGGAATTCAACAGGGTTAACTTCCCAAGCAAGTGTATACAAAAGTCTGCAGAATCCCTCCCAAGATTTGGAGCTACTATCAATCTTAGATCCAGTTTCACGACTTACTACTAATGGATTGTTAGATGAACAAGGTACAATAGAAGCCCATCCACTAGTTTTCATAGGAACACATTCACACATTTCCTACTACACGGGCTTTGCTTCTAGAAAAAAAGATCAAGAAGGTGAAGGGTATACTGATGCAGAAAAATGTGCACAGCCATGGTTTGATTCCATATAATCATCTCTGCTGATTTGTCAACAAGGAATCTAAACAAATCTTAAGCCAACATGGAAGGGGCAGCAGACATCATTTGTCCTTTGGGAGGGAGAGTGTGGAGGAGACTAGCAATGACAAAATCAGGGCTTTCTTCAGTTGGACTGCTCCTCACAAGAGGGACAACTTTACATTGTATATCAATTATTTCTTGTAATATTTTAAAATTGTAAACCACCTAGAGTGTCTTGGCAGAAAGGTGGTATATAAATTCAATAAATAAATAAATAAATTCATAGGGTCGCCATAAGTCGTATCTGACTTGAAGGCACTTAACAAAAACTTGTTAAATAAATGTGTGCTTATCACTGTTCCTGTGTATAGAATCTCTACAAACAGCTACCAAACTTTCAGGACAGTTGGGCTATAATTTGATTTAAAGCACAGCTCACATACACACATACGTACATTTCTGAGTGAGTATGTATCTATTCATATTTACACACACACACACACACACACACCACACACACACCACACACACACCACACACACACCACACACACACCACACACACACACACAAAACACCCTTCCTCCCAGTAGGAGCCCAGTGTAGAGTAGCTGTGCAGCAAAGTCATATAGTAATTCTTTGCTTCACTAAGAAGAGAGTAAGTTACCTGGGGCTTTTGCTCCATATGTGAATGATTTTGAGTAAAAGAGTAGGAGAATATTGACTCTCCGAGGCCAGCCTGAGGATCTGAGGAAACAAAACAGAGTAAGATAAAAGCAGGGCAATCAGGGCAAAATACTGAGGCTGCCTTGGCACAGATGTTTGCAAAGGAAAAAGCATTAGCATAATAATGATTTGCTTCTGAAAGAACAATGTACTGCTTGACCCTTGCAGAGCTATGAGCTAAGCCAAGGGACTTCCACTCCCACAAACATCAAGGACAAACTGCTACTGATGAGTAGAGTCAAGAATATTGCTATTACCCTCCAAAACGATGGGAGTCTAGCATTAATTTTCAAGGGACAGTCCCCAAGTACCAGAGAGAGGTAGAGCACTGAAGAAAGCAGGCTATGTCACATACTTAGATGAGGTGAACCAACACAAGCTCACAGGAGGCTTCTTTCTAGCTTTATCTAAAAAGGAGAGGCATCCAATACACTTGCTTTATGTTTCATATTTCTGTGAGGCTTGACTACAGAGTTACTGCAGTATAGCTGGACAACAGCTTCTGTAACTTTTAAGATTGTTGTGGCATGAAGGACCTCCTGTCTTGAATGACTGATCTATTCCCACTCCCTTGGGGGTCAGTCAGTAGGTATACCTGCCATGGTATCCATACTGCCACACTACAAGGTGCTTCAGCACCTTGGACAGCTCCTTCAAAGTCCAAACTAAAAACTGGAGCAGATTCCACTGCCTCAATGTCATGGAGACACCAGCAGCCACTGCTGGCAAATAATGTAGCAAAGAGAGGGGGATAGTGGGTGAAACTCAGTGCCATACATTCTCCCAGTAACAATGTGGCAACTCTAGCTGACTTGGAAATATGTATACCTCATCCAAACGAAAATGAAATGCTATTATTTTTACATTTGCCAACAATAAACATGACGTCATCCTCATGTTTTGTGAGGATGATATAGGCAAGAGCCATTAGTCAACACAATTAGTGTCGTTTATCAAAGGACAAAAACAGTTTACATTGTACTTTGATTACATTGGTATGTTTTTGGACCATAGCTTGAGCTGGTTCATCAATACATAATAAAATTGGATGCCTTGTTCTTAGCATTCTCTCTCCGCCTTCTCCCCAAATCCCACGTTTACTCCAAAGAAAATCATTTCTGCAATTTAGGAAGATACTAGACAACACTGAGACATGCATCTAAGGAAACAAGCAACTTTGCAACTTCACACTGCCCTTACCTGGGGCCAAACCACCGCATGAAAAACTGCATCAATCTCTTCCACACTAAAGCTGTAAGTTTCAAAATCAGAGAAAAAATCTGCTATAAGTTTAAGTCCAAGTCGCCTCAAATTTTTTAATGGATTAATCCATTTCAGCTGAATCTGTAAAACAAATCATAACAATCCTATGTCTTTTTTAAAAAAAGCAAAACATTTGCAGGGCAGTTATTTTTCACCACATTTTTTTAATTCATTCACTGGGCCTAGTTACTGAAGGTGACCTCTCAAATGCAAGCAGCACCCACGTTTCAGCACTGCCTCTGTCAGGGATATGCTAATGCTGCACGTGTTTGGGATGACACTTCAGGGATGGAGCTACTATATTTAACATTGCAGCACTACATCCACTGGATGTTGTACCACTGAGGCTTTATAGAAACCTCCTCAGTGAGGGCTAGAACATGTCAGTCAGCTCTAAATTAGCTCCCTCAGCAGAGGATATTCTTAAAAATAACATTAAATATTGCACAGCAAATAAAAGGGTTTGAGATCTGTTTGCATAGCATAGAAGAGAAATACAGGCACGCTGGAGAGAATGAGGCTATATACCCCAATTAATTAATTGATTGATTGATTGATTTATATCCCGCCCTTCCTCCCAGTAGGACCCCAGGGTGGCAATTAGGCAGAGTGAGGTGGCTGGAAGTGCAGAGCAACAGCAAGGTGTTGGGAGGATACAGTTGCATGTGCCACATTGCCTGCCCTCAGCCCCCTAAGCTAACCAGTTGCTCTCAGGTGCGTGCTGGAGGATGATGTCTCATCATCAATATAAAACTGCCAGCCCAGTAGGTTTCTATACGTGAAAATGGGGGGAGGGGGAATCTTAACTTCATGCAGCAAAGTGTCTTCAGCGAGCCAGCCAAGAAAAACAAATTCTATCCCTTATGAGAACTGCAGGAAACAGTAACCCTGTACCACCATTTATAACTATATGAAGTTGACGTTTAACACAGATGGCAGTATTAGTCTACAATAAATGACTAATGTATTGAGCAAAGTATCTAGTAGAATATAAATAGGTTTCTCACAGTCTTTAAGTGGCATTTATCTCCTCACTAGATAATGAAGTGTTAAATTAAGTTTAACAAACGACAACACTGAAAAATATTTGTGAAGCTAGGAGTTACTGAATTACAGTTTTTTGTCTCAAAGAGTTACTGAATAACTTCATGTACAAAGCTAATTGCCATGGGCATCAGTAACACTGAAGTCAAAATCATTACTTTTCTCTCCATCTAAATGTCTGCATGTCCAACGTAGGGCAATATTTGCAGTTCAGAGCTTGCACTGTGAACTTTCTGGCTACTGCTGCAACAGTGAGAGGGCCTGGTTTGCATGTCACATTGAACCATAGTTGAAAATAAACTACAATTTTATGTGAGCAAGAAGCATGTGGGTGCAAATTATTCAAAATGTGGATGCAGAATTATTCAAAAAGTTCCCCTGGCACTCTTCCCCTACTCCTACTGCTGCCAAGCTGTGGCTGAAACAAACCAGAGTCTGACTTGTTGCATTGTCCAAACCCGGGTTCAGTGTTTGTTTCTCTCCAAACAAATCACAAGCAGTAAGGCCAAAACAAACCTTGGTTACTTGACCATGAACCCAGGTTTGAACAACACAACAAAGCAGACTCTGGTTTGTTTTGTCCACAGTATTGCGACAGCAAGAGCGGGGAAAGAGCACCACAGGAACTTTTGAGCAGCACACACCAGCAGACTGCCTGTTCACATTAAACCACAGTTCATTTTAAGCTATAGTTTCATGTGACATCAGACTGGGCCAATGTGGTGTAGTGGTTAGTGATGGACTACTACTGGGAAGACCTAAGTTCATGTCGCTGTTCTGCTATGAAGCTCCCTGGGTGACCTTGGGCAGTCACTGTCTCTCAGCACAAGCAACTAAATAGGATTGTTGTGACAATAACGAGAGCAGACAGCCATTTATCCCACCATCAAATCTTTGGAGGGAGGGCAGGCTAAAATGTAATGTAGACTTTGCCATTAAATGTGCTTGCCAGTTTATTTGACGACAGTTTTAGAGCACTACACCAATCCTAACATAAGGATTCCTGCCAAGGAAAGATTTTAACACAGGAGGACCTTCTATTAGGCTAATGCCAAAATCATAAACATTAATTAACACAGGGAACATACAGCCTCTCCTCCACAACCACCACCCCATACTTAGAAAGGAGCACAGTGAACTTAAGATAAAAGTATAATAGTCTGAAATATGCAGTTCAATTCTTGAACTTAAAACACAGTTTCATTTTTGTAAAAGGACATCGACTGAGGGATCAATGGTGCCAATGGCTAAAGCAACAGGCCCAAGCACCATCACTGAACTGGAGACAAACACACATGATTCCAGAGACCTCTGTGCTAGAGACTTCCAAACCTGGAGCAGAAACGGCAGCCCTGAGCCCAGACCCAGCACACTTGCCTCCAAGGGCTTGATGCTCCACAGTCCTGGTGCACTAATTCTGGCAATGTGCTCAGCATGAGCTCCTAGACAGATGAAGGAGTACTAGACTGCTCCTGTAAGGTCTTGAATTTTTCAAGAAGGGGGCGAAGTGTGAGAGGGAGTGCTGGATGTCACAGCATTAACGGCTTAAGTGTGGCCAGAGCAAATGGCTCACAAGGAACTCTCCTTGATCCTGAAACAAGCAACCTGTTTTGCTCCATCATGCCCTGTGGCCTTCTTCTCAGCACCAAAACAGAACACACACACAGCAGCAGCAAATTTCTCACCTTTTCTCTTTGCTGAAGAATGTGGGATACTGTTGCCATCATGCAAAGTAAAATCTGTAAAATCTCAGGCAGGTACTGGCTGATCAGATGCCCCATGTTTTTCAGTACTACTTCCAGACTGTTGAAAAGGCTATGCTGGCGACCTAGAGGCAAAACCTGAGACAAATCCAGTTCCTCCATTGCTTGGAGTACTGCAGAGTGGCAACATCCTACAGAAAACAAAACAAAATGGTGGTGGTGGAGAATAAAAGTATGTTTTGGTAATAACTCTACAGAGAGGCAAGTTATTTTTTTAAAAATGGAGAAAAGCAGCCATGGTTTAGATGCAAAACCTAGAATGACCCCTTAAACTAACTGGGTATCTTTTGCTCAGAAGAAAAGTAAGGCTGCTATCCCACGCGTACTTATATGGGAGCTAAGTCCCACTAAACACAGTGAAACATACTTCCAGTAAGCATATACATGACTACACTATAAGAGTAGATTTTATATTTTCGAGGGGCCCACAAACAAGAAGGACCAATGTTCTCCACTATGTATTAATCAAAGGTCATAGAGTTATGGGAATGGAGGGGCATTGCTTAGAGGCAAAACACATGCTTGAGACAAGAGTAAACGATCCCAGGCTCCGTCCTTGACTTGTCTAGTTAAATGGGATCACAGGCAGCAGGGCTGGCAAAACCAAAACAAGCACAAAATATTGGGCTACATGAACCATTGGTCCAATTCAGTGTAAGGCAAACTCCATCTGTGCAGGAAGGGGGATAGATATATATTAAAATATACTGAAGAACAATCCAAAACAAATATTGCAAATAAATCAGCTGCCCAGGAATCTTCTCCCAAGTTTCCACCGAATTTTCCAATCAAAATCAACAACCCATTCCTCCCTAAAATTTTCAAGCCAGCTCTCAAAGCTGTTTCATTATTATGGGTGGGCATTGTGCTAAGGTACATGGACTTACACTGAAACAAGTGAGGCTAGTACATTTGACCACGCAACAAAACAATGCACTGTATCATCACCTCTTATCATATCAGGAGTATTCTTTTTCAATGGGCCCTTTCTGACTTCAATCCTGTCAACACGCACTAACCAAGTTCACTGTTATATACAAAGTATCTCATGTACAAAGCATACCATTATTGAAGTGCTTCACAGGCTCAAAAAGCAGATCCAGGAACATTCTAATCTCTTCAGGCAGTGAGCCAGCAAGGAATCTCAGAACAATAGCCATGCGTGTCCCTGCAGCCGACTTCCCCTGAGTTTTGCTTCCAGTTTTGTTTCTCATTCGCCCGTACAGAATCCTTACAAAACCAAAAAGAAAGTTACTACATTAGCTTTTCAGAAGGGACTAGCCTCCCTACAGAAGACCTGGCTCATTGGGCTTGTTGACTTTAAAAAAAAAAAAGTTACCAGAACTGCAGTCATACTGTAGCTCTGGGCCCAAAATCAGAGCTATCACAACACACTTCACATTGTTTTTATTCCTCTCCGCCCCCTCCCTGCCATTTCATTTTTATCCCAGCCTTCCTCTGCCTATTTTATCCTCAAAACAACCCTGTGAGGTAGGTTAGGCTGACAGGGGATGAGTAGGCCAAGGTTACACAGTGAACTTCATGATTAATTTGGGATTTGAATCCAAGCCTCCCCAGCCCTAGGGCAGCACTCTGACCACTAAACTACATTGACTCTTCATCTAGGGCTACCGCCACCAAGATAATTACTGGGACAGTTTCCCAGTGAATTGATTAGAAATATAGTCAGGTTTCATAACAGTATGGAAGAACACCAATGAATGAAGACTCGCTTTTGGTTAACTTGCAAAAGATACAGTGTTGCATGAAAACAAAAAGTGGGTTCAAATCAGCCTTTCCCATCCTTTGGTTCTCCAGATATTGCTGGACTACAGTCACATAATTTCTGACCACTGGCCACTGAGTTGTAGTCCAGCAACATCTGGGAGCCCAAAGGTTGGGAAAGGCTGGGTTAAATAACACATTTCTATCATATGGATATGATATGATATGTAAAGCATTGTTCAAGAAAGTCAACCATCTTCCTGTGGAAGTATGCCCATACATTTTCATATTTCACTTTTAAAGATCGACCAGAACCCACATGGAGCTGGTTTCCAAATTAACATACAGAAGTGCCTAACCTCATTAGGACAGGAATAACATCTGGTCGGTGCAGTGTTTTTACTATGGTATTTTCTTCAGAAATGCTGAAATGAACTATTTCTTCCTTAAAGCTCTTGTCTTCCAGTAGCCGTTCCAAGTTCTCTCTGTAAGTAGATAATACAAGATTAAAGAAAAGACCCTTCATGCAATTTATTAAAAAACAGGGTTACTGACCCTAAAAACAAATTATGCTTATGTTTGACAAAAAAAGAGAGTGCATGGCAAGAACATATATGTGTGTACACATTTCTCCCATATGATGGCTGATGCAAAACAAAACAGCCAAGCCATGACTGGAGGTGCAATCCAGTGGGTGTTGCTCCACTGACAGAAGGCATCCATCAGCACAACAGGGAAGGAAGCAGTTTTCAGCAATTCCTCCCCTCACCTCCTGGCAGCACCCTGCCCCTTTTGTTAGCTCTAGAGGGTTGAGGGACCCCCTGGTGCAGAGTTTGGGAAGTTGATGGAGGGAGGAGCTAATGGATGCCTTCCATCAGCAGAGCAATAATAATTAGATTCTTCCCTCTGAATTTCTTACCTGTATGGCAGTAGGTGTGGATGCTTGTAAGTCATGATACAGTCAAGAGCTACTTTTTGCACATTCTGGTCTTGATGGGACAACAGCTGAAGATAATATTTTAGAAGAGAGTACACGTGTCAGATTTCATCTTATACTGACTTATTATATCACTTGTAATATACTGTGACAATTCTAACATTCTCTTCTTCCAGAAGAGAAGCAATGGAAAATAGTAACCATGCACATTAACAGGATCCACAAAAGTGCTCTTTTTCTATTTAGAAATTGTTCATATAATGAGAGGTTATAAACTTCAATTATTTGCTATTTGATACAACCTTTTAACATAAATGAAAACATTTTAAACACTGACTGTGGGTGCATCTAGTCCTCTAATGTCTCCTCTTAGCTACAGCAGCACTTGGGACTCCTAGACAGGAGTTTGTCACAGGCCTGTCCTTGCGACAAGAGATTTCAAGGGCTGAAATCTTCAGTCATAAACACTCTATATTCTCCTACTATGCTACAGCCTGTTCTAAAGGTTCACAAACTAAAGCCATGATCCTCAAGACCAGAACATTCCACAATCATCCTTTATGTTCTCAGTTAGTGTAATCCAAGCATTTTTCTCTCCCTCTTGACTCCCACCCCATGTCATTGACAATGCTGCGGAACCCCTTTCTCCACCCCAGTGTTTCACTTTTCACAGGTCTTTCAATGATGTACCTAAACTTAGGAGACCCAGCAGAACCTAATCACTCTTTGCCCCTGGAGCAGACAAGTCAAAGGGATTCAGTATAAGAGAGAGGCAAACAAAGCTGCCCTCAGTTGTTTTGTCTTAATTATTCCTGAAGGGGTTTGTTTGAGCAGTTCCCTCCACCCCAAATATAATAATAAAGTTTGAGAGCCTCTGCCTTACAGATGGTAAGAGAACACAGTCTCTAAACCTTAATGTAAGCATCATCATTCCAATGGTTCTCTGAAATTAACTGTTTACAATTCTTTCATGAGTTTAAAAACTAACTTAAAAAAAGAAAAGAAAGTCAGGTTAGAATCAAGCACTGGTGCAGGCTAATCACCAGTTACTTCCATAATACTGCACTGGTTAACTTAACTGTTTCAAAAGTTAACATATCGTTTGCAAAGACATGCAAAAGGGATAAATACCAACAGCTCTACCAAGTCATTTCCAAATTGGCACAGTTCTTCCCAGACACAATTATACACATATACTAAGTGAAATAAAAAATGCTCAGAAATTTCACCTGAGTATATATTTCATTCAACTTTGGTTCTAAATACAATGCACGTGGATTTGAAAATCGAGCAAATACTTGCAAGTGGGCGATGAGCTGTCTGAAAAACAAAATGGAACACAGAAGTTATCAGTGGAAAGCAACTGTTCTGGCTCCTCATGCAAGAATTGACTTTTGGGCATGGAAACATTTAAAAAGTAGGGACAAGTTTACTAAAATGCTTTACGTTTAAAGGCTGTCGAGTGCTAATACAAACTGGAGTTGCAGACCAATTAATCTTTGCTAGAAGGATGAAGAGGAGAATTGGGGCAGATGAGGAGAGAAGCTGTAACCAGTCCTCCCAGTGATAAAAGTAGGCAACAGCTTATACAAATGCTTGGTTTCTAACTAGTCACAAATTGACTCCATATACTGTCCTCAACCAATGATCTTTACTGAGGTTACATTCATACATCACCGTAAACCACAGTTTCTGCCTTTGGGAAGTTTACCATGAGCAAGCAATGTGCTTGTGCACACTGCCAGTCATTCCCACTTCATGCCTCCCCTGGCATGAGCAGGAGAAACAACCAGGAAGCGACACTGAAGCTTGGCCTCCCATTTCATCTGAGCCTGGGAATGTAACAACTGTTAGCCAGCCTTAAGTGGTGGTTTGTTGCTGACTTACAGATTGTGGCTTGTTGGGGAGCAACAAACCATGGTCCTGTTCAGACACAATGGAAAGCCCAGCTTAATTATGGCTTCCTGGTTTATTTTTCCTGATCACACCAAAGGAGCAGCAAAGAGGTCCTCTTGTGGATAAGAAATTGGTTAAGAAGCAGAAAGCAGAGAGTAGGAATAAACGGACAGTTCTCCCAGTGGAGGGCTGTAGAAAGTGGAGTCCCTCAAGGATCGGTATTGGGACCTGTACTTTTCAACTTGTTCATTAATGACCTAGAATTAGGAGTGAGCAGTGAAGTGGCCAAGTTTGCTGATGACACTAAATTGTTCAGGGTTGTTAAAACAAAAAGGGATTGCGAAGAGCTCCAAAAAGACCTCTCCAAACTGAGTGAATGGGCGGAAAAATGGCAAATGCAATTCAATATAAACAAGTGTAAAATTATGCATATTGGAGCAAAAAATCTTAATTTCACATATACGCTCATGGGGTCAGAACTGGCGGTGACTGACCAGGAGAGAGACCTCGGGGTTGTAGTGGACAGCACGATGAAAATGTTGACCCAGTGTGCGGCAGCTGTGAAAAAGGCAAATTCCATGCTAGGGATAATTAGGAAAGGTATTGAAAATAAAACAGCCGATATCATAATGTCGTTGTATAAATCTATGGTGCGGCCGCATTTGGAATACTGTGTACAGTTTTGGTCGCCTCATCTCAAAAAGGATATTATAGAGTTGGAAAAGGTTCAGAAAAGGGCAACCAGAATGATCAAGGGGATGGAGCGACTCCCTTACGAGGAAAGGTTGCAGCATTTGGGGCTTTTTAGTTTAGAGAAAAGGCGGGTCAGAGGAGACATGATAGAAGTGTATAAAATTATGCATAGCATTGAGAAAGTGGATAGAGAAAAGTTTTTCTCCCTCTCTCACAATACTAGAACTCGTGAACATTCAAAGAAGCTGAATGTTGGAAGATTCAGGACAGACAAAAGGAAGTACTTCTTTACTCAGCGCATAGTTAAACTATGGAATTTGCTCCCACAAGATGCAGTAATGGCCACCAGGTTGGGATGGCTTTAAAAGATTAGACAAATTCATGGAGGACAGGGCTATCAATGGCTACTAGCCATGATGGCTGTGCTCTGCCACCCTAGTCAGAGGCAGCATGCTTCTGAAAACCAGTTGCCGGAAGCCTCAGGAGGGAAGAGTGTTCTTGCACTCAGGTCCTGCTTGCGGGCTTCCCCCAGGCACCTGGTTGGCCACTGTGAGAACAGGATGCTGGACTAGATGGGCCACTGGCCTGATCCAGCAGGCTCTTCGTATGTTCTTATGAGCACTGTGCACCTGCACACTGCTTGCTCATGTTAAACCATAATCCAAAAACTATATTTATTGTGATGTATGAATGCAATGCAGCTGAAACCGAAATAAAATATGCTTGCTTAATATCACTGCATGTCACAGAAAACTTGTGCTATATCTGCACACATTAGCTCCACAGCTGCAAAACCTTTAGTATTGGATAGTGGCAAGTTTAGGATGTAGACTGATTACTTGTGAGTAGGGTTGCCAGGTTCAGTGCCTGAGACTGATCCTGTATCTTTAGGAGAAAGTCAGCCAAGTGCAGGTGTTCTTGCAACCCTGTAATGGGAAAAACCACAAGGTGGAATTCTCCCTTTCCCCTGCACAACTTTTAAAGATACAGAAGACCTCTTGGGAGGCTGGGCTTGGCAACCAAGAAGTCTTCTGTATCTTTAAAAGTTGTGCAGGGGGAAGGGAGAATTCCACCTTGTGGTTTTTCCCATTACAGCGTTGCAAGAACACCTGCACTTGGCTGACTTTCTCTTCTCCTAAAGATACAGGATCAGTCTCAGGCCCTGAACCTGGCAACCCTACTTGTGAGGTAGTCACACTGTGTAGCAAAATGGACTTCTAGCCCTCAGACCATTATCTGTAGGATAGAACAGCCCTTCAAGAGCACAGGAGCTGGTCATCTATGTCATAATCTTCCTGGGTATAAAGCAACACTATAATCTATTTTAACTGGAAAATAAGTAATTTATACTTTAAACAGCAGAGGGAGGACACTAACAGATAAATGATGACCTCAGGGTCAATAGAAAAAACTTGGCCAATAAATCTTTTACTCTTTGAGTTACTGCTACAAGCATTTTAAAAATTCCATTGAGGAACAAAAACATTTTGAGACTGGAGTTTTGTCACAATTGACAACAGCATTCCACTCACGCACGAACCTCTCTCAATCCTGGCCTACAATTCTAACTAAAGTAAATGTAACATCTCAGCACTATAGCGATCAAAATAATGATTTTACAACTCTTTCCATCACTGAAGGAGCTTTTTCATAGCATGATTTTGTCCTGATACATTTTCTGAGTGACAGGAAGGCAAAAAAAATATGAAAGACTTGAAAAAGAAAAAATAATCCAAGGCATGATGGTGCAGTAAGTACTGCAAGTCAAATCTTATTCAGACACTATCTTCTCCAATATTTGTGAAACACCGAATTTTCCTTCCCTGAAATTAAGCAAAACTTACTTTGATGCAGCTCTTCTTGTCTTCTTTTTTGGCATCTCTTCTGTCATTGGTTCTTCAGAAGTCTGCTTCTCTTCCACCTCCTCCTCCTCCTTATCCTCTTTCATGGTCGTCACATCCATTTCCTCAATGAGGTCTTCTTTTACACCACTATTGTTTTTCTTTCTAAGGTCTTGCACTGGAGCTACTAGTGAATCTGCATGATAATATTCATTGCTGTAAAAAAGAAAAACAACAAAAAAGTATGGATTACAACCACTGGATCCTCTTTCTAGCTTGACATCCTGCCTGTTGCTTCTCCTTTTTCAAATGCCTCAACAAAAATATCTCTTTCATATTGTGATTACAACTCCCTCTCCTCAAGTCTCCACACTGGCTTCATGTTATTCTATGCACCAACCTCTAGCCCAACTACGACCCTATCTGGACAGGGAGAATCTCGCCTCAGTTATCCATGCTATGGTAACCTCTAGATTGGACTACTGTAATGCACTCTACGTGGGGCTACCTGTGAAGACGGTTCGGAAACTTCAGCTAGTGCAAAATGCTGCGGCCAGAGTTCTCACTGGGACAAAGAAATTTGACCATATAACACCTGTCCTGGCGCAGCTGCACTGGCTACCGATATGTTTCCGGGCCAGATTCAAAGTGTTGGTTCTTACCTATAAAGCCCTAAACGGCATCGGACCGCAATACCTGGTGGAACGCCTCTCTCGCTATGTACCTACCCGTTCACTACGCTCGACGTCGAAGGCCCTTCTCCGGGTCCCAACTCATAAAGAGGCCCGGAGATCAACAACTAGATCTAGGGCCTTCTCGGTGGTGGCCCCCGAACTATGGAATGCCCTCCCAGACGAGATACGCCTGGCGCCTTCTTTGTTATCTTTTCGGCGCCAGGTAAAAACCTACCTTTTCGCCCAGGCTTTTTAAACATTTTAAATTTAATTTTAAACCTAATATGGATTTTAATTTATAAACTCATGGCAATTCTATTTCGGATTTTTATCATGTTATATTTTTCACACTTGCTCATATTTTAATTGTGATTTTATTTGTTGTACACCGCCCTGAGAGCTTTCTGCTATAGGGCGGTCTAGAAATGTAATAAAATAAATAAATAAACCCCTACTTCTTATATTTATGCTCTCCACATTGGATTTTAGCTACCTTTATTGTGTCTCTGGTTGTTTCCCAGTGGGGCAGAGCCAGAACACTAACTTCCTGGCAGGTGTGTTGCTGCTGCTTACCAGGATGGAGAGGGGGAAGGGGTTGGCACGAGCGCCATTTGGGTCTGCTGGTGCTCCTACACTGCACTGATCTCCCCAATGCCTCTCCTCTCTCCCTCCCAGTAAACTGCAGCAATGCACCTGTCGGGAAGGTAGTGCTGCGGCTCTGCCCCACCAAGTGACCACTTCAGTCTCTCTCCCGTCAGCTCATTGAGGTTACAAGAACCTTCTCTTTTCTGTTATCCTTCCAATTGTTCCTCTGCTTGGAACAGCCTCCCAAGCTACCTCCCATTTCTTCAGCAACTATTACTTCACAAGCAATCATGTGCAGCCCTTGGCTAGGGCTAAAGTAATTTCTCCCTGACTTAGTTTTGAGGATTATCAGTTCTAAAACATTTCCATGTGTGTACACAAAGAATAACAATCCCTCAAGTGTCTTGAAAAAGAACGAAGTATTTTCAGTGGCATTTAAAACCAATACTCACAAATTCCTTTTATCTCACCCATCCTCAGTGAAAATACTCACTTAATAAACCTTAAGAGAAGTGGTGAGAGTTCTCTTGACCTGGGCTCCACTCTGTCTGGAAATTTTGACATTGCGTTCCAAAGCAACAATCTAAAGTTTGCATGGTCCATCCTCTCTCTGCAGCATGTCTGACATTTCAGCTGCTCAAGATACAAAGCTCTGACATCTCCTCCACGGACTTCCTTTCCTTCAGCATCTATAATGCCCTCTTGTTCTTCCAGCTCATTATGTAGCTCTCTCTCTATGGATGAAGCAAAAACATGGTTTTATTTTTTTATTTTTTTAAAACAAGAACTCTTTAGGAGCTTCTGATCATTTATTAGTACAATTACAGACAGCAAATTCTATTTTGTTCCAGTTACACTACAGTTAATAAGTTACCCTGCTGAAAAGTCAGAACTCGCAGCTCCACTTTAGCAAAAAGTTGCTGTTGGAGGAAAAGATTTCTGAAAAAAAGGTCCAGCTAGATGAAACAGAAACATTATCATTTCAAAGGGCAGCTAAAGGTAAGAAAAGTAGGGGGTATACAATGACAGGTAGAATTAACAGGAAAAAAATGTGTCCAATGGCTGCCTCAGCTAAAGAAATATCTAAGATCAAGCTGCCTGGATTTCCGCATTAAAAACTTCTAAGTTTACAATCATAAAATTCCAGTTCTGAAATCAGGATAAAAACTGTACATGTCATATATTTAGATTTAGATATATAGTTTCCCCAAATGTATGAATGTGGAATTATTTTTGCAGGAAATAGGGTGGTGGGGTAGATGTTGATCCTTGTGTGGGGGAATGGAGTTGCAGTGTATTGTTGAGGAAAGACAGGGTAGAGGAATCTGTGGCCTCCCAGATGTTACTGGACTCCAGACTCCCATCAGCCTGAGCGAACATGGCCAATAGTCAGGGATGGTGGGAGCTGTAGCCCAACAACAAGAGTGGGGAACCTATTTGGCTCCACAGACCAGATCCTTATCTGGCCCCACCCCCACAAGCCAACTCTAACAGATGGCTGGGACAGACAACCCACCTGCCAGTCACATCATTATGATGACAGATGACTGGCTAATGAGTCGTCCTGCCCACCTATCAAAATCCCTTGCAGTGGTTCCCAAGTTAGCTGTTGGGCACTTGGAAAGTGCAGGGCAAGCGTTTGTCAGCCCTATGCTCAGCACTTTGGGAAGCACCAAGCACAGGGCTGGCAAAACACTTCGCACAGCAGTTCCTACTCAACAGCCACATAGCAGCCAAATGCAAAGTCCTTAGCAAGCCCAGTCCAGCAGGCTTCAGCTCTCTCATCCATCAGTTTATGGGCTTCAGAGCTGAAGCTTGCCTTCTGCAGGAATCGGCTGCACAAGCAAGTTCCCTCTGGAGAACTTGCTTGAGCAGCTGTTCCAGCAGGCTTTGGCTCTACCACTCATCAGCCAATGGGTGGAATAGCCCAAGCCTGCTTTCTCTTGTCGATGCAGAATCAGAAGCATATTTTAGGGGTCCCAATTATACATTGTCAACTGAATCTCTACCTGCCCACACCTGATGTCAGGTGTGGGGCAGGTGGGCATGGCTAAGAATGGAGGAGGCAGGAGAAAAAAATCTCCTGAACTGTACAAAGTCAGAAACCCCTAGACTTAGTTCATGAGCACCTTTGATCTTTGGTAGGTCATTATGAAACCTCTAAATGGCATGCCTTACCAGCATAGGAGACAGCTTTTTCCAGAAGTTCAAAGTAAACTTTCCAAAACTGCTTGTTTTCCATTCCATTTGCATGAGAGCTAATTTATAAAAAAATAAAGAAAAAACGTAAAATTAGGTAACTTCTGTCTGGTTAGTATAGCCACAAATGTTACTAGCCTGAATGTGTGTTTTGTTAGTTTGTTTTTTACTATCTAGTTAGGGGTTGGTAGAGGAGGGATAGAAAGTGGAGTTTCTATGCTGTGTGTGGAACAGAGTGCTTCCCTCCTCTAGCAGCTTGCTTGTTTTCTCTGCTGCGCACAGAGGAGGGACACAGCATTCCATTCCTTCTCTGCCAGCCAACTCACTCCCCTGCATGGAAATCTCATGCACTCCTGCTTACAATTCCTAGTCACCTGGGGCTACCAGGCTAGTACTTAAAGAGAAGGCTGTACTATTTGGTTCACAGACAAGATGAAGCATTTACAACTTTCTGATATTTGTTTATATTGCTTCCTTGTGGGGACTCTAAAGTGCTTTGCAAAATGTTTTTAAGCAGAAGATTAAACCTTGTAAATCAGAGGTGGCTTAACCTATGGCCCTTCAGATGTTGATAGGGTCCAGCTCCCTTCACTCCCGGCCAGCATGGCCAATGGTCAGAATGATGGGCACTGCAGTGCTACAATATCTGAAGGCCAGAGGTTCCCCACTCCTGTCATAAATATACACCCCTATCTGGGACAGTTGTCCTCTTCCACAGAGCGTGCAGCTTCAAGGGGGGGAAGCACATGTAGTGGTAAAGAGAGGAAAGGGACACCTGCCTAGCCAGCCAGATCAGCTGAAGCAACCCTGGTGATCAACACGGCTGACAGATGTCGCAGCTATATTTCCCTTACATCCCATGTCCATTAAACTACTGAGAGATGGCACGGTCACAGCCAAACAGCACTTCAGCTTTCCTCACGATTGGACTTGATGAAGAAGTGCAAACTGAAGTGGTTTGCTTGAGAAGGACGCTAATTATCACATCAGCAAGATTCACAGAATTTTATTTAGTCATAAAAGGCAGGAGAAAAAAACACCACACTGTCACTTTTTACTTGTTCTTTTCTCATAATGAAACTTCCTTGTTATAGGTCTCCACTCAGTCAAACTTTTATTTCATCAAGGAGCAAGAACATTGAGATATCCTTCAGAACTAGAGATGTGAAGGGCCAGGAGGAAAAAAACCTAGAAAAATAAAGAAAAATAATGTTTTTCCCCAAAGGAAAAAACCTAGAAAATGGGGGTGGGGGGAGAAAAAAGTTTTTAGCCCCAATTTTTCCAGTTTTTTCCCGGGCCTTCACATCTCTGTTCAGAACCTGGCGAGGGTGCATTTGCAAGACACCTTCACTTAAAAGTTCATATAGTGGCAGAATCTACCCTAAATTAAGCCACATCAATCTGCCCTAGACTAAGCCAGATGAAAGTAGTAGCCTTTCAGACCCTCCTTAGTAGACTTTGCATCTCTTCCCAGTACTGTCTCTCCACCCACCCTGATAGAGGCAGCTGCATAACAGATAGAAATGCAATAGGAGTAGTTCTTTCCAACATCAAGATGAAACCATTGGGGAATTTTGCACTTAATGGCTTGATACAGGGATACTCTGGCAGAAGAAATTTGGATGGTAGTGCCATTTTGCAAACTTTTGCAGTAGATCTAACAAAAGACTTCACACAACACAGACTTAGCATATGCATAGATCTTCAGACACTGGGCAAGAGATTTCAAAAGTTCTTATGCTAGCATGCATCTTTATTGCTATTATTATTGTTATTATTATTATTGTTGCTACTATAGCAGTATCTTCAGACACTGGACAAGATCTTGTACATGAGATTGTACTAGGCATTGTGCCAAGAGAAACACAGTACTGAATTTGAGCTCTTTTATCATGCAAGTGTTTTCCATTCGAGTCAGAAGAAGCCTTTCCCAGTTAATACAAGGTGGACAGCAGTGCACCTTCCCTGCCAAAACAAACAAGATCAAGATCCTTCTATCCCACAAAAGTTTTCTTGACCCTTTAGCATCACTCAACATTGCCTAGTTTCCAAACTGCAATCAGAGGAAAGGGGAGGATGGAGAAAACATTCTAATTAATATGGGGAGAATCAATGTAGACAATCCTACAAAATCCAAATTAGCTTTAAAAGAAATCCATAGAGATCTCTCTAAGTATCTTCCAGAAGAGCATCATTCAACATTGTCCATTCCAATTAACATATTGAGAACCAAACTAGGCAACCGTATGAAATCCAAATTAGCTAAAAAAGAATCCACCAATCAAGAAAGATCTCTCTCAGTGTCATTCAGGAAATAAATAGTAGTAGCCACAGTAAATACTGCAGAGCACGGTTCAATACTGGATTCATGATATGAGAAACCTGGAATGAACTTGTAGCTTAGTCATTGCTTCATTGGTGGCCTTCAACAGCTTATTCTCTAAAAGCTTCAGTTTTTAATTTGTAAAATGAGAAGATTATAGACCTACAATCATAAATGAGCTAAAAAAATGTTATGCACTTATGAGCTTTAGGGTGTAGGGTGGACATTTCCTAAAGTAAGGATTGCATTAAAGATGCAAACCAGACACTTTGAGTAAAATGGGTTATTCAGCAGTCTGAGCAGAAATACATCCTATACTTCACTAGCACATTATATTAATTTCTCCACCTTTCCAAACACATGTAACACTCTCAATTATATTTATTTTATATTTGTTTTCATAATTATTTATAACTATATTTATTCTTTGGGGGGGGAGGGAAATACTTACGTTATGAGCTCAATCACAGGAACCCACAATGGGCTGAAGTTTATATAAAGCATTCCCAATAAATACCGAAGAGGTACCTAGAATAACATTCCAAGATGTTTGTTTGGATCTTTATACCATCATGAATATTTTAAAAAGAAGATCAATTGTACCTATTCTCACTAAAAATAAAGACATTTCCCTTTTAACATTTACAATCTGTTAAGGTTGCTAATCCCCTTAAATTGTATTTCATTAAAAAAAAATGTCAAGAGTTCCCAATACACTTTCCTGAAAAAATTCAAAAATTGGGCCTTATTTGTCATTTATTTTCTAAGTCAGTATAAACCTATTGTAAAACAACTCCTGTTAAAAATAAACAGCAGCACTCAAAATATGTACACTTAAACTGAGCATGGCTTCTGCAAGGGCGTCACTGGGGACACTTATGCAACTCCACCCGCTGCTTCACTGCTGCCCACACTCAAGGCCCAGGCCCCTGAGCCGAGCTCCCGCAGCCACCCGACATGAATCACCATCAGCAACAGCAGTAGCAGAAGCCTGGGGAGCAGCAGCTGAGTAAGCCCGAGGAGATGGAGATGCAAGAGTTAGGAAACACGGAATACGGCGGTGTCGTCGGCCTCCTCCTGCTCCTCCTCGGGCCTATTTTCACCTTCCACTGACAATGTGGAGGTCAACAGGTGGGCCCAACAGACAAAAGAAGGTCAAGGGCATGATCCTGCTCCCCCTCTATGCATTAACTATACATAGGTCTATGTAGTCTGTGCAATATACAGACCCTCCTTTTGCAAATATCTGGCCAGTTGTAACAAAAGGCATTCTGTCAATGTACTAAAAAACAACATTTAGGACAAATCAAAAAGGCAAGCTAATATTTTACAAATGCAAAAAAAGCAAGTAAAAGGAACAGTAAAGGGAAACCAGTTTTTCTTCAGAAAAAAAACAAAAGAGAACCTTCTTCAGTTTTAAAAGCACTGTTGCTAACAAAAACAAATCTGTCTTAATTGTTATTTCTTGGCAACAGCCAACTCAAAAATGTAATTCGCTATCCACAGTTCAACATACATAGGGACTCCCTATCTTCTTGAATGGAGAAGAATGGGGACACCTTTGTCTGCTCTATGTATGCTATGCAGGACCTGGATCTCAGCCACTGGATCTCATTCATTTTGTTTCTTGAAACCAGTTACTGTAGTGCCCACATGTTGTTAAACCTATTATGTCAAAATACACTCGACTTCTGCATGACCTTTTCTTACAAAAAGGTAAAAGCTGTAGCATGTCTTTCAACAATGACATTTTACCTCCTGTAAAGGTCCCTCAGTGGTCAGGGATTGCACTGCATCATGCCTCAGCTTCCTTAAGTGGAGAAGTTTCTCACGATAATCATTAACACTTGCTGGCACAAGTTCAGCTTGAAGCAATATGGCAAATATAGACTGCAGCTCCCTGGCACCCATAACCTTAGCAAACCAAAAGAAACAGCTGCTGTTACAAGATTTCTTTAAAAATAAGGCAATATGCAAGCTTATTTTAAGAAGAGCACTCCCCACACAGCTGCTAAAACTCAGTTGAGGATCCAATATGTCATCAAAATATACAAGCAAAAGTGGTAGAACAGTAAAAACGCACACGAGCTATAACGCTACCAAATATTTTTTTTCAGTCAGGAATAACACACCACCTTTAATTTAAATTTGAACTATGCCTAGCCATTCATGACCACCACCACCACCACCCACAGAAACAGACAAGTGTATAAAACTATCGTCTTTCAGCTAAACTTTTGCAAAATTAAGTTCTCATACAGTAGAAATTCTAAGACAAAATTATCTAGAAAAGAAGAACCCCATAAAAATATGCATGAAAACAAGTTATGTAATCTTAGAACTATACAATGTTTTATCAACCAGTGCAATCTTAATGGCTCAGCCAGTACCTGAACAGTATTATTTTACATGAATGTCACACTAGAGATTGGTGCATTGAATTACAACTTGAAATATTACCTCCGTCCCCATAGGAAGCAGGGCACCAAAATGATTTAAAATCCTTACTGTCAAAAGTCGTACCTATTAAAGGGGAAATCATGGTTCATTACATCTATTCAGGTTATAAAAACAAGGTATAATAAAAAAGAAGCAATTATGATTAAACTAAATGCATTAATTTATATCATATCACCTGTCATTTATTTATGTTGATTTTTATCCTGCTCTTTAGCCAAAAATAAGCTCCCAAATCAGCTTACAAATATCAGTATTAAGACAGTCCCTACCTTTAGTCTTATAATCCAAAAGACATGACACAAAAGGAAAGGGGATTGGGAGGGAAGAGGAAAAAAGTAATCTTGTTGTTCTGAGAATTCAGATGGAATGGACTGTATTCAAAGAGAAGATTAACCTAAATCTGATGGTCTTTCAGCTGAACTGGTGGAGAAGCCTGGGGTCCCATCTCACAGTCTTATGGCAGAAGTTGACTAACCAGCTTCTTTATTGAGGAAGTCTACCTCAACAGTAACTATGTGGAAGCACAGTGCATTCAGCAAGAAATTGTTAAGAAATAAATATACCTTGGATACACTGATTGAAATATTGGTTTGCAATTTAGAAAGCAATTCCATCAGACTCTCTTGGGACAGATGCTTATAGTATCCACACAGTGCTAATCTTGTACAATAGAGATCAGTCAACAGCAAGGCAGATGGGTCTGAAGGAAATGCCCTAGAGTAAAGAGACACGTTAGTTTTGGTCAAGATTAAATGCAAGCAGAAATGGGTGGAAAGTAAAATAGTATTTAACATGTGCATAATATGTTTTAACTAAAGCAAACTGTTGGTCTGGAAATATTGTTATAAATACCTCAACCCAATGATCACTACTGGCCAATACAAGCTCCATTTCCCCAAAAACCTTAATTCCATGTTTGGAAGACACAGCATGAAATAAACTTCAGCTCAGCTCATTATTCCATATATAACAGGCAAAATCCATCTGTCCATTACATACATCAACAAAGTCTTTATGTGTTCCACTGATAACAGATCTAGAATTTCCAAAGATTCTGCTAAACTAAGCAGTGTGCTCACAGCTTGGCAGGCCACAAACAAGCTTCCTAGGAAAACAAAACAGGAATAAATTGTATATTAATCCATATTTTGTGAATACTGTTTTGAGAAGTGCTTTGAAACCTCAAATTAAAACATATTACACAAATTGCAAAACACTGGGTGCTTTCACATGTAATGTTAAAGCACAGTTTAGTGCTACATGCAATGAACTGAACAAGCTGCAATGAACCTGAGCAGAGCATCAAGCTGCTGCAGGGGACTTCTGCAGAGATCAAAGAATGCCAGTTTGTCATGTTGTATGAACCAGGAATCCAGGCTCACAGCAACCTCTCTTTTCAGAAAAGCCAGTCTCATAACCCATGGTATGCTTCTTTTGAAACTGATCAGAAAGCTGATGTGAACCAGGATTAGGTTCTATTTGAAAGAGAACCTAATCTCCGAAGGAGGAGGGGAGGGGAAAGTGGAGCAGATACATCCAACATTTTCCTCAGGTTCACTGCAGCTTGTCCACATGGCACTAAACCATGGTTTAGCATTATGAGCTAACACAACCAGTATCATTTTAATGTGTCTTATAAAATCATCACCTTTTGAAATGAGAACAGTCATGTAAAGAACTGCAAACGTATGTGCTGGAAGTCAAAATGTTAACCTTCACAAATACTGTAGGTTTAAGGGGCAAAGGTCTCCCAATATGATTGGTCACGCATGCTGCTTTTCCTTTAGCCACATCCTAATTTTTACACGTCAATGTATGCCATAAACCTTTGTGCACACCTATGATCCATATTTGATTTTCCTACTATGGGTGTTCAACAATCTCAATACTATATTGAAATCAGTATCAAAGGAAGTCTAGTGCACTCCAGAAGAGAAACAAGGAACAGTATAAGAAAGTCTTCTCTTCACAGGAACATAGGAAGCTGCCTTACACAGACTCAGACCATTGGACAATCTACTTCAGTATGGTTGACAGACTGATAGGTGCTCTCCAAGTATCAAGCACAAGAAGGGGGTTATTCCCAGCCCTACCTGGAGGCGCTAAGGATTAAACATAGGAACCTTCTGCATGCAAAGCAGATGAGCTACCTCTGAGCTATGGCCCTGCCTACATGAACCTGCCCTCCCACTGCGTTAAAAATTAGAGGCCTTGCTTCGCATCCCATTGCCTTCAGAGGCTTGTCTGGCTGGGGCACCAGAGAGTATTTCTGTTGTGACACCTCATATTGTGGAGCTCCTGATGCGCCCCTTCCTCAATGGCCTTTTGGTGAGTTGCAGAAACATTATTTCACCAGGCGTTCAGCCTGGATTGAGTTTCTGTTCCCCTCTTACGAACTCTTTAAGCGGTTCTAAAATGTACCTTTTTATCTCTACTTTTTATTGTATTTTTGAATTTTAGATTATTTTGGATATTTAGGTACAGTTATTTTTGTAACGTGAAGAACCAGCCAGGATTTAAACGCCACAGTCCATTAATGGCAACTAGAGTTAAATACCGGGGGGGGGGAGAGAGAGATTAAAAAGTCCATATACTCTTTTAAATATTTCCTGTAAATGGGCAGTTCATTGTGCTGTTATATATTGGCAGATATCTTTTTTTCTGCCACTATTATACATTCCATCTCCAGTACAATTACCCATATTACATGTTTTTATCCACCTTTACAGAATAAGAGATTACTCTCAGCAACTGACCTTTGCAAGGTTGTCCTTTGTCAAGAGCAGTGAAGAGATACTCAGCAAAACTTTTAACTGCCGGCAGGATTTTTTCTTTGACAAGTGGTCTGCCAAATACAGAAATGCAAACTGAATTTATTGCTGCAGCCAAAGATGAAATCCAGAAAACACTAAGCAAATCATAATGAAGCAACAGCGAAACTGTTTTTTTGCTTACTCAGAAGCAAGCCTCAAGGCTCACTAAATTCAATGGAATTTACTCCCAAGCAAGTGTGTTTAAGTGCTGCCTAAGTGTTCCCTCCCCTCCCATTGTGCCTCAACCAGTGTGAAGCAGCTTCAAGACAACACAATCAAGGCCATGTGTCACTAAGAGCCAAAGTAGGCAAGACACCATCCATGCATAATTAGCAACTGTGTGATTTGCTTCTTTAAAGTAAATTGCAGACGTCTCTCTCTCTCACTTGAGAGGGAATTCACAGATCTTTGGGCTTAAAGTTGGGATTTATTTATTTAAAATATTTATATCTCACTTCTCCACATAAAAGATGGAGACAAACCAGAGCAAAAAGCATAAATCCTAAAGGCATACACAACAGCAGAACAAGAGATTAAAACAATTAAAACAAAAGCAATAAAATATTTAAAAAAACAACTTAGGAGAGCAGTCAAAGGTCTTTTCTAAACAAAAAAGCAGGGCTGGCCCTACCATAAACCTCCTCAAGTGGTAGATACTGAGGGGTGGAGAGCAGTGGCGAGGTGCTGGGAAACAGGGCTTTGTTTGCCAATTGGCCTGCCCTGCACCTCTCAAGATAGCCTGCTACTTTCAGGTACAGTGGATGATGCTGTCTTGTCAGCAGCATTCTGCTGCCAACCCAGTCAGCTTTTATACATAGAATCCTTTGACTCATACAGCAAAAAATCTTGAATCAGCCCTACCCTACAAAAAAAATTAAACAACCAAGGGAGAAGGCCAAAAAAGACAGGGAGTTTCAAAGCCTGGGTGTAGCAATGAAAAATAAGTTTGCTGCACCAGCTAACTGGCATTTACTTACCTACAGGTACCATTATGCTTAGCTGTAAATTCTATCCTCAGATTTATCTACTATTAGTATACTACACACAACATTTTCACAACTATTCAAGTGGTTAGGGGCTGTCTTCCCCCTCCCCTAAAAAACAAAACAAAACAAAAAAACAGCCACAACACTTCAGAATCATGCAACCCAAACAGGGTGTCATGGCAACAGAAACAACTTCATAAATGTCCTTGAACATTAATAGGATATGGAAATACAAATACAAACTTTTCATTGTTGCTTTTTGAATGTAAGTCTTTGACTTCAAGAGTTCATTTTTGTTAATCTTTTATCACACTTTAAATTGGCCTGACTGGAAATGTAATGCAAGTGTTGGAATTGCTTTTTAATATGTTTTTAAATCTTTTTTTAAAAACAATGTTTTTAACATTTTTTTTAAAAGATGTCTTGAAAGCTTTTTTAAAATAATGTTGTTAAAGATGTTTTGTTTTAATGTATTTTAAAGTCTGTTTTTATTATGTTTTAAAGTGTTTAGTGCTTTTGTTTGCTGACCTGGGCTCCTGCTGGGAGGAAGGGTGGCGTATAACTCAAATAATAAATAAATAAATAAGTGGACATTTAGGTCAGCAATATATTGAGGGGGGGGGAATGAAGCAGTGTGTGATCCAATAAATGCCCCTAGAACCTTTGCAACGTTACAGAGATTGTAACTATCGGACTCTTTCGTCTTTGGCACAGCCAGTTCAGTCGAGCAAAAGGTCCCGTGCCTGCATTATTGCCTCCATCACTACATTCTTCTACAAAATAAAAAAATTCTAGTCACAAAAAATTTTGATTTTTTAAGTCAGATGGAAGGAAGATATAAAGGTGTTTTTTTCCTAAATCATTTTGGCTTTCTATAGGGGCAGTTGCTTATTTCTGTATCCTCAAAGGTCACAGTAAACATAACCAGCTCCAGCATACTTGTTTGCTTTCAGAGACCACACAGCAAGGACACTACATGCAGTCTATTTTTATAAAGACAAGTTAGAAACAAGCTACATATTTACCTTATATGAGGAAGTACTACAAGAGCTGCCCAGGGCTTTGAAAGATCAGGCATGTTTCTGTTTTCTGGTATCTGAATGCAAGATAGAATGTAATCCAAAACTGTCTTTTGTTCTTTTTCTTCATTTCTTTTACTTTGTAACTGTCTTCTATTCGATCTGAAATGAAAAGTCAATCTGTACTGTAGCTGACAGTTGACGTAAGACTGCCTGCACCTTTCTCTTATAACAGGGACAGGAAACCAGAAGTTGCTGGACTACAGTTCCCATCACCCATGACCACTGGGCCATGCTAGCCAAGGGCAATGGAAGTTGGAGTCCACAACACAGGTTCCACATCCCTGCCCCCTGATATTTAACATTAGCTAAGTTTTAGTAAACCAAATAATGTTTTCAACCATTGTTCACTAAATACCTATTAATTCTCTCCATCAAAGAGACACTCCCTTCCAGTGTCCTTCCTCTGCCAACACAAAGGTTTCTCAAAAGAGCCTAAGAAATGTCCGATTTGTTACTTGCGAGCCTAGGACAAGTATGGGAAGCCTCTAACCCAAGGGGCTGAATGCAGACTTCCTGGCCCTCAGGGCCCTCCCCACACCACACTCCATCCCCAGCCCCCTCCTCCCAGGCCATGCCCCTCCTCAGCCCTGCTTTGCACCCTCCTTGAGTGTTTTGGCCTGGCTGAAAAGTGTCCTTGAGATCCAGTAATGCCTCTTGCTTACCTAGATGAGAGGAGTGTGTAAGTGTGTGTAAAAACTAGCCTGTTGTACAAAGGTAGCATTTATATTAGATGCCCTCTCCTACTTTTGTCTCTGGCCTCACCCATCACTGGCATGTGCCCCCACAGAAAGTTGCTGAAAAATGCTCCCCTCCCTGGTCTCAGCTCTTGAGATTTCTCAGTTACTGTAAACATTTTCTCTTTTCATTTTCCAATGAAAAAGAGAGGTTGCATAGTTTTCCATGCAAAATGGAGGTGTTGCCAACAGTTCCAACACAGTCATATCAGACACGAACCGCATCATTTCCTCTTATGAGAACCAAGCTGATGAGGTTATTCCAAAATAAGTTGCCTCTGAATCGTGGCCTGGGATTGCAAGCTTGACCTTACTGAAAACAATCATGGTTCTATCAGTTATTTGCAGATCGCTTATACCGATTCTTAAAAGGGAGATAGATGAGCCACCAACCATTAGAATAAGGTTCTCAGCCTTACCCTGAGATGTTACGGATTGAACCTGGGACCTTCTGCATGCAAAGCCGATGCTCTACCATTGAGCTACAGCTCTTCCCCAGAGGAAAGGCAAAGGTGCCATAGCATCTGCCTTGCATAAAGAAGATTCCAGGTTCCATCCCAGGTATCACCAGGTAGGGTTGATAATGTCCCCTGCCTGAAACCCCAGAGAGCCTCGGGTTACTCAGTGTAGGCAATACAGTCTGGCTCCATATAAGAAAGTTTCCTATGTTCTTCTAAGGCATGTTCTTCTTCATGGTACAGCTAAATCCATACAGAGAAATGAAGCAATTTTTCTGAGTTTTACAATTGCTCCCCACACCAACTAAACTTGCTTGACCAACACCTCAGCAACACTACACCAAAAACATGCTTACAAATACAAGTCAGAGGCAACCGCTCGGTCACATACCCTTTAGCTGATTCCATAAAAACAAGGGGATACTTCTCAAATGCCATTGAACCAATAGTGGGAGGTTCTGCTTTCTCAAGAATCAGTTTAGCCAAAACTGCCAAGGCCTCCTCCTGAACTAGAGCATCATCTCCACAAATACAGTGCTCAATATACTCAAGGAGACTGGGAAGAAATTGCTGAAAAGAACAATACAATTTCAGTTCAGAGAAGACTGGTAGTAAAGCCAACAGATGCAGTGGCAGATATATTTCAATGTAAATAAAATAAATAAATCTCCTTGCTTGGAGGGATATGTTTAGACTTCTATGTCAGACTCCAACATTCTCAAACACAGGTTTAAGATCTTCACAACATCCATATTCGTCCTCAACCCTTCCCTTCAACAAACCCTTCCATATCCTCCCTTCTCTGTATCACATTGCCTCTGTGATAATGCTAATTTCTAACCCTTAAGATGCAATTCCCAAGCTGATTAAAGAATGATAAATACTGCACCTACCCTTTCAAATTGTTCCATCAGAAACATAACTTTAGAAAAATCCAAAAGAGAACGCCTTTCAAATCCACCTTGGAAGATCTATTAAAAAGCAAATGAAAAGTAAACTGGCACAATAAAGGTCTAGTCCAGTCTCAATGTGATTGCTTCCAAGAACAATGGGAAATTCTGATTCCAAACCATAATTTGCAAAATCTTGCTTGTTCCCAAAAGAAATCAAGACAAGAATCTCCTCTGCTTCATACCAGTGATGTCCTTCCAACATTGACTGCATTGTCATTCACAAAAAACATCACTTATCACACAAAATTACGAACATGCATGCCATTTTAAATCCAGCTGTCAGTGCTTGTGTACACGAACCCATCTGTGACAATATAAAGTTGCCTTGCACTCAGACATTGTGCTCAATAACATCTACTCCAACTAGAAGGTCTCAGGCAGACCTCTTATCCAGCCCTGCTATTAAAGTCTCTTAAGTGGAGATGCAGGGATACTCTGCTACTGAGCTATGACCTTCCCCACCAAATCTGTGCATAGCAGGTTGCAAGAACAGATCTAGAGCAAAATCTAACACATTTGCCTGGGGTGTTAAGCAGGAGGATAGCTTTCTTAAGACACAGACACAGATTAGACATAGACATAGCTTTTTGCCATAAACATGGCTTTCTGCTAGTATTTCCATCCCAGCATTTCACCTGCCCTGGTGTTTATGCCCAGCTGCATCAGCTTATGTTAGCTGCCAGAAGAAGGAACATCTGTTCCTTCCTCCAGCAGTTTGTATGTTGTCAGTGAGCCTGTTTGCATATATTCACTCATTGAAAAGGGCAATGAATAAATCAGGTCTTGCAAACCAGGTGCTCAAAAGTAGAATATGGTTGTTAAAAAAAAAAAGGATATGATCAATCACATTCATAATAATTTAACTGAGTCTAGCCTAACATTATGTTACCTTTTCAATAGTTCCTTTGACCAAAGAATCAGGCAATAAGACATTCTCATCAAGAAACAGAACAGAAATAACGTTGAACAGGGTATCACAACAAGGTCTCGAGAGGTCAGGTATTTCTGTCAGTTTTGTTAATGTCTGTGGAATGAAAGAATAAAGAAGAGCTAAAAATATATTATGAAATTTAGATGGAAAACCATGTTTATGTCTGAAGCCATGAATGTTGAAGCTTTTGGTCGTTTGCTTAAATGAAATCTCTGACTTACAGGTCTAGTTAGAAGCCACCTGTATCTATCTATTTTAAAATGTATATCCTGTCTATTTCACCAAAGAGACTCACGGCAGTTAACAGACAGTAATAAAAACAGAACAAAACAGACATAATCCCTAAAAAACCCACAGTGTACATTCAAAATAAACTAACAATGTCCAACTTATTTAAAATCTTCCAGCAGCACAAAAGTAATGTAAGAACTGAGATGACAAAAAGTGCACAGTAAACCAAAGGCTTTTGCAAAAGGCCAGGTCTTCTTCAACTATCTAAAACAATATAGTGATGGGGCCCAAGACCACAGCTGATATTCCATCACATTTGGAGTCATACCTATCCCTAAATCTTTTTGGTGCCACATTCCCCCTGCAATGAAACATGCTTCCTTCTTGAACAATATCTCTGATATAGCACAACAATATAACAATAGAATTGGTGTTATAGTAAGAAAAGTGAACCTAGGTCTACAGAATTCTTACCAAGCTACTGAAAATGACTAATAAACATTCTTACCTACATCTCCTCTACCATTAGACCTAATCCCTTGACATATAGCCTGAATGATAAAGCCAACCAATGCTTCTTGTTTTGCTTACACCTTGCTTTGTACCCACTCTCATGTCAGATGCCTCATGTCAGATGCACATGATCTGTTCCAGCATAGGAAATTGTTTTACTGACCTTACAAACTTCTTCAGGCTGTGCAATTTTGGAGCCTTGTGCATGCTCTGCTACAGTCAAATATACTTGTAACACCCTCTCAATCTGTTCAGAAGCTTCACAGCAGTTGTCTTTAGTTATCTTTAGCTGCAGTTTGAGTATGGATTCCTGTTTTTTTTAAAAAAAGATTTTGCACCCAAAGGTCAGACATCTCCATTGGTTAAAAAAACTAGACAAAAAGATATCTGAGGACCATGCAGTTCAGTGATTTGCAACCTTATCCCCCCTCCCCCCCTTGCTCGGTGCACATAAATTGGACTTCATCAAGAATGGACAGCACAATATGAAAGCAGTATCTTGTATCTTGGACAAAATAAACTTTTTGGTCGTTGTTTACAATTATAAGCAGCTTTTAAATTTGTTGTTAAGATGTGTGTGTGTGTGTGTGTATCTTACATACCGGAAGACTGTCTTAAACTAATATCATCCCCTGCCACACACCACCATAATTCTTGGGCTGAGAAATGGCAGAACCCCTTTTACTCCTATTAATTACAACTCACTTGCAGGCATCTGAAAAAGACATCAAAATGTTCTTTGTAAATGAATCCAGCAGCTGACTTTGCCATATGTTTGAAAGCTTTGCCAACAGAGTTCCAGGGGAGTGTAACTTCTGATTCCGTAACCGGCCCCATCTTTTTCAGAATTAATGTTATAGCCTGTTGGGAGGAAATTACGTGTACCTTTAATGTTACAAAAACTGTCTACATTAAAATATTTTTCATTCTCAAACTCTGATCATAAATTCATTTACTTAGAAATGTGCTTACAGTTGCTGCTTCAGAAAATGACTTACAGCTTTAAAGGGATTACAGCATTACAGCAATTTGATTATTTATACAAGTTTATCACTACACAACTAGGACATTTTTCCACCTAAAAAGTTACATATATAGGCATTCCACTTATGGAAACCATGTCAAATATTGACAGAGCACTACAGATCAAAATAAAATCCTGAAAGTCTACTTGAAATGTGTGAAACGTACTATCTGTCTCCAGTAAAAAACAATGTTAAGATAAAGGACCTAGATCAATTATCCACTGAAAAAAGTTAAAAGTAACTCCATAATTTTCCATTTTCTTCATACACTTGGAATATTTACCATTTCAGCACAGGAATGAAACATGTTTCTAACACCTTTGCACATCTCAAAAATCAACTTTCCCACACCTTCCTCTTTTTCTGGGTGCTTTCCCAGGTCGAGGAACATTAAGTTTAAAAGAGCATTTTGGTCCGAAATCTACAAAGCAAAATACAAAGGGTGAAAATGTATTTTAAATTCATGCATACCACACGGAAAGGCAATTAAAAATTCCCAGTAATACTCTTATCTCTGCAATTAATATTCCTAATTTTATACTGGAACAACAGTGTACATAAATTAACTGGCAAAAGCAGAATTACACATACATTTCCCATCCTTCCTCTTAGGAGCTTGGAGTGACTTTTGATGTCACCAACAACCTACCAAGTAGGTCAGGCCAAGAGGCAAGGCTGGTTCATACGTTATCCCCACAACCACAAATGATGCTGAGAAGAAGAGCTGAGAGGACACTCAACTCATACAGTTAGGTCTTTGTAAGCAGAACTGTCCATGTTGTGGGGATTGATGATAACCATGCTGCAGAAACCATATGTTCCTCAGTATGGCTATTATCAACTGGAACATGTGGACAGCTCTTTACCCAAACAACTAATAGTACAAGGTAGGAGCTCATACACCTTAGCTCCCTAGTGGCACCCAGATTGCTGGAATAAAATATAAACCAGCCCACAGTGACTTGCCCATGGCCATTCACTGGCCAGCCTAAAATGTCCTTCAGCTTAGATAGCATCTTGACAACAATAAGTTAAGGTGTGCACTACATCAAGGAGAAAATGGAAAAGCAAGAAGTGCAAGAAGCTTATTTACAAGCTGGTCATCAGATTTCCAAATACATTTCAAACATCTGTATTCTTCAGAGGAAATAGCTCAGCTTTTGACCAGTAAACTCATGCCAAAAAACCTACTCTCTATATAGTGTAACTGGGAACTGCATCAGTTACTAAGAACATTACAGTTACACTGTTCTGTAATGCTTGAAGAAAAGAATCCTACCTAAGTGACTTCTGCAAAGCTGAACCCTAAATGAAAATTGGGCACTATAAGCAAGTCTCAGATTGGGACATCCAGCATAACTAATCCTGGTTGTTGTTTTTTACAAGTGTTAACTACTCTTTATTTTGACATAATATTTTTCCCTCTCTACCCCCCCCCCATGTTTCATAGTAACACTTGGAAAACAACTCCTTCAAGACCTGTGAGACCAGAAATGAAGTAGTATTTTTCCTACATCCAAAAGATAGTAACTTAATGCAATTCAATTTGGGGCTGGATGATTCACCCATCCTTACAACATGTGAAGAAGGTCATCACAGAGCTGGTTTAGCCTAGTGGCTAAGTGCATAAGTTAGAAATCCTGGTTGAGGCATGAATGCATGAGATGGACTTAAGACAAAAAAAACAACCTCCAAGCCTCACCCTCCTTAGCCCTACTCTGCAGTGTGAGAGATAATAATGATCAGATGGCTGCAAGGATTAATGACATCACATATCAGAATCAAGCTTAACATAGGAAAAACAGAGCTTTATAAATACTAAATATTATGGGTTGTATCCAGCTATGTTCTTCTACTGACAGAAGGCTCTTTGATCCAGCAAAAAGGGGAGGCAATTTTAACTTATTCTCCCTTCCCTCTGCAGTCATCTGTGCCCCCCCATATATTCCAGAGTGTTGTGTGCAACAGAATGGAGGGTGCCATGGGGGGTTGCAGAAAAAAGAGAGAATTTGCACTCATAGAAGTTTGACTAAAGAGCCTTTCATCAGCAGAGAGACACAACTGGATCTCTGTATAATTAAATGACTCCTATTTTATAGGCTGGTAGCAGAGGCTGAGGTTACCAAATTGCCCAACAAACCTTTGGCTAAAACGAGAGCTGAACTTATTTCTCCCAGAACACTTTGTCCCAAGGTATGAGGAGCCATAGCTCAGCGACAGAGCAAAATCTCCTACATTCAATCCCTGGCAACTCCAGTTAAAAAAAAGGTCAGGTAGCAGGTGATGGGAAAGACCCCAGAGAGTTGCTGCCAATTAAAGTGGACAACTCCAGCTTGACAGACTAATGGCCTCACTCACTGACCCTATTCATGATCACAGCAAACGATAGTTAAAGGCTTACCACAACTGCACCTTTCTGACCTGTTTGTCTCCTCCATGCTAGCACACAGAGACAGGAAACAAACAAATGGCTTAGCAATGTGTCAAACCAAGGGTTATGGCTTGTTTCGTTCCCAAAAAACTACAATCTGTAGCAAAGGTTTGTTCTTGCTTACTAATCAAGGTTTTGTTGGGAGTGAAACAATCCACAATCCCTGGTTTGGATATAATGGTAAGTATAATGGTAAGAGATCATGGTTTATTGCTTCTATTAGGGGAGAAGACAAACAGCCCAGAAAGAAGTGCTCATGGTTTACTGTGACATGCAAAGTGGGCCAGTATAAGGGAGCTTCATAGGTTCACTGAGGTCAGAGCTTGGAAAAGTTACTTTTTTGAACTACAACTCCCATCAGCCCCAGCTAGCATGGCCACTAGATTGGGCTGATGGGAGTTGTAGTTCCAAAAAATAACTTTTCCAAGCTCTGACTGAGGTACATGAATGACAAGACATTTCCTTAAAGCAAGAGATGCCTAACAACACTTTGTATTATGTCAAATACGGAGCTATAGTAGTCAACTTGAGATGAAAAGAAGGCACTCTCTTTCACATTCTTCCTGTCCCCCTCCCACCCCACATCACCTACCTTCCTCATCAGAAAGGTGAAGCTTTCTGCTGCAAAATTCCTGATGTGCTGTTTGCGGTGGGCTAACAAGGTGCTGTACAAGCTGTAAATACAACATTCAAACATAGGAATGTAAAACTAAAACCACACAGGAGCAATTCATTTCTTGGATTATGCTTCCTGGAATCCATCATCTCTAACGCAAAGCAAATATCTTAACACAAATTTATAATGATTTAATCATGGTCACAGCTCAGTGGCAGAGCATATATTTTGCATGCAGATGCAGCTCACGTTCAGTCTTTGGCATCTCCAGGCAGGACTGGGAAAGACCTCTGTCTGCAGCCCTGGAGAGCTATTGCTGCTGCTAGATAGACCAATGGTTTGACTCATATAAGGCAGCTGCCTGTGTTCCTAGGAGCATGGTTAACCATGGAATGTATTATTTTAGTTTATTATAGGCATTTATATACTGCTAGATAACCATGTTCTCAGGGCTGCTTACAAGAATAAAAGCAAATAAAAAAAGACATACATTAAAACAGGTCAACAATTGAACATATAAAAGCAGCATAAAAACAAAGTGGCAAAGATAGATCGATTATAAAGCTAGAGTAGCCTTGAGAATTCAAAGAGGGAGTCACTAATATTATTTCTACTTGTGTATTTTTTTGGAGGGGGACTTTAAAATATTCTACTGTCCCTTAATTCAGACTGATAGATTTTGAACTTAAAATACAATGTAGATGTATGTATTGAGACAAGAGGCATCTGTAAGCAAAGTATCCTGGAGATGGGGCCAACTTAGTATCTCTCAGTTCCTACTGATACATGCCTCCAAACTAAAACATGTTTCACAAGTTGCACATGTTAAATGATGACAAACTGCAAAGCTTGCAATTGTTGCTGACAATAACCTCACACAATATATTCCCTTAGTAATTTGCGTCACAGGTCCACACTCTTTATACTATGCTGACAATATCTCATAAGGATACCTGTGGGAAGGCTATGGATTTGAACAGTTGAGATGAGGACTTTGCAGATGATACCACAGAAAACAGCACAGCACAGGAGTTGACTAATCATTTACTAGACACCCAGTAGGGCTTAAGATTCACAAGCAAATGGTTTCTTGAATATTCATGGGTACAAGAAGCAACAGGAGCAATACATCATTAAACAGATGCTTAAATAAAAGGCCTGATACTGTGACTGAAAAATCCATGACCAAATAACCCTGGTTCTTGTGCAATGAAAAACTAAGTTCTGCAATCTGCACTCACTGGGCAAATTAAACAAACTTGCATAGTTAATTCTGTTAGTCGTAAGAGTCAAGGCTTGGATTCTTAAGGTACTAGATTTTGGGCCCAGTACCAAATTTGGTGCTTCTCCAAAATCACAGAATATACAGAGCTCTGAATACACACCAGTATTAAACATGATTGATGCTTTTGCTTTCCTTACCACGCTGCCAATTTATGTACCATTTTCATTTTAGTAAACGTATGAAGGGGAAAGGAATTACTGCCGTTGTGTGTCCACAGAATCAGAGCCACTAGCTATCCCACTGATTGTAAGAATCATAACTGAAAGGGACAAAAAGACCATCTACCCAATTCCCAAAGTGTGCAAATAATGTGGTTACTAAGACTTGTGTAATGGCATTATTCATATGATTGTCATGGGCCTCAACAGGAACCTTTGGCAAGATTGGGAGGATGAAGAATGGGTTGCAGATTTTGGGGAAATCCTAGGTGAGGCACTTTCTGAACCTTCTGGTAGCTCCGTGTCTAGTGAAGTTAATGCTATCAGTCACCTCTCCTGCCCCCCTTCCCATCTCTGATGATTGAGGAGAAATCCTCCCTGACACGTAGCCCAGACCTAGTCAATGAGCAGAGCCAGGTCAGAGTGATAAGGGGAGTTCAGAGGAAGAGCTAACAATCTCACCAAGATTACACTGGCTGGAGAAAAGATGTTTTCAATTAGACAGATTTCTTTCTGCTCCTAGAAGGAGATCCCATCTTGCAGCACAAGCTAGAAAATGCCAGAGTAACTAATACCAGTAGAGTGCCCGCCCACCTCTATTATATTCAGAGGCTGGATGTGATAAGGTCATTACGACAAAGTCTACTGTTGCCTCCATATGCCTAGCCTGTTCCTGTTCTGTATCCTGAGATGTGTCTAGTCTGTTCCTGTTCTGTATCATGCCTAGAATGCCTGATGCTGCTTTCCTCTACTGACTTCTAGAATAAAGCTTCATGGCAAATCCAGTCTCAAGTCCCGAGTCTGCTTCTCTGATTGGGAGCTAGGTCAATGAATACAGTTAGATCAAGAAAGCTTACCCATAAATACTGGACATGTCCTTCACCATTAGCCTCCATAAGTATTTGTAAAGGTAAGAAAGACAGGTGAAAGCCCATTCTAGCAACTCCGTGTCCTGAGTATCCAACAGTTTTGTAATGGACAGAAAAAAGTCTTGAAAATGAGGATAGAAATCTGTCTGGAGATCACGAGCCAGCTGTACCACTAAGCTGTATTGAGAAACATAAAGCAGGAAAATGTCAATGATTCATAAGCACATGCATCCAACAGTTGTTACAAATAACTCTGGGGAAAATCTTGGTGTCCCATTGTTGGCTCACATTTGAACATAGGTATATATTTTATTAATATATATTAATAGGGCCTGGGGCAGAGAAACAGCAAATTGCTCAAAGCCACTAATGGAACAAAAAGAACAAATAGTTTTGTTCTTTTCGCTACTGCTGACTAATGTGACTACCCTTCTGGAAATTGCTAATGGACCAAAGTGCTGAACATGGATTTGAACCCAGATTTACCAGTGCAATCCTCCATTTGAAATGGAAATGAAATGGACTGCCTTCAAGTCAATTCCAACTTATGGCAACCCTATGAATAGGGTTTTCATGGTAAGCGGTATTCAGAGGTGGTTTACCATTGCCTTTCTCTGAGAATGAGAGGCAATGACTGGCCCAAGGTCACTCCGTGAACTTCATTGCTGTGTGGGGATTTGACCCCTGGTCTCCCAAGTCGTAATCCAACACTCTAACCACTAAGTCACACTGGCTCACATTTAATCTAGAGACAACAAAGTGATGTAGGACCTCAGGCATGTATTTGTTGTTGTTATGTGCCTTCAAGTCGATCATGACTTATGGCGACCCTATGAATCAGCGACCTCCAAGAGCATCTGTTGTGAACCACCCGGTTCAGATCTTGTAAGTTCAGGTCTGTGGCTTCCTTTATGGAATCAATCCATCTCTTGTTTGGTCTTCCTCTTTTTCTACTCCCTTCTGTTTTTCCCTGCATTATTGTCTTTTCTAGGGAATCATGTCTTCTCATGATGTGTTCAAACTATGATAACCTCAGTTTCATCATTTTAGCTTCAAGTGATAGTTCTGGTTTAATTTGTTCTAACACCCAATTATTTGTCTTTTTTGCAGCAGTCCATGGAATGCACAAAGTTCTCCTCCAACATCACATTTCAAATGAGTTGATTTTTCTCTCATCCACTTTTTTCACTGTCCCACATCCATACATGGAGATCGGGAATACCATGGTCTGAATGATCCTGATTTTAGTGTTCAGTGATGCATCTTTGCATTTGAGGACCTTTTCTAGTTTTCTCCCCAGTCCTAGCCTTCTTCTGATTTCTTGACTATTGTCTCCATTTTGGTTAATGTATATTATGTACAAAGTCTTGGAAATGCAACAATGTAAGCGCAGCCAGGTGTCCCTATGTGTTATACAAAGAGACTATGGTGTGTATTTGTGACTGAAAACTTACAATGTTTTATTTTAAACACTGTTATTTAAAATATACCATGAAATGTCCAAACTGCCATTTTGGCACTATTTGTGTAGATATGTTCTAACAAAATTATTTTTAAAGTAATCTGTACAATTAAAAACACTGGGTGATATTCAATGCTAGTCCTACTCTGAGTACACTCACTGAAGTTAACAGACATGACTAACAGATTCATCGATTTCAATGCGTCTATTCAAAGGATCAATAAGCAGCACTTTAGGTTACTAAAAATGAAAAGCTCCAAGTACCATGAAGGCAGTATTTCTTCTTCCTTTAGGGATGAAAGACAAAAATGTACCATTGGCCTTGTTTTTTATACACAGAAAACTCAGAAAGTGTATTTTAGACTTACTCCAAAAGGGGTTGAAAAGCAAGACTGTTTTTCACTTGTAGGTGGGTTTTCAAGCTCTCCACAATGTCATTCTGATAGTACACTAGCTGGTTGAAAGACTGGCATTTGTTGACTACCTGTCTGTAGAATGTCACTGTGTAAAATAAGAAGTAAAGAAAAAAAATCTTAATGTTTTCATGTAATTTCAGAGACAGTATATTTTTGAGTTCAATGGGACATATGCCCAGGTAAGTGTATATGGCATTGCAGGCTACCTTGATGGTTTTTTGCTGTTTTTTAAAAAACACTTTCTGCCTGGGTAAGAGCACAGGAAGAGTGACCATCATACATTACACCTTACCTCCTGCTCTTGTTCAAATTACAAACCTCCCAACTTTAAAGGCTCAAAGTTAGCAGGTGATGAAAAACATACAACCATGGAGCACACTCCAAGCATACAAGACCCATTAATAGGGACATTCCCGCACAATTTTGCAGGGCTCCAGAGCCACCAGCAGCCAGCATGGCTGGCTTGCATGACAAAAATGCTATTCAAACACAAACCAGGAAGTTACACCTTTCTGAGAAAGAACTTGCCTCATGTGGAGATTGAGAAGTGGTTCAAATGATTTCTATGCCAATCTCTCTCTCTCTCTCACACACACACACACACACATTATTGTAGGCAAACAAACGATTAACTCTGGCAAAGCTTGTGGCTAGAAGACCGGACAGGTTACATTAGAAAATTCTTGTTCCACAAGGAAGAAAAACAAAAATGTTTGAGAAACAAGAAGAAACCACAGCTGAAATATGAAAGAATAGGGGCGCTATTAGCAGCTTTCTGGCTCCCAGCCCTCACTTTCCCACTACTAGAAAACGCAAAGCCACAGCTGCAAATAAAGTAGACTGACTAGCACAGCTCATTACCAGCTAAAACCCAATGCTGCATTTGGGGTAAATTTTCAGGGTCATCCTACAAATAAGTGCCACTGTGGTAGGCAAAATTAAAAAAGAGCCTATGGGTCCCTCCAGATGTTCTTTTTAACGCACATACATAATTATTTATGCTCATGATATTTTGGGGGCAGTCATATGCGATCCCACTTTCAATACTATTTGCACCTACAAAGGTTTTGCTGCTGTCAAGCTGCTTCATTTCCAATCAATGCATATCCTGTAACCTCCTGCTGAAATCCTATAACTTTTCATACCACAGATGTTCTGGGGGTTTTTGTTCCACTTTTGTTGTGCTATAACCCTTCCAGACAACATTAACATAGCAGCATTGTGGAAATATCATAGAACTAATAAAGCAGAATCTATCACAAATGCACTATTATTTTTTAATATATTTTATTAAAATTTATTAATCTAAATATATTTATTGGGATTTTTGTAATAAGCAAGTAAAAAACAACAAATAACAATAAAGATCACAAGGTTTCAGTGTTACATTTCAATTAATCAAGAGAAAAAGGATGGGACTAATGCATTATTGTGTCAAGAACATGTTGCCCAATACATCTGCAATAAACTATTTGTCTGGAGGGGCTCTTTGTCAGCCCAGTGAGAGGGATAAACTGCAAGACAAATGCAGCATGCCACGGAATAGTAGGGTTGGAAGGGCCAATGAAGCCATCAAGTCCAAACCCCCTGCTCAGTGCAGGAATCCAACTTGACGCATACCCGACAGGTTGTTATCCAGCTGCCCACTGAATGCCTCCAGAGTTGAACAGCCCAACACCTCCCTAGGTAATTGTTGTACTGCTGCTAGGAAGTTCTTCCTAATGTTCAGTCAAACTCTGGCTTCCTATAATTTGAGCCCCATTATTCCATGTCCTGCACTCTGGGATGATAGAGAAGAGATCATGTCCCTCCTCTGTGTGGCAACCTTTCAAGTACTTGAAGAGTGCTATCATATCTCCCATCAATCTTCTCTTCTCAACGGTTAATATGCCAGTTCTTTTAGTCTCTCCTCTTATCATGATGTGCTGCTTATTAAGGTGTTCCCTCACTATAAAAAGTTAACAAAGGACTATCAAGTACACAGCATTCCATCAGCGTTGTGAGTATAGTGCTGCCCAAAACAGCTTTAGCAAATCATGCCCAGGCAGGTTCCCATCTCTCTTCCCCGACCAGTTCTGTACCATGCTGTGCCACTGAGGTGCACCTACTGCCCATGTAGCAGGGCTGGCTTATCCTGCTACACTGGTACAATGCCATTAATTGTCCCCCAATGTTACAAGTCATGATACTGCACTGATGCAACAGTCACTGGGCTCCACCTGAAACACTTATTGGTAGCACACAGCTCATGGGATTAGGCTAGTGAAGATTTACTGTTGTTTATATTAATGTTAAGTTCCACTATGTAATATAACACACTCCACTTGGTGATTTACACAGAAGTAAGCAAGTTATTTGGTGGGAAACTTCCACAACACATCCTACGAACTGTAGCCCCGCACATCACGGCTTATCCATCTGATGCACTCCATGTTCAAAATGTGTACATAATGCTACCTGTTTTATTAATTGATAGATTCCATGCAAACCCTTAGTCTCAAAATACATTTCCAACAGAACAGCAACACCTTTGCACAACAAGCACACCAAAATATGAATGCAAAATATTTTGGAAAAAAGATATACCAAAGTGGCGAGTAAGGTTCAGCTCTCTCCATTTCTCGAGTCCTTCATGAAAATATGTTTCAACCTCCTAGGAAAATCAAGAATGTACATTAGTCAATGTGTATACATAATGAAGTAGTTCAGGCTTAATTCTCCAAAGAATGGTTAAGCAAAAAGACTTTGTAGGATGGCCCAATATTTATGAGGTATGAAGCACAAATGAATTATTAAATGTTTGTGCAAATTTTATTCAAGTCTTTGCAAAACCAGAGCAGTTGCCTAGAAATAATTATAACATTTGAAAATGACAAAAAATGCAAATATGCCAATTATTATGTGGTTTATAATCACATATTACAATCAGATGGCCATGATCCAACAGCAATGGAGCAGAAAGGAGAGGCTGTGCAGACAAGGTATCTTGCTATAGCTTCTCTGGATTAGAAATGAGGTCTGCAAATAACATTTCAACGTATGAAACCAGTCATGCACACACACAAAAATGGGGTAAGAGACCTGTCCACGACTGTACCACTTGAAGCTGCAAATGGGTGATTGTATGTTTGAATGCTGTCCCCAAGATGGAAGATATTTTTGAATGCTCAAATCATTTCACTCACTACTGGGAGGAAGGGCGGGATACAAATCTAATAAATAAATATTGCCTAGTTGCAATCTTTACAACCACCCTGTAAGGTAAGCTGGTATTATTACCCCATTACAGGTGGTGGAACAGGGCAAGGCTGAGAGACAGCAACTTGTCTAAAGCCACCTAGCAATTTCATGGTGGAGGAAAGACTCTAATCAGGGATTTCTCAAGTCACAACTCAGCCTCTGAACCTATATGTTACATGCAGCGCTCACAGAGAAAGATAGCAAGTCAAGAAAAAAGCTAATCTCCACTATTTGTATAAACTGGCTCCTTATTTAAGCACACATACTTCCAAAGTCTCATGTGTATTTACTGTTACACATTGCAAACAGTCCAAAAAATGTTAACAAGATGCCTTACAGAAGAAATGAAGTATGCATTTATGTTTTTCCTGAATGTCCAATTTTCTTTTCCCATATCCAAAAACAATACAAGCTTGACTTAGAAAATCAAAGTGTCTACAACTTATATGTACAGATTAGAAGCTATTGATTATTTTCCTACTACATGAGACACTATGCAAAGTCACATAAAAATAGGATCTGCATATGTAGAACAGTTCTGCTGCTGGTCTGTCTTAGCAACTGAGTTGTTTGGATGCCACAAATACAGCAAATGGCTTATGGACAAGACAAGAGCAAGCTACAATGGGTTGCATCCAAGAAAGTCCTTGTGTGAATGGGACAACTTCATTGTGAGCTTGGCCTTGCTCCCATGACTCTCAAGACATTCATGGAGAGATTAATGAATACAAAAACAGAACATACATTGTTGATTTTGAAAAGGACAATATTTATTGTAGTATTGGAAGGCCAACAGTCTGAACTCAGAGGTGAACTTAATCACCTCACAGAAATGGCATAACAAAAGATGTGGTGATATTCCCCCTATACAATGGGGGGGGGGACACAAGGATGTAAGAGAGAAAAGAATGAAGCTAAGGAGATGTTCTTGGACAAACACTTCAGCATGTACACAGGATAATGAAGAGGACCAGACCACTAAGTGTGATTCGAAATACTGGCTTTCTAGAGCAATCATATTGCTTTTGTGGGTGCCTAAAACACTGATACAGCAAATATATTTGCGCCATAACTCAACTGTGCCAATCCTTATGCTGATCATAAAAGTCTAAATGTTAACAGAACCAGTATAGGTTGGGGAGGGGTGGCAGCAACCACAGCAAAAACAAAACAAAACAGTGATGTTAATTGCAAACCACACAACAGGTACCTTTTATTAAGGACTACCTGTTTCATCCTGTAGCTGAGCTCCCAGCTTCTCAACACCCACATCCACCACTGAGTAAGAAGACACCAGCAAGTGCCCTAATAGATCTTTACTTAAATCGTTATAAAGCAAAACAACTACATCGGCCTTACCTCAGCATAGCTCCCTGTTCTGTCAATGCGATGAATAATGTCAATATTTACATTGCTTAATCGTTCAGTGAAGGTGAGAAACTGTAAGAGAAACAAAGAAATGGTTTTGCTTTTCTATTATATTTGGGATATCAGGTTTAAAAGGAAGTTGTCAAAGATTATGGGTAAAAGTTTATATGGTCCCTTTAAAGACATTTGGCACATATTGGCACAGTGCTCATGAGACAACATGGCCTATAGAATTAAATTGAAACAAGCTCTTCTGGGACTGACAAGATATCTGAAATCAGAAAATTTAATCTAATTTTCTGTATTGTGGCAGAATCTTCCATATTCAAAGTTAAGAATTATCTGCAGTTTACAGTGTGCTGGAAGCACAAAAGACACACCACATATAAGTCTGGGATAAAAACTTGCACCATTCCACAAATACGACATTTCTGAACCGAGGGGAAGTCACTGGACAAGGAAGGAAGATGATTGAATGCGCTAGGCCCCCTCTCCTCACTGGATCGTCACCTTGTAGTGGTGAGTGGGCTTGTGTGTTCCAATGAACCCTATGAGAGATGCCGTCGGGAGTCATGTACTCCCAGCAAGGTCACCCATGGCGGTAAGGTTAAGGGAGAGGAATCGAGACAAAGAACGATCCAAGAATGTCCTCAACGGCAGAGCAGGCAGAGGATAACAATGTACATGTTGCAATGGCTGTGAAGGCGGATGAAGGCTGCAGCAGATAAAAGACTTCCAATCGTTGTGGTATCCATGCCATTGAATCACAGCCTTTTTCTGTCAATACTGTGTTGATCGTCGTGCACCAATCTCCCCACATAAAACAAATTCACGCGCAGGCGTCTTCCAACCAAAACAAAACAAAAGCCCCATGGCGATTGGCGAATGGCGACAGGGGCAGGACTGTGAAATCCGGAAGCCCCTAGTTATGGACTGGCACATGGGCGGTGGACCCACTGTTAAAGACCTTACCCTGGAAGACAATCTTACTCGGCCATGAGTGATCACTAATGATTGGGCACTAGGCCCCCATCCTCACTGCCTTCCATGTGTTTCCCAGTGACTATCTGCAGCAGGAAAACCTTCTGTGATTGCAAGGCTCCCACACTTTTTGAAACCCTGATTTTCCAGGGTTTCAAAATGCAAGTAAGCCTCCAAAAATATGGAAGGCTTTCCCACTGAAGACAGGCGCCAGGAAACACACGGGGTGGGTGGGTGTAGAACTAGCATACTTGTGCATGCTCTCTCCTCCTATGTTGATTTAAACTTTTTCAGAACACTTGAATAGGAATTCTGACTTGCCACAATATAGAAATCAGTTGTGCAGTCAGAAACTCTTCTGTCCAGAACAGCCTAGCTATTTATTTCAATAAAGGAGCTCATTTCTGCACTAGGGATTCCAAGCACATAAGGCCAGCTTTCTTTGTGGAATGAATAGTGATTCCTATTCATATATACATCTGTGATTTAAAATATAATTACTAGGGTTTATACCTCACCCTTCAGTAAAATACCCTATTTATCTGGACTGGCCCACCTCAGTGCACATCTATTATTTCTCCTCGTAGGAAAAGAACATTTATAATCTTAACATTCAATCCATGCTCCTGATGGGGGGTTAGAGCTCTGACATCAAAGAAACTCTCGTCGTGTCCACTAAAAGCACAGGCTGTTTGGGATCTGGTGGCGGTGGTAGCTGACGCAAGGCCCAAAACAGGGCGTTTTGCTCGTGGATCTGTGGCCAGCCCAGCTTTGCCCTCTTCCCATCCCTGAAACACCTCATTTCAGGGATATCCACCAGTTACTGCCAGCAAGGATACCACTGACAGTAGTTTCTGCCCACCCACGGGTTAGGTAGGTGCAGCTGGGAGATCTGCAGGAACAAAGCTCCTCCCCCTGGTAGCAGAGACTGGCATAGCTGGGCAGAGGGAGACCTCCATCTCATTCAAATCCCCTCAAGTGTGGTAGATCAGGGGTCTGGAATGCTCTGCCCTTCCACTTAACTGTGTTCAGGATCAAACTACTAACATTAAAATTTTGCATGCAAGGGTGAAATTCAGCAAATCAGTCAACAATCCAAAGAAGGAAATGTCAGCATTAGGCTTCTTTTTTAGGCTTATATATTTTAAAACACTGAGTGATCAGTGTTCTAATAGATAAGGAATACATTTTGTCCTTGCACACTGGACAGTTTTTGTCTCTTCAGAGATCCAGTTAATTATATGCATTGTGCATATGTTTAAAGAACAAGATAAAAGGCCACTCAGTAAAACAAACAGAAGTTTTATTTATTTATTACTACATTTATATCCCACCTGTCCTCCAAGGAGCTCAAGGTGGCATTCATGGCTCGCCCCCTCCTCCATTTTATCCTCACAACAATTCTATGAGGTAGATTAGGCTGAGAGCCTGTGACCCGCCCTAGGTCAGCCAGTGCACTTCAAGGCCCAGCGGGGATTTGAACCCTGGTCTCCCAGGTCCCATACCAACACTCCACTACACCACACAAGTAGAATATTTTAAGTTAGGTTTTTAGCATTACCTAGACATCTTGTAAACTTACGCTACTCAAAAACAGAACACCGACAGCTTCACTGGTGTTTAGTTCGAAGTTGAGATACAAATACTATGCACTTAGTTACTATTTTGGGTTGCTTTGGGCAGTAGCAGCAGTTCGCAGGAAGCAAAAAGCTGTGAGGGTCTCCTACTTGTTTGATACAGAACCAGTCAGGTCCTTTCACTTTTTAGAAAAATTGATGTGTAAGTGGGTATCAAATACACTATTTCGCAAGCTCGAAAAGCCTTTAACCCAAACCGCCGAGCTAAACTGAGTTCTCCGATTCCCCGTCCCCCTATCTTACCCTGTACGTGTTGTCAGACTTGTGAGAGGACGATTTGGTCTTCATGTCTCCCTGAATCAGCAACAAACTACCGTTCGATTGATGGAGATGCAATATTTTAAAACTATCTACTTTAAGTCCGAACAATTTCCCAAAATGACACACATTACTACACGTGCGGCACTATTAGCTGGGAGCTGCCATCTTGGCTAAAGGATTCTGGGATGCGGCTGTCACGTGAGTCGTAAAAAAAAGGAAAGAGGATTAGACCATAAGAACTGGGACGGTGGAGGAGTCTGATGCTGTTATAATGAGAGAATACTGCTGGGATCAAGCAGCTGTAAAATAAAGGGTGGTGGGCTGAAACGGACAAAAAAAAAAAAGGCGAACCAACCAAGCTGTTTGCTGCCGTATATACTTTCCCAACAATCTACCAGTCTTAGTCTCGCGTATTTTGTATTTCTTGTACTTTCACGAATGTCTTCTAGTTAGGGGGAGGTTTATATCATTTTCTTAGATCAGTCATCTCTATGCTGGAAAATCTAAAGTCTGATCGTATTAGGAGACGTATGGTATTATCTAGTTTGCCACGTTTTTGAAGTCCGATCTTAATAACTCTCAGAGCTTGGAAAAGTTACTGAACTACAACTCCCATCTGCCCAATCCAGTGGCCATGATGGCTGGGGCTGATGGGAGTTGTAGTTCAAAAAAGTAACTTTTCCAAGCTCTGATCACTCTGCCGGTTCAGTTCTAGTAAAGTTCATGAATTTCCTGCTAAGTATGCTTAAGATTGCGACATTACCCGCATGCTTTACTACGTTTTTTTTTTTTAAAACTTCTAATGATTCTTGCTCTTCCACTATCACTACCTTAAGTTTCCTTTTAAAGAACGAACTGGAAATAAGAAAATTGAATTATTAAACAGTTGGAGATTGCCTGCGCTTGCTCACGCTGTCTGACTCAGCTACTGCATAGGATTGTTAGGAGAATGACATTTGTGGGGAGGGGAAAATACGCATGTAGCCTGAGATCCTTGAAGGAAGTATGACAATTAAAAAAAAATTGACTGCACATTAAATGGGCCACAATTCAAAGTGCTGGTACGTACCTTTAAAGTCCGTTACCATGTGGGACCCACCAACATAAGATAAGCTTTGGAGGCCATGTCCCCAGGTGCCCTCACCATCTGCGATGAAGCAGGGCCTTCTTGGTGATGATACCCTAATAGTGTATTCTGAAGCAAAAGAAAATATTTGTTTTTCCAGGCCTGTTAACTATATTAATCCCAGATGTGGCTATTTTTGTGCTATTTTTAGCTGCTGTTTAATTGTATTGCTTACAAACACAAGAACAAATGCCAAGCTAGTGAGGGGAAGAGAAGGACTTGATAAACATTTAATAAATAACAATAACTACATTTGGCTATAGGGAGATAGCAGAGTTGTTAATCTCCCCCCACCCATATACTTGTGTATACTGATAGAGGGGGCTGGGGGAGATGAAAAGTGTCACAACACCTTAGATATCATCTTTTTAATTGTGCCACAAGCAGAATGCTCCTGCCTCTTTATACATATTTCCTTTTTCTTTCATCTTTTATTTTGAGTTTTTCTGAGATAACACCCCCACATTAGCCAGGAGCTCCAATCAACACACACAATCTGGTTGCCATGATTGGTTATACAGTTTTCTGGAATCCTATACTCCCTCCAACTGTTTGGGTGGATTGGAGGAGGAGGCTGTCATTTTGAGTGCCTCATTTACTTCAGTGGGCATGCTTTAACTATACTACTTTTGCAGGCACCACATTACAGTGTTGTCAGGATGGGAGCCGACCTTGAGTGAGCCTGGAATTCTTTTCCACTTCTTCCCCATCACACCTGTAGTCAATCCAGTCTCCCACCCCCTTGCGCTGCTGGTATCATGTCAACAGTAAGGATGCAGTAAGTGTGACCAAGGCTGCAGCAATATAACTGCCTGTGCTGTTATAGCTTTGGCCTCCACAACTGCAAAGGAATGGGAGCAATCTTATTCCCACCTATCATGTGTAAGATGAGGACAGTTTCATGCTGTTAGTGGACATACAATTACTTCTGTAGAGCAACCAGAGCAACTCTTTCTTGCTGTACAGTGCCACTATTTCAAATCCTGCTTCTGTAACTTATGGCTAATTTTAAATGTAGTAAAGGAGAAAAATAGACTCGCTATAGGGAAACCCTGCTTTCCTTTAAAAAAAGAAAATAGATTTTCCTCTAGTGCTGAAGAGAAAATAACAGACTGTACAAAGAAACGTAAGCATGCATTTTTGTTTGTTTTATTAACAGAAATATTCTTGAAGTCACGAGTATTATCCAACAGGTTCCCACAGCAGGTACATCAAAATATTTATATGTCTAGTGCAGTTACAGAGGTCAGCCCTCTGGGATCTACTTATAGTCTTTTCAGGATAGAGTCTAAGGTGCTATAAAAATCTGCAAAAATAATTTATCCAGAGACCATGCTAGGACACCAAAAATGAATATGTTCACAGGCTATGATTATAGAGTAATACCATCTCCAATTCTAAGCAATCATCTGAACTGGGCCATAGGAGCACAACTGGTGCCAAAAATGGCAGAAAGAATTCAAGTTTGTTAATGGAGAACTGGAAAATATAAAGCTCTATTTTTCTTAGGGAGGGTATACTTCTACCTGTTTCTATTCTGTTTAATCGCAAATGCAAAAGTGTCTTTAAAAAGAGCAAATATAGATTGCATTGACATCAAAGGATAGAAAGAATGGAAAACCACCAATGTCACCTAAAGAAATAAAAAATAATCTAATGCTGAGAATGGATGGTTCTAATTAGCTTCCTGGTGAACATTTAGATTAGGAATTAGTTTCCTGGTGAACATTTGTCAGCTCCTCAGCTTACATTAACTTGGAGTTAAAAAACTGGTTGAATCATACATTTGTTTTCGTAAAACAAAACCTTATACAAACAAGGATATAGTTTCTAAAGCCAAAAGGATAAAGTTCAGGTAGGTCTAACCAACTGGTCTTTCACCATTAAGGAGGGCATGAGCGAACTGAATGTAATGTTTGGTTGATTGTGTGTGTTGTTTTGAGCTTATCCACATGGGAGAATTACTTTGTACTAAAGACACTGTTTTTACCTCTGTTTTCTGTTTGCACTGTCCATAATTAGGGCCCCGTACCAGATGCAAACATGGTGTTTTCTATTCAGACTAAGGGGAAGGATTAATCACAGTTTCCTAATGACCACACCCTCTAATTTAACATTTCTGCTCTCTCTGGTTACTTGGCAACTAAGCATGCTTACTTACCAGTATGTTTCATTAAAAAAAACAACAACCCAGAAGTGCGATTATTTGTATTTTGGTACAATACAGCTGAAAATACAAACATTTTTGTATTATCTGGGCTCATCTACATGAAGGTTTAGTGTGTGTTTGGTGCTACTCACATCTTTTAATTCACATGGTTTGCATAATGTTACTGGCAAACAGAAGCTATCACACAGTTTTTCCTCTAAATCCGTACTAACCCAATCCTCTGATAATACGAAAAGGGAATGAAAAAACAACTTCACTCCATATCTCTAGTGCTTGCAGATGCTTTGCTCGAATGGTTTTAGGTGGGTGTGCCAATCGTTCCCCTCTCCATGCCCACTCCCTCCTCCTCCCTTTGTTCATTTTATTTCCTGTAGGCTAAAAAGCAACTTCTAGCTGCTCTCCCCTGTTCTGCTAGCCTTTTTTACGTTGCTGCAAATGGTGCCTTATTTTTCTTTCCCCCCCTAACTTATGCACAAAAGCATAACACTGCTCAAACAAAGAGTTGTATTTCTGCTGTATTATGCCAGTGAAAACACAAATAATCGCCCTTCCGGGTTTTTTTTTAAATTGAAACTTACTGGTAGAACAAACTGAGAATGCTTGGTTGCCAAGTAACCAGAGGGAGTGGAAATGTTAAATTAGAGGGCATGGACATTAGGAAACTGCGTGATTGGTCCTTTCCCTCAGTGTGAATATAAAACACCCTGTTTACAGCTGGCACTGAGCCCTTACTGTGGACGGTGCAAATAGAAAATGGAATGTGAATAAGCCCTCAGAAGACTGAGTTAGTATGGATTTACAGGAGGGAAACTGTGAGATAACTTCTGTTTGCCAGTATTGTCATGTGAACCATGTGAATTAAAAGGAGGTGTGAGTAGCACCAAACACACACTAAACCATCGTGTAGATGAGCCCTTTGTCTCTTCCCTTCCCAGAACCTGGGATTTCTGCCTACAATAAGACTTGTTGCACCAGCATATATGTGCATAGGTGGAGATGTACCAAAAGATTTATAAGGACATCATCAGAAAATGACAATATTACAGATAATATTAATATATGGCTGCTTAAATCTTAAAAACCAGGGAAATAATTATTCATAACCAGCATTAGTTATTATCCAGATCACATTTATGAAGAATGTTATAAAAATAATAATACAAAATAAGCACACATACAAAGGAAAATAAGTGGGATTCAATATTCTTAAAAAATGCTGAGCATCTTTAAGCAGGGTTCAAGATGAACAGTTAATAATTACCTAAGTAGCTTAAATTTGCAACCAATTCCAGATAATCACAGAGAGCTTCTTAATAAAAGTATTTCAGATGAGAAAGTGAAAACCTGTTAATAATTTGAAATATAACAGGTCACCAGGCCCTGATATAAGATCTACTGATACCATATTTGACTAATTTGTATAATGACATTTGGCAAGGAGGCAGAATTCCAAATATGTGGGACACAATCTGGATTATAGTTCTGCCCAAATCCAGATGGGATAGAACAGAAGTAGGCTCCCACCAGCCTATCACCTTGCTCAATCAGGATCAAATATTTCTACATCAATATTGGCCTCTCGATTGAACAGGGCGATTGCCACAATTATCAATCCCAACCAAACATGGTATATAACCAATGGATACATTGCAGACCCAATATACCACCTTCTGAATGTCATTTATGATAGTACACATCAGCAGTCTCCCTTGGTGATGCTTTCACTGGATATGTGCAAAACATTTGACTGCCTGGAATGGTGATATCTGGGTAAGGTTCTGGAGCAAATTAGGAGATAAATTTGTGGCAGCAAAAAATAGATTGTACAAAGATAATTTTACCTTGGTACATACTAATAATCAAGATGTTCCGCCAATATGCATAAAAGGGGCATCATCAGGGATGTCCTCTATCCCCACAGCTGTTTGCCTTCTCCTTGGAACAACTTGCTTAAGCCGTTAAAAATAAATATAGAAGGCTACTGAGGAGGGCGCCAAGAGCACCTTTTCAACTTATATGCACATGGCTGGGGGGAGGGGAGAGACTTATGCAACATCCATCTCCCATTCAGAGCGCTCCTGTGGGTCCCGATCTTGGCCAAAGTTATGCCAAGAAAAAGGTTGGTCTAAGAAAATAATTATAATGGAAGTTAATGGGGAGTGCTTACTTGCAGGTAGGGGTATACATGAGAGCCGGCTTTTTCTTTTCCACTCATATGCAGCTCCCACCTGAGCAGATGTTCCGCTGGCCCAGCAGCTCCCAAATGCCAAATGGATGCCGCAGAGCTTCCCGCTGGCTCCTCCACCTGCATCCCTTCTGCAGGTTTCCCCCTGAGTTGGATTGCTCTGCCCATAAGTTTGACCATGTAAGTCATATTTCAAATTCCTATGCCCCACTCATCAATGAAAGGTAATATTTTTCCATCTATAACTAATGACTAAACAAACTACCATTAATAAATGTGCTACTTCAACATCATTCAGAAGTATTCTATGTTTTACATAGCTTAATAGGATTAAAATGGTTCTATGGGTAACTCAAAGCCTGCAATTTTTTTAAATTACAGTTGCCTAGTAAAGCACAATTTTAGGGCAAGTCCACAAGATGTAGCTCTATCTGAGTTGTAATGGCAACATTTATTTTCTATATCAGCCCTCACCAATCTGGTGTTCTCCAGATGTTTTGGCAGATAGGAGTTAGAGTCCAAAACATTTGGAGGTCATCAGGTTGGTGAAGGCTGTTCTATATTGTTTATATCTTTTATTCAACCTATGTGGAGTTGCATACCATCAAAAAATAATTTCCCATGCAGCATGGATAATTTTTCTATATCCAGGTCTATTCCTTGTAGAATAAGGGGGGTGGGGTGACTTGCACTGGATATATTGAATCTGTGGCAATCTTTTTATGTCATTATTGAGATTCTTACATATAGAGTGGTCTACAACTTCCATGACCTCAAATACAAAACCTGAACACTATACTGGAAATTATTTCTCCACCTCATCCCTAAGCCTTTCTACAATCTAAAATTACAACAACCAAGAGAAAATTACTTCCTAAGAAGAGTTCATTGGGAGCACCAGTCATCTTCCCTCTCCTCCACCTACATAGCTGTAAGGAGGAGTTTGAAAGCTTTTATTCCTGCGTCTGCTTGACCATTTTTTAAATGTGATCTGGCTAAACAAACTGCTGTTAACAGTTTCAGGCAAGTCAATTTCAAACTATAGTTACTGAACTAGCTTGTAAACTACTACAGTTAAGATTAACCACAGTTCCAGGTCTGGAAGAAAAGGTAAGCATAAAAGGTAATCAATTCCATAAGTGAAACTTCCAAACTTCTCCCACTGCTTCCAGTCACATGGGGGGAAGAAAGGGGAAGGGAGGAGCACACAAGTCGGAAGCTTGTTGCAGCTTGTTCATGTCATGCTAAACTCATGAGTATGATATGCAAATGTTACAAATACATTTGTAAATATACAATCTTATACTTCTGCACAGCTTCCGTCACCATATGCAAACCATCAACAAGTGATTTCCCCCAGGATCCAAAGTAGCACACTTCAAAGTGGTTGAAGGAATGTACATATTAGTGCAAAGTTCACCTTGTGCCTCATAACAATGACACTCTTGTGCAAGAAAGCATAACTAACTGGATTAACCAGTATACCTGTACAGGTGTCAGCTAATATTTTATGTGGGAGCATTAGTACTATTTGTTTGGCCTTAGAAGAACAAAACTAAATAAGCAAAATTAAAAGCCAAAACTTGAACTAAGAAAAATATATGCCCGTGGAATTAAGTCAACTGACAAAACTTCCTGCATACTATTGAAATACCTTTAAGGGTCTTCTGAGTTCAAGAAAAAACTAGAGGAGGTTTAATTGTTGTAAACCGCCCAGAGAGCTTCGGCTATGGGTCGGTATACAAATGCAATAAATAATAAAATAAAATAAAATAAATTCTAATAAAGTGACAGATGTAGCAGGCTATTGATTGACAGTTAGTGACAGACTGAAAATATATCATAGTGCTATGTTAAAAAATGGATGGCATACCTAGTTAGCATATTAGAGTTTAATGTAACTTTATATTGAATAGTAAACATACTGTTACCTACACGACACTGCTTCAATGGCTGCAATATCATGGATCATTTACAATTATTCAAACTGCTTCCAGTAAAGGAAGCAACACAGGGGAATAATAATAATAATAATAATAATAAATTTTATTTTTCAGTCGCCTATCTGTCCGGGTTAGGGACACTCTAGGCGACATACAACAAAATAAAACAGTGCATATATATATCAACAACAATCAAATTAAGCTAAAAACCATCCTTCAGTTCATATAGCGTAGAATTAATCTATCCCAATCTTGTATGCCTGCCTGAATTGCCAGGTCTTCGAGGCTCGGTGAAAGCTTGACAAGGAGGGAGCATGACGGAGATCAAGAGGAAGAGAGTTCCAAAGGGTGGGGGCCACAATTGAGAATGCCCTCTCTCTGGTCCGCACCAGCCTAGCTGTTTTCACCGGTGGGACCCAGAGAAGGTCTTGTGAGGCTGATCTCGTCAGGTGGCACAATCGGTGACTCTGGAGGTGTTCTTCAGATATACTGGGCCAAAACCGTAAAGGGTTTTTAAGGTCAACACCAATACCTTGAATTGGGCCCGGTAAACAACTGGTAGCCAGTGAAGATCTAATAACACTGGGGTGATGTGATCCCAGCGGCGGCTATGCTTAATCAAGCGTGCCGCCGCATTCTGTACCAGCTGTAGTTTCCGGACCGTTTTCAAGGGTAACCCCACGTAGAGCACATTGCAGTAGTCTAAGCGAGAGGAGACCAGGGCATGTATCACTTGTGGGAGCAGATGAACAGGAAGGTAGGGTCGCAGTCTCTGTATCAGATGTAATTGATACCAAGCTGCCCGGCTCACTGCTGTAATCTGAGCCTCCATGGACAGCTGGGAATCAAGAATGACCCCAAGACTGCGGACTTGGTCCTTCAGGGGTAAACTCACCCCATTAAGCACCAGGTCAGTAATTCCTAACCTTCTTTTGTCTCCCACGAGCAACACCTCAGTCTTATCGGGGTTCAGCGTCAGCCTATTCTCTCCCATCCATCCACTTACGGATTCCAGGCACTTGGACATGGTGTTCACAGCCAACTCCGGTAAGGACTTAAATGAGAGATAGAGCTGAGTGTCATCTGCATACTGATGACACTGCAGCCCAAAACTCCTGATGATGGCCCCCAGCGGTTTCACATAGATGTTGAATAGCATGGGAGAGAGGATAGAACCCTGTGGCACTCCACAATGAAGAGGCCAAGGGTCTGAAACCTCATCTCCCAATGCCACCCGTTGCTGCCTTTCCGAGAGATAGGAATGGAACCACTGCAAAACAGCCCCTCCAATTCCTAATCCCTCTAGGCGACTTAACAGGATACCATGGTCAACGGTATCAAAAGCTGCTGAGAGATCCAGGTGGACAAGGAAGGTGTATTCACCCCTATCCAATGCCCTCCTCATATCATCTACCAGAGTGACCAAGGCTGTTTCCGTTCCATGACCAGTCCTGAAACCCGATTGGAATGGATCTAAGTAATCCGTTTCCTCCAAGTGTGTCTGTAACTGCGCAGCCACTATAAATGACTATAAATCCCCAAAAACTCCAGGTAGAAATGGGAAAGAAACACTGGACAGCCACTGCCAGTCAGTGTAAACAATGCTGAACTAGATGGACCAACTTGATATGAGGCAGTTTCCTAAGTAGTCAGCGACAGAACATTAACAAAATGCAGCTGCTAAGAGGTGAGTGGAGGATCAGATGTACTAGGAGACACCTCACAGTGCCCAGGGACACTGAGGAGTTATAACTTTTTGCCAGAAAGCTCTTGATTTCCACTTCATTCCCATAATTACATTTTGAAACATATCTCTGCAAACCATGAAGACTAAATACAGAAATGTTCATAATTTTAAAACGTATGTAATGAGCCATACACAGAAATGCATCGGGAGCCACATGTTTGTTTAGCATACTTGGAGCTAAATATAGGACATTGAGGGTGTAGTGGTTAGACTAGGACCTGGGAGACCAGGGTTCAAATTCTCACTTAGCCTGCCCACTGAAGCATGCTGGGTGATCTTGGGCCAGCCACCATTTCTCAACCTAACCTACCTCATGGAGTTGTGGTGAGGATAAAATGGAGAGGGAGGAGGACCATGTATACCATCTTGAGCTCCGAGGAAGACTGGTGGGATATAAATGTAATGATAAATAAATGTTCATCTTTGTATCCAATGCCCTGACTGATTTTATAATTCAACATTAATTCAACTCTGAAGGAACAGCAGCCTAAGATTATAGTTTCCAGGTAGCATATATTCAAACTGCTCCTCCTCCTCCTAGCTTAATCAGGTATAAATTCTACGGAGGTAAAGGGAGTGGCTCAAAAGTAGGGAGATACTCATGAGTCTCTTCAGAAACCTCTTAATTAGATGGTGTCCCAAAACAAAGAATGTAAATCAACCAGTGTGTGCTCAGCCACAATCAGAGGGAGACTTTTAAGGAGGAGAGGAACTGGCCTTTGATGTGATGAAGAGGAAAGTGAAAGAACCTCTGAAGTTCATAGAAGACTCCTTTCCCTGACACATCAGGAGTATCTTACGTATAAGATCTTCTAGTAGCTAGTTTTCTGGAGTTTAGGATAATATCATTAGGTTGGATTTAGTTTAATTTTATTAACATTATATATTGCTTTCCACTAAAAGAACTGCTGAAGTAATCTACAACCAAGTAATAAAATACAAAGATAAAATCACATAAACATATTAAAAACTGATTTAACAATACAATATCATATCATTGGTGCTGCCCAATTGTCCACAAAAACAAAAATGTCTTTGCCTGGTGTCAAAACAATGACAAGGTTGGTGCCAGATGGGCCTTCCTGTGGAGAACATTACACAAATAGGTGGTGTTAGGTCCAAACCCAACCACGAGCTGTCCACAACCTTACTCACCTCTTGTTCACCCCGGGAAGAGTGCGGAGCTGAGAATTCATAACCCACTGCCAGAGGCCAAGAATTTACACGACAACAAGTACCTTTGCAAAGGGGACCCAATCCGTCCAGCAAGATGCTTTCCAGAGATGGGAACCCCGTTTATTGAAAGAGTCCAGATTATATACCTTCACAGAGAGGTTACAGGTCAGGGGAGTAAACGTCATAAAACATAAAGAAAAAACTACATGTCAGTACAGAGTGCAAAGGAGGGGAAGGAGTAAGGAAGGGGAGGTGACAGATTTGCCAGGGGCAGGTTGCCCCCTTTGGAGATCAGCCTTGTGTATTATACAGCCTTGAGATAAGGGGGCTGGTGCCAGGATGCTTAACACAACAAACAGGGAACAAAAAAACAAAGGGGCAGGAGACAGAGAATATGCAGAACACATTCTTCAAAGGCCTTCATCCTTTGACACATTTCTGCTAAAGCTCAATAAACATGCAAAGGTGTGGATTCAGCTTGCAACCTGAGCTGAGTTCTTTCCAGGATGAGAAATCAGGTTAGGGGCAAATAAACCGACATCACTTTATTTCTTCCTTAAGTCATTTTCCCCCCAACATTCCCCCCTCTCAGCACTGATTGAACCCTCAGATCAATCACTAAGCTGAATCAAATCTCTTGTCTTGATCCCAGATGGACCTGAGTGTCACTTCAGTCAGGGTGGGGTTCCTTCTATTATTACAAGTGGCAATACACTCAAAGAAACATGTGGAAAACAAATGCATGAGATTGGGCAAACATTGAATACAGCAACAGCATGCTATCAGCAAACAAATTCCCATTAACACATAGAGGTTGGAGAGAAAGGAAAACAAGTGGTGTTCTGATGTAGTGAGGTTCAATAGAGTCTGCCATGTGGTGATCCATGTAGAATTAGTAAACAAATGAGTCCCGTTCCAAAGGCCCCAGCTATTCTGGCTTGTAGGGTAAATGATGTGTGTGTGTGCAAATCATTCCTCCGTTATCTTAGCTGTGCTGCTGACACATACTTCACTGCTCAACGACCCACTCAGCATTAGTCCCCCCTCTAGTTCCTGGGCTGCTGTAATGTTCAGGAATGAAAAATGAAAGGGCACAGACGTAACAGGTCCCTGTTTTTGGAGCTGCAGCCTCTAATAAGGCCAAAAGGGGTTTGCCCCCCATCCCTGGTTGGCTATGGGTGCCCCTATCTCACCTGTTAGGTCCAGGCCTATGTGTGCTTTCTTATTGCTGTCCTGGTGTTGACGTGCTCTTATCTTGTCACGTAGAGTTTCATAGCATGTGAGGGCTCCTATCCCTACACAGAACTTTGGGGTCAATGTATTTTGTGGGCGATATGTGATTACGTTGTGCTCAATTGCAAGGGTGGTTTCATCTATTTTTGGTGGGCATGCAGTATGTATATTGAGTTCCCCATTTGCCATGTGTGGTCAATGTGAAAAGGAGGAGTCTCAGTGTGAGGAGACCCCATACGTGTGTGTGTATATCTGCATGTGTATTTCTAACTGACACCAAAAAAAACTAAGGCTCTTTCTAACGAACAATGGAATTCACTATGGGTGGGGGGAAATCTGCCAAAGTATAAGATAACATTTATGCAGAACATTTATGCAGTAACTTTTCTTAACTCTGCCCTTGTTTTTTCTTTGCACAAAACCTCTGGAACGCATCACCAGCCATACCATCAGGTGGGGGTGTGTGAGAGTAGGGGTGGGAGTTATAGCTGTTGGCCTTACACCTCCTAGAGTCCACTTGAACTAAAATAGGGTTAGCCAAGCCGTAACACTCCCCCCCCATTTGAAAGGCAGTTAGTAATCACAGTTCTGCCCCCAGGCTCCAATGCTGACTTCCAATCGGTGTAACTGTGCCATATGAGATGGGTACATATTACAAGGGCCAATTAGACAAAGACCAGAATTTTCTGAAAGACCAAAACCACCACAACGGGGTGCAGTATAAGGTTGAAACCTCCTTTGGCATCCTCACCCCAGTCAAACAGGGAATTCCACCATCCATGTGCCTCTATCTGTTAGAGCTTATCTATGATATGAGTGACTGCATGACGATCATGTGTTATCTGAAGTGTAGCTTGCACTCCTAAATATTACACCCTTTCTAACCATTTTTATAAGAGTGAGAAAGTAAACAAAATGGGCGAGAAAATAATTATACAATGGGCAAAGACTCTACACAGGTGAACCCCAAAGCTGAAATATCCAAAGTTGTCAACCCTCAGCTAGGAAACCACTCAGAGAGGGACTTGAAAAGCAAAAACATCCTAAAAGCAAAACAGCCATAACATGTAAAGTATGAAAGGAAAAAATAACAATGGTCAACACATCCTTAAAGGACAATGCATAAGTAATTACATTCAATATTATAATGGAAATTAAACAAGTGTCATGGTCTTGAAACATGCTGTGGGGTGGCTTGTACAAAGTTCATCCTCAGGAAAGCAGCTGGTCATGTTCAGTGGAAGCTGTAACTGAACTGTGTATGGTTCGTCGATGCTAGGCAGAAAAACTTGAATAATGAAAAGAATAATCACTCCCTCCCCCCGAGTGACTGTGATAAAGGTTGCAAGCTTGCACAACATGGGACATCTCGCCAGAAGAAATAGTGGTGTCCATTTCAGGTCGATGGCCAAAGTAGACCTGTCAATTTCTGTGGTTGTACACAGAAATGTTGGGGAAGAATGAAGCAGGCCCCTATGCTGTTATTGCAGCAAATGCTGGAGAATGGCACGCCAGTTGCATAGCTATGTCCTGGCCCAAGGCCCCTGACCTTAAATGACTTTACATAGAAAGAAATCACATGTTTAAATAGGATATACTTCTCAGCATTTCTGCTTAGGCTCTTACTTGGCTGAAAGGCCGTCTCACTGACTTTTGAACAGAGGTGAGAACCTTTTTGGCTCCTGGGGCCACATCTTTATCTGGTCCCACCCTGCAGGCCAACTTTGACATGTGGGTGAGACAATTCATATGTCAATTACATGATGCCATTATGACATCACATTGCTGACAAGTGGGTTGTCCCACCCACTTCTCGAAATCTCAGTATTGGGGGTTGAAAAGAGGAGCACAGGAAGGGTTGCAAAGCCTGTACCACTCTGATCCTTTCAACCTGCAACATCAGAGGTTGAAAGGGGGAACATGGGAAAGGGCTTTGTAATCCTCCCCTTGCTTCTCCTTTGTACCCCCAATGTCAAAGATTAAAGGAGAAGATCAGAGAGGATAGCAAAGGGCTTTTAAAGCCACCCCACATGGCCCCTTTCCACTTCCCCCTCTTCCTGAGCAAGAAACAATCCCAACATCCATTAGCTCATGAGTGGTTAGGTGTGTGACTTGCTCCAGCAAAGGAACAGCCTGGATTCCACTTTAAGCTCCCAATTGTTCCTTTGAAGCCCTGCCTTTACCCATCATGTATGACATCAGGCGTAGGGTGGGTAGATGTGGCTTCCCCAAAATGGCCTCACAGGCCAAATGGGGAGGCCTGGTGGGCCAGGTTCCCCACCTCTGCTTTAGAATGTGCTTTCAAATAAGGTGCTTGTATTCTCCCTGCCTCCTTGCTTCTGACTTGATTTTTATTTACACCAGGGGAAAAAAGAGTTATTCCACCCTTTTCTACTACTTCCGCAATCAAATCTAGAACCCACAATAACAGCTTTGAAGGAAACATGAAGGCATAACTCTTGTGTGCCTTGAATAGTTCATCCATTGGTGACACCAGCAAAGATTACTTGGGTGTGGAGCGTGGAAAGGACAAAGTTTGTCTCACATTACACTTCTGAGAAACAATTATCCCATCGTAAACATAGTGAGTGGTATTCAATGCTAGTCCTACTCAAAGTAGACTCATTGAAGTTAACAGACATGACTAACTTAGGTCCATTAATGGCAATGAACTCTGAGCAGGAAGTAGTGAACTACAATCCATTTTCTCTGAAGCAAGTCCTATTGCTATCGCTAGAGATAACATTTAAGTAAGCTTGCTTAGGACTGCAGCCTTAGACTTAAATGACTTGTCTCAGAAAGCATTTTTTTGGGGGGGGGTGCATTCTCTTGCTCTGCAGAATGTTTTAAACAGTTTAAACTTTAACAAGTTTTAATGATGTGTTTGCTACCTTGGGCTCCTTTGGGATGAAAGGTGTGATATAAACTGAATAAATAATAATACAGAGCAACAAATGCAAGACAAAAATAAATTGGAACATTTGTGGCATCAAAAGTTATAGAATTTCAGCAGAAAGTTATGGGACATGCACTGATTGGATATGAAGTAGTATGTCCACCCAAAAACATTTGCAGGCACAAACAGTATTGAAAGTGGGATTGTACAGTATATAACCACCCCAATACTATCATGAGCACAAATCATATGAATGCACAATAAAAAGGACATCTGGAGGGGCCCTATAAGTTTGTCCCATTAGCAAACTAACTAGAGCCCTGCAGCATCTGAAAAAAATGAACAAATGTAATATGGTATAGTAATAATAAGGCAAGGGCCTACTACTATATCAGATGCAAGAAGTGGGCAGTGGAGCTGTTGAAATATACATGCTGTTTTGCACAATAATAAAAAAATGAATAAGCAGGTACTGAAAGCAGAAATGCCACCCATGTGTCAATCAACTGACTACATGAAGGTTCACTGACAAGGGTTCATCAAGGCCATGGCTGGGTTGGCACACCCAGCCTTCGTGGTTTGGGACTCAGCTTTCTGTGACATCCCATTGTGAAACTATTCACCCTTGGCTCAAATTAAGCCCTAGCTTATAGGTACTGGTGTGTTTTTATTTGAATAATGAAAGGGTGCTCCACTATAAGAGCGAATTACTTTGAGCGACTTGTTTGAGTGACTTCACCATCTGACTAGTAAACCGTCTTACTCCGGGCGCGCCTCTCCAGTTGCTGCAGGCGGGAGGATTACAGCTCTCACCGCTTTTGCTGCTCAATTGCCAAAGCCGACGTGGGTCCGTTTCACCGCCCGCCCCAGTTTCCTGCTGAGTCGCTGGTGGTGCTGAAATTGGGACTGGGAAAGAACCTACCCTACCCAGTTTCTCCTCGAGGCTGAGACAGACAGGAGCTGTCCCTCGCGTCTTAACTCCCGCCACATTGCAGGGAGCGCTCCGAAGGCGGTGAGAGCGGAGCCCAGGCACGCTTCATCCGCTGGTTGGAGAAGTGGAAGGCGAGGGCATTCCGTTCACCGAAGGGGCTGAGGGAAGCAGCAGCACCTGTGGACAGCGGCTTTCGGTTGAAGCGCCCGGGAGAGTCCGCTGCGAGAGCCAGAAGCAGAGGCGCGTGAAGGGCAACAACGAAAAAAAGAACAAGGCGCACCCTCGGCAAAAGGGGCACCGAATTTGCGAGGAAGAAAGCCATAGAGAGGAGCGGGAGGAAGCAGAGCCGGGGGAGAGCAAACACAGAGAAAAGGCAGACGCGGGGTAAAGGAAAGGAAGTAATACGACAGATAAGGAAAGATAGGTGTGGGAAAGAGGGGCGCCCGAAAGGCGCGCAGCCGCGGGAGAAGAAAGGCACGCGGGGCTTAGCGAGAAACAAGGAGGCTCAGGTGGGCATTTGCGAGCGCAGAGAAGAAACCGAGGCGCTTAAAGAGGCAAAGAGCCACGTGCTTGCGGAGAGCGAGCGCGAGCTGAGGGGCGCCGTGCAAAGAGGAAGGGCGCGTGAGGAACGGGCTTCTCCAGCGCCTTCCGAGTTGAGAGGGGGGTGAGCAGAAGGGCCAGCCGAGGAAGGCGACCCTCTTGGAAGCCAACCCGGGGCGCTCACTCCCAGCGAGCTTCGCCGGAGAGACGCGACGTCCTTCTTGCACTTGCAGTCCTCCTTGCAGTTGGGAGGGTGTCTGTCGGGGGTTCTAAGTCCAACCTTTGGAGCTTCGCTCATCTGGTGCAGGTGCAGCCTTTAAGGTAGCCATGAGCGGCTGCAGAGACATCGGGGGCTTCGGCCCCTGGGACTACGTGGTCTTCGGGGCCATGCTGCTCATCTCCGCGGTCATCGGCGTTTACTACGCCTTCGCCGGCGGCGGGCAGAAAACTTCCAAAGACTTCTTGATGGGAGGCCGCAGTATGACAGCTTTGCCCGTGGCGCTGTCCCTGACTGCCAGCTTCATGTCGGCTGTGACAGTGCTGGGCACCCCGGCGGAGGTCTACCGCTTCGGAGCCAGGTTCAGCGTCTTCGCCATCACCTACACCCTGGTGGTCATCCTGAGCGCGGAGGTCTTCCTGCCTGTCTTTTACCGCCTGGGCATCACCAGCACCTACGAGGTAGGAGGGATTCGTGTCAGTCTTCTCTGGAACGGTTATACCTCCCGAGATTGCTTTCAAGGCTAACAGTCTTACTTCGCAGTCATGACATCCGATTTTTCTCCCTTACCAATTTACATTTCGTCTCCACGTTATAAAAGCAGCAGCAGCAGCAGCACACCGAGGGCACAGTGCAGGATGTATTTCCAAATTAAAAATGACTTTCTGTGTTGTGACCCCCACTTTTCAGTCATGCATTTGGTAGGCTGGATGAGGGACAATAAGCTGAAGTTGAATCCAGATAAAATGGAAGCTTGTGACTGGACAGTTCCTTTGTCTGGGAATTGGGGAGACAGCCTGGTCTAAGTGGGACTGTACTTCCCTTCAAGAACAGGTGCCTAGTCTGTGGAAACTCTGAAACATCTGTGGTGGTGGTGGAGGTCCAAGTGACATCCATGGCTAAGAGTGCCTTTCACCAGCTTTCACCAGCTACGATAATTCCTAGATAGGGTTAACCTGGCTACTATAGTTCACGCATTGGTAATTTTATATTTGGATTAATGCAATCCACTCTATGTGGGGCTGTCTTTGGGTCTGGTACAGAAGCTGCAGCTAGTGCAGAATGCTGCAGTGACAGCTTGTGAGGACAGCTTGCCCTGAACATCTAACACCTGTTCAGTACTCAAAGCTGGGCACTAGCTGTCAATTTGCTACTGAGCCAGATTGCAAGCGCTTGTTTGGACACACAAAGCTGTGGGCAGTTTGGGATCTAGATACATGAAAGACCACCTGTTCCCTTATAACCTGCATGGACTTTGAGATCATTCAGGGACAGAAAGATCTCATAGTGCCACAACCCCCTGAGATATGGTATATAAAAACTTCTTAAAGGGCATTCTTAGTTATGGCACTCTGACTCTGAAATGCCCTTCTGTCTTAGGTGTGAGTTGTATCAACATTTATGGAGTTTTGATGCCAGGTAAAAATGTGGATATTCACCCAAACATTTGATGTCCCATGTCTGGTGATGTTGTTAGTATATTGCCTATTTTTATCTTAAGTTCTATTTAAATATAGTATTCTTTTAGTGTATTTTAATGTTATTCCTCATTCTGGAATTCTGTGAAGAATAAAGAGTGTGTTATAAAAAATAAATATATAAATAAAGGTATATATACAGTAGCTAGGCAAGAGAAAACAATGGCAAGTTGACTAAGATCTGAGCAGTCAAATAATAAACGAAAAATAAATTATTTTCTTCTCCAAATTAATATCATCTACTTCAACATTAAATTAGCTTTTCTTTCAAAGCTACATAAAATTGTACACTAACATTTTATTTATTTATTTTTGTAGTATTTAGAACTTCGATTTAATAAATATCTACGCTTATGTGGGACAGCACTCTTCATTATACTTACGGTAAGGTCATTGCTTTTTTGTTGTTATATGCCTTCAAGTCGATTACAACTTATGGTGACCCTATGAATCAGCAACCTCCAATAGCATCTGTTATAAACCACCCTGTTCAGGTCTTGAAAGTTCAGGTCTGTGGCTTCCTTTATGGAATCAATCCATCTCTTGTTTGGTCTTCTTCTTTTTCTACTCCTTTCTGTTTTTCCCAGCATTATTGTCTTTTCTAGTGAATCATGTCTTCTCATGTGTCCAAAGTATGGTAACTTCAGTTTCACCATTTTAGCTTCTAATGATAGTTCTGCTTTAATTTGTTCTAACACCCAATTATTTGTCTTTTTCGCAATCCATGGTATGCGCAAATCTCTCCTCCAACACCCCATTTCAAATGAGTTGATTTTTCTCTTATCCACCAATTGTTATTTAACTAGTGTAAATACAGTACATTTAATCTAGTAGAAATAGCAGCTGTAAACTTAGCTTTAGAAACCTCAGGTATGAAACTGTGAACAAGAGTCAGTATTGTTCTTTATATTGGCTACAATGAGATAGGAACATAAGGGGTAATCCTAGCTGCTCTGAAATCACCGACAATTTTATCACTCAGTACAAGACAGAAATATTTAAGTGAATGGACTATCAAAGAAGACATAAATCAAATAATAACAAACACAATATCAGCAGTAAGGCCTTAGTGTACATAATGTACCAACACCTTGGTGAACCCAACAAGGGAATTACATAGATGAGATGCCACCACTGTGAATGCCCTGTCTCTTGTCATCAGGCTCCAGGCCATTCCTGGTGGTGGGGTCAGGAGCATGGCCTCCCTGCAAGATTTTAGAATACAGGGTGGTCGGTAGTGGGAGACCGTTCTTCTAAATAGTTGAGACCTAAGGCATTTAGCATTTTGTACACTAGTACCAACACCTTGATTTGGGCCTAGTAGCTCACTGGCAGTCAGGATCAGTGTTACATTAACTCCATTTTGCTGCCCCACTCAGCAGCCAGGCAGATACATTCTGCACCCATTACAGATTCTGGACTGTCTTCAACAGAAGCCCCACGTGGAATGCATTGCAGTAATCTAACAGCAAAATTATTACAGTATGGGTAACTAAAGCAAGGCTGTCTCGATCCAGGAATGGCTGTAGATGGCAAACCAGCCATAGCTAGGCATAGGCACTCCTCAACCCTGAAGCTACTTGTGCCTCCAGTGGTGGCTTTGAATAAAAGAGAACCCAATCTATGTACCTTTTTGGTCAGGGGGAGTTCATCTTTAGTTTGTTGGCCTTCAACCAGTCCATCACTGCCTCTAGGCACCAGTCCAGCACCTGCATAGACTCTCCTGATTCAAATGGAAAGGAGAGATGGTGTAACATGTTAACAACATTCTGGGTGAAGGAAAACAGGCTGTCTTTGAATCCTGACAAGACAGAGGCACTGTGGATGAGTGGTTTCTGTGTTGCCTGCCCTGGGTGGGGTTGCTCTTCCCTTGAAGGAGCAGGTATGCAATCTCGGGGCACTTCTGGATCCATCTTTGTCACTGGAAGCCTAGGTAGCCTCGGCGGCTAGGAATGCCTTTTACCAGCTTCAGCTGTTCCTAGACTGGGAAAGCTTTACCACAGTAGTGCAGTCACTTTAAGATGGGGTTACTGCAGTGCATTCTTTGTAGGGCTTTCTTTGTGCATGGTCTGGAAACTGTAGTTAGTGCAGAATGTTGCAGCCCACTTGCTGACAGGAGTGAGACCCTGTCCCCATATTACACTCAGAAATCTGCACTGGCTGCTGATTTGTTATCTGGTCAAGTTCAAGATGTTTCTATTAGAATATATACATCCTAACAGATTGTGGCCAATTTATTTAATAGATTGACTTACCTCGTATATGCTCACTTGACTGCTTCAGTCTGTGGCCTAGCACTTTTACAAATGCCACATAATGTTCATTCTACACTTGTAAGGAGCTGATCCTTCAGTGTTGCATCACCTATACTTTGGAACTTCCTGCCCATTGATATTAGGAAAACACAGACATTGTAGTATTTTCAGCACATACTAAAATATTTTTTTGTTTGTCTACCCAGGCATGTAAATCTGACATTACATATTAACATTCATATTATTTAATAATGTATATTTTAAAAACTGCTCTTTTTATTCATATTTTGAAAATTTTTAGGTGAACGTTTTAAACATCTGATTTTATTGGTAATTTTAATGTATATTTTATGTAAAATGCTTTGAGGTTTTGGCAATTAAACAGTATATATATGTTGAATAGCATGGATGATAGAATAGAAGCATGTGGGATCCCACAGCCCAAAAGCTGTAGAGCCAAGCAGGAATCTACCCTGTAAGATAGGTCGGGCTAAGAGATTATGACTAGCCCAAGGTCACCCAGCAACTTCATGGCTGAACCCTGGTCTCCCAGGTGCTAGTCCAATACTCCAACCATCACACCATGCTGGCTATATTGTCAAAGGTTATGATATAGGCTCTTGTCTCTTTTTTCTTCTTTTTCACTTTGGTTAATTCCTTTTAAAATAAGATGAAAGCTTATTCAATTTTGCAAACATTTTATAATTATTATATAAGCTATATATTTTTATAACTGTAACTTTGCAGGTGCTCTATTTAAATTTGGATTTATTTTATCCTCTTTTTTAATAAAAAAATGAGGAAAAATAATATACAAGAAACCCAAGAAATAAAAGAAATAGCAAAATACAAGAAATCCATCCCAGAAAAACTTTTCAGTAGAATGATTTGAAAATATGTTTTGTTTGTGTCTGTGTTCTTCATTCCAGATATTATACACTGGAATTGTCATTTATGCCCCAGCCTTAGCTTTAAATCAAGGTAAGATGAATGAATGTGAATCAAATAACTTTTTTAATATCAGTGCAGTCTACTGTATCATGCAAGACTTTTTATGAATCCTTTCAAGATTTCTGTTGACTTCTACTGACTTCAGCAAAAGTTTGTCTATCTAAAATCCCACCATGAGAATAGCAGCTATGAATGTTTTGAGAAGTAACTTGTGGCTAAATTCTGCTTTCAGTTCCAAACAACTTAAATCTGGAAACATTCTAGGCTTCATGCACTCCAAACATTGTAGAATGAGGGTTTTATGTGGATTTTAAAGGGAAAATGCATACACCAGGTACAGTAGGGCCCCGCTTTCCGGCATTCCGTTTTCCGGCGTTCTGCTGATGTGGTGGCTTTCTATTAGGGGAAATTCCCTGTTTTAAAGCCAATTTTGCGGTTTTTTGGCATTTTGCAGCATTTTTGCACGACACGACCCATTATAGTCAATGGGTTCCACTTTAATGCGATTTCCGCTTTATGGCGGGGGCCTGGTTCCTAACCCGCCGTATAAGCGGGGCCCTACTGTATCACAGTTATTTCTTGAAAAATACATATGGATAGTTAATTCACATGCAATATTTATTTATTTATTTGCTATATTTCCATAATGCCCTTCGGCCATCAAGATCACAGGGTATTCTGCAGTATTCATATTAAATAATTAAACCAACTAATACAAGTCAACAGTTAAACCAAGTTTCAACAACTATCTCTAAAGCTATTTACCAAATATATACCCCTGCAGCAAGGGTTCACAATTCAGACCTCTATGGCAGCCATTGTATATGTTAAATTACTTGTGAATTTTATTTGTCACGTGTATAACCTGTCTTTCTTCCATGATGGAACTCAAGGACAACTACATGGGTTTCTCAGGCAGTATCCCATCCACTGATCATACTCCAACTTCCTTAATTTCAGAAAGGTTTCTGCATTGTGTGCCTTTATACCAGCCTTCCCCAACCTGGTTCTGTCCAGACGTTTTGTATTGCAACTCCCATCAGCTCCAATCAGCATGGCTGCTTTAGACCATGTCTTGGTCTTAGGGCCAAAGCTCTGCCTCTACACAGAGAAATATATTCCTTCAAAGGGTGAAAAAGATAGCAGGTTTGAACCAAAGTGGCTGTTTTGCAAATGGAAGAGCTCCTTCTGTTCATGGATGGCATAGAGATCCAGTGGAGGCTCCCTGTCAAAGAGAGGGGGTGGGGAAGTGGGTTATGCCAATTCTCCCTTTCTCTTGCACTACCTCTCATGCTGCTCTGAGAGTCTCTCAACTGCCCAGAGCAGTTTTTCAGAGGTGAAGTGTGCAGCAGGGAAAATGGAGGAATCAGCAAAAATCATCTCCCCACTTGCTTCCTCCAGTGTGAGCAGAACCCCACTAAGCATCCATTCAGTCATCTTCTAACCGCCCAGCGGAACTTTATAAGGTTGTTCGGGGACTTTTACACTCTGGTCCTCAGAACGCAATAATACCATCAATAGCCCGCTGTAATGAGTTTGCGAGACACTTCCAAGATAAGATCACAAACATCCGCCGGGACCTTGACTCCAATATTGTAGCAGTTGAGCCTAATGAGGTGTCCGGAGCACAGTCCTGTCCTGTTTTATTGGATGAATTTCAGTTGGTTCAGCTCGAGGACGTGGACAAGGTGCTTGGACAGGTGCGGGCGACCACTTCTGCTCTGGATCCTTGCCCCTCATGGCTAATAAAAGCTAGCAGGAACGGAACAGCCGGATGGGCCAAGGAGGTGATCAATGCCTCTTTACGAGAGGGAGTGGTACCACCCTGCCTGAAACAGGCGGTGGTGAGACCGCTCCTAAAGAAACCCTCCTTGGACCCTGAAAATCTTGACAACTATAGACCGGTAGCAAATGTTCCGTTCCTGGGCAAGGTTTTAGAGCGTGTGGTCGCTCACCAGGTCCAGGCTCTCTTGGATGAAACTGATTATCTGGATCCATGTCAATCGGGCTTTCGGCCGGGGTTTGGTACAGAAACAGCCTTGGTCGCCCTGTATGATGACCTCTGTCGGGAGAAAGACAGAGGGAGTGTAACTCTGTTGGTTCTCCTTGATCTCTCAGCGGCTTTTGATACCATCGACCATGGTATCCTTCTGGGGCGACTTGCGGACTTGGGAGTTGGAGGCACTGCTTGGCAGTGGCTGTGCTCCTACCTCGAGAATCGTCTCCAGAAGGTGGTGCTTGGGGAGCATTACTCGAGTCCCTGGGTACTCCAATATGGGGTCCCACAGGGTTCAGTTCTGTCCCCCATGCTCTTTAATATCTATATGAAGCCGCTGGGCGAGGTCATTAGGAGATTTGGAGTGCGTTTCCAGCAATATGCTGATGATACGCAGCTCTACTTCTCCTTTTCATCTTCTTCAGGTGAGGCTGTTAATGTACTAAACCACTGCCTGGCCGCGATAATGGACTGGATGAGAGCTAATAAACTGAGACTCAATCCTGACAAGACTGAGATGCTGTTGGTGGGGGGGCTCTCTGCCCAGATGGTTGATGTCCGACCTGCCCTAGATGGGGTTACACTCCCCCTAAAGGAGCAGGTCCGTAGTTTGGGGGTCTTATTAGATCCGCTCCTGTCACTGGAGGCTCAAGTAGCCTTGGTGGCACGGAATGCGTTCTACCAGCTTCGGCTGGTAGCCCAACTACGGCCCTATCTGGATAAGGAGAACCTTGCCACAGTTATCCATGCTCTGGTAACCTCTAGATTGGACTACTGTAATGCACTCTACGTAGGGTTACCTCTGAAGACGGTTCGGAAACTTCAGCTGGTGCAGAATGCTGCGGCCAGAGTTCTTACTGGGACAAAAAAATTTGATCATATAACACCTGTCCTGGCCCAGCTGCACTGGCTACCAATATGTTTCCGGGCCAGATTCAAAGTGTTGGTTCTTACCTATAAAGCCCTTAACGGCATCGGACCGCAATACCTGGCGGAACGCCTCTCCCGCTATGTACCTACCCGGTCGCTGCGCTCGACGTCGAAGGCCCTTCTCCGTGTCCCAACGCATAGGGAGGCACGGAGAACGATAACTAGAGCTAGGGCCTTCTCAGTGGTGGCCCCCGAACTATGGAACGCCCTTCCTGATGAGATACGCCTGGCGCCTTCTTTGTTATCTTTTCGGCGCCAGGTAAAGACCTACCTCTTCGCCCAGGCATTTTAAAAATTTAAAAATTTGAATTTAAAATTGAAAATTTTTAATTATGTTTTATTGTGTATTGTATTTACATCCACTTGTATTTTAACCTGTTTTATTATGCTGTACACCGCCCTGGGAGCTTATTGCTATAGGGCGGTCTAAAAATGTAATAAAATAAATAAATAAATAAATAAGCACAACTCTGGAGCCAATCCAGTTGAGCTAGTATACACACATGGATGAGTGCATTACATTTGGCCATTTCTCATTCCTTTATTTCTGTGAAACCTTGGTGAGCTATAAATCCAGAAGATTATGAAGCATCTTGCAGGCCATAATGTTAGAGCTTTTCAGGCCATATTAGAATTACCTTGGGGAATCAGAGCAAGGTCTGTCCACTCTAGAATTTTGTTTTCAGCAGCAGAAAGTAAACCACCTCTGGAAACTAATAAGCAGAGCATTTTAATTATGGCATTTCATCGTTGTTTATTGTCAGCTTCTGATACATTTGCCTCTGTACATGGAGGTTCCAGTTAGTTAGCATAGCTAACAATAGTGCCTGTTGTGCATGGTTGCTCTATGGGTATAATTCCAAAAAAGTCTCTATATAAGAAACCATCAGAGGCCAAAATGTTAATTAATTACCTCTGGGAATTATTTATAGTGCTCTTTATGTCTACTGTTCAAACAATAAACATCTACTTTAAAAAAAACACAACCTTATTTCTTTGCACTTTATATTTTCTTTTCTAGTTACAGGATTTCACCTGTGGGGTGCAGTGGTTGCAACAGGAGTAGTCTGTACTTTTTATTGCACACTGGTATGTTTACACTTCATTTAAAGACTTATAGTTTTGTATTAGCCCATTATTGTTGCATGTAAGTATATAAAACAATTAAATGCAAATATTCATAAACTAACCCCGCTCCAAAATATTTTTTATATACGACACTTGTGAAGGTCTTATATCAGAGCCTGGAAACAGCGATGAGCTGGGTGAGGGCCAATAAAATGAGACTGAATCCTGATAAGATCAAGGTACTATACGTGGGTTGTTTCTGTGTCCAGGAATTATGTGGACAGCCCGCTTTGGGACGAGTTGCACTCCTGTTGAAGGAACAGGTTCTGGGAGTATTTCTGGATTCCAACCTGTCACTCACATCTTAAGTGGCTTCTGTGGCTAGGAGTGCTTATGCTCAGTTTAAGCTAGGTTGTCCGCTATGGCCTTTCCTAGACTAGGATATCCTGCCTCAGTATTCCATGTTGTAGTGACTTCCCATCTGGGCCACTGCAATGTACTTTATATGGAGCTGCCCTTGAAGGTGGCCCAGAAGCTGTGGCTAGTGCAGAATGCGGTTGCCAGGTTGGTGAGCGGGGCAACCCAATAGGACCGTGTGTAACTAGTCCTGAAAGTGCTGCACTTGCTGTCACTGGGCTATCAAGACCAATTCATGGTGTTAGTATTGACATACAATGCCCTGAATGGTTGGGACTCAGGTACCTAAAAGAATGGCTTCCCAATATCCATCATCTCAAGTCTTATGATTAGTAGGGAACGCTCTGTTGGTGGTGATGCTGCATGGTTGGCTCTGAGCTGTTGTCTTATCGGTAGCCAGATGGATTGGTTAGAAAAATATATTGAACTTCTTAGCTCATAGTGAATATTAATTTTCCTTTTCTGGGGCTTTCCCTTCTGTTCTAATAATTTTGTTTCACAGTGAATTTATGTGGATTGTATATTATCTGTTTATTCTCTTCTCCACACAGGGTGGTCTAAAAGCAGTAGTTTGGACCGATGTTTTTCAAGTTGGAATCATGGTAGCTGGGTTCTCATCTGTGATTATACGTGCTGTAGTGGTTCAAAATGATATTGGACGTATTCTAAATGATTCCTACTATGGAGGAAGATTAAATTTCTGGGAGTAAGTTTTTTGGTTTTTTGGCCCACAATATTACAGAAGGATATTTCAACTGAATCTTAAACATGTTATTTAACTTACGTATCATTATAAACAGTGACACTTATTTCCAGTGATATGTTTAGGATAAGGTTATTAATTATTTTATAAAGAATTCATTAATAAAAAGCAGTAGGTTTTTTGTGCAAAATCATTAATATAGATAGCTATTTGTTATGTACAAGGGGATCATTTAGGAATTTCTAAGTTTAAAATTTGTTTGAAAAATGACTTTATTTTGTATTTCTCTTAGTAATCTGCTTGCACCTAAACCTTAGATTTATTTACCCAGGGTTCCTTGCAGCTGTGCTCTAACCTCTTGCCCACCCTGGCTACTTCTTGTAAGAGACTGGCTCAGGCCTGGCAAGGTACCCTCTCTCTGAGACCCCTCACAAGCATTTCCTGGGTTCCTCTTGTGTGGGACAGGCAGTGGCAGGGAGAGACCATTGCAGTCATAGGCATTTATTTTTTCACCACCAGGTCATTAAAAGAGGGGGGAAATGTTTTGGCCCAGGAGGGATCATTGTCCTCACGACTAGCAGGTTTGCCAAGGGAGCCCAGGATGGCACATAAACACCCTCCTGGCAAGCTTATCAGGTATGGATATGGTGATCCTGCTTGGGTTGCCCCCCTCATTAAATGGCCTGGTGTTGCACTGGAGTGTGTGCCTCCAAGGACTGCTATTTTCACTCCTTTAAATGAATGTTGCTTGGTGTAGTATTGCTATGTTGTGGGCAAGGACCAAAGGCATGGGGTGGGTGAAGTAAGATGATGCAGCTGCCTGACCTGGACCTTCTCCTTTCAGCCCAAAAACAAACCAACAAATAAACAAATTCAATTTTTAATATCTTGGTGTCATCCCCAGTGGGCCCTCTACGGTTCTTGCTGAACCATGCTAACTCTAAATGCTTTTTCTGAAACAGTGGGTGGTGCTGGGGCCATAATATGATCCATTGAAATAAATGGGACATATTTCAAAGTAATATTTATTTATTTATTTAATATGTATAGTGTGCTCCATGCAGGACTGTTAATTGAAGAACAATCACATTCTAGGCTATAATATATTCACACAAAAAACTGGGTTCCTAGCAGGACTATTTTGTAGGACCACAATCAATGCATTTAAAAAATTTGGAATGTATTTGTCATTAAACTAACAGCTCTGACACAAACAATATTGCTGTATCCAGTGGGTATCCAGTAGCAGAAGGATACCCAATTTTTTCCAATGCTCCCTACTTACTGTAGCATCCTTGCTCTGCTGCAGAGGGTTGAGGGACCCTCTGGAACAGTATGGGATATTGTGTAGAAGGCTGCAATAGTTGATGGAGAATCAGTGGAAATGGGACACCATGCCCTCCACTAATCTAAAGCCATCATGGATACAAACCATGGTCTTATTCAAAAGGAACCAATGCATCTTGAATTATATATTTCAAATAATATATACAAATTGTATTCTGTGATTGCTAGAATTTAATATGTAGCCATTATTATTTTTTCAAACTGTTTGTGAACTTGAGTATTAATTGAAAATGAATATGAAAAGAGAGTTTAAAGAGCATGACACGTGAGCCAATCCTTTAAGAATTCCACATTTTTTCCTCTTCAATTTAGCTTTGACCCTAATCCTTTGCAGAGGCACACATTCTGGACAATTATTGTAGGGGGGACTTTCACCTGGGTTGGTATATATGGAGTCAACCAATCTCAAGTTCAACGATACATTGCCTGCAAAACCAGATTTCAAGCAAAACTGTAAGTCAGTTCATTGTTCTGACCCATTGTCAGAATGTTATTTTCAAAACATTTTCATTTTAAATTGCATTCTTGATATTATGGATACATAAAAATCTAGTCATTAAAGTTATAAATTGTCTGTGTACTGCTTTGTGAACCACGTCAAAAGGAAATACATACCTATTTTTACTTTATGATAATTTATAGCAGTTTTAAGCTTTGTGTTTCATTTTTTAACATTGCAAATGGTATCCTAGCATATAGTAAAAATACATGTACATGTACAAACCAAATTGTACAATCTATTCTTGTGCAGATACTAGTAATAATGAACCTTAGTTTATTATATGGACACCTCCATCCTAACTATTACATCAAAGGTTATCTATCATTGTATACATGACAATAAGAACAGCAATAATTATTAAAAACAATTACCAAATTATTTCTGTAAGTCTTCCCTCAGGGGAACAGGAAGGGAAACAATTTTCAGCAATTGCCCTTCTCTCTTGCAGCCCACCCCCAAAACTTGCTTTGGAGGGGCCTCCAACCCTCTGGAACAGATTTAGGGAAGGACATGAGGGATGTAGAGAGGAGAGGGAATTGCCAAAAATTGCTTCCTTCCCCGTGCTGCTGATGGAAGCCTTTGTGTCAGAAATATGTTTAAAGCTATAAACATGTTGCTAAAGTGTTATTTATTTATTTATTTATTATTTCAATTTATATACCGCCCTTAGCAGAATAGCTCTCAGGGCGGTGAACAAACAAGATAAAATACAATATATCATAGTAAAAAAAAACAAAAACATGTACAAACAAACAACAGAAAGCACAACAAAAACGAAATACAACACAAATTAAGAAGGATACATGTTAAAAGTAGAAAGATTAAGAAAATTAAAAGATTAAAATGCCTGGGAGCATAAAAAGGTCTTTACCTGGCGCCGGAAAGATAGAAGTGTAGGCGCCAGGCGTACCTCTTCGGGGAGGCTGTTCCACAACTCGGGCCACCACAGAAAAGGCCCTAGATCTAGTAACCACCCTCCGGGCTTCCCGATGAGCTGGTACCCGGAGGAGGGCCTTAGATTCTGAACGAAGTGAACGGGTAGGTTCATAGCGAGAGAGGCGTTCCACAAGGTATTGAGGTCCCACGCCGTGTAAGGCTTTATAGGTCAAAACCAGCACCTTGAATCTCGCCCGGAAGCAAATAGGGAGCCAGTGCAGATGCGCCAGAATAGGTGTTATATGCGAAGACCGACTGGTCCTCGTCAATAGTCTGGCAGCCGCGTTCTGCACCAGCTGAAGCTTCCGAACTGTCTTCAAGGGCAGCCCTACGTAGAGCGCATTACAGTAATCCAATCTTGAAGTTACCAGAGCATGAACAACGGAGGCGAGGTCGTCCCTGTCCAGATAGGGGCGTAGTTGGGCTACCAGACGAAGATGGTAAAATGCATTCCGTGCCACCGAGGCCACTTGGGCCTCGAGAGACAAGGAAGAATCGAAAAGAACCCCCAAACTACGTACCTGTTCTTTCAGGGGGAGTGTAACCCCATCCAGAACAGGGTGAACATCCACCATCTGAGCAGGGAAGGCGTTCACCAGCAGTGTCTCGGTCTTGTCTGGATTGAGTCTCAGTTTATTAGCTCTCATCCAGTCCATTATCGCGGTCAGGCAACGGTTCAGCACATCAACAGACTCACCTGAAGAAGATGAAAAGGAGAAATAGAGCTGCGTGTCATCAGCATATTGATGGCAATGCACTCCAAAACTCCTGATGACCGCACCCAGCAGCTGCATGTAGATGTTGAAAAGCATGGGGGACAAGACCGACCCCTGAGGGACTCCACAATGGAGAGTCCATGGTGTCGAGTGATGTTCCCCAAGCACTACCTTCTGGTGACGGTCCGCGAAGTAGGAGCGGAACCACTGCCAAGCAGTGCCCCCGACACCCAACTCCGCGAGTCTCCCCAGAAGGATACCATGGTCGATGGTATCAAATGCCGCTGAGAGATCAAGGAGAATCAACAGAGTCACACTCCCCCTGTCCCTCTCCCGACAAAGGTCATCATACAGGGCGACCAAGGCTGTTTCGGTGCCAAAACCAGGCCTAAAACCGATTGAAACGGATTTACATGAAAATTTTGAAGGGAATTTTGTAACAACTATCAGATTTGTAACCTCCTTATGGATAAATGCATGATAAAACTGTTTAGTTTAATATGTGAAAGAATTAGTGTTTAGCCACATAAATGTAGCCATCTAAAAAGAAAAGGGGAAACAGTACCTCTGCCTTTCAATACTGCCTTGCTATTGAAGAACATTAATAGAAGCTAACTGCAGTAAGACTAGGCCTAGTTAATTTGTTTAGGTAGGATCATGGAAAGTCAATGCTGGATCACGGCTATTGCCACGCTAACAGTAAGGGAAAGTTGCTTCTGTTGCTTCACAGAAATAATAGTCTTTACACATTTGCTTACAATAACGCTTCTGGAGAAAAGCTGTCAGAACTTGTTTCTTAAAATACTGTAAATAAAGGCCTATAAAATAGACTGACCAAAACAGAATGCTAGCATTTTACATCAGAGTTTCATTAAAAATGTTTTAGATTTCAGAGCAAAGGGGAAACAGGCAGATCTATATGCCAACCTATGGCAACATGAGACATAAAAATATGCACTAAGGGTTGAAGCCAGTTCTGTACTTAATATGTCAGACTGAACTTCTGACTATATGCCTACTGATATGCCACAGAATTGCAAATATGTCATGGCTTATTTATAGTTTTCATTATTTTAGTGTATGCTCATTTTAAGATGTATCTATTTAAATGTCTGCCCCGTAACATCCTGAAAGCTGGGGGCAGTGGTCCCCAAATTTCTCCCCCTATGAACCACTTGAAACTGTTGATGATCTTGATGCACCACTTAATGATTTTTCTGCCTGTTGTAGCAATAGTAATGTGGTGTGCTAGTTGCTTTATGATTTTTAATTGTATTTTTGTTACTTATTTTATTACTTATACTGGACTTCAAATTGTAATACAACAATATTATTTATTTATTAAATTTATATCCTGCCCTTCCTCCCAGAAGGAGCCCAGGGCGGCAAACAAAAACTCTAAAAACACTCTAAAACATCTTAGAAACATATTAAACATATTAAAACAAAACATCTCTTAAAAACATCTTTTTTAAAAAAAGTTTCAAAAACATTAAAAAGCAATTCTAATACAGACATAGACTAGGATAAGCTCTCTACTTAAAAGGCTTGTTGAAAGAGGAAGGTCTTCAGTAGGCACCAAAAAGATAACAGAGATGGTGCCTGTCTAATATTTAAGGGGAGAGAATTTGAAAGGGTAGGTGCCACAACACTAAAGATCTGCTTCCTGTGTTGTGTGGAACAGACCTCCTGATAAGATGGTATCTGCAGGAGGCCCTCACCTGCAGAGCACAGTGATAGACTCAGTATATAAGGGGTAAGACAATCTATCAGGTATCCTGGTCCCAAGCTGCATAGTGCTTTGTACACCAAACAAAAACCTTTAACTTAGCCCTGTAGCTAATGGGTAGCCAATGCAATTCTTTCAGCAGTGGGGTAACATGCTGACAATACCCTGCCTCAGTGAGCAGTTGCGCTGCCGCATTTTACAACAGCTGCAGCTTCAGGACCAACTTCAAGGGCAGCCCCACATAGAGTGCATTACAGCAATCCAGCCTGGAGGTTACCAGTGCATGGACAACAGTGGTTAGGTTATCCGGTCCAGCTGAAGCTGATAAAAAGCACTCCTAGCAGCCAAGGTCACCTGGGCATCTAGTAACAAAGATGGGTCCAGGAACACCCCCAGACTAACCTGCTCTTTTTGAGGAAGTACGACCCCATCCAAAGCAGGCAATTGACCAATTATTCAAACTCAGGAAATACTAATCCACAGCACCTCCATCTTGCTAGAATTTATACTCAGTTCATTGACTCTCATCCAGCCCACCACTGAGTCCAGGTACTGGTCCAGGGCTTGCATGGTCACTCCCAATTCATACATATAAGTGATTAAAAAAGTAATAAAATAAATTAAAAATTATATGAGTATTTAATTTGGGTGGACCACATGAATGAAGCTTCAAGACCACAGTTCGGGAACCCCTGGGTTAGGGCAAGCCATAGTAATTAAAAAAGACCTGACAGAAACACAATGAAATGTAAAAACAGCCACATGCTTAACTGAACCCACCAAAATCCTTGCAATTCCTCAGAACGATGCTGAACCTCTAGGTAAGTGCTTCCTACACACATTTTATTCTAGAATCAATGGAGACTACTTGTTTTTCTATGTAGTCCACACAGAATCTAAAGTTATTGCACATTTTTTGCCCCTGAAAAGTGCCTTTTGAGAAACTGAATTCATTCCAAAATAAAAGTTCATTGCAGATTGATTCTATGTTACGCCACAGTGCATTTGAAAACAGATATAGGCAGTCCTGGCAATGGGTGTATCTATTTATCATTCTACACCTGCCCAGTGACATTGTGGGTGGATGTATACCAAGATCACAATCAACACTTCCTTCTTAATTCACCTGGGGTGTGGGAAGAAAAAGTGCAGATAACCTAATCAAGAGGAGAGTTTTCAAATGTGTATCAAGGAACCAGACCCACACTTGTTGACAGCAGGATCTAGAATAAATTTAAATTGAAAGCAGCATGTTGAGGACAAGGATGAACAATTCCAGATTGAGAAAACTACATTTTTGTCCTACAAACGGGTTTGTGCGTATGCAGCCTTGGTCAATCTTTGAAACAGAAATGAACACAGGTCAAGAGTCAATTGTGTTGCACTCAACCTGTTTAGTCATCATAGTTGCTGAAAAAAGCTTGAAAATGTTTAGAAAGTATGTGGTGTTTGCTCAGAAACCAGAGCAAGGCGGAATGGGATTTCCAAAGGTGAAGCTCAATAAACAGAGGCTTGGACCCAAAGGTGTTCTTGCATGAATGGAAGGTGCCTCTTCCCCAATTACCACTGATTCCCAATGCCTTCTGTAGCCCCTTGCGTCATGTCTCACATTGTCCCAGGGTATCCTGATCCTCATGAGAAGCTTTTCTGGGGTGGACACCAGGAGACTGACATAGGAAGAAAGGGAATGGAAAGGCCTGTTCTTTGAATTAAAGCCAATATATCTGTGAACATGCAGTGATACCAGAGTGAGACCTTATAGACAGGAGGCATGTAACAACTTGTTTTAGCCACATGTACACAAACACACACATAACTGAATACTAGAAGATTTTCCTTGTCTTTTTTACCCAAATAAACAAGTACATTCTTGTCTAATTAAGATTATCTTTTCTTTCGCTGCCAAAGAGGAAATGAATACAGGTACAGTGCAACACATAATTACATAGTGCTACAACGGTGATTTACCACACACTTCCCAAGATGAAAAAAAGTTGTTGTTATTTCCTTATAGATCTCTTTATATAAACCTATTGGGACTATGGGCAATTCTTGCATGTGCCGTGTTGTGTGGATTAGCAATGTACTCCATTTATAAGGACTGTGACCCTTGGACAGCAAAATGTGTATCAGCACCAGACCAGGTTTAGTATTAACCATTTCTAATACATATAGAAGAGAACTAGAAATGTAATATTAGGTTTGACAATGAGATGTGATGTTGACTACATGGATTCACTAGGTGAAATCACAAGATAAACCTTGGAAAGAACAATTAAGGAAGGGCAGGGCTAGCCAACACATTTTGCTGCCTGAGGCAAAGGAGATGTCATCCTTGCCTCCATTCCAAGTACAGAAACTGATGAAATTGGCAGGTGAATCTTACTTCAACAATAGCAATGGGATAGCATTGTCCAGTGCACCAAGGACAGCAGGTCAGTTTAGGTCCGTGGCACACAGAGTATACTAGTTGCTGGAAACCACAGGAGTAGAGAGTGCTGTTGTGCTCAGGTCTTGCTTGCATGCTTCCCATAGCCATCTGGTTGGCCACTGGGAGCACAGGATGCTGGGCTAGATGGGCCACTGGCCTGATCCAGCAGGCTCTTCTTATTTCCAAGAGAGGGGAATGGCTAGGGGGCCCAGGAGGAATGGCTGGGTGTGTGTGTACTGCTGCTTGCCATCATTTGCTAGCTGAGGCAGTTGCCTCACTCCAGCTAATGGTAGGGTGGCCCTGAAGAAAGAATAACATTAAATATTTGGAGCCAGTATTCTCAAAGTATCTTGCACAATTCAATAAATGAATGAAATTTAGGTTCTAATGCAAATCTTGTATCTTGAATTTCTTGTGCTGGAAAAAAGGGTTTTTAAATATATCTTTCAACATATTTAGAAACTTAGTGTTACAAATGTATATATATTTAAGCACAGAGAAATGATGAAGAATGAAGATAATGAAAGAATGATAATGAAATAAATAAAAGGAAGATAATAAAAGGATATTATTTATATTGGATTTTTTTTCAGCTCATGCCATATTTGGTATTGGATATTCTGCAAGATTTTCCAGGCTTGCCAGGGCTTTTTGTGGCTAGTGCTTACAGCGGAACATTAAGGTAACTTAATCCTGAATCCACTGGAGAGAAAAATATGTTGTTAATGAATCCAAATGATTACAGCAGCCTTTATAAATGTAATCAGTAGATTAATAAATTTGGGCAGCAATCTTATATCCATTTCCCTAGGAATAAGTCCCATTGAACTCAGTGGGGCTTACCTCTGAGTAGGTATGTATAGGATTGCACTGTTAGGCTGTACTCCTTTGTACTTGGCCGTAAGGCCCACTGAACTTAATGGGACTTTCTCCATGTAAATATATACTTGTAAACATAGGGTAAATTGATGGGAGCCAATTTCAGTTGGTGAGAGTATATTTTAATCACTGTGAATACAAGCACTGAGGATATGTTAGTTCTGAACTGTTGCTGTTAATAGAGAGAAAAATCAAATAGATAAGATTTTATAGAGAAATAAAACTGTCTTGCCTATTTAGCAAATATAGAGTTGTCTCACTGAGATTCCACTGAAATGTATGATACTACTGAGAAACTACTTTGCTTCAAATCAAAAGTTTATAGATTATAGCCTTTCTCCTAACAACTTATTACTATCCTAGTTATTAATGCACTAGTGAAATACCCATCTGAGTAAATACAAAATTAAAATGCAATATATTTCATCTTCCTTAGTACAGTGTCCTCTAGCATCAATGCTTTAGCTGCTGTGACTGTAGAGGACCTCATTAAACCTTACTTCAAATCACTCACTGAAAGAAAATTGTCTTGGATTTCTAAGGGGATGAGTAAGTTTATATATTTTCAATTTATTTTAGGTTAAGGAGCCAAGTCTTCATTTTTATCTCACATATACTTAATGTGTATCTTGATAAATTCAATTAATGTTAATAGAGTTGAAACCGTATTACTCCAATGAGCCTTTATACATAAGTTATAACTTTTAAACATAATTTAAAGAATTTATTTAAATGACCTATTAGAATAATCAAAGTTGTTCTATATCAGGAGTGGAGACTCTTTGGCTTGCCAGATGTTGCTGAACTACAACTTCCATAATCCCTTGCCATTTGCCATGTTTGCAGGGTCTGATGGGAGTTGTAGCTCAGCAACATCTGGTGGACCAAATATTTCCCACATCTGTTCTATAGCAACTGATACACTATCTGTCTTATGGAATTCTCCTGCTTCCTGCTGTTAAGCAGCTACACAAATCAATTTGTGTTTTCTGTTCAGTACAGTTGGCTTATCAGAAATTAATTAAACAGGCCTTGTAAGCAGATATTCAATGCTAAATTTCAGTCTCAGGGTGTAATTTGAAGTTCAGTCCTATCCATATTTACTCAGAAGTAGGGATGGAAAGATCTTTCAGTTTCAGTTCTCTCAGTTTCTCATTTTTATAATCTTTAATTCAGTTCTCCACATTTCTGCAGCAATATGTGATTTTAAAAAAATCATAATGAAAATTCTCCAACATTTTAGTGTGAATGTCTCCTCATAAAACACATTTTGGAAAGTGACAATTTGATAAATTCGGCTTGAAATTCAAACTGAATTGAAATTCTCACCCATCCCTAGTAAGCACCATTTTATTCAATGGGGTAAGAGCATATGAAGGGTGTTAGAGAGCAGACCATTTTGCTGTCAGCAAAAATGAGGTCTGTTGGTGGGATAACACTCATGCCAATAAAGGCTGGCATAGACTCCCTGCCACTGGTGTTACTTAAGTGGTGGTGACTGGTGAGACAAAGCACAGTGTTCCAGGGGCATGTTGAAGTGGCTATGGATCTGCAGGACTCAAAGCCCTCTTATTCCCTTGGAACAACCATAAAATTTGCCCAAACTACACCATCCTTAGGGTTACTAAATTTTTGGAGCCAATGGGAGATAAAATCCTCCAACCTCCCATCCTGCCCACAGCAAGCAAGCAGGAAAATGGATATGATGGTTTCTCCTCCACAGAATCTCCCCCACATAGGATTGCTCTGTTAGTTTATATATACTCAGCTATAGTTTATTCAACTATATTTAGGTTTTTCATCTATATTACACTCCTAGACACTGTATCTCACTACAACTAAGCCTAAGCATATACAAGTGAAGTAATTTCATACTGTTTCCCTATGTACCCCTGGATTCCTTTCCCACCGCTTCCTATGTTGTTTCCCAGGTTAAATTTTAGATTTGGGGGCACAGACCTGACCTCTTGTATTCCGTACAGCTTCACGGCCATTGATGGGCACTAAATTAATAACACAGATAGCAACCGTACGATTACTACTGATAATAATAATGATAATGACAAGAACAACAGGAGATCTTAACGGGCCATGGAGTACAATATGGATGTGACATGTATAGGCAGTATTAGTACACCAGGTTTATATCTAATATTCCTAAAACTCTGATATCCCTGAATGCTGTTGCATGTTTCCATTGGGAACAGTGGCTCATATAGCTGAACCCCAGCTTAACATAAATTACTAGTGTCTCTCACTCTAGGATTACTGTGTGGGTGACACTCCCTAACTGTAAGTTATAGCTGTGTGCATGGTGGACATCATGAAAGGATCATACAGCTTATATATTCTGTGAAGAGAAAAGCAAGCTCATTCATACAAAGCAATCTTCTTAGATAATTAGATGAGGAATTTTTTTTGTGTGTGCTTTGTACTCTCCTGAATTGCTAATCATGCATTTGACTTTGTAAAGACTAGTGTTTCTACACTAGTCTTCAATGATATAATTTTGTAGGGTTTGAAATGTTTTATTTATGTCATTCTCTCTTGAGGCAAACAATAACAAGACCTTCTGTTGATTTTGGTTATTCCTAAACACAATCCTAGCTGCCAAAGGGTTTGATTTGTTATGAAGAGAGAGTGAAACAAAACCTACATGGCAAAACCTGCAACTAACAGTCTATAAATCCTGTGTAGCCCTTCTATACTTTTTAATGAGTTCACAATAAATTAACAGTGCTGTTTGTGAATTTTAGACACAGAATTCTAAAAGTGTGATTTTACATGTCTGTGCATATCACTCATTTAGGTCTATTTTATGGTGGAGTGTGCATTGCTATGGCTGCCTTGGCATCACTTCTAGGAGGTTTGTTGCAGGTAGGAGTTTAATAATTTTTCAGTTCATGTTAAATTGCCTGTGAGAACAGAACAATCAGTTCTCACTCTAGCAGATGTGAGTGTATTCTTTGTACTCCAAACTTCTTACTTTGACAATAGTCCAGTGGAGGCTCCTCATAAAGGGCAGGTGGGGCACTGCCCATCCTAACCACCCTAAACCTCCAACCCTATAGTCCAGTCCCTTCTCTGTTCCTTACAACATTCATATTCAACACAGTACCTCACATTTAGAGACACTCTGGACTTGTTTCTGTCCATCTTCTGTTCTGGCCAATCATCTCTGGATAGCACAGCCAATCATAATAATTGCTATGGTCCCACCCCTGTCTCCAGGGTTAAAATTCTAGTAGGAGTGGCTTAGGGAGGGGCCTCAGCACCTCTAGGATCTCAATTTTGATTTTATTTCTTATAAATTAAGCTCTAACCAATCAAGAGGAATCCCTCAGAAATGCATTGGAAGTTCCATAGCAATAGGGCAGAACAATGAAGAGCCTCCCCAATGCATTTCAACCTAAGCCAATCAGGTGCATGCATTTGCAATCTGCATTGGCTCCTCTTTGAGTTTGCATTGCTGTTCCCTTGCTTTTGCAAGTTGCAGCCTTAAAGCAACAGGAAGCACAATTCTTTTTCTGCAGCCAGCGTTTGAAAGCAGCAGCAAAACTTCTGTGTGAGTTCAGTTCACTATTTGATTGTGCAGAGTCGGTGGGTGGGTGTATGTTGCTGTATGGGGAGCAAGGCAAAAAACCACAGAGTGGCACGTGGGGGTATGCCTTGGTCCTGATGGGCCTTTTGCGGCAGAGAGGGAGGAGGAGGGCAGTGGCGGGGGTACGTAGGCCTTGGCCCTGGTGGGCCTTTTGCTGACTATTGGTGGGGAAGGGAGAGAAGGAAGAGGGAAAAGCAGGACTCAAATGGATCGCTCTGTGTGTGTGTGTGTGTGTGATTGATACTTTGCATCTAACCAGTTTGAAAGAAAGGAGTGGCCTCTGTGTTGTCTTTTTCTCTCTCTCTGTGTGTGTGTGTGTGTAGGCAGGCAGAAGGAGAGAGTTGTTGTAAGAGTTTCTAGTGTTGTTCATGGATGAGTGGGGATCTTCCAGATCCTAGTCCAGTGCTCTAACTATTGCGTTTATACATACATGCTCATTTTGTTTTATCAATAATTTGATTGTCTTTTGTGGACCCCTTCTAAATCAAGGTAGGGCACTTTTCAGTTTATTTAGGTTCTATTTGTAAAACTGCAGTGTTTAATCATCCACAGAAACTTTCAATGCAGGAGGATAGGAAGAAAATCTGACCTTGACCATGCCCCATAACCTTGTTGGCCATGCCCCTGTGACCTCATAGCAGCCCCAGCAGCTTTCAAGGGCACCACCCCACACAGCAATAGTCTTAGATTAGATTAAGTAATATAAGGACTGCAGCTAAATTGTTTAAGACTACAGACTTATATTCAATCTTGATCACACTTTTTATTTCAAGCTAATCAATCAATGCATCAAAATGTATGGGTTTAAATTATGTTAATGTACTGTAGTTAGTGTTCTGAACGACACTAATGGAAATCAGTGTGGACATACTTACAACTTAGGACCAAACTAACTAGTCCACTGACTTAAAAAAACCACTGTTTTCGGAGGACGCAATTTATAGCAGACAAGAGATGAAGGGGCACTTAGCAAGAATGCTTTTGCCACCTGGCATTTCCCTGTTCCATTTCCTATGCTCCTTAAATGGCTTTTGCCCCCATGAGTATTAAAGTGCGTCTTATTTTGATTGTTTAGGGCAAAAGGCCATTTGGGGTGGGCAAGTTAAAGAAATGATGGATAAGGCTCACTTTTCCCTGCCATTTCTCTGTTATCAATTTTGTTGTTGTTATGTGCCTTCAAGTCGATTACAACTTATGGTGACCCTATGAATTGGTGACCTCCAATAGCTTCTGTCGTGAACCACCCTGTTCAGATCTTGTAAGTTCAGGTCTGTGGCTTCTTTTATGGAATCAATCCATCTCTTCTTTGGTCTTCCTCTTTTTCTACTCCCTTCTGTTTTTCCCAGCATCATTGCCTTTTCTAGTGAATCATGTCTTCTCATGATGTGACCAAAGTATGATAACCTCAGTTTCATCATTTTAGCTTCTAGTGACAGTCCTGGTTTAATTTGTTCTAACAACCAATTATTTGTCTTTTTCACAGTCCATGGTATGGCGCAAAGCTCTCCTCCAACACCACATTTCGAATGAGTTGATTTTTCTCTTATCTGCTTTTTTCACTGTCCAACTTTCACATCCATACCTAGAGATGGGGAATACCATGGTCTGAATGTTCCTGACTTTGGTGTTCAGTGATACATCTTTGCATTTGAGGACCTTTTCTAGTTCTCTCATAGCTACCCTCCCCAGTCCTAGCCTTCTTCTGATTTCTTGACTATTGTCTCCATTTTGGATAATGACTGTGCCAAGGTATTGATAATCCTTGACAAGTTCAGTGTCCTTATTGTCAACTTTAAAGTTACATAAATCTTTTGTTGTTCTTAAAGCAATGCTTCACCTGCTTGCTATCACTTGTATAAGTCAGTGGTACTGGTAGTATATATTTAGAGTGGCTGGAGTGTGGTTCCAGTGAAGGCCCAGCCCTGTACCTAGCCTTTCTTGTTAGGTGGGACAGCCACATTTCCAGGTGTGGCATTTTTTTGGAGGGAGGAGGAGGTACATAGCACTAGACATTACTCCTTCTCCACTGGTTGAGAGAATTGAGGGCCAGGCCAGTGGAATAGAAAGACAGGGACCTTCCTCTTCACTCCTCCATGCAGAGAGTGTGTTAACTTACATAATTGGCTATGTAAAGGTCAAGTTAACAGAAAATGCAGTAGGAACACCAAATGACTAGCATATCTCAAAGAAAAAAGGATGTGAAGGACACAGTGAACAAGGGGATACCAAATGGTGTAAAACAAACACAATAGTTTATGCTGTAACTAAGAAGTTGCACTGTCCCTTTTTTGAGAGATCCCTAGGAATATCAGACTCAAAAGCTTGACTTTGCCTATAGCTACTGTTCTCTTTTACCTGTGGTCTGTTTCGTATTCTGACTCTTCATGAACAGGACTACTTTTGTAATGACAGTGAGTTCTTGAGCTTGGCTTTGATGCTGGCGTAGGCATCTAATTTTTAAATTCCACCTGAAAAACAAACTTGTCCATACCAGAAGTTTAGGGAATGGCCAAGAGAAAATAAATACTTTAGGGTGTGTTAACTCCTCTTTGGGGGTCCTTCCTTCTAGTCTTATTCCTGACCCCTTAGATTTTTCTTCCAGTTGGACAATCAAGAGAAAACTTTTTAAATGGTTTCTATATAAAGGATTAACTAAGCAATTGGAAACTGATTGTGGAAAGCAGTTGGAATTTGATTTACTGGCAGCTGGGTTGATTTTTCTGCTCAGAAACCCTGAAAAGGCCTTATGCTTAGCTGCACCCATTAGGAAAATAAAAAAATTAGGCCTGAGTTACAGCTTAGGTGGCGGCCAGCTAGGTAACTGTAGTGTGCATAGCAGTACTTTTATTATTCTAGGACTGTTTTCATCCTTTGCCATCAAGTTCTCAAGAAAAAAAATAGTATTTACTATTTACACTTTACTCTTTTAAAGCACCCGCTACACTGAGATCACATTGTTACATTTTTGTTTCACTCTTTAGCAATAAGCACCCAATCCTGCTCATCATAATAACTGCAGAATAAACAAACTCTTATTTCTTAATGCAGGCAAACAAGATGCTTCTTTATCACTGTCTGGGTAGAGAACACAACTGAAACTGAAAAACAAAACAAAGGAAAGCTCAAGGGATGGACTCTAACTCTAGTCCATAATACAAAGTTCTAATATTTAACTCTTCCAGAGTTATGTTACTACACAGACAGGATTTTTAAAGGATCACTTAAGTAATTATAGGGTGATTGGTATAACAGATAATTCACCCTCAGGGAGAGTGAGCAGGCATTATGTGGCTCTTCCAGATGAGGCTTTTGCTGTGCACTCCGACTCTGCCTCATTCACTGAATTTTTCAGAGGCTCCTATTCTTAAATTGCTACTTAATTAAATACAATTAAAAATACAATTTCCCCCCCAAATTCCGGGGACAATGACGAAGCATAGCTCTGGGTGGGGGAAGTGTACCCATTTACCACACCCTGGCTACAGGGATGAGTAAAGCTAAACAATGGGTTTTGTTAATGTTCAGCACTGTTTATGAGGATTGGTCTTTCTGAATCTGTAGTTTTACTCTTTCCTTAGGCAGCTCTCAGTATATTTGGCATGATTGGTGGACCTCTCTTGGGACTTTTTTCTTTGGGCGTCCTATGCCCCTTTGCCAATCCTGTGGTGAGTACCTATTCTATATTTTACTTATGGCAGAGGAGCAGCCTATTGTACTTTTATTCAAAGAGAATTCAAACTAATAAATAAAATGCAATATAAGAAATAAAAGAAACAATTAAAAACACAGTTAAAAATCAGTATGAATATGTGGACAAAGCTCACCGAATCCAGTTTGAGAACCCCTGGTTTACAATGACTGGCAGCAGCTCTCCAGGGTTTCAGACAGGAGTCCCTCCCAGCCCTACCTGGAGATGCTGGGGACTGAACCTGGGACTTTCTGCATGCAAGGCAATTGCTCTACCACCAAGCAAGGCCCTCCCCCAACATGTTGTGACTAACAGAATGTGAAGTTTGGCCTCAAGAATATTTTTTCCCGTGTTTAGAAACTGCAGTGGGACATAGGAGAGAATGTGGGTTATCTTTATTTCTTCCATTGTTTCCTTTTCGGTAAAGTTTGAACATGATCAAACTTTCTGTTTTATAGGGTTCATTTGTAGGCCTCATTGGTGGATTTACTGCTTCCCTTTGGGTTGGAATTGGAGCTCAGATTTACCATCCGCTTTCCCATTCTACCATGCCATTAAATCTTTCGACTATAGGCTGTAACATAAGCAATCCAGGCACAGAAGAATATTGGACTGCCTCAACAGAGCCGCCAGAATTAACAACTTCCTTGAAAATGCAAGCTACTGAGAGGTACATAGCAGATCTGTCAAATACCATCCTACAGCTATCAAATCTAAGGCAGTGGATGCAAAGTCATTCTTCTTTGATGACAGATGTTAAGATGCTTTGCCCAATTATAACTGAGCGCAACACAGTCAAATTAGTAGTTTTTTCTGTTTGCATTATTGAGAGATGGTGGATGAGGGATTTGTTTTGCAAATCATGTCAATAGATAAAATGCTAAGTATTTGTTTCCACATATTATTAATGCTGATGTCTCATATATGTAAACCTTAAGGGAACCCTATTTAGATGGAACCATATGCTTAAATTCACAAGCAAGGTGGCAAAGGGCATAAGCCTCAGACAGTCCTCCACCCAGGGGCAGCCAGGGCCCTGCTGCCTCAGCCGACACCAGTACAAGTGAAGTGGTTGGAAGGTCCACAAAAGGGGCATTTCTGGGGTGTGTCAGGGTGGAATTGAGGGGAGGGGGACTTAACACCACATCCTGAGCATGTTCAGTGTGGTACTGTGGCTCCCAGTCCCAGCACGTGATATGCCAGAAAAAAGGGTGGCATAAGGAAACATGCATTTATTTTCCATCCATTGAGCTCTGCTGGCTCAGTCTGCATGCTCCCCCCTGGGGGCTTAGGATGTGGCAGATCCTTACACTGCCTTCCCTTGCGCTGGCTTAACGTACACCAGCCTCCTCCAAATAGGACTGCTCTGCCCGTGACATGGTTACTGCAGTACGCTCTATGTGAGGCTGCCCTTGAGGATTATTGCTATGTCATTTATTTGTTGATTTATATAAAAAAGTCTCAAAGCGACTTTCAATACAATAAAATTAATAACAAACATCAAAAAATAAAAGCCGGAAAGGAAAAACAAAAATGCAGTAAATTATCTGAAGTGCTCATCCAACAATACAATAAAAAGAACAAATGCTACCCCAGCCCTCTAAAAGATGAGCATTACAAAAGAGGCCAGAGTAATAATCTGGCGTAATCTAAATCATGCTGTGGGCCTTTTTCCAGGTGCTGGAAAATGCAGTCACATTGATCCTGTTCTATTCCAGCTGTACTGGTTACCCATTTGTTTCCAGGCCCAATACAGCTTAAAATTTTAAACTTTATAGACTTGGCCAGCCTGGGACTCTCATACCTCAAGAACATCTTTCCCCATCTGAGCCGACTCACCTGTTGAGATCTAGGCAGCATGCTTTATTGCCTGTGCTATCTTAATGGGAGATACAAAGATCAACAATAGCCTCTCCAAATCTGTGGAATCTCTCTCCAGTAAGTTAGGACAGTTATTTCTTTGTGTATTTTTGGCAAGGGCTGCAAGATTTTTTTTAGGCTAGGTGTTTGACTGAAGTCTTTCTGTAGCTGTTTAGTTTTGTTCAGGGCTGGTTCCATGTTTCTGGGGGCCTTTGGGAATATTGGGTCCCTCACCACCACCTCCTGCCGCTACTGATCTTTGTTGCTGTGGGGGCCTGCCAGGGCTGCCACCACCACCAGCTCTGAGGGGGCAGGGCCCAACATGCTTCTGGCAGCAGTTCTTTTGGAAGGGCTTGTGGTAGAGCACCTAGAACCTCCAGCTGCTGAAGGGATTGGCAAGCACTGAGGAGGAGGTGGTAGCAGCTGTAGTGATGCCGGCAGGCTCCCACCGCAGCAGGAGGAAGTGACCAGACCCGGCGCTGGTGGTGGTGAGGGGCCCCTGTGAGCTCCTGTGCCCTCAGGCCAGTATCTGACCTGGCTGCCCACTCTCTTAGGGCCTGGTGTTGATTACTGGATATTGTTGATGTTCTTTATGCTTTATTTGTAATTTTATTACTGGTTTGAAAACCTCTTAACAATGGTATTTAAATAAAATAAGTAATGCATATTAGTTTCCATTGTCAGTCTTTCCATGCATTATAGAAAAATAGTAACATTTATATATCTGTTTTCCCCTCCAGACCTATCCTTGCAGATTATTGGTATTCCTTATCCTACCTGTACTTTAGCACACTTGGAACCCTGGTCACAATTGCTGTAGGAATAGTAGCCAGCCTTTTGACAGGTACTTACTCCTCGTTTTTTATTTTGTTGAAGTAAATAGTCTTTTCTAAAGCAAACTGAATTCTCACATCTCAATTTGCACAGTAGTATCTGGATTTTAACCATTACACTTTCTGTTTTGAATAGTGTTTTCTTTCTTAGATTCTCCTTAAAATTAATAAATTTTTCTGATTTGAAGGATAGTCAGTAGCTCGATTTGTTCCATCTTCTGGAATAGTTCCTTAGCTGGCATTTCACTCGCTTCTGGATCTTTTCTAGGTTCAATCCAAAGTGCTGGTTATTACCTTTAAGGCAGCCTGGTAAATAAATCCACAGATGTTATTAGTCTGCAAAGACATTTATGAATCTCCATACTGGCCATGGAGGAAGGGAAGCCTAGAAATGCAAACGTTTAGTTCCTGCAGCTAGTCTTTCTTTTAAAAAAGCCTACCAAGCAGACTGATAAAGCTGGGATGGATCACCTCATCCCTCTTTTTCCAACTTGCTGTGCTTCCGTAGGGGTTGCAGATGGATGTTTCTTTCCTCTGTGGCTAGCATAGCAACCAAGCAGGCTGGTAGAGGACACACCTTTTTGTTTCAGCCTTTACTTTTGTTTCCTGCCTAATCCATTATGGTATTGTTTTGTGTTACCTTTGTTTGTGTTTTTAACTTTTTAAATTACTGTTTTATTGATATTAGCTACCTTGGATGTCTCCATCTTAAGCAGAACATGAAAGTATGTTTGTTTTCAACAAGAACAATATAAATTTTATTCATTATTTATTTCATTTCTATCCCACCTTTCCTCCAAGGAGTTCAAGGCAGCACACATGGTTCTCCCCATGCATGCTATTTGTAATAACCTGTAAATATATGCTTTGGATGAGCTTTGAGCCTTTGACTAACTGAATGGATATTTTTCAGGAGGATTACGGCAGAATGTGGATCGGAAATTCATGCTCACCAAAGAGGATTTTTTGTCTAACTTCTCATTTTTGAACCCTAAACAAGTAAGTCTACTTTTGCATTTTATTCTTCTTGGATTCCTTCTGGGCAGTAGGAGATCCAAATATATTAGGATGTACATTTTTTCCTAGCAAGTAGGGAGGGATATTTGGGGACTTTCTTTAGAGGTTAACATTGTTCCCAGTCGCATTATTAAGGTGGAAAGATGATTGCCCTCATGAATTAATGAACTCCATTAAAAGCATGAGTGGGGTGGAAGGAGGGGAAATGGATTATCCTGAAAGAAGACATGGGTGGTTGCCTAGCTGGAACCCTGAACCAAGAGTACTCTACATTGCAACTCACACCCGTGAGTGGAAGGTAGAAAAATAGGTAACTGCCTTATACCTAGCCTGACCACTGGTCCCTCTAGCTCAGAACTGTCAACACTAATAGGAAGTGGCTCTCTGGGGTATCAGGCAGGGGTCTTTCCCAGCCCTACCTGGAGACAACAGGGATTGAATTGGGGACCTTTTGCATGCAAAACAGTATGGTCCTTCCCAATCACCTTCCCTCCCATCAGGGCCAGGTTGGGCCTTGGCCAAGGGCCCCTGGGGCCACAGGGATCCCTCAGGGGCCCCATGATAAGGTGGAGGAGTAGTAGTGCTCCCATTCCACGATCCGTGTCAGGGTACTGCTATGGATAGCAGGGGGAGAGTTTCCCAGCCTCCTGCCCATTCACTGGCTCCACCTACCTGTCTCTCCTATCTTTGTGGCTGCGCACACTGGGCTGCCATTAACCAAGATGGCAGCCGAGGTTTTCCTAAGGTGCTGATGCTCCTGCTGCCATCTTGGTTGATTGCAGGGATAGGTGCGTGTAGCACACATGTGTGTCATCAACCAAGATGGTGGTGGAGGCTTCAGCCCCTTAGGGAAACCTCAGACGTCATCTTGGTTTATGGCAGCCCAGCGCGCACAGCCACAAAAGACAGAGATAGGTAGATGGGGCATGCATGCTGGGGCCTGGAGCAAGCTGGTGCCCAAGGGCCCCCGGCATGCCTGGAGCCTGCCCTGCTTCCCCTTGATACTATTCATTGATGGAAGGGAAATAAACTATGCCAGTTTGTTCCCCATTCTAAGGGCATGTCGGGAATGGGAGGGCTTTGGACCTCGCACAGCTACAGTCTCTCTTGGCATGCCCTCAAGATGACCTATTTTTGCCCTCTCACATCACAGCTCTGATGTTGGAGTAGCGGAGGGGGTATTGGCTGCAGACCTATCCACAGCCACATGGAGGAGGTATAGGAACATAGGAAGCTGCCTTAAACTGATTCAGATCATTCGTCCATCTGGCTCAGTATTATCTACACTGACTGGCAGTGGCTCTCCTGGGTTCCAGGCAGGGAATACCTCCCAACCCTACTTGGAGATGCTGTAGATTGAACCTGGGACCTTTTGCATGCAAGGCAGATGCTCTGCCACTGAGCTATAGCCCTTCCCATGCGAACTCATATCTCCCTCTTTGAGGATAATCTGTCTTTGCCCTCAGAGAGGGAGTTCCAAAGAATTCTGTGGCTCCCAGGATACCCTCCCAGGAACCATAAGAATGCAGCCATAGTTTAGCTAGTAAATATTATTTGAGAAACCTGCGAATCAAAAACAAAACAGAATGTGTCCCAAGATGCTGAAAAAATGTGGATTTTCAAAATAGCCCAGCATATTTCAGCCAATTATTATTTAAAGGCCTTCTTCAGGGTTTACATTGAAAAACAGCCTGTAGGGATCTCTGTTAGGTATAACTACCATTCACATTATGTGGCAATTCAGATCTCTTGTGGTTTCCCACGAAAGGGACTGATAAGTATCAAACCATCATTAGTTTCAACGCTGCAGGCAGGACTTTGATGCTCCCACACCATTCCCCGAGTCCAAATATGTATACTTGTAAAAGCTGTGGCAGTGTTGTACAGAGAATATTCTTTCATTAGTAATAAAGGTATCTTGAAATTATATTATAGTACAAAAAGTACTGCTGAAGAATGATAATCCCTTGGAGCTTTGCTAACAGCTATTTTTGTGTAAGCTTTCTATTGTAAATAAATCACCTGTACTTTCAACTCTTGTCTATGGGCGCAATCCAACTCACCTTTCCAACAGGCTGGAAGGAGTTGGATGCTGCGGACGCCCGGCTCCGCAGGTAGGCTCCTGATCTGCCTGGTATCTCTGCCAGCCAAAAGGCTGGCACAGTAATTTCCATGGTGGCTTGTGGGTAGCATTTACTCCCCAGGAGGCCTGTTCATGGGAGCTGGCGCTTCCTGGCCAGCTGAAACGTGCAGCTCCCAACAGAGCCTGTGTTCAGCCAGGCTTGCGGCTCCCAAGCAGGAGGAAGATCCCGTGGGTTTCCGCCGGCTCCTCCTCTGCCGGCTCCCCATCATTTGGATTGCTCTGTAATCCAGTAATAGAGTTTTTTTTAAATACAGAGAAAGAGCCCTCTCTAGTAGTCACATATTTTAATAATGGAATCCTTGAGTGACCTTAATATAACCTTTTTTTACAAATGGTATTCTGAAAAATAGGAGTAATTTGCTTTTGTACTATTGGTCCCAATTCTTCTGCTTTGCTAAAGAGGTGTTGATTTTGTAATATTTGTAGACCACCATTCAGCCATAATGACACCCAAGACAGTATAAAAAGAAATGAACTAAAACAATGCAGGGCCAAGTTCAAGGTTCTAGTTTTGATGTACAAAGCCCTATACAGCTTGGGACCAGGATACCTGAAAGACAGTCTTATCCCTTATATACCCAGCCAATCACTGCGCTCTGCAGGTGAGGGCCTCCTGCAGATACCATCTTATCAGAAGGTCTGTTCTGTACAACATAGGAAACGGGCCTTTAGTGTGGCAGCACCTACCCTGTGGAATTCCCTACCCTAAATATTAGACAGGCGCCATCTTTTCGGCACCTAGTGAAGACCTTCCTCTTTCAACAAGCCTTCTAAGTTGAGACCTTATCTCAGTCTGTGTCTGTGTTGGAATTGCTTCTTAATATGTTTTCAAACTTAAAAACAAAAACAAAAAACAGTATGTTTTTAAACTTTTTTTTAAAGATACCTTGAAAGCTTTTTAAAAAATGTTTTAAATATGTTTTGTTTTAATGTATTTTAAAGTCTGTTTTTATGATGTTTTAAAGTATTTTCAGTGCTTTTGTTTGCCACCCCGGGCTCCTGCTGGGAGGAAGGGGTGGGATAATAAATAAATAAATAAATTCAAAACTAATACAATTCAAGCCTTTAAAACAACAGATCCCAAAACCAGCAGGTAAGAAGCCTAACTATATAGCAGCAATAGTAGGTCAATGGAAACGGAGAATACAGCAGGAAAAATGAACGTAAAATATCTAAAAGAACAAAAAGGTTAAGTTTTCACTCCACTCCAAAATGAGAAGAAAGAGTATGCCTGCTGAACTACCATGGGGATGGAGTTCTCAAGAACGGGATACCACAGAAAAAGCAATGCATCTTTTTGAGTACAGCTGAGAATTCACAGTTGATGGTGCTTGAACTAGGGCTTCATTTCCTGATCTTAATGCCCAGGGCAGAAGGGCTCATTCAGGAGAAGGCATTATTTGACATACTCAGATCCAGACCTTATAGTGTGGGGTGTGGAACATTTTTGGCCCCAGGGACCAGATATGTATCTGCCCCCACCCCGCAGGCTAACTTTGTCAGGTAGGTGGGACAATCTACCTGTCAATCACATGACACCATTAAGGCACCACCTGGTTGACAGGTGGATTGTCCCGCCCACTTGTTAGAATCCATTGCACAGGATTCGCACCTTGGGAACCACAGCACAATGGGCATTGGCAGCCCTATATACTTTGCAAGCCTCCCTGGCTGCTCCTTTCCACCTCCTATGCTGCAGGTGGAATGGAGAAGTGCAAGGAGGCTCGCATTTGAACATGTAATTTATGTTTTATTTTGATTTCTGTATTTTATTATGTTTTCATAAATCACCCTGGAATTATTGCTGAAGTGCAGTATATAGATCATTACACACATAAATAAAACATTATTTCTCATGGTAATTTTTTTTTTTCAGGATGAGAAAGTCAAAGTTTTAACCTGGAAGCCATTCACTATGCCTGATGAAGGAACTGACAATCCAGCTTTCAATCATATTGAAATGAATTTTACAGACAGTAATGGAAAAGTCAACAGTGCTCATATATGAAAATCCTCTTGGACTCTGTTGAATTTGGCAGCTACTTCACATTTATACTTACAAAGGGAGGATAAAGTTTATCTAATGCCCCCTCAAAAGAATTGTCACTATTCCTATGAGACATCTTGTTTGCTCATCCTATCCAGGACTCTGGACAAATCCAACCTAAACTTCAGATCATCATACCAAGAGGCAATAAATTGGACAACATGTAACTAAAAAAATGAGCAAGTAGTGAGTAATCTAATATCCTGATTTCAGAAAACATAGGAAGCAAAATTTGGAAATTAAAATTTATCTCAATTAGTACACAGTGAACTAAGTTGTGGCCTGACCATTTCACTGCTTCAGACTGCAATCCTATACATACTTACTTGGGAGTAAGCCTTAGTAACTGGTGGTGGCAGTGGGGACTTTTATCTGAGTAAACATGCATAGGATTGCATTTATTTTACCTTATAGGTAATAAAGATTTTTTACTTGCTTGTATGATTTTTCCAGTGGATTATTCCTACACAGGTAAAAGTGAAACCTGAATCAAACCTCCCTTATTCTCATATGGCAATGACCTAGAGAGATGGTGCTAAGTGAAATTACTGTTCAATAGAAAATAACTTTCTTTTACTGTGCAATTATATGAATGTTTTCTCAGAAGTAAGTCCCACTTGTTCACTAGAGCTTCAGTAGAGCTTATTCCCTAGTAAGTGTGTTTAGGATTGCTGCCATAATTGCAATTGGTTTTCAGAATGTTTAGCCCATGCTCAGTCCATTACTAAGTGGTTTAGTATCACAGACACAGTTTACACAATCATATCTCCCATCTTCCAAAAGATTACACCTCTTGCAATACCCCACATTTTGTAGCCAAATAAAGTAGGTATATAGTATTTTTTCTTGTTTGTTTTTCAGCAAGTGGCCATAATAAACATAAAAGAAAATACAAAAACAAAATCCGATGGCAAAGAAATACATACAAAGGAATTCCACAGAATAAGAACAGTCAAATGTTGAGTGCTCAGTGGCAAACACTGTAATTACAATATGTGAAAATAAAATATTTTTATTGTCACTTTGCAGATGTACATTACAAGAAACGGCCATTTCTGTTGGTTAGGCCAATGTTTATAATGTTGGAGGAGTTGCTATATAAATAATTCCAAACATTCTCATAAATGTCCCATGTAGTGGGAAATGTCCGCAGACTGTGGATCAGGAAAATCTGAATTGGATGAATGAAAGTTCAGGCTGCCACTTGGATGATGTGTAGATGATACAAAAAGCGTGTACTCATGGGACATCAGACAAAGTGCAATTCCTCCAAAGTGATAGTTTGAGTTGTCATTTGGAACTCTCCCTCATGCTGCATATTTTTCTCTTCAATTATTTCACTACACAGCAAAGGTGTTAGATTTTTGTCTACCATATTTGTAAAATTTAACAAAAGGCCTTCATTGTCTCTGTTGAAAGGTACATGGATTTTTTCTTCACACATGCCCTACAACAGTGGTTCCAAACTTTTTTCCCCCATGGATGACATGAAAACTGCCGAGGATCTTAGCAGACCACTTAATGATTTTTTTTGCCCTTTCCCCCACAAATATAATCACAGTTTTGTCTGTTTTTTCTCCCCAAACCTCATCATGCAGATGATGTCATGCACATTTACTCAGAAATAAGCCCCACTAAGATCAATGATAGATGTACAAACAACTGCAGCCTTGGGAGCTTGACCCCATTCATCTTTATTCAAAGAGAAACCTTTTTTATGGTGCTTACTTGCAAGTAAGCATCATGGTTTACAACCTGGAAATCTTTTATTTGTTTTACCCCACCTTATATCCAGAGCTTGGAAAAGTTACTTTTTTGAACTACAACTCCCATCAGCCCTAGGCAACATGGCCATTGGATTAGGCTGATGGGAGCTGTAGTTCAAAAAAGTAACTTTTCCAAGCTCTGCTTATATCAAGGCTGATGAGAAAAAGAAACTTCTGCTTCAAGGGGGGAGGGAGATATTAAATGGGCTATCATGCATGCATATTTACTCAGAAGTAAGTCCCACCAAGATCAATGGTAGAAGTGCATAGGACTGCAGCCTTAGTGCATATAGGATTGCAGCCTAAACTGGTTTGTCATAAAGATGCTACAGAGTACTGTTAATAAGGCCGAATAAGCTTCTACCTCTAGGGGGAAAGAGTATCCACACCACACCACCCTGCCAGCTTGTTCACATTTTAAGAATGGAGTAAGAAGGAATTATATTAAGTGAGCCAGGACGTGGGAGACAAACCTTGGGTTCAAATCCTCACTTGGCCATGAAGATCACTGGGTGACCTTAGGCTAGTCACTATCAGCCTAACTAGTCATAGGGTTGTTGTAAGGATAAATTGGAAGGGAAGGGAAGAACCTTGAGCTCCTTGGAGAAAAGCTAAAAGCTACTATAAATGGGTACATATTAGGGTTGCCAGGTTCAGGGCCTGAGACTGATCCTGTATCTTTAGGAGAAGAGAAAGTCTGCCAAGTGCAGGTGGAGGCCGCAACCAAGAGGCCTTCTGTATCTTTAAAAGTTGTGCAGGAGGAAGGGAGAATTCCACCTTGTGGTTTTTCCCATTACAGTGTTGCAAGAACACCTGCACTTGGCTGACTTTCCTCTTCTCCTAAAGATACAGGATCAGTCTTAGGCCCTGAGCCTGGCAACCCTAGTATATATCAAACAGAAACTTAGAAGGTGAACCCCCCTTCCAAAGATTGAAGCTGCAATCATATATTATCCGAGAGTAAGCCTCACTGAATACAGTGGGATTTACTTCTGAGTAAACATGCATAGGTTTGGGCAGTGATGGAGATGTTTCAAGAGAAGTGATGGGGGGAGGAAGTGGGAAGGAAAGATAGCAAACAAAGTAAGAAGACTAATTCCTAGGGACCCTGCAGCATAAGCCAGCATCCCCATTCACTATGTGGTGGCGGAAGGGGAGGGGACTGCATAATACACACCATAATCCTCCTTCCCTCAACCAATACCACTCAGGACAGTCCATCCCACCCTGCTTTTTTTTTAAGTGTCTGCTTCTACCACCACCCCAAGCCATGCAAGGGACGGAAGGAGGGAGGAGTGAAGACGGAAAAGATCCCATTAGACCAGTCAGTTTATTGGCCATGTGCAAAGCCAAAAGCTGAGATTATGTTGAACAGCCACTGCTATTGCTTCTGCTGTTCAAAAACACATCACATACCACCAGCATGACGGTCCTAGTGGTCTGCCGACCACAGTTTGGGAACCCCTGGTCTACAACATAAGATTGCTTAGGATTTGGGGGAGAACAGTAGCTTTCCCTGCTCCATGAAACTGCCCTACTTGATTTTAATAGTGACTGTCTCTTTAAGAAAAATATTTTTCCTATTGTGCTTTTGGAAATTAGGTATCTATGTTCAGTGCTCTGTTCCTCTCTAAATTTTCTTTCTCTTTGTTCCTCAAACATTTCTATTTGATTCTGATCACCTTGGAAGAGGCTAACATTTGCTATACTTCTGCCTTTGTTTTTTCTGGGATTTGTTCATAGACATTTTTATAGTCTGTTCTTTTTGTTATATCTTTCTACCCCATACTTCAAAATGTCTTGTTCTTGGAAAGTATTAGAAAAAGCTTGTTTGAATGTTTTACAGCACGTCTTTAGCTTTTTAATTTCCACTGTAATTTACTTTTAAATAGCTCTTTGCTGTTTTCATGATCTCTCCGTTTTAAAACTGCAGCTTTTGCTGTGTACTTTCAATCTGTTCTGAAGTTTCTTTGTGGGCTAATTTTGGAAATTCACTTTTTAGTAATGCTACTACTGCCTTTTAAACGTCTTCCTATCTTCAATTCCCCTCCTTTCTTCATCAAAACTTACTGACTCATAGTTTTCATTGCTGGCAGCCATTTTGCCTGCAATTGCCATTCCTGTCTCTCTGTAGAAAAGAACCTTCTTCAGTTTTTCTTTACCCATTTGAATTTATGGCCCCCCTTTACTCTCTCCAGAAGCTTGATCATTCTCCTTTACTTCTTCAAGTGCTCCAAGACTTCCTGTGAGCAGCTAGTTTCTCAGGAGTTTTAATTTCTGTTGTCTGGTTGTGGGGAACAGACACTGATCTTTTTCATTGTTTTTTTTCCAGGAAACCCCTCCACTTTGGAGGGGTCTATTCTGGTCTCTTTTCCACCTACTGTGCATATCAGGGTTGCAGCCTCCATCTTCTTTCGAGGTTTTCATTTTTTTAAATAGATGATCAGGGATCTCCAAACAAACACAACCTCTTCCCACAGTGTTACATTTAGATTTAAGGATGTTTAGGAGTGGGGTACAAGGAGGTACACCCTGTTGGAAAACACAAGATTACAGCATGACAAATGGGGCTACATGTGTGAGGGTGGAATGTGTACAATCAGGCCCTTGGCTTAGTGGGGTTTTGTGGCCTTAAGGAACCTAATGCACAGTTGTTACCAGGGTAACGAAAACTCCAGTATATACACTTCTTTCTTCAGCCTGCTCTGCCTGTTTGCCCCATTCAATTTGGGTGTCATGTCGACACCTATCCCCCCATTCTTTCTTGACCCGTTACTACTTGTTGAACGCTTTATCCTTGTTGACTACCTTGTTTTCGCAGGCATGCTGATTTTCTCTGCGTCCATTGGCATTTTCTTTGCCATCAAGGGAGTATTCAAATCTCATAAAGACTATTTGATGGCTGGTCACAGCCTGACTTGTTGGCCAGTGGCATTGTCTCTCACGGCCAGTTTCATGTCAGCCGTGACAGTGCTGGGGACTCCTGCTGAGATCTACCTCTTTGGAATTTCTTTTGGTCTTTTTGCTTTTGCCTATGTCTTTATGGTGGTGATCAGTGCTGAAGTGTTCCTACCTGTCTACTACCGGCTGAGGATCACCAGCACCTATGAGGTAGGAGGACCTCATCATGGGCTGTTAAGCATCTGTGCCTAAGAGTAGAGGTCAACTCCATTCTGCATGTTGTTCCTTAGACCACTTTATACATTAAAACCATCTGTGAGTGCAGGTGCAAAGATCTACTTTTAAATTCCTGAATTTGAACCAATGTTGGTTTTATATTCAGATTACAAATAGGGGCAATGAAAAAACAGTTTAAGACTACAAGGGTCCTGCTGGATTGTATCAAAGGTCCAACTAGCCCTGAATTTCTTTTCCTCATAGTGGCTAGCCGGAGGCTTCCAGAAAGCCCCCAACCAGGGTGTGAAGGTAAAAGCCCTCCCCAGTGTTTGGTATGCAAAGGTATACTGTACAGATAACTTTGATAAACCTATCCTCCATGAATTTGTCCAGTCCCCCTGTAAATCCAACCATGCTAGCTGCCATTGCCATGTTTTGTGGCAGCAAATTCCATGTTCATAGTAAAAAATGATTGCAGCTGTATGCACACTTACCTAAGGGCTTATATTTAAAAGGGTTGCACTTTTGTTTGGACTCAGTGGGACTTATTCATATATTTTAAACACCAGTTTAATTGAATGGCTTGTCCCAAATAAATTTGATGAGATACTGAGAATTCTCACAAAATTAAAATTCCCAGGGAAGAAATACTATCTCTTTACATATTTGGCATTATCTTCAAGTTCCAAAGTAATCCAAGGCAGTTAATAGATCAAGAAAAGCTGAAACCACTGTGTTAGCATAATAAAAACAGCAGGCAATACCATTAGTTAAATAAACGAAGACTTTTAAAAAGAAATTGGGGAAAAATTCTGCCAGTGGTCTTATAAATAACAGAGTTTTTACTAGCCATCTAAATACAGCAATAGAGTCTGGCAAATGCCCATTTACAAAACATTCCACAAGGTAGATGCCACTCTAGAAAAAGCTGTGCCCCTCTTAGCTGCCTGGTAGGACTCACAGTTTTTATGGATTCAAAGCTGAGCATATGATGATAAATTGAGCATGCAGAGAGGGACATGTGTTAACTGCTTGAAGTTAATAGTGTGGATATGCTATTCCTTTCCTTCTCCCAATCCCATCAGTTTTTTGTTTTCTGACACCACTTCCCTACATCAGAAACAGTAATCTCTAGCCAACATGCCACTTCACAGTGATCTCTAAAGCCTACTTAACAACAGGTGGAAACACACTGTTCTGCCAGTTTCAGTGCGTCTCCACTTCTCTCTTCTGAAAACAGGGACACACAACGCTAGTCAGATCCCGTACCTTTTTACTGTAAAACCTGATGGGAGAAGCTTGAGTGCCTTTTTAAAAAAATTCAGTTTCAAAGAGATTTGGCAACTGAATGACAGATCAACCCGTTCCCCACCAGACATAGCTAATGGAAACTCTTTGCTGTAGGCGACTAGTGTGTTTACAGCCTTGCCAGCTTTCCTTCTACAACCAACATAGCATCACCTTTTCAACATAGCAAAGCATATTTAAATTGTTTTAAACCACTGTGGTTATAAACAAAGAAAGCTTGTGAAGTGTCATTCTGTAGGAGCACTTTTACATAAACAAGCTAAAGGAGACTCAAGAAACTCCCCAAGTTTGTTGGGAGCTCATGAAGTTCAAATAGGTTTCAAACTGGGTTTGGATCTGTTGTCCGGAGATGCTTATCAGTTACCCATGCCTTAGCTCATCTTCACTTTTCCTTATCCTCTGTTCACTTTTGTCTTGTTTGTTTTACACCATAAACCCTTAACTTCCCAATGCATGTTATCTTCAACATAATCATGGGGGATTGGAATGCAAAAGTAAGGAACAGAGAAGAATTAGGAATTGTGGGGAAATGGGGCCTAGGAGACAGAAATGAAGCAGGAGAAAGACTTATTGAATTCTGTGAAGCCAATAATTTGTTTCTTGCGAACACATTTTTTGAGCAACTGAAAAGATGGCTGTACACATGGACATCACCAAATGGTCAATATAGGAATCAAATTGATTATATAATTGGTAGCAGAAGATGGAGAAGTTCCATACTTTCTGCGAAAACAAGACCAGGAGCAGACTACAGTACAGATCATGAACTGGTCGTATCGAAAATCAGAGTAAAGCTAATGAAGACCAACAAAGCAACCATAATGCCAAAATACAATTTAAATAACATCCCAGAAGCATATAAAGATCAATTAAGGAACAGGTTTGAGGCTTTAAACTTAGTTGACAGAGAACCAGAAGAACTATGGAATGAAGTCAGAGACGTTATCAGGGAAGAATGGAAAAAGACAATACCTCTAGTTAAAAAGAAAAAGACCTCAGTGGATGACTGAAGAAACTCTTAACATGGTAAAAGAGAGAAGGAAAGCAAAAGCAAAAGGAGATAGAAACACAGTCAGAACCCTAAATGCAACAATACAACAACAAGTACATAGGGACAAAGAGAACTATTACAATAGCTACTATATAGAAATAGAAGAGGACAACAAAAAGGGTAGAACAAGAGCCCTGTTCCACAAGATTAGAGAAATGAAAGGGAAATTTAAACCAAGAGTAGGGATGTTGAGTAATCAACAAGGGAACATACTGACTGACCGAGATAAAATAAAAGGAAGATGGAAGCAATACACTGAAGAACTCTATAAAAGAGATGCCCGGATGACAGATTCATTCATGGAGGAACCGTATGATGAAGAACCAGACATTTTAGAATGCGAGGTGAAAGCTGCTCTTAAAATACTTGGAAGAAACAAATCACCAGGAATAGATGGCATACCAATAGAGTTGCTACAAGCTACTGAGACTGAATCTGTCCAAACTTTGACAAAAATCTGTCAAGAAATATGGAAAACTAAACAATGGCCCACAGACTGGAAGCGTTCAATATACATCCTAATTCCAAAGAAGGGGGATCCCAGGGAATGCAGTAATTATTGAACTATTGCCTTAATATCCCATGCAAGTAAAGTAATGCTCAAGATTCTACAACAAAGGCTCTTACCATATATGGAGCGAGAAATGCCAGATGTCCAAGCTGGATTTAGAAAGGGAAGAGGCACCAGAGAACACATCGCAAACATACATTGGATAATGGAACAGACCAAGGAATTTCAGAAGAAAATCACCCTGTGCTTTATAGATTACAGCAAAGCCTTTGACTGTGTAGATCATGAAAAACTATGGAATGCTTTAAAAGAAATGGGGGTGCCACAGCATCTGATTGTCCTGATGCACAACCTATACTCTGGACAAGAGGCTACTGTAAGGACAGAATATGGAGAAACCTATTGGTTTCCAATTGGAAAGGGTGTGAGACAGGGATGTATTTTATCACCCTATTTGTTTAATCTATACGCAGCACGTATCATACGGAAAGCGGGATTGGACCAAGATGAAGGAGGTGTCAAAACTGGAGGGAGAAATATCAATAATTTAAGATATGCAGATGATACCATACTACTAGCAGATACCAGTAATTATTTGAAACAAATGCTAATGAAAGTTAAAGAGGAAAGCACAAAAGTAGGACTATAGCTGAATGTCAAGGAGACTAAAATAATGACAACAGAAGATTTATGTAGCTTTAGAGTTGAGAATGAGGACATTGAACTTGTCAAGGATTATCAATACCTCGGCACAGTCATTAACCAAAATAGAGACAATAGTCAAGAAATTAGAAGAAGGCTAGGACTGGGGAGGGCAGCTGTGAGAGAACTAGAAAAGGCCCTCAAATGCAAAGATGTACCACTGAACACAGTCAGGATCATTCAGACCATGGTATTCCCGATCTCTATGTATAGATGTGAAAGTTGGACAGTAAAAAAGGGGATAAGAGAAAAATCAACTCATTTGAAATGTGGTGTCTGAGGAGAGCTTTGTGCATACCATGGACTGTGAAAAAGACAAATAATTGGGTGTTAGAACAAATTAAACCAGAACTGTCACTAGAAGCTAAAATGATGAAACTGAGGTTATCATACTTTGGACACATCATGAGAAGACATGATTCACTAGAAAATACAATAATGCTGGGAAAAACAGGAGGGAGTAGAAAAAGAGGAAGACCAAAGAAGAGATGGATTGATTCCATAAAGGAAGCCACATACTTGAACTTACAAGATCTGAACAGGGTGGTTCATGACAGATGCTCTTGGAGGTCGCTGGTTCATAGGATCACCATAAGTTGTAGTCGACTTGGAGGCACATAACAACAACACATTCCTTTTCCCATGTGTTGGACTTTTTTCTTCTAAGAGATTCTGATTTTAAAAAACCTGTAGGAAGAGCTTATTATTGTTAAATCTCTGATTTTCAGTTTCTCAGTCTGATTCAGTAAAGGACATAAAATGAAGGTAGAATTACTGATTGTGAAATATGAGATGCAGCTAATGTTAGAACATTATTATTTATTCCTGCTTTTATTTATTACATTTATATCCCACCTTTCCTCTTAATGAGGTTTGAATAGGGGTGGATTAGGTCAGCTTCAAGTGGATTTTAACCCAGGTCTCCTCAGTCCTAGTCCAGCACTGAACTGCTACATCATGCTGGCTTCAGACTGACCTTTCAGAGCAGGCACTAGCAGAAAGTGATTTCACTGTTTGGAGCCCTCATCATAGAGACTCAAAAGCTTTTATTCAGAACTCTCATATAGTGATGAGGAGGGTATGATCTCAACAGGCTGCCACTTACACTCTCTCTGTTTTTTATCACATCAGCCCCATAAGCCATTTTATTAACCATAGCTGCCACCTGCATTTGCTCATCTTCCTCTCATACCAGTATTGTAAGCCACTTCACAAAAATCTGTGAAAGGAACATAGCCACCTTGCTCTTATTGGAGGCAATTGTAAACTCAGACCATACCAAATATGATGCAAGAGATCTATGCATTCCTGTAATTGTAACTTGTTTTAATTGTGTTTAATACTGAATTTTAAGCTGCTGTAACCCCCAGAGCTGCAATTAGCCACAGCTGAAGAGTCTTGGTAATCCTGCATAGAATTGTGGTGATGAACCATACTGACTATGGATGTTTACTCAGAAGGAAATCCCAGTGAATTCACTGAGATTTTACTTCCAAGTAAGTGTGCATAGAACTGCAAGCTCAAGCAGCATTTTCAAAAAAAAGAAATTGTCAATACTGTTTCTACAATATTTCTATATAATAATTATAATAATATATAATATATACAATATTTCTACATAGGTAGATTTGTATTAGATAGATGCTTGTATCTAAATATAGTTTGTGTCTTTCGCAGTACTTGGAGCTTCGATTCAATAAACCTATGCGTCTGCTTGGAACAGTGATGTTTATGATATTAACGGCAAGTAAAGCACAAATTCTATTGATTATAATACAAAATGCTTTTGTATTATAATCTGTTGTAAATTATAACTGGATTTTGATGTTTGCTTATACATGCCACTTCCAAAGCTTCCCTTTTTCTGGCCATATCTAACTTGTTTGACATCTTCATTCAGTATTTGGTGCTATCTGAGGTTAGGGTGGATTGATTTAAAATCATTATTTAAATTACCAAGAAAAAAAAATATTAAATTAGGGATAGGGAATCTTGTTCATCCCAAGGGTCACATTCGCTGCTGGGCAACCTTCCAGGGGCCACATGCCAATTGTGGGTGGGGCCAGAGGCAAACATGGGCAGAGCAACAAATGTAAATTTTACCTTTATACAGTAGGCTACTTTCTACACACTTTTCTATACCCCTCTTTATTTTCCATAAATGCAAGAGGCATTATCAGAGTTCAAGGACACATTCTATCCAGACAAAAACACTTGTGCTATGAAGTAGAGCCAGTAAGGGGTGTGGCCTGGGGAGAGTTCTGAGGGCCAGATAGAGAGGCTTGGAGGGCCACACTCAGCCCTCAGGCCTGTGGTTCTCAACTGCTGGTTTAAATCATTAATTTAAATCAAGTTTCCCATTTTGAAATTCATATAAAGTGCATTGCAATAGTCCAGTCAAGATGTTATCAATGCCTGCACCACTGTGGCCAAGCTATCCCTGTCCATGAACAGTCTTAGCTGGTGTATCAGCTGGAGCTGGAAGAAATAACTTCTGACTTCCTCCAATGACGCTGATGGATCCAAGATACTCCAAAGCTATTTACCTACTCCTTCAGGGAGAGTGCAACCCCATTAACACAGGCAATCTGCCAATTTCTTGAACTTGGGAACCACCCACCCACAAGGGCTTCTGCCTTACCAGGATTCAGCTTCAGTTTATTGGCCCGCATTCAGCCCATCACCAACTCCAGACAATGGTCCAGGACTTCCATAGCCTCACCTGATTCAGATGTTATGGAGAAGTAGAGCTGAGTCACACCAGCATACTGGCGATATCTTCTCCAAATCTCTTATTGACTACTTCCAACAGTTTCCAGCAGATCTTTAAAAGCATTGGGGACAAGATGGTGCCCTAGAGGATCTGATAATGCAAATTCCAGGGGGGCATCAAACAGTAACCCAAAGCTACTCTCTGTGAATAGTCCTGCAGGTAGGAAGAAAACCACGAGAGTACAGCATCACCAGTTCCTTTTTCACAGAGCCATTCCAGGAGGGTACCATGGCTGATGGTACCGAAAGCCAGTGAAAGAGAAAGTAACAGCAACAGGGTCACACTCTCCCAGCCCTCTCCCGATAAAGGCCTGAAGCCAGACTGAAATGGGTCAAGATCATTGGTATCTTCCAAGAATGTGTGTAGTTGTGCCACCACCACTCTTTCATTTCTACTATTGCATTAAAAAAAAGTTTCCTTTTTCTCTTTGTTGAGAAATTTGTACATAATATAAAAATACAACTACTCTTTTATTTATTTTATTTATTATTTTATTTATACCCCGCCCTTCCTTCCAGCAGGAGCCCAGGGCGGCAAACAGAAACACTAAAAACACTTTAAAACATCATAAAAAGACCTTAAAATACATTAAAACAAAACAACGTTAAAAACATTAAAAAAAACTTTTAAGACATCTTTTTTAAAAAAGGGTTAAAGATATTAAAAAACATATTAAAAGCTTTTGATCACCTTGTCCAAGAAAGGAGTATTAGTAACTGACCAATAAATGTTTAGCACAGAGTTTGCCAACTTTTTTGGATCAGAGTGCACATTTCAAATTTTGAGAGAGGGCATCAGTCACAAAATGGCTGCCATGGGAGTGTGGCATAACACAAAACAGCTGTCATGGAGGTGTGGCATAACACAAAATTAGAGAGTAGTCATGGTGAAGCTTTTCCTGATAATTTTATCTCCATACAAGAAAAGGCTTGTCCTGTTGAATTTATGCCTGCCATACAGCTGTTAAAGGCACAAGAACCCTGTTTTCCCCAATGTCAACCCTAAACCAAAGTCTAGGCTGCCATCCTGTACCCATTTACCTTGAAGTAAACCCCCTTAAATACAAAGAAGCTTACTTTTGAGTAGACATGTATACCATTGTACTGTAAGTTAACTATACAGTGATTTCTTAATGAGTCCCTAATCTTTAGCTCCTGCAAAGCAAGAGACATGCCTAAGTCTTTTTGCAAAGTTTTCACATTTGCCTTTTTGGGGGAGGGGAACTCTTTAACAGTCACCCACCCTTATTTTGTAGTAGTATCTGCAGAAAATAATTTCTAGGCACAACCTGTGTTTGGTATTTTAAAAATATGTGTGAAATAGGAATAGTTTTGTGGTCCTATTTCTTAGCAGAGATATAAATGCAAGCAGTGGGATGAGAATCATCCAGTCCACCCTTTCCCTCGGACACAAATAATTACAGACACAATCTTCTTAAGTAAAAGATGAAGAATGTTTACTCACAACCTTTCATAAGTTCAGAAACATAGGCTCTGGCTTAGATAGAAAAGTAGAAGTCTCAGTCTACGATAATGGTCATTGGAAGAAAAGCCATATAGATTTATTTTATTTATTTTTATTTTATTACATTTTTAGACCGCCCTATAGCAATAAGCTCCCAGGGCGGTGTACAGCATAATAAAACAGGTTAAAATACAAGTGGATGTGAATACAATACACAATAAAACATAATTAAAAATTTTCAAATTTAAAATCAGATTTTAAATTTTTTTTTTTGCTTATTCTAACAACCTGATCTCAGGTGAACATCCTGGTTGCTAGGGAAAAAAGGGCAAACTGTGGAGATTGCAAGGACTAGGAAAAGAAAAACAGGAGGACAAGAGCACTGAAAGGGAGGGCAAAAGAGCACACCAGGAATTCCTGTTGCCTAGTATCCAAACAGCTCATTTATCAACCACAGCTCTGACATCACTCATTGGCTAATAACACTGACAGGAAGGAGCAGCCAGGCTGGCTCATTTCACAGAAATCGGTTAGAAGGGTACTGTCCTGGCCAGTTCCATGGGATTCAGACTTGCTGGTGTATTTTTCTCTGTTATATTTAATGTGGAACTTCAGTCTAGGATTTTGCATCTCTACACAATATAATTGGGCTTGACTACTCAAAGCTAAGATGTTGTTGCAGCAATTAGACACACCCTATACAACCCTTAATATGTTCAGGGTATGGTCTTCTTGCATTGGAAAGGTGTCACAGAATGGGAATGTATGAGCAAGTGAGTGCTCCTCGTAGTTGGAAAAGTGGGGGCTCTCTGTGCCTACCGACACAGCTATCTGCATGTTCAGCACGATGGTGGCAGCAGCACCTCATCGAAGTCTCCTCTAGAGAATATATGTGTGGCTGCAACAGGTTGGGCAAAGGAGGGGGTGGAGGAGAGGAGAAGGGGCTGACTCCTGGTCAGCCAGCATTCCCTCTGTTGTAACTGGAGCTGAGGAGGATGAGCAGTCACTGTCTAGTACTTCTGTTTCAGCACCTCGCTGTTGCAAACCACTGAACCCCTTTCCTGTGTTCCACTCTATTTCATTTTTCTCCTGATCACTCCAGGAACACTCCACAGGGCTCATGACAGGTACCTGCACATTTTGCTCCCTAGCTTGCTTTCTAGAAGGGCAACAGACTTCCTTTTTCAAAAAAAAATGAAAGCTCACATTCTGGGCCAACTGCTGGGGGCCTTTGTGGATGCCATGGTGCCCATGGGCAATGATTTGGCAACCCCTGATCTAGCACAGTTTTGATCTAAAGTTGTCATCTTTAGAAGAGGTTGTGTAATTTTACTCTTTTATACTTCTCATAATAAGACACTGTCTGGACCCATACAGTCAAACTTCCACAGCTAGTTTTAATCAGCCAAGATGGGAAAGGGTAGAGAGCACATGTGGATGGACACATACTAACAAGCACCTTGTCCACAACATCAGGCCGCATCAACTGAAACTGATCCCACAAAACCTGGCTAGATGAAATATTGGATGCCTCATCTGGACTTGCTATAATAACAACATGAAGGTCATTGCAGTTGAGTGGTATTTCCCCCCTTGAAGTACCTTACAAACAAGTCACAGTGGGCAACTGAAGGATCTAGTGCTTCAGTAACTCAGCCAGATAGTTCCCTGGAATACCAGGATGCTGAACTGGGCTCCACAGCTTCCAAGAGGGCACTCAGGAGCAATCATGTTGATAGCCCATCTCACCATTTCATAGTGAGACTAGACTCTCAACAGGATAATCAGCTCTGACTACTGGCAAATCCCTTGGATCATTCAGAAATCCATCAGAATCCATCCATTTCTGAGGGTGGACCATACAAATAGTCCTCCACCCATGTGTAGAAGCTATAATTCCAAACCTCGTTAGGGTCTAACCATGACAATTGAGTAGTATTCACCCCTCCCTTCATGCCATCATCTTCAATGCTTGAGAAAAAGACCAAATCGAGGGTATGCTCTGCTGCATGTGTTGGGGTAATGACTACCTGAAACATCCCTATGGATGTTGTGAGGTCCCAAGCTGGCCTGTTAGAGGTGGGCTCAGTATGAATGTTGAAATCTCATGGTTGTGGGTTCTTCCAACATCACAGTCAAGACTACCTCAGCCAGTTCAGCTAAGGAGGCCATTGAGCAGCAGAGTGGGAGGTACAGCACCCAACACACATACACACACAGGCCATTGAGAGAGTGCCTGTTTTAGTGATGCTACTCGGCAGCACCCTGATACTTCCAGCTAGTGTCCCCCAACATAGATACACATGCTGGCCTTTCCCTGAGAGCAGTGTCCCATTTCCTTGCCTGCCTTTTGTGTGTGTGTGTGTGTGTGTGTGTGTGCTTTGGTGGTTTCAGCCTGCTTAGGTGGCAGCAGCTCAGCAGAGAATGGTACCTAGGGATGGGCAAGTGTGTCAGTTTTAGGTTCTCTCGGTTTTTATTTTTGCAATCTTAAGTTCAGTTTTCCCCTTTTCATTTTAGTTTGTAATTTTTTTAAAAAAATGGGTCCTTGTGAAAATCTATTTGCATTTTAGTGTAAATTTCTATACTATACCCATTTTTGTATGCAATTTTGCCTAATATACACATTTTTGCAGAGCAATTTCCCTTAAATATTGTTTGTTATTTTCACTAATATATGTTTTTTAATGCACACTTTACTGTAGTATATGCATTTTTGCACACATTATTTGGCTGCAGAACCCTGTTGCAAAATTTGAACCACTGTGAATTTCAGTGGATGGTTGTTATTTTGGTTCATGTATTGTTTCAGAAAGTGTGAATTAGGTAGGTTTGCCTTTACATGTGAACTGAATTGAATGTCTCCGCCATCCCTAGTCACCACATTTGCAGGTGACAGGATTTGTTGAAGCCTGGCTAAGGCCGCAGTTGTATTCATACTTGTTTGGAAAGAACTCTTGCTGGACAAAGTGGAATTTATATTTGAGTAGGATGGTGGGCTGTGACCAAATGCCTAGAACTTTTCAGAAGCAAGGGATAGTAGTTAGCAGGGCAAAATAGTGTTTCTCTATGTGAATTATTATTAGTTGATAGGATCATAAATATTAATAATTTCAGAACTGAACACATTGCAGAGTTCCAGTCATTAGATAGGTTAACCTCATATATTCCTGAAACTGGTCATTTACTGAATATGCCTTACATCTTTCAGTGCTTAGCTCATATTGTGATTTTGGGTCTTAATGTTATTTTGAACATTGGGGTGATTTTCAGGGCTCTTGGTTTAAGCTGATGAGGTGTGATTTGCCACAGTCGTTTGTTTATTGCATTTATATCCCACCTTTCTTTCATCATAGAACCCAAGGTGACATACATGTGGTTCCCAGGCGGTCTCCCATCCAGGCACTGATCAGTCCCAGACCTGGTTAGCTTCAGCAAGGTGGTGGCATCATGTGCCTTCAGACCATAGCCTGGGACCATGCAGGTCTTTGGAAAGTATCCAAATCATTTATTTATTTTCTTATTTATTAAAAGCATTTATATATTGCTCCACACTCAAGCAGTATCTAGGCAGTGTACAATATGAATATAAAGTCAAGGAAAATATTATTTTAATTCAACAAAAGCACAATACAATATACAGTATAATAGGAATGCTGTTGGGGTCAACATCAATGGCCAGCAGAGCCATTGGGCAGATAGATATGTCTCTCATGATATCACAGATTACACAATATGGATCTGGGGATAGAGTTAGTATGCTAAGAGGTGTTCTCTCTGTCTGTATGAGGACATAACCAAATGTAATACTATGGTGTTAAATAGTTTGGAAAATATTGCTATAAACACTACTTCATAGATATGATGGGTGGCTTATTGTAGGTGTGCTCATGCCTCTCTTAAGGAGGAAGATATGAAAGGGTGAAGTCTTTCAAGTGACTTAGAGAAACATAGTCACTGAATTCTTCAAAGACAGGCAGGCCAAGGCTTTAAGTGGTTCAGAATGGAGGTCCTATTCTTTCAAGGGCTTTTCCTTTTAAAAAAGAAAGAATCCCAGTATCAGGTGTCAGGTTAGTTTTGTAGGTGAATCCTTAGAGGGGTTTTCTCAATTTGAGGTTCTAAACTCTAGTGGTGCATAGCTTTTACTTTGGTGTACCTTTTTATTTAGCTTCAATTCTGCCTTGCCTATGAAGTTTAAATTTTAACTAACTCTTTCCACAGTGAATTGACCTAATAATAGTTATTTCATATTTAAATCATATTTAAACTAGCATAGAACAAATAATTCTTAGAATGACCATTCATTTCACATGCATGCTTATTTATTTGTTTCACTTCCTCAGATATTGTACACTGGAATTGTTATATATTCTCCGTCTTTGGCTTTGAATCAAGGTAATGTAAACATATTCTTTAACACCATTTAAATACCAGGGTTTACTGGATCATTGTTTTAGTTGGGGTGGGGGCTATGTCTGCTTCCTTGGGTCTCCTGGCTTCAGGTCCCATTGTTCAATGGGGATTACTTCCAGGTCAGTCTATATAGGGTTGCAGCCTTTAAACATTCTTATTCCCTTTGTAAAGTGAGGAAAGAGAAGAGGAAGAAGAATTAAGGTGCCAGATGAATTTCACTGGTGAGAGCATTCCAGATGCCACCAAGGCCACATTAGAGGGGGCTTTTGGAATGGTGCCACTGATGGATCCTCACTCCCCCAATACACACGCACATCTCACAATATGGCCACACTTTTTTCTTTGGAAAGTCCTATGGACCAGAGCATAGTAACAGGTGGTCACTGGCTCCTATTCAACAGCGACACTGCCACCCTCTCTCCACTAACGTGTCACCTGGGGCTATGATGAGGAGCGCAGTAAAGTGGGACAGCCAAATTGGGCCAGTAAGAGGCCCTTTTGTGTCATTGTGGCCCTTGGTCAGTACCTGACCTGGCCAACTACTAACGTTGGGCTGAGTGCCATCACCAAACAGACCCTCTCCCTCATGGCCACCCACCTCTCCTCTTTAGGAGGAGGAACCTGAGCTGCCTGGGTTGAAGTAGCACATCATTGGAAATACTCATCTCCTTTTACAATGGCAGGTTGGTGGGGAAAAGTGTGGGTTTTAGCTTAAGCAGAAAAGTTAACTGAGAGGAATTGGTCATTAAGAGGTATGAAGATAAAAGAGATTTGAAGATGTCTGATATCCTTTTATTATATATGTGGTACAGAAAGATGGAATGATATTGCCACCATTGTCACAAAAATCTTGTTGGTTAGACATAATTCCAAAGAGATTCTGAGCAATGGGCTGACTTAGTGCTTATACTTGTTTTTGGTCTCTTACTGTAATAATCGGGATTTTTTTTTTTTTTAAATTTCTAGGCCGCCTATCTGGCCGAATTAACGGCCACTCTAGGCGGCGTACATAGACTAAAATATAACATAGAGTAAAATATAACATATAATACTAAACAAAACCCCAGTAGTCTATAGACATACCGAGCCTCAGGTTCACGCACACATACACACACACGGTCTCTGCCCCCTTCAGCACTTGCTGCTTTTGTAGCTGGAGAGAGACAGGGCCCCACCCTTCCAGGCCAGGTGGAAATCAGCCAGAAATGCAGGGAGCAGGTCTTGCAGAAACTCACACAGGTAGATGGTCTCTGGCCCCTTCAGCAGTTGCTGCTTTTGTAGCTGGAGAGAGACAGGGCCCCGCCCTTCCAGGCCAGGTGGAAATCAGCCAGAAATGCAGGGAGCAGGTCTTGCAGAAACGCACACAGGTAGATGGTCTCTGGCCTCTTCAGCAGTTGCTGCTTTTGTAGCTGGAGAGAGACAGGGCCCTGCCCTTCCAGGCCAGGTGGAAATCAGCCAGAAATGCAGGGAGCAGGTCTTGCAGAAACGCACACAGGTAGATGGTCTCTGGCCTCTTCAGCAGTTGCTGCTTTTGTAGCTGGAGAGAGACAGGGCCCCGCCCTTCCAGGCCAGGTGGAAATCAGCCAGAAATGCAGGGAGCAGGTCTTGCAGAAACGCACACAGGTAGATGGTCTCTGGCCTCTTCAGCAGTTGCTGCTTTTGTAGCTGGAGAGAGAGAAACAAATTGTATTTGCTTTACATACCATGCAGTTTTGGGGTTGTGAGGGGGGTTGTCTTCTGTTGTTGTTACATGAAAATTATTCAATAAAAATATTTTCCAAAAGGAGGGGGAACCTGGAGGGAAAGCCAGGAGAAAGGCCCCCAATAAAGATCTTAAGGTCTAGGCAGATATATTACTCAGCAATTGCTCAAGTTTGTTTGGTACTCACCACCAAATTAATATTTACATTTCTTGTTGATAGTGAACTTTAAATTCATAAATCCGATGATGGTTTTTTCATATGCATTTATTTCTTGCCATCTTTGTGTTAATTAATTGACCTAAATGTATTTTTTCACATGCCCTTAGAAATGTTTCAAAAACACATATATTTTTTTTTCTTTCAGTTACTGGATTTCAGTTGTGGGGGTCTGTTATTTCAACAGGAATAGTCTGTACTTTCTATTGCACACTGGTATGTTCAGTTTATTTTAATAAACATTCTGGTTCCTGGATGTTCTATTAACCTTTTTTAAGGTAATGATATATCTCAAGTTTAACTTTAAAATTAGGTATATGCTCCTATTTATCTCTGTACTGATATTGCATCAGCCTTGCATTTAATAACTTGCCCAGTAGCCATAGGCAACAAGGAATTCCATGCTCTGTCCCTCTTCTGCCAGTTTGCTTGCTAGAAGGCCCTTTTTTAAAAAACTAGCCTTCTAAGAGGTTTTGTGTTAGTGCTGGCCATACTACATACATGTGATTTCCAGGTCTCCCATCCAAGTACTGACCAGATCCAGGTCTTGAGCAAGGCTGTGGCTTTATGTGCTTTCAGATCACAGCATAGGACTGTTGTAATGAGTTAAAATTAAAAATTTATAGTGGAATAAAATCAAATAACATTAAATGAAACATATGTTTGCCTCCCTTATGAGAAAGTACGGGAGTTTTTCCGCTTATCAGCTTCATTTGCAATTAAAAATGTTGGTCCCAGCTTACCAGACCAAAGGTCAAGGATAAAGGAAGTTTGGAGGGAGAACAGAGAAGTGGACCAGAATAGACAGATGCTGAGAAATCAAATAATGATGTATTTCCGATTAGCTATGCATTTCTAATGATATGTATGTGACGTACCTATAGCCTATAAATATGATGGATGTCAGCACTTCTGGAGAGTCACTTAAGGGTGGCCCTCCCTTTGCAAAGGCTCAATAAAGGCAAACATTTGCGGTACCCTGGTCTCGTCTCTATTCCTTATTGGCAACTTGGGGAATATAGAGTTCCTATCAGTCTGGCCTCCATTCAGGCTTGACTCCTTTTGTAACAGGACTAAGTCATCTTAGCGGGTAGCAAAAAATGTTGGAGGCTAATAGGTTTTGTGGGCTCATCTGCAAAGTTGTGCTACATGCTTACATTGGTTTTATACCACTGTGAAGATCCTGTTTTCCTGAAAAAAATCCTTAAAAGTTTAGTTTGATTAGGTGCTGGGAATTTTTCTTTTCAACATCTCTGGCTCCCTCTCACCACATTTGTAGTGTGGATGTACCATGGTATCAGTTGCATAGATAACCCTAAGATGTAAGTGAGTCTCTGGGCCAGAGATCCATTTATTATTATTTATTTATTAAATTTATATCCTGCCCTTCCTCCCAGAAGGAGCCCAGAGCAGCAAACAAAAATGCTAAAAGCACTTTAAAACATCTTAAAACAAAACAACCTTAAAAACATATTAAAACAAAACATCTTTAAAAACTAGATTCTGTGTGCATATCTGTATTGAGAGAACTGATTTTTTTGTTTACTGAATGCTGTATCTGCTGTTTCCAAATAGGGTGGCCTAAAAGCAGTAGTCTGGACAGATGTTTTCCAGTTTATACTGATGATATGTGGGTTTATAGCAGTGATTGCTCGGACTATGGTAATTAAAGGAGGATTGGGTCCTATTCTGGATGATGCTCGCCGTGGAGGAAGATTAAGAGCATGGGAGTAAGTGTCCTTTTGCTTGGGCAGCAACATGATACCTCAGACATTCTTAAAGGTTTTGAGTTGTTCAGTAAGTGGACAGCTCAAGAGGAAGTAACTTCCTTGATAAAATCTCATGGGTATGTCTCTGAAAGCAAGATGGTGAGGAAACAGAAAGCATTGATCCACTCCATCCTGGGCTACACTGAGATCTCGCTGACAGAGAAGAAGTGAGCGGGTGAAGGCAGGTACTTCTATCCTAGTTCCAGTTTTTAATTTTTTTAAAAAACTATATCCCTTACATTGTTCCCGATGGCAGAGAAATAAAAGGATTTGATTTATGCCAGTTCATGGGCTGGTATAAATCACTCTCTGATTTCCAGGCATGTCAAGGGCCTGGGAAGGCTACTGATCTTTTGGATGCAAGTCTTCAGTAGGCCTTCCTGTAGCATCCCCCCAACACTCCCCTTTCTAACTCTATTGACATCAGAGTACTGATGTTAGTAGAGCACAGGGTGCAGAAGGTGCCACTCAAGTAGGGAAAGGGGATTCCATGTCAGTTCTTCCTCTGTGATGTTAGTGCACTCTGTCTGACCTCAGAAAGGGAGATCCAATAGCTCCTGAGACAGTGCCACTATTCTTCCTAGTGGAAGTAGGGCAGTGTGAGCAACTCTCGTGTTGAGGTGCACACAGGATGTAGGGTAGGGCATGCTTGGGATTACCCACTTTCACATCTTATATTTTAATATTTTTTAGTTTATTGCAGTTTTTTATGGTTACTTGGTTTAACTGTACGTTGTAGTTATCGTATGCTTCTCTCTAGACACTGATGGGGTATCTTGCAGCAGGACTACACAAAGAGGGATTCTGCACTACTGTAGCATGGTCTGGGTTGGGTGGAGTTCCTCCTAGGTGATGTTAGCATTGGTTTGAGGGCATAGTCTGCTACCAGGAGGTGCTACTAAGAGCATAGACTGCTCTACTTTCACTGAGAAGTAGAGAAATTTCTTGAGAAATTCTAAATCCCCTCTTTCCTCCATTGGACTCCTAATTTTTTTCCATGTCAAAACTTAGACTTTTTAAAAATATCTTTTATCTCTTCCACTTAGCTTTAATCCAAGCCCTCTGCAAAGGCATACTGTGTGGACAGTTATCGTTGGTGGCAGTTTCACTTGGCTTGGCATATATGGAGTAAATCAGTCTCAAGTTCAACGATACCTTGCTTGCAAATCACAACTTCATGCAAAACTGTAAGACTACATATCATAAATCCATTGTTCCATTCTAAACATTCTCATGGGCAGCAGTGGATTGCTCACATGCTCCTTCCTGTGAGCATGGCTTATCTGTGTTTCAACCTATAGGTGCTGGATATGTTGTTTTGTTCCCCATGAAATATCTTTTTGTGCATTGATTTCACTTAGAAATGTTATTTGCAATTAGAAATTGGCTTCCAAATGTGGATCACCATTGCAGAATTGAAGTGACTGCTGAGTAACCTGCCATTTTGCAGAATCTATATTTGGACATAGAATCATAGAATAGTAGAGCTGGAAGAGACCAATAAGGCCATCGAGTCCAACCCCCTGCTCAATGCAGGAATCCATCTTAAAGCATACCTGACAGGTGGCTGTCCAGCTGCCTCTTGAATGCCTCCAGTGTTGGAGAGCCTCCCTAGGTAATTAGCAGAGCTTGGAAAAGTTACTTTTTTGAACTACAACTCCCATCAGCCCCAGCCAGCATGGCCACTGGATTGGGCTGATGGGAGTTGTAGTTCAAAAAAGTAACTTTTCCAAGCTCTGGAATTAGTTCCATTGTTGTAGTACTCTGTTAGGAAGTTTTTCTTTTAAGTTGCATATTTGCTAAAAACATCTTAATGAAAGTGAGTTACCGAAGTTTCTATTTTGCAAATATGATAAATATGATACCAGTGTTCGACTTAGCAATAATCTGTAGCCAATCCAGCAAAGATCTACATCAGGAAGAGACTTTCATAGGGAAACCTACTGTGTATAAAGCTTGTTGGTATGTCTTGTAATTAATTCAAAACAATTTGCATTAATCCATAGGGATCCCCTTGCATCTCAGGCATGGTGTATCCACAGCTCTGTTCACATAGAGCTCCTTCAGATGATTTGTGTATTCTGTGTTCATCCTGATTTGCTTGCACAAAGCTTACATGGTGGTTAGATTGTGTCTCATCTTCATTGAGCATCTGTTCTGATTAGTTAACAGGGTGGTTATATAACAACGAGCATTCATCCTGTATTCATTCTGATTTGCTTACACGCCTTCCTGTTAGTTGTTCTTTCATCTCACATTTTTCAAAGCATTTCTCTGTCACTTTCCAAACTGCAAAAAAATGTTGTTTTTTAAAGTGGATTTGTTGTGCTATGGCAACAGAGCACTTTAATCCACTCTAAATGTGCGTACCTAAAGTTCAGTTGTGCACTTTCCTCCTACAAAATACTGAAAGTCTGCGGGCATGCATAGTCTTCGGCTGCTTTTGGAGTCTGTGTGCTTTAATGTGTAATGTGGTAACTCTCCCCTATTTTCACATAATTTTAGCAAGAACAAAACTTCTTAAACTTTCTTTTCTAACCTTTTCTCACAGCTCTCTCTATATAAATCTTGTTGGACTCTGGATAACTCTTGCTTCTGCAGTGATGAGTGGGCTCTCACTGTACTCTGTATACAAGGATTGTGACCCATGGACGTCTGGCTTTGTGTCAGCACCAGATCAGGTTTAATATTACTGTCAAATGAAATGCTTAAATATGAAATTTGGATTTGAACTTTTTTCTTTTGCATCTTCCATGTAGATGATTCAGCTTTAAATAAGCCTTTTGGATACATAACATAATTAACACTTTATGTTTGTCAGGAACAAAGAAAACTACTCTTTTACTTGAAGTAACAGACAGGTATAATAAAACAATGAAGCAAGAAACCCTTTCATTCCTGAAGAGAGCAGGAATTTCAAATATCAATATTCTGTAGAAATAAATAATATGTTTATGAAGTCTTTTGAGTTGAACTCATCTGATGCATTACAACAGCCAGAGTTAACATGAACAATTGGCTTCTCCTAGTTAGTAGCTAAAGCGAGTTAAAAATGTGAACCATTACATAATTTTCAGTATCTTCTGAAAGCCCATATCCCTGCCCTCTGTTGGAGTTTACCTGTTTTTTTCCACTTGCTCTGGTTCCTCTTTATCTCTAGTTCTTTAAAGTCACCCTTACCTCTTACCTCCCCCACTTCTTTCAGATGACAGCCCTTGGAAAACAGGCTTCCAAGACCAGAGAAAACAAGCCAGTTGTTTGGGTGGTCTGTAAGCCAGCCCAACCAAGATTTTCCAATTCCAGGGTACTTCTAGCTCCAGCCCTCTGTGTTCCAGCAGAAGCTGGGCTTGGGACATAAGCACCTAGTGCCAAATTTTATGAATCCCAGCCTCAGTAGTATTGGGGTAGCAAGCGCCCATGATCCCAAGGTGACCTCTGAATCAGATGGCCAAATCACATTTTACCCTGCAGCCGCCATCTCTCTCAGAGAGTTTACATGGAACTTAGTTGGATTAACAAACGGGTCTCAGCAAACAGAGGACACTTCTCCTAGTTTGCTGCCCTCTAGTATCAATAGCATGCAAGTATGTTTTGAGTGTTATATGACATAACTAAAATTAAAATATGATTTTTTCAAATAGAGGTTAAAATTTTAAAGAACAGAGCAAAAAAGTTTAATATTTCTCAATTTTGGAATTTTTTAGCTTATGCCATATTTGGTGCTGGAGATTTTGGGTGATTTTCCAGGAGTTCCAGGACTTTTTGTGGCTGGCACCTTCAGTGGGACATTAAGGTAAGCTTGCATGGGATATAAAGCTAACTTTGACTCATGATATCCTAGCTTTAGAGTCTGGAAAGTAACTCATGACTTCTAGCCAGCCCACTTTTAAAATGATAAACCAGTGTCTCTCAGGCCAAACTACACATTATGTTAAACACATGGCTTTGTTTTGCATTTTTTAAAAAAATATTAATAGCAGTTATATGGGAGCCCAACTGGGATCATAGGAAGGGGGTTTAACCCTTTCTTTCTACACTGCAGTCCTGATTAGAATCATTCCCCTGCTATTTGGCACTTGAGATAAGCTTAGTCCTGATTAGCCTCTCTCATAACTGCTATTTAAACTTAAAAACCAAACCATGCATTAAGCACCAAACCATACATTAACATAAGAGGAGCCAAAGGCCCATCTAGTCCAGCACACTGTTCTCAGAGTGGCCAACCAGATGTGTATGGGAAGCTCACAAGCAGAACCTGAGCGCAACAGCATTCTTCCAGGCAACTGATATTCAGAGGCATACTATATCCAACAATGGAGGTAGAACATAGCCATCATGGCTAGTAGTCATTAATAGTCTTACCTTCTATAAATTTGTCCAATCCTCTTTTAAAGACATCCAGGTTTAACTATACACTGTGTGAATAAGTACTTTCTTTTGTTTCGCCTGAGTGTTTCAGTATTCAGCCTTGAGTTCTAGTATCATAATATAATATGCAGTTTGACCCTTAATCTTCTGTTGTCATTTCATGCAGTAGTTCAATGATGGTTTAATCTGATTTATCATAACTATAATGCGTCAGAGGAAAATACAGAGAATAAATACTGTTCTATTTGTTAGAAAGGTTTTAACAATGTAATTAGCAATTTCATTTTTTAAAACAACAGCAACTGAGTATCAGGTGGAGGGGCAACTGTTAGTCCTTCCCTCTCCAGGCACAACTTCTGTGCAATTTGTCCTCTTGGGGCAGCAATTAGTAATAGGGAAATGCTCCCATTGACACCAGTGGGAGTTTCTGCACCCTAAATGCTAATTGCTGTGTGGGCTATGGGGAGGATAAATTTCATGGAATTTGTACCTGGGGAGGGAAGGCTCAAACCTCTCTAACCCACATTCTGTGATCTTGATAACATGCCCTCCCGGGCCTGATGCTAAGTCATAAAAATACATAGTCTGCACCCCACCATAATTTCACCCACATAGTGGGAAGAAAACTGATGTTCAGAGTTGCAGCAGGCAGCAATAGCCTGTCAGATGCTTCAGCATAGTCTGATAGGTGCTGTGGGCACTGTGGTTGGGATAGTAGCTCTATAGCTTGGCATGAGTACCGTCCCCATTTGATGTCACTTGCCATAGGTTCTAATACAGGTGATGAACTCACTGAGTGATTAATGTAGAAAGACCTTATCTCTTGATAAAACCTTTAGCTTTTACCACACATTAGAATCAGTGGCAGCAAAAGCTCTCATCATGCTTTTGTAAATACAGATGACTGAGTAAAGATACAATGAAAAACTCTTACCACTGGATTTATTGGTCATCTGTATTGGGACACTGTTTCAGCCACTGCTCAAATAAGTTTAGTTCGTCCCCCCTCCCTCCAAAAATGGTCTCAGTATTAAAATATTTGTGCAACAATAACGACACAGATGCATAATTCAGAATATTTTAATTTTATGCTCCTCAGTACAGTGTCTTCCAGCATCAGTGCATTAGCTGCTGTAACTATAGAAGATCTTATTAAACCTCATTTCACACTGTCTGAAACAACCTTGTCATGGATTTCCATAGGAATGAGTAAGTCTGTATGTGCTATTTTCTTTTTTTTAAAAAAACCAAATACCTATTTTTTCTCACTAACTGTAGAAGTCAGTTTGCTTATACTAGAAAGGACCCAAGTGTGGTTTAGACATAATAAAACAGCTTGTAAAATAGTGGCTGAATCTATAGGAAAATGTGCAATAATTATTTGAGTACGTTAATAAGCAGTAGTCTTGCCAACTAAACTGGTGTTGCTAGGGAATTCTAAGAAACTAGTTTTTAAATCAGTGGCTAAAATCAGTGTAGCTTTGAAAGGCTCAGTCTTTCATCCTGATTCGAAATGGCATCCAACTGTATCCAAGCATAGATAAAAACCTGGTCCTTGATCTCAGGATCCATCATGCAAAAACTGTTTAAGATATCTTAGTTAAAACGGGGTCCAAATGCATAGTAGATAGTGTGTCATTGGCCTGATTTGCACCTCACATTAACTCTTAGTTCAAATCAAACTACAGCTTAATGTGAATGTGCAGCATACTAGTGTACATTGTTGAAAAGTTCTCACTCTGCTTCTGCCCCACTCCTAATGTTGTTGCACTGCTAGAAAACAAGCCAGAATCTGGCAGTAAGCCAAGAATAGTTAGGGATGGTGGGAGGGGTAGTCCAACAACATCTGGAGGGCTATAGTTTCTCCACCCCTGGTTTATAGTCTATGGTAGAGGTGGGATTTGAACCTAGGTCTCCTAGATACAAATCCATCTCTAACTGCTGAGCCACCCTGCACCAAGGGAAAAAATATGGTGTTTTGTTGGCTTGGTAATTCCTAGTGGCAAATATAATAGCTATTGTTGATTTTATTATTAGCAGGCAGAGAAAGATGTCTTAGAATATCAGTTAGTTATATAAGTCATATAAACCTCTTATAAATTTATTTATTTAGATCTGTTGTTTGGTGCAGTGTGCCTTGCCATGGCTGCACTGGCGTCTGTTATGGGTGCTTTATTACAGGTAAGTGTTTGTTATTGTTACCAGGCTTAAACTACTTAAAAGGTTTTGCTTAGATTTTATGTATACATCCAGAAAAACTCCAGTAACTTTACTGAGCCTACTTACACTTAGATAATCTAAATATTTAGCACAGCACTAGACTGAAGATCTAATCTGGGATATGTTGGGTGAAATAGTAATTCAGCTGACGAAGTAAATGGTTTCAATATATTGAGAAATTCACATACATCTTTCTCCTATTGTGTATTATTCTGCCTATTGGTGTTTTTAAAGCACTTAAAAAAATGTTTCCCCCAATGCATGAACTTGGTTGAAATGGGGTGAGATGCCATCCTACTTTTTCAGGCAGATTTAAACCCATATTTTCAATAGATATAATTGGTTTTGACCTAATTTGAAACAAAGCCAATGCATTGCCTTTTGTCCTGATTCAAGCACAGTGATTCCCAATGCAAAAAACACATATTATCTGAGAGAGGCAGAAAATATTCAATATCCTTCAGTATATCTGCTTCCATCTTGTTTGAAGAATGGTCCAGCAATTATTGACTTTTCCTCAGTTTCCCAGACATCTACCTAAAAGCAGTTAGGTAACAGGGTCCCAATTAGCTCCCTAAGAGGTTAAGCTGTTATTTCAAATTAAAGTGTTTTTCTGTTTTTCTTATTAACTGCTGTTCTTACTCCCCAATACATCCTAAGAATGACTAGTAGGAAGTGACTGTTGCCTGTGGGGCTAGTGCTCACAGAGCCTGGTTTTCTCATCCTCCTTGACCACCAAGCTTGTCCTTGTCCTTTCAGTTAGATGGGGAAACAAAAGTGAGCAAAAGTGAACATAAGATGCAGATGGATCTATGTTATTGGGACAGGGAGTTGAAGCACTTGAACCATTACCATTCACCTAAAAAAGACCACTTTTTGTCTCCTCCCCCAACTTAAACAGTCTTCATTAATGGGGGATAATGCTGACTAATGCTGGGATCTGAACTAAAATGTGAATTAAAAAATCCTGCCCTTGTGAAAACGTCATATTCACTTTTGTGGATAGATATCATAAAGGTGCTATGTAAACATTTTAACAATGCAGAATATCTTCCAAAATTATGGGGATATTGCACATCTGTTGTAGCTAGAGATGAACTAATGCCTCTGGGCTCTCTTTAACTCAGACTCAGAAATGAACTGATTTGTTACCTAAACATGAAGAAATAAAATGCTTGCTGACTCTCTCAAAGAAGTTAAATCATGACTTGTCCTATTGATTTCAACCTATGTTTAACTGTCTTAGTCTGGATCCAATCCAATATCTTCAGTTTGTGGGAGGAGCTACCCAATTGAAGAAGTCCTACATCCATTAAAGAAACTGAATATTCACATTAAATCCAATGTTCTGTTTTTGTTAGTCCCTGTATTTACTAAAGATCATGACTGTTGTTCCCGCCCTCAGGCTGCACTCAGTATTTTTGGAATCCTTGGTGGACCTCTTTTGGGAATATTTTCTTTGGGCATCCTTTTGCCTTTTGCAAATGCTAAAGTAAGTACCTGTTTTGTATTCTACAGTTACTATTTTTATTTTATTTTATTTATTTATTAGGCTTTTATACCACCCGACTAGCAATAGCTCTCTGGGCGGTGAACACAAATGCAATGGTATTAGCTCAATTTATACTTTCAATTTTTTTAGCATTTCATAGAGTATTTCTGATGCCTTCTCTGCTGCTGCTGCTTCTCATCTTCTCTTCTTGTATGTGGTGATTCCCCGCCACCTACTCTAGTTTTTGAGGCAAACCATTGTTTGTCATTTTGTCTGAGCCAGCAAACTATGGTTTGCCATCTACAGAGGCAGGAGGCATGAAACTGTTGCACACGAGGGAAGAGAAAGTGTGTGAGCCTATATGTGACCATTGTCCTCACCTGAAGGGTGTTTCTCAGAGGTGTTGAACACAGGTCATGGTAGGTTACACTGCCCCCTCGTGGCCGGAGATAAGGAATGCAGACTGGTTTTTGTCCATTAAGCACCCCCCCACCTCAGTCTGTTTCATGGTGAGGAACAGAAGCAATAGACCTTGATGCACTCATGCAAAGAAATAACATATTTGTACAATTTAAACAATTCTTACCCTATTAAAAATAATGCAACACTAACAAACTGTAAACCCTTACCAATAATTCTCAGCATATGTAATATTATTTATTCTGCATAGTCACGGGAGGGCCCATTTTCTGTGTTCAATACTTCTGAGAAACACCCTTCAGGTGAGGACAATGGTCCCTCCTCCAGTGGTGGTGAACACATGACATGGTGGGATGTACTAAAGCTTATACCACCCAGGTGGGACCTTTTATTGTGCAGTAGTAACAATAGTTGTTGGAGAACTTGTCTCCCAAATGGTGCTTCCACAGAAGCGTATTTATCAATTTTGTAGTGTTTAATGAACGTTAAAGGTGAAGCCCATGTTGCTGCTCTGCAGAGCTCCACAAAAGCATTTCATGCATTACATGAAAAAGCAGCAGAAGTGGAAGATGCCTTTGTTGAATGTGCTACTATATGGTTTGGGAATGGTAATTTTAGTGATTCATAAGCTAACACAATGCATGCTTTTATCCACCTAGCTAATGTTGAACCTGTCACTTTGCGCCCCAGTGTTATTGGATTAAAGGTTACAAACATTGTATTGGTTAGCCTTATTGGCTTCATTCTGTTTATGTAAACTGTAAATGCTCTTCTCATATCTAGAGAGTGCCATGCTTTCTCCTTTGGATAAGTGGGCGATGGACAAAAGGATGGCAGGATCAGTTTCTGTTGTCTATGGAAATGAAAATTTACTTTTGGCACATAGGACTGATCTTTCCTTAGGACTACTCTGTAAGCAATACATAAATGCTTCACAACAGATAACACTGCCAGGTCACTCTCCTCCCTGTTGTGAATGTCATCAGAAAAAGAACTTTATATAAGTACCTCAGAAGCACCTTCCCCAGAGGCTCAAATGGAAGCCTTTGCAGTGCCTGTAGTATCTTATAGAGATTCCAGCTTTGAAGCCTGTGAACTACTTGTGGACACTTGAGTGAAGTTCCTCTCAAAAATCTCTTAACCAGCAGATGGGATCCCAATATCTGTATTGATGTATTCAGAACTGAAGCAATTGCTGAAGATTGGTGTGTCAGTGTTGCTGGTTTCAGGCCCATGGACAGCCCCCATTTCAGGAACTCTAATAAAACTCCCACTGAGACCTCTTCGTTTGACAATTGTCTGGACAGTAACCACTGTTAAAAGGTTTGCCATGTTGACCGATATATTCTTACTGTTGAAGGGCGTTGAGAATCTATTAAAGTTTCTATTACCTGCTCTGAAAAATGCGCCAGTTTCAACTGTTGGTGCTCAACCTCCAGACAGTGAGTCAAAACCATTCTGGATGTGAATGAATTAATGGACCATGGGCCAAGAGGTCTGGCTGGCATGGAATTCTCCATGGTGGTTTCACTGCTAATTGTAGAATATCTGACATCCATGTTCTCCATGGCCAAAAGGGTGAAAGGGTCCCACTAAGATCTCTTGAGCCTTCTCCTTCCTGATTTTTGCTAACACCTGTGGTATCAGTAGGATTGGTGGAAACACATAAAGGAGCTGTTTCAGCCATGCCACTGACAACGGATCTGCTGCTTCCACTTGAGGGCAATGATACCTCAGATAAAACCCCAGGGTCTGCTGATTGTGAACTGTTGCAAACAAGTCCACATGTACCTGTCTGTACTGCACCTAAAATCATAGAATAGTAGAGTTGGAAGGGGCCTACAAGGCCATCGAGTCCAACCCACTTGTATCTGCTGAAACACATTTGCTGCTAATCTCCATTCTCCTGCTTGCATTTGTTGCCTGCTGAGCCAGTCGAACATTTTGGTCACCTTTTATGTGCTCTGCCTTTAACGACTGCAGGTGAGTCTCAGCCCAATCCATTAGCAGTGATGCCTCTTCCTGAAGACTTCTGTAATGCATTTCCCCTTGTCTGTTCAAATGAGCTTTGGTTGCATTGTTGTCTGTGCACAGCAGCACATGGTGAAGGTGAAGCACTGATTCAGAAGGTCAAAGGGCCAACCTGGCTGCTCTGAGTTCTAACCAGTTGACACTGTGTTATGTAGGTTGGCGTGATTGATGCCAGTGTCTCCATCTTGAACTTCCTGTGCATGACAAACTGAATTAGGAACTTAAGGTCTAGCACTGCCCTCCAGGTATCATTTTTCTTCAGGACCACAAAGAATATTGAATAAACACCTGAGTAACACTGCGCTGGAAGGATTGACTCTATGGCTGCAATCTCCAGTAGTTGCTGGATAGCCTTCTGAACTATTTCATGTTTCTCTTGAGAATTGGAAACTGGAGACTGGATGAAACGATGTGATGGAATCAACCTCAGTTCCACAAGCGATAGGTGACACACAAGATTCAAAACCCACTTGTTGGTGGTAAGAATCCTTCATGCCAGATGAAAATGCTAGAGATGACCCTCCACAATAGGGCAGTGGCGGCAGAACTGGGAAGGGCGGGAACCTTTACCTTGGTTTCCACTGCCTCTTTTATTTCTGTTATTTGAATTTCCAGAGCTTTGGAATCTGGATCTGGACCTGGATGAAACTCCTCCTCTGAATCCTCTACCCCTTCCTTGGAAAGAAAAAGGGCAACATGTCTGTTGGTAAGGCATGTAGTGCCTGTTACAGCTGTCATATTTCCTTGCTAATGTCAAAAGATACTTTTGTTTCTCCTTCAAGCTTCCTAGTGACATAGTGCAAGGAAGGTAGGTTCAACCTAGATGACTGATCTACCTTCCAAGACCTCAACCATAATTAACATCGTGCTGCCACTGCAGCTGCCACTGATCTTGCTGCAAATTGAGTTGGGTCTAAAGTTGTGTCAGCCACAAATGCCGCTGCCCTAGGGATCTTCAAAAGAGTCTTCCATTGTCTTTCCTGAGTTTGGTTTGAGTCATCCAACATCTCATCAATCCACACCAAGGAAGCCCTTGTAAATACTGAGGCTGCACATGCAGAACGAATTGACAAAGTTGCTGCCCCATGCATCTTGCGCAGTGCATAGTCTATCCTTCTATCTGTTGCATCTTTTGGCTGTGCTTCCCCTTTGGGAAATAAAATCTTAGACACAAAAGTAGCAATAGGGGAATCAATTGATGGAAGCCTAAATTGTTCCATAAATTCTGGTTCCAACAAGTAATATTTATTACCCTATGTCATAAGCCTCAGACTGAAGTGGAGCATCCCACTCAGTCGTTCCCACCTTCTTAAATGGAATTGGCACTGGAATCACCTTTTCGCTCAAAGCCGGCTTTCATTACCTCTGCACTTTTGGAAGTAGTGAGAATGGAGTCGGTTTGTCATTCAGATCTAGTGCAGCTAAATTTTTACATAGTAAAGGAATAAGATGCTTATCCTCAAATAACCTATGTGAAACCTTCTTTTTAATTTCCACTCTGCCACTCCATTCACCTTCCTCAATGTCAGGGGTCGCCAGAATTTCTGGAGGTTCTAAAATAATATCACACCTCTGTGCACTCCTGGCTGTACCCATGTGTTGAGACACTGTACCCCTTGCTACCTCATGCGGGACTTGGGACTCATAACCCCCTTCCTCTGATGAGGAATTATATACTTAGTATGTCTTTGCTTTTATTTGATTATGCCTGATACTCAAATGATTAGACCTCTGCCATGATTTGCAAGTCACAGGTGGTGGCTGCACATTATGTGTATCTTGCCTGCAACTTGGGAGAGAAGTCCCAGATTGTGTATTTACAGAGTGCTGTACAGCCGAGTGTCCAGTAGATGGTGCTGTTACCTGAATTTGAACTGATGTTAATTTTTTTATTTGCTGTGACAAGTCTCCCAGCAGAACTTCCCTTATCTGTTGCAACATATATGGGGGCAATTGCATATGTTGAGAGCCTTGCTGTGTTCCTACCTGAGGTACCTGCTGCATCACAACCTGCTCTGAGTGCAAACCCGTGGAGCAAATTGGCCCCACATTCCTGCTAATTGTAATCATAGTCTTATTGTTAAGCATATTCTGAGACTGCTACTCTTGCGGTAGTGAGCCTTGGAAGCCTACAAAATCACCACTGGAAGTGGACAATGCACATAAACTTGTTGTCTATACCTGCACGTGGGCTGTTTCAGCACCATCTCTTCCTCTGATAAAAGCTTAGCTGTGCAGCTGCCTGCTGCGTGCAGAGTTGAGCACCTTGATAATGCTTCCTGCATATAGTGTGCCTTCCTTGATTCTAGCAACCCAGCAGAAGTTAATATGGCTGCTGAGTGCTGGTTGCCAGCATTGCGCAGGATTGCGGTTGATGCGGCTGTTTTCAAAGGCGCTGTGGCATTTGCGTTGGCCATTTTGTCAACTGCTCCCCGGCACTCACCTCAGTGAATAAAAGCTGAGCAGGAATGTAAGGGCTGGTTCACATATGAGCCAAGATCCGCGTTAAAAATGCTGCTTTTTCCATTGCGATTGGTTTTGACAGTTCACATAGGTTCGCCCTCACTATGATTAAATTGGCTGTATTTCTTTGTAGCGTTCACATGTGTTTGCGTTTATTGCTATCAGTGTTTCCTTGTTGCCGTGCCCACACATTAGAATGTTAACTGCGGAGGCGGGGAAGGGGTGGTGTTTCCCTAAAGGACAAGAGGCATGGCCACGCCATGGCGCATCAACAACAAGAAGGAAGGATTAGGCTTTCGCATTAGCCCTCCGTGCAGCTGTGATGCAGCCTCGCGGAGGAAGGGCGCTTGAAAGAGGAATTGCTTACAGCCACCCCCCTTCCCTGTGGTGCAGGCTTTCTCCCATCCCCCTGGCTCCCACCCGTGGCTGTAAATGTTTATAGTGTGCAGTGTATATTTTTGTGTTTGTGTGTGTGTGCGCACACAACCTCTTTGTGAACGAGAACTTAGTTGCAACAGGGCTTCTGCAGAAGCTTTCCCCAGGCTGCGTCCCGGCTGAAAAGTGTTCGATGGGGGGGTCACGTCGACCCCCCTCTCCTCCCCCTCCAGAAAACCAAACAGGGCCACCCTGGCACATTCCATGGCAAGTCCTGCTCTCTGGGCTGCATCTCTTCCCTCCTCGGTCGCGGGCAGTTTTCACGTTGGCTGTAGGGAAGGCAGCCTTCGCTGGCCGGCAGGACTGCTCACCACCAGGGCCGCATTATGACTTTCATCGGCCCTAGGCACTTTTGCCTATATGGGCCCCTCCCACCATAATAATATCAATATTAAAAATTATTTTTGATATAACTTTAAATACTTTTTTTGTAATAATTTTTATTATTCAAATTTTCATAAAACAAATCAAACAACAAAAACAATACAACAAAAATAAAAATAAAAACTTGACTTCCGATTTGTCACAGATCAGCTATAAGTATATAATATATATCAAACCTGTCCCCTAAAACATACAAAATTCACTTTTTTCCATAGTCTATCTTAATTAATCGTCAAATCCCATTATCATCATTTCATTTTTTTCTTTCAACAAAAAGTCCAAAAGAGGCTTCCATTCCTTAAGAAATGTATCTGTCGTTTTTTCTCTGAGAAGGCATGTCAATTTGTCCATCTCTACTAAGTCCATTAATTTCAATAGCCATTCTTCCGTTGTTGGTATTGATTCCATTTTCCACTTTTGTGCATATAATAATCTTGCTGCCGTAATCATATATAATATTATTCTTCCATATTTCTTTTCCTTTTGTTTATCCATAAAACCCAATACAAAAAATTCTGGCTTTGACTGAATATTTATCTTTAAAAATTTTTGCATCATCCTACCTATCTGTGCCCAAAATGATTTTGCCTGTTTACACGACCACCACATATGATAAAAAGATCCTTCTTGTTGTTTACATTTCCAACATACATTAGAAACATTACTATACATTTTTGACAACTTTTCTGGAGTCATGTACCAACGATACATCATTTTATAAAAATTTTCTTTAAGATTATAGCATAATGTAAATTTCAAACCTTTTTTCCACATATTTTCCCATTGATCCATTTGTATATTATAACCAATTTTTTTTGCCCACTTGACCATACACTCTTTTACTTGTTCTTCTTCCATGTCCATTTTCAATAAAAATTTATACATTTTTGCAATTATACATTCATCATTTGTACACAAACCTATTTCAAAATCAGATTTATTTATTTCAAACCCATACATTTTCTTATCCATTTTGTATCTTTCTAACAATTGTAAATAGGCAAACCATTGAGAACTATATCCTTCCTTTATTAGTTGTTCTCTCTCTTTCATTATATATTCTCCATGCACATTTTCTAATAGTTCTTGGTAACCATTTCTCTTTTCCAGCCATTTCTCTTCTATAAAATGCTTCTTGACTTGAAACACATAGTGGTATTTTCGAAAAAAAACTTGTTTTGTATTTATTCCATATTTTCAACAAAGGACGTCTTATAAAATGATTATTAAAATCCACATTGACTTTTACTTTATCATACCATAGATATCCATGCCATCCCCACTTCAGGTTGTGACCCTCCAAATCCAATAATCTTTTATTCCTCAATACAATCCATTCCTTTATCCAGACTAAGCAACAAGCAGCAAAACAAAGTCTCAAATTTGGTAATCCCAGTCCTCCTCTTTCTTTGGCGTCTTGTAATAATTTAAATTTAACTCTTGGTTTTTTCCCCTGCCAAACAAATTTAGAAATATCTTTTTGCCATTGTTTAAAAGGTAAATCGGAAGATATTACAGGTATTGTTTGAAATAGAAACATCATTCTCGGCAATACATTCATTTTTATTACAGATATTCTACCCATTAATGACAACTGTAATTTATCCCATCTTAACAAATCTTTCTTAATCTCTGTCAATAATTTTTCATAATTATTATGAAACAACTTTGAATTTTTATTTGTCATAATAATACCTAAATATTTCACCTTTTCTTCTATTTTAAAATCTGTCTTCTCCATTAACTCTTTTTGTTCCCTTAAAGATAAATTTTTCACCAACATCTTTGTTTTTTGGTTGTTGATCTTAAATCCTGCTAATGGTCCAAATTCTTTTAGTTTATCCATCAATACTTTAATTCCTTCCAAGGGATTTTCTAATACAATTATCAAGTCGTCAGCAAATGCTCTCAGTTTATATTCCTCTTTTTTTATCTTTATTCCCGAAATCCTTTTGTCTTGCCTTATGTCTCTAAGCAGCACTTCTAGAACCAAAATAAATAAAAGAGGGGACAGTAGACATCCCTGTCTTGTACCCTTTTGTATTTCACATGAGTCCGTTAAATCCCCATTGACAATTATCTGTGCCTTCTGTGATGTATAAATCGATCTGATCCATTTTATAAAATTATCTCCAAAATCCATTTGCTCTAGAACCTTAAACATAAATTTCCAATTCAAATTATCAAATGCTTTCTCAGCATCCAAGAAAATCAAAGCTGCTTGTATGTCATTTCATTGTTCTAGATATTCCAACACATTCAAAACATTCCTGACATTATCACGTAGTTGTCTTTTAGGTAAAAACCCCGCTTGATCTTCCTGAATAAATTGTTGCAATATTATTTTCATTCTTTCTGCCTAAATCATTGTAAAACTTTTATAGTCATTATTCAATAAAGATATTGGCCGATAATTTTTTGTTTTAGTTAGGTCCTGCTCCTCTTTCGGTATTAATGTTATATTAGCATTTTTCCAACTATCCGGTATCTTCCCCTCTTGCAAAATTAAATTCATTGTACATTGTAAAGGTAACAAGAGTTCCTCCTCCAAACATTTGTAATACGCTGCCGATAATCCATCCGGTCCTGGTGCCATTCCTAGTTTAATTTTACTTATTGCATCAGATATTTCTCTTAACGTAATAGGACCATTAATAGCTTGTCTCTGAAAATCTGTGATTTTAGGCAAATTCTGTTTAGATATATACTCTTCTATTTTTTCAGAAGGAATTTCCTGACATTTGTACAACATTGAATAATATTGATGAAAAGCTTTTTGGATTTTTACATTATCTGTCAACATCTCTTCTCCTTCTTGTATCTTTAAAATGAGATTTTTTTGTCGTTCTTTTCTTAATTTATATGCTAACCATTTCCCCGGTTTATTTGCAAATTCAAAAGTCCTTTGTTTAGCAAAATTTAATTTCCTTTCAATTTCTCTAACTGTCAACATTGACACTTGTTTCTGTAACATTTTAATTTGATTTATAATGAAAACTTTAGTTGGATTCTTTTTCAATTCTTCCTCTTTCTGTTTTATTTCTTCCAAAATTAATTGCATTTTCTGTTGTTTCTTCTTTTTTAGTTCAGAATTACATTTAATAAAATATCCCCTCATAAATGCTTTACTTGTATCCCAAACAATATTTTCATCTGTTCCTTTGCATAAATTATGTTCAAAAATCTCTTTTAATTTCTTCTTACATTCTTGCACTACTTTATCATTCTGTAATAAAGATTCATTTAGTCTCCATCTAAATCCAAGATTTTTTTTAAAAAAGTCAATATCACAGGGTTATGATCCGAAAAAGTTTTTGGTAATACATCCATCTTGGAAATGTCTTTCACTAAATTTTTAGACATCCAAATCATATCAATCCTTGAAAATGTTTTATGTCTTTCTGAAAAGTAAGTAAATTCCTTTGCATTGTCATTTATATATCTCCAAGCATCCACCAATTCTAAATTTTCCATCAATTCGAAGCAGATCTTTGGCAATTTGCCCTGTGTCTCTTTAATATTTTTCTCAGAAAGTCTATCCATTTTTGGTGAAATTACCCCATTCCAATCACCCATGACACACCAATGATCATATGCAAACTCTGATAATTTTTCCGTAAGTCCTGTATAAAACCTTGTTTTATCTTCATTGGGGGCATAAATGCCCACTATCAAAATTTTTGTACCCTGTATGGTAATTTCAACTCCCACAAATCTGCCGCTGTCATCCAATAATATCAATTTAGGAGACAATTGTGAGTTAATATAAAGAACAACACCATTTTTTTTTTGGATCCTGCCAAAATAAATTCTTCACCCAAATTTTTACAGATCAAATATTTAGAATCTTTCTTCTTAATATGAGTTTCTTGTAAACAAATTATATCCAATTTTAATGTTTTCAAATAATGAAATACTTTCTTTCTCTTCTGCGACGTATTAGCTCCATTTATATTCCAAGTTAGATATTTGTAATCCATTTTTAAGCATGTATTTTAGAAAAGTCTGTACCTGTTGCTCCCTTTAATTCATCATCATCCTTTTCTTCCTCTACCTGTTTCTGTAGACTTTGTTTCCCATGAGTTATATCCATATCTTTAATTTTATCTTCTTCCATGTCTTTTGAAGCTTTTCTAAAGAAATCCCTTGCTTTTTGAACAGTATTCAATCGATACTTCTGTTGTCTAAATGTAAAAATGAATCCCTCTGGAACATCCCATCTAAATTGAATTTTACATTGTTTGAGTTTTTCTGTGAAGAAAGCGTATTCTTTTCTCTTACGTAGAAGTCTAATAGGAATTTCCTTCATCACCAGTATTTCTTTACCGTCAATTTTGAAGACATTGTTAAAATGATGTTGCAAAACCATATCTCTGGTCCTCTTTTTTAGAAAGTAAACAAGCACATCTCTTGGGATTTTTTTCATTGTTGCGTATCTGGAATTAATTCTATAAACTTTATCTATTTCAAATTCCATCCGATCTTCATCCCAGTCCAAGGATTTTACCAAGGCATTAACAATTTTCTCTCTGATATCTTCACCTGTTTCCTCAGGAATTGCACGGAATCTCAAGCAATATTCTTTATCTCTAAGTTCCATGACAGCAATATAGTCCAATTTTTTTTCCAATTCCACATTTAAAATATCTATTCTATTCTCTAAGGTTTGCACCTTGTCTTTAACATTTTTTACATCCTGTGTTAGTTGCCCCATTGTATTTTTAATCTCATCCACTTCTGTTTTGATATGATATTTTAAATCTTTGAAATCCTTTTTTATATTGCGAAATTCATCTTTAAATTCTTGTCTGCCCTGTTTCATCTCTTGTTTCATCTCTTGTTTAAGATCATTAATCCCCTCCATAATTTTCTGGAACATGTCTATCCCTTCCTGTGTATCAGTTGAACCTCTTCGCTCTAAAACTTTGGCTGCTTTCCTGGTTGTCATTCTTGAAAAAAAAACCTTTTCTATTATTAGCCAATGTTCCCAAACTTAGAGGCAAACTGTTCTTTTTCCCCCCCCCAACAACAAAAGAGTTAATATTCCAGGCCTGTTAATATGATCTAACCAGCACGGTTCTTATCTCCAGCACATTCAGGAATGTAAAACAAATCCAGTTCTCAGCATCCAGCAGTTAGTAACATACACAAACAGCAGATTCGTTCAAAAAAAATAATCCAAAAAAAGTAATAAAAAAATAGTCTCAGATATATTTCCTTCAAATAATCAAATCATCTTATCCAATAAATTGCCTCTCATCTGTTATAATCTTTGTAATTCCAAATTTAAGCCAGCTTTTTGTCATAAAAAAATAAAACAAGTTCTTTGAATTGCTCCCTTCTTCCTTAACTTTATATAAAAGAAAAAAGTGTGACTCACCCAAGTTTCTGAATTGCTGATTCGTAAACAAGTCTCTTTTACGGTAGTAATTTAAGTCAAATGATAAGATTTAGACAGAAGGAGGCTCGCTCGTTAAAAACGTTTTTGGAAAGAAAAAAAAAGTCTCGCTTATTTTCAGCACAGCTTGTTGGAAATCCGGACTTCGTCTTCCGCTGCTAGATATGCCTTCTTATCTCAGGGGATTCCTGATCAAATCCAGCCATCTACAGCTTAACGAAGTTTCGTGGATAATCTCTTCGGTTCCACTTTATCTTGGAGAACATTTACGCCAGTCAAAGATTCCTCTTGACAGGCTTTTAACTGAAAAAAGCTTCCTCTGAGACAGAGCTCCCTCAGAGACAACTACCAGCCAGCACTCCTTCCGGGAAGTTTGATATAACTTTAAATACTTCAACATTTTATTTTTTTCTGTTTTAGGCAAAATTTAATAGATTTTTGTGGGGCCTAAAAATTTCATTTTTTTCTGATGTGAGAAAAAAATTAAAAGATTTTCTTTGACCCTAAAAGTTCATTTTTTTCTTCTGATTTTAAAAGAAAATTTTTTTCGTGGGCCCCTAAATGTATCATGGGCCCTAGGCATTGTTCCTACTGTGCCTAATGGATAGGTTGGCCCTGCTCGCCGCTGCTGCCACCTCAAAGAGGAGGAAAGGGAAGGAGGGACTGCTCGCTCACCCGCACCCCGAGCACCGTCCCTTAATACCTGCCTGGTCTCTTCCCCACAAACTGGCATGGAGCAAAGCAGCTCCTCCTCCCCCTTCCCCTGACAGATAGAGGTGCAGGGGAGAGTGGTAGCGCAGCACCCCTTCTCTTCCCTCACTGCCCCCGCCCTGCTTCTAAAGTAAAATAGCGTGTAAAGTGACCGGAAGTTTGTCTGTCAGCGGCAGGAAACAAAATTATGTCCATAGACATTGTAAGGGACGGAGAAAGGGAGGATCTAAACTGGCGAACAGCAGAGTATGCGACCACACAGCAGGTTGGCACCGAGGCAGGTGCAGATTTTTAAGCCAATTTCAGATTTTTATCACATCGATTTAATCCGGATTTAAAGGCAAAAGCAGCTGAATGCCCTCGTATTGGCAAAAATGTCATGTAAATGGTCTAAATTAAAAGGATCTGCAAAAAGCATCGGATCCACATTATATCGGCATCTGATCAGGCCCTAAGTCTCGCCCTGTGGCACAGGAGGCCTCTTGGGGACTTTGCCCATGCTTCAAGTAAAAAAAAAGTTTTTTTTAAACACTGTCTCTTCTTTGCCTTCCCATTACAGAGTGAATGGGGGAGGGGACCGCACTGAGGTAACCAGCAGAGGCTTTGATAAAAACAAACTTACAGTCACTCACACAACAAGGAAAACAGCAATCCCTTAGCCCACAGACAACACAGGTTTTTTTTTTTTGTAAACTAAACACACAGAAACGAACTAGAAAGCACACACACAAAACGACAGTTAGAAATTCTCCAGATTCAGGAGAAAGACCACTCACACAGCATTCACAACATCAAAACTGAAAGGAGTCACAAGCCTGTAAAGAATAGTGGACAGATGTGGAAATGAAAACAAATCACATCTGCTCTGTCCTGAGAAAGGAAACAGACTGAGGTGGGGGAATGCTTAACGGACTAAGGCCAGTCTGGATTACAGTGGGGCTACTATAAGCACTAAGTGGAAGGAAATGATTTATTTTAACTGTTTATAGTATGACAAGAAATTATTGTAAATTAGGAAAGTATTAATCAAAAGGTCTATATCTAACAGATTTGCTATGGTGAGGTCCACTCCCTGGATGATAGTCCATCAAGTGGGTCTTGTCTGCTGCCAGGTGTCCACAGGCAGGAATTACAGTTAATTTCTATGGAGAGTAGGTCACCTTGGTCACATGACCTCCCCCTTTCATTTCCTGCCTTGTAGTCCAAGTGATTGCTTTTTTCCTTAGCTCCAATAATCCTTTTGCCTCGATCTTTCTGTCTGGTTTTTTTGTATCTTCCTTTATGTTACCTTGAGTTTAGTGAATTTCCTGAATTATTCCCTTCTGTTTTTCTCCACAGATTCTCTATTTTCTCTGTCCTCTCCCCCCCTTTTTTGGGGGGTGGCAGGGGGATAGTTTTATCTCAGCCTTCAGGGTCTTTTCATCTTCTGCTTGTCTTCATTTAAAACAAAACAAAACTCTTTTGTTGTTTGTCTCCCTAGTGAGCTTTCCTCCTCCCTCCCTGTCCCCTGCTTGTGTTGTTTGGGACAGGAGTGGTTATTTTGGGCTGAATTAGAGCCCACTGCTTGGTGCTGTGTGTCAGGACCCTTCCTGTCAGGATCCCACCTCAGGCACCACCTGCTAGGATCCTGCCTGTGGTTACCGCCTTGTCACAGTCCCACCTCAAGGTCCTGGTCTTTAAATGGTTCTCTCACCGGCTCTAGCAAAGATCTCTCAAGATCCCACTGCTAGGCAGCACCACCAGACCTTCCTGTAAAACAATATTGCCTTGAGACTGTGCCTTAGTCTCCTCTTGGCTTATTGCTACTTTGTGTCTGGGTGCACTTGCAGGCCACAACCTCCTTGTATCTTTGCGCATATAAAGAATACAGCCCTGGGTTGCTCTGGATACCTGATGATGTCACACTATCTCTTCACCGCTGCCACCATTAATACTGTTTCCCCACCTTGGTATAAGCCCTGCCCACCCTTCTGGTCTGTGTAACCCAGCCAAGGATCAGGCGTTCTGGTAAACCAAGAAATATTTATTTATATATACAGGGAATAACAAGATTACTTAAAGGTATTGTTTAACAAGCATATGGTTTCATCAGATGCGTTACTCTTTATGTTTTTAGCCGTCAATAACCTGCCTCACTACCCGTCTTAATTCAAACCAACTCCAACCCACTAATCATCAACCAACCGCCTCAATCAACCCCCCATCTCTCAACTGTCATCCTCTCATTTATACCTTCAGACACTCAAACACTCAGCCAATCATAATACAACATTCTCCAGCATTCCAGCCCATGTACTCCCCCCTCTCACTCAGTCTACTTACCATATATACCCTAATAAACCCTCACTTACCATATTTACAGCATTATAAATACAGGGGCATCACACTGTGCTTGGGAGTGTTTTTTTCCAGCTTCATTTTCAGTCTCCTCCGCACCCCATTGCAGCATGTGCACATGAGTTAAGCAAAGTGGTGGCTGCCACCTCTTCAGTAGTTAGCAGCCAGACCATCAGATTTCTGGGCCAGTATTTCAGGGCAGTGGCTTCAGGCTCTATCTGCACAGCACCTTTATTACTGCACTTACCCCAAACTGAGCTAACCCCAATGGAAGAGGCAGAAGGGAGGGCAGCCTCAAGGAAGGCAGCTTAAAAGACGAAGCATACAATGGCTCCTCTTCCCTTATATGCAGAATTCGCAAAAAAAAATGGCTCCCATTTTGAATCCTGTTTTTACTGTGGCAAAGAACAAGGCAGCCTTCATTTTGTCTTCAGCTACTCATACCGTCACTTACTCTCCAAGGGCCAGGGGGTATGCTACTGAGCCTTTTTCTGATGATGACCAACTGGGGAGACACATACTTATTGAGCTTTTTTATTCTCCTTTGGGCTGTGAAGGAGAATTCCATAGTTTTACGCCTCTGCATCAAAAGGTGTGATATATAAGCCCCGTTCAGGCGCACAGAAAGGCTAGATCTGGTCTCTCTCTCCTGCTTTGAGCAGGCTTATAGGTGTGCAGTAGAGTTGTTGTTAGAAGATGACGGCTCCTCTATACAAAAGCAAGTATGTGGGTCAATTTCTACACTGTCTCATCTTGTAGTGAAGAGTTTACTGGGTTTATAGTCTAGTCTCTCCTATTAATAATCAGCAGCAGGAGTCATCCTCTTAAAGGCAGAAAGCCATTACTCCAGTCTATTATAACATGGATAATATTTCCATAATGTGCCATTCTGGGCAGTCTGTCCTTTTATTATCAGGGCAGTCCTTCAGCACAGTACAGCATTAGATCAGTTTGAGTCTACTGTGGTTTGGAGTGATGGTTCTGAAAGTAGAAAGAAACAAAGAAATGGTCTCTAATAGACTGCTTTTCTGGTAGAACATTGCCTACACTTGTTTTGTAAGGTCATAGCAGTCATGGATCTCAATGCCCTATATGTGAAGCTTACTTCTTGTACTGCACAGGTGTTGGCTGTGATATTTCTGTTCCTCCTCTATTTCAGAAGCTGGTCAAGTCAGAGTGGGATATGCCCTTGCAGAGTGGGAAGTTAGTGGCATACGCTAATTAGTGAAGCCACTTTAAAACATCATAAAAACAGACCTTAAAATACATTAAAACGAAACGTTAAAAACATTTTTTTAAAAAAGCTTTAAAAACATTTTTTAAAGGGTTAAAAAAAGATTATTAAAAAAAACATTAACAAGCAATTCTAACACAGATGCAGACTGGGATAGGTCTCAAAAGGCTTGTTGAAAAAGGAAGGTCTTCAAAAGGCACCGAAAAGATAGCAGAGATGGTGCCTGCCTAATATTAAAGGGGAGGGAATTCCACAGGGTAGGTGCCGCCACACTAAAGGTCCATTTCCTATATTGTGCAGAACAAACCTCCTGATAAGATGGTATTTGCAGGAGGCCCTCACCTGCAGAGCGCAGTGATCGACTGGGTATATAAGGGGTAAGACGGTCTTTCAGGTATCCTGGTCCTGAGCTGTATAGGGCTTTGTAAACCAAAACTAGAACCTTGAACTTGGCCTGGTAGCAAATGGGCAGCCAGTGCAATTCTTTCAGCAGCGGGGTGACATGTTGGTGATACTCTGCTCCAGTGAGCAGTCTCAGTGCCGTATTTTGCACCAGCTGCAGCTTCCAGACCAACCTCAAGGGCAGCCCCACATAGAGCGCATTACAGTAATCCAGCCTAGAGGTTACCAGTGCGTGGACAACAGTGGTCAGGCTATCCCGGCCCAGAAACGGCCGCAGCTGTCTCACCACCTGAAGCTGGTAAAAGGCACTCCTAGCCACTGAGGTCACCTGGGCTGTAGCGACAAAGATGCATCCAGGAGCACCCCCAGACTACGGACCTGCTCTTTCAGAGGGAGTATGACCCCATCCAAAGCAGGCAATTGACCAATTATCCGAACTCGGGAACCACCAACCCACAGTGCCTCTGTCTTGCTAGGATTCAGACTCAGTTTATTGGCCCTCATCCAGCCCACCGCTGAGTCCAAGCAGCAGTCCAGGGCTTGCACGGCATTTCCCAATCCAGATGTTATGGACAAATAGAGCTGGGTATCATCAGCATACTGATGACACCTCGCCCCAAATCTCCTGATGACTGATCTCAAGGGCTTCATATAGATGTTAAACAGCATGGGGGACCAGATGGTACCCTGCGGCACCCCACATTACAACTGTCAGGGGGCCGAAAGACAGTCACCCAATGCTATTCTCTGAGAACGACCTTGGAGATAGGATCGGAACCACTGTAAAACAGTGCCTCCAATACCCATCTCACCAATTTGGCCCAGAAGGATACCACGGTCAATGGTATCAAAAGCCGCTGAGAGATCAAGTAAGAACAACAGGGTCGCATTCCCCCTGTCCTTCTCCCAATAAAGGTCATCAGGGCGACCAAGGCCAATTCAGTCCCATAACCAGGCCTGAACCCAGACTAGGATGGGTCAAGATAATCTGTTTCATCCAAGAGTACTTGCAATTGCTTTCGGAATTCTATTGAGTTGCATAGCAGAGTGGAGAGTATTGAGCGAGCTTATGTGTGTGTGTTTGAATCTTTGCTAAGATTCTACCTTCCCTGCAAATTAGTCAGACAGAGACTTTAAGCTTTAAAATAAGAAACAACTACTTTATTCTGGAAGTACATGCTTGATAGGAAAGAGTTCTATATCTAGCTAACTAGCTATGTTGGAGCAGCCTGCACTGGTCCCAGTGCAGCTCTCATGCTGGTTGCTCCCCTCTCGAGAGAGAAGAAACTGGGAAGGCAGGAAGGAACTGGGATCAACATCCTTTGCATATCAGTCTAGCAGGAAAGGGAGAGACGGCAAGGATCAAAGAACGGGTATAGCCTGACAACGAAGAGGTCTCCTCCCTAGCTACCCTTTTTAACCCCATGCAGCCTCAACCCACCAAGTTGGAGTTGAACCTCATACATTCCAACAATTGCTGTGCCACAACCCTCTCCATCACCTTCCCTAAAAAGGGGGTATTTGCAACTGGTCGGTAGTTGTCACAAACCAATGGGTCCAGGTCGGGCTTTTTCAGGAGTGGTCAGATCACCGGCTCTTTCAAGGCAGGTGGAACCACTCCTTCCCGCAATGATGCTTTGACCACACCCTGGATCCACTAGGTCAGACCCCCTCGGCAAGCTTTAATAAGCCAAGAAGGGCAAGGGTTGAGAGGACACGTTGCTGGCCGCATCATCGCAAGCACCTTGTCTACATCATCAGGCCGCATCAACTGAAACCGTTCCCAAGAAATTGCAGTATACGTTGCACTGGACACCTCATTGGCGTGGAGGGGGCATCAAGACTGCTACAGAGGTGAGCAACTTTACCCTCAAAGGACCTTGCAAACAATTCACAGTGGGCTTCCGAAGGGTCTAAAACTCAATTTCCTGAAGTTGATGTCAGCAGACCCCTGACAATACAGAAAAGCTCCACCGGACGGCTACTTGAGGATGCGATGGAGGCAGAGAAGTGGGCCTTCTTCACTGCCCTCACCGCCACACAGTAGGCATGGTCATGATGTTTTACTCATGCCTGATCAGCCTCACAGCACGCCTTTCGCCACTTGCGCTCTTGCCATCGTCCAGCATGTTTCATTGCCCTTAGCTCACTGGTGTACCAAGGTGCAAACCGGGCTCCATAATGCCAGAGAGGGCGCTTGGGGGCAACTGTGTCAAGAGCATGATGCGCCTCACTGTTCCACAGCATGACAAGGGCTTCAACAGGGTCACCTGCTCTATCTACTGGGAACTCCCCCAGGGCATTAAGGAAACCTGTGTTTTGTGTTATAGACTGTCTTGATGGCTGTTATTAATTCCCTGTACCCTGCATTCTTCAGCTCAATAACCACTACTCAGTTTGGGGACATTGCATCAGTCACATAGGAGTGGTGCATAAGACCTCACGACAGGGAACTGTAGTCCAGCAACATCTGGGGACCCCAAAGTTGGGAAAGGCTGCCCTAGAGGATGACCTTATAGTTACCCTGCTGGGTAAAAATAAATAAATAAATAAGATAAAATAAAATTGAATTTAAAAGACAAAATTTCATGAGGCTTCAGTCTTATTTATTTCAATTGCATTGTTGCTATTCTTTTTACCAGGGTTTTAGTTTATTAGCTAAAGGAACTCCTGGAATGTTGTTGCTCAATTTATTATCCACCCTTCATCTGCAGATCCCTGGTCAGCTTACAACAATTTAAAATTCAATATTAAAATAGTTAAAACAAATTAATCTCTGGTGGGCCAGCCTTCTCTGTACAATTTGTGTAATTTGGTTAAGAGTTACATACATTGGTAGATACATGCTGAGAGTATATTCTGCTTCTCTACCTATATCTAGGCAGTTCAGTAGCAAAAGAAACATATGCTTCATATGTAAACAAATTTGACTTTATTCCTTTCTTTGATAGGTAGTCCTTCTGGATGGTTTTGAGGATGTTAATAGAATCGAAAGACACATAGATACTTTTTTCTATATTTCCTAATTGGAAGAAGGCTTCCAAGTTTCCTGTTACTCCTTTCTGTTCATTTAAACAGCAGTTTAAGTGTAAAATTGCGGGCACTCTGCAGGTTCTCATAGCCTGGCAATATTCTGTGTTTGGCTGGAGGTTTCAAATGTTTCTATGGCTGTTTTCGAAGCATTCAGGGGGTTTGGTTGCCTAAATTATCTGATGTCTATTAGTGATGTTCTTTCTCCTCTGATCACAGGATGCTGAGCAGGTATCCTTATCCCAGCATTCTGGTTGTTAGTGAAGGTATTTAACCAGAAAATGTTCTTGGGTAATTATTTCCTTTTTCTTCTTGTATATGTACGTAAGAACATAGGAAAATAAAAAGAACCTGCTCAATCACACCAGTGGCCCATCTATTTCAGCATCCTGTTCTCAGCGTCCAGCCGTATGCCCATGGGAAGCCGGCAAGCAGGACCTGAGTGTACCAGCACTGTCTTCTACTTTGGTTTCCAGTAACTGGTATTCGGAAGCATACTGTCTCCATCAGTGGAATCAAAGCATAACCATTATAGCTAGTAGCTACTGATAGCCTTATCCTCCATGAATTTGTCTAATCCTCTTTTAAAACCATCCAAGTTGGTGGCCATCAGTGCCGTGTAACTACATGAAAGTTTCAAGACAATAGTGAAGTCTATCAAGCAAGGGAACTCCCTATCCTTTCTGGATTCCATGGAAGTGTATTGTCTTTCTCTTTCTGCGAGAAGTTCCACAGGAAATTCTGATTGGCTTCTGATGGCAATTGCCACTGAGATGTTGCCTTCATTCAAGGATTCATCAAGTTCAACTTTCAGAGTTTTCTGCCAACTCTCTTCTTTTTAATTCAAACCTCCATCTGTAGGCAGTGCAATTTTGCCCCTAGCTGCCTAAACAGTGCACCTGGTTTATTCTTTCAATAGGAATTTGTTTTTCATTAAATGAAATAGGAACAATATGAAGTCCTATTTCTTAGCAAAGTATATATGCAACAGCGGATTTGAGAATAACCAGTCCCACACCTTCTCTCAGACATACTAGTTAATCAACAGAGACAATCTTCTTATGTAAAAAGAATAAAAGAATATTTACTCACAACCCTCATATTTAAGAAAACATAGGCTCTAGCTTAGACAAATAATCTGTAGTCTCAGTCCATTTTCAGTCATTGGTGAGGATGCTCCTGGGAGGAGCATCTGCCTGCTCCCTCTGCTAGAGGTTAATGGAGAATATGCAAAAAGATCAATATCCCCAGACAAAGGAGGAAGAAGAAGGTAAATAACCCTACCATTTAAGGAAGTTACATCATGGTAAACAAACATATAGAGATATCCCCAATACTGGTTAGAGGGAACATCCTCCTATCAAAGGGGGTGGCATGGAAGCTTGCTTATTCCAACAATTTGAATGTTTCCAGGTGACCATATGATGCAGCGCTAGTGGGTTCTTAGCAAAGTAGTCTAGTATTTGTCAGGTTCCATGTCCCTTGTTACAGATGTGAGGTCTTACTGTTGATTGCAAAGGGTTGGATCTTATACAGTTACTGTAGCCTAACACTATCTAGGTAGGCACCATTATAGATCTCTACTTTGCACTCAGCAAAGCTGTTAGATCTCCTGTTCACCTTTCCATCAATGCCTTTGCTGTCACAGGTAGTAAGAACACACTGTAATGGCGTTATCACCCCATTCTGGCCAAGTCAGCCATGATTGTTGTAAATAAGTAACTTGGCAATTACTCCACCATGGCATCTTCCAGTGTATCTAAACATGTTGTCTCAAGGCTCTCTTCTGCATGCTAGTCTGGCTTGACTGAACGTTCCAGGTGCCAGGAAACCATCCAGACACAGTCTGGTTGAGGTTGACAGCCAGGTGTCTCACAGGACACGACTGAAACCATCTTAGTGTAATTGGCACCATGTTAACATCCCTTTGGCCCTCCTCAAAATGCATCCACAAGTCTACTTGGTGCAGTTTTGCTGCATGGTGTTCTGGAAGTTAAGCAGAGCAACCATGCCTCAATTCCTTGAGTTTCTACAGGATGGGCCTCAAGTCTAAAACACTGGGCAGACAGATGTCTGCTCTGTCATCAGTTCTGTCTCTTCAGTCATCCCAGTCAATTGGGTTTCTTCTCTTGGTTAAGTGATTCTAAAGGGAAGAGTGGTGACTTGTCCTCCTTGTGCACAGGTTTCCTTCATGGAATCTTCATAAAATGTCATCTTGTCTTCAGTGTCCATTTGAACTGCTCTGTTCTGTGCCTCTCTGGGTCCTGTCCTCTAAAGTTCCTTTCTTGATAGCGATTACACTGACCTGGAGCATCACAGGGTTGAACATATTGTCCATGGTAAACATCTCTGCATCTTCCATTCAGACAAAGTCATCTTGCGTATGAACTCCTCTTTTGTACTTAAGGCAAACTCATCATTCTATAGGGAGCAAGAGATTGTTCTACCTATCTTTTGCAAGAATCCAGTTCATCCTCGAGAGAAGGCATGGCATTCCCGCAATGTGAGGAGGGCCTTAAAGTTTATATCAATCATACTAGAGACATCAGGTGGACTGATTCTTTATTTCTTTTCGTCCAAGGTCCCAGGGGAAGAAAGTTTCTAATTCAACACTGTCTTGTTGGTTAAGAGCCTGTATTAACTTAGCTTATGAATGTTTACACTTACCTTTTCCTGATAGTGTTACTGCACATTTCACAAGAACTGCTGCAGCCACTGCTGCCTTTTTGGTTAATGCTCCTTTTCTGGAGATTTGTAGAGCCGTGATTTGAGCATTGCCCAATTATGTTATTTCTCATTATAAAGTTGATGTTTACTCCTTGGCTGAAGTGGTCAGTGCAACATGTGGTCATGCTTTGAGTAGAGCAGATCCATGTAGCCCTCCCTATATGTTTGCTGACTGGGTCTGCTTGGTTGCATTCCACTTGATGGACTACCATCCAGGGAGAAGAAGACTTTGGCCCTTATCTGAAATGAATTTCTCCTGAATGATAGTCCATCAAGGCTCACCCGTATATCTTTAGGAGTGAGTCAGCTGAATATTCCATGCAATACAGCATTTAGGTGTCATGTTCTGTGTTTTCTGTGGGTCCTCAACATTTGTTGGGAACAGAATAGTTATGTAGTTCAAAAGATAACATGTGTTTTCATATTTCCTTGTATGATACATTATAATACACTTTTTGTGCATCTACGATTTGCATATGTGTCTTTTTTGGGACTAGGTCTTTGTTCTTCTCTTGTGGGTTGGTAGTTTTTCTCTGATTTTTTTTTCTGAGTTGTTATAATAGTTTCCGGAACTACCTTCTTCCCTACTCATCATAAAATGAACTGAGGGGTCACATGACCGAGGTGACCTACTTCCTTCAGAAATTAACTGCAGTTCCTGACTGTGGATGCCTGGTGGCACACAAAACCCATTTGATGGACTACAATCCAGGAGAAATTTCTTTCAGGTTAAGGACCAAAGTCCTCTTCTCCAGAAGTTTCCTGAGCAAAAATTACTCCTCAGGATTAGGAAAAATCCAAAATAGAATGAAAAGAGAGCTTTCCATATCACCCACAAATACCAAATCAGCATGCCTTCACATTCAGGAGAGATGCTGTTGAGAGGGGGAGAGAAAAGACAATGTAGGCTAAGTTATAGTACAAAGGAAACAAGATTAGTAGATAAAGGTGAATAAGGCAGTTAGATAAGGTAACCTTTCTTTGCAAGACCCCAATATAAAGACTCCTCTAATTTCAAATCTTTTCACAAACTCTGATTGGTTCCCTCTGGTTATACCCCCCAATTAATTTATGACTCATTAAAATAGTCCATTAATTTATGATATCAATCCCTAAATTTTGGATTATTTCTTCTCTTTCCCCTCATTGTACCCTAAATTCCTTCAACTTCTTTATCACAACTGAGTCATAAATGTTGTTGAGACCACCAAGAGGAACCTTGACATAATTTGCTATCTGACAGAGAGAGAAAGATTGTAAATCTACCCTCTCCCTTTCCCAACCTAATTCCCCAAAGCAGAGGCTTCTACCTCTAAACTGAGAAAATAAATTGTTCAAGAGACAAATAATCCTCTAATGTAACAAATATATTATGGACTTTATCAAACTTTTGGGATCTTCCAAAAAGTAGGCCATCCAGTCCTCTCTCTTTTACAAGAAGATTCACTTCTCTTGAAGTTCTCAGGTTCCACAGTAAGACCATATGCCAATCTTCTAGCAATAAAACCATAAAAGAATAAAAAGCAAAAACAGAGATGTTTTGCATTTTAACTTAAAATACCCCAAAATTTATCTGGACCTATATTAACCTTAACTTTTAACTATGCATTGATTTAAAAGTGATCTGCTGTGTCTCATGACCTATCAGAACATTCTAAGTGATTCATCTACATCCTTGAGTTTATTTTACGCATACTTGAGGGTAGTCACCAGATAAGAGAAGAGTAGTCATCAGGGAAGACATCATTCACCTGGCCCTAAAACAGCATTGATTCCTGACATTGTGGTTCCACAGACTGTGGATAAAATTAAGATCATGCTGTTTAAGTCTTAGGAGTTTTTAGGCTTAGCCAATGAGGTGATAGTGCCTCAAGGCAGGTGGTTTCATAATCTAGTCACAGGAACAATTTTTGTTAGAATCAGAGCGATTGGTCAGGCTCTTCCAACCTTGGCTGGTATTGTCAAGAGAACCTCCTCTGGTTCAAACTCACAATATTGTGACAAACGCTCATATAAACAGGAAAAAGTCCAGATTTCCTTTTTAGGAAATCTCCTTTTTATTTTACTGGGCAGTATGTCCCCCAACCTGTTAACAGTACGTCTTATTTATTTAAATAATACTTATCAAAACTACTAGAGTAGCTTACAAACCACAAATTGTATATATTTTACAGTCCCTTGCCCACAGGTTTACAGTCTAGAAAGATACAACACGAAAGGGGAATTCTGAATACCAAAGCAGAATCATAGAGTCATAGAATCATAGAGTTGGAAGGGGCCCTGTAGGCCATCGAGTCCAACCCCCTGCTCACAGCAGGAAATCCACAGCTAGAGCTTCTCCCGCAGATAGCTGTCCAGCCTCTGCTTGAAGACATCCAGTGAAGGGGATCCCACCACCTCCCTAGACAGTCGGTTCCATTGCCGAACTGCCCTTACTGTCAAGAAGTTCCTTCTAATTTCCAATCTGAATCTGCGCTCCTGCAACTTAAAACCATTAGACCTAGTCCTACCCTCTGGGGCAGCAGAGAACAAATCTGTACCCTCCTCTATGTGACAGCCCTTCAGGTACTTAAAGAGTGTAATCATGTCGCCCCTCAGCCTTCTCTTCACCAGACTGAACATGCCAAGTTCCTTCAACCTTTCCTCATAAGACTTGTTCTCCATACTGGCTATCATCCTTGTCGCCCTCTTCTGAACCCGCTCTAACTTGTCTATATCTTTCTTAAAATGAGGCGCCCAGAACTGAACGCAGTATTCCAGATGAGACTTGACTAATGCAGAATATAGTGGGACTATTACTTCCCTCGACCTGGAAACTATAGCTCTGTTCATGCATCCCAAAACCGTGTTTGTCTTTTTTGCTGCAGCATCACACTGCTGGGTCATGTTCAACTTCCGATCCACTACAATTCCAAGGTCCTTCTCACACATACTACCGCTAAGCTGGGTATTTCCCATCCTGTACCCGTGCATTTTGTTTTTGTGGCCTAAATGCAGAATGCTGAATTTGTCTTTATTGACTGTCATTTTATCAATTTCAGCCCAATTTTCTAGTCTATCCAGGTCCCTTTGGATTTTATTCCTGTCTTCCATTGTGTTAGCTATCCCTTCCAGTTTCGTATCATCTGCAAACTTCATAAGGGTTCCCTCCACCCCATCATCTAAGTCATTGATAAAAATGTTGAAGAGTATCGGCCCCAGGACAGAACCCTGTGGCACTCCACTCGAAACCTCCTTCCAGTCCGAAGCAGAGCCACCGACGACCACTCTTTGAGTATGGTTTTCCAACCAGTTGTGAATCCACCTGACAGTATTTCCATGTAGTCCGCATTTGACGAGTTTGCTAATCAAAAGGTCGTGAGGGATTTTGTCAAACGCTTTGCTGAAATCTAGATAGATGACATCTACAGCATTTCCACCATCTACTAGGCTAGTGACCCGATCAAAAAAAGAGATGAGATTAGTTTGACAGGATTTTTTCTTGACAAACCCATGCTGGCTCCTACTAATCACAGCATTGTCAACTAGATAGTTGCCAATGGACTCTTTTATTATCCGTTCTAATATCTTTCCCGGTATTGAAGTCAGACTGACCGGCCTGTAATTCCCCGGATCTTCTTTTTTACCCTTTTTAAAGAGCAGGACGACGTTTGCCCGTCTCCAATCCTCCGGCACCTCTCCTGTTCTCCAGGATTTCTCAAAGATGATGGCAATAGGTTCCAAGAGTACATCCGCAAGTTCCTTCAATACTCTGGGATGCAGTTCATCAGGCCCTGGAGATTTGAACTCATTTAGGTTAACTAGGTATTTCCTGACTATCTCCTTATCAATCTCGAACTGCAATCCCGACCCTTTACTGAGATTGCTACCGATGCAAGGTTGCACACTGTTCCCTTTTTGGGAGAAAGTGGAGGCAAAATAGGCGTTGAGCAGTTCTGCCTTTTCCTTGTTATCTGTCAACATTTTGCCATCCTCATTGAGCAGCAGTCCCACCATTTCCTTGGTCTTTCTTTTGCTTCGAACATATCTGAAAAACCCTTTTTTGTTGTTCCCCGCTTCCCTCGCCAGCCTCAGCTCATTCTGGGTTTTAGCTTTCCTTACACTATTCCTGCAAGCCCGAGCTGCTCGTTGGTACTCTTCCTTGGTGATGCGTCCTTCCTTCCATTCTTTATACATGCTCTTTTTTACTTTTACCTCCTCCACCAGTCTTCCGTGTAGCCACATTGGCTTTTTCCGATGTCTTCTGTTTTTCTTTCTCTTTGGAATTGTTTGCGATTGCGCTTTTTGTAATACATTCTTCATGAACTCCCACGCTTCTTGGGCTCCTTTTTTCTTTAGTCTATCTAGCCACGGGATCCTACCCATCATTTCCCTGAGCTTGCTAAAATCGGCTTTCCTGAAATCCAAGGTCCATGTTTGACTATATTCTTCTTTGGCTTTCCCCAGAATCACAAATTCCAGCATTACGTGGTCACTTTCCCCCAAGGTACCGACCGCTTTAATTCCCGTGACCAATTCGTCCCTGTTAGTTAAGATCAGGTCCAGGATTGCCGATCCCCTTGTTCCTTCTTCTACTTTTTGAAAGAGGAAACTATCAGCGAGGTCCATCAGGAATTTGTTGGAGACTTTGTGCTTCGCAGAGTTTGTCTCCCAGCAGATATCCGGGTAGTTGAAGTCCCCCATCACTACTACTTCTTGCCTCCTTGAGATTTCAGAGATTTGTTTGAGAAAGGCCTCATCTACTACCTCTTCTTGGCCAGGGGGTCTGTAGTAGACACCTACTACCATGTCAGTTTTATTTGTTTCTCCATTTATTTTTACCCAAATGGTCTCTACCGGACCCCTTTGTTCGCTCTGTTGGATTTCCATAGAGGTGTATTTGTCTTTGACATATAACGCTACTCCCCCTCCTTTTCTGTTGCTTCTATTCTTTCTGTAGAGTTTATATCCTTGAATGGCTATATTCCAATCATGGGAGTCATCCCACCAAGTCTCTGTTATCCCTATGAAGTCACCAAGTTTTAAATGAGTGGAGTTCAAACCCTCAAATATCCTCTTTCCAACCTGCTTTTCTCAGTTCAACAACAATGTATATGGAAATGGTGGAAGCCTTAGAAGCAAAATGGTCCCATGGTTTTTCCACCTCACATTGCCTCTTTAAAATGTTAGGGCAGAGCCAGCAGATGTACTGGTGTAAGTCCAAAAAAATTATGCATGGCATTGAGAAAGTGGGTAGAGAAAAGTTCTTCTCCCTCTCTCATAATACTAGAACTCGTGGACATTCAAAGAAGCTGAATGTTGGAAGATTCAGGACAGACAAAAGGAAGTACTTCTTTACTCAGCGCATAGTTAAACTATGGAATTTGCTCCCACAAGATGCAGTAATGGCCACCAGCTTGGACGGCTTTAAAAGAAGATTAGACAAATTCATGGAGGACAGGGCTATCAATGGCTACTAGCTGTGATGGCTGTGCTCTGCCACCCTAGTCAGAGGCAGCATGCTTCTGAAAACCAGTTGCTGGAAGCCTCAGGAGGGGAGAGTGTTCTTGCACTCGGGTCCTGCTTGCGGGCTTCCCCCAGGCACCTGGTTGGCCACTGTGAGAACAGGATGCTGGACTAGATGGGCCACTGGCCTGATCCAGCAGGCTCTTCTTATGTTCTTATGTTCTTATGTCCCTTATTGGCAAAGACAAAGTGGATTTCAGCTGTTGTGGTCTAAGTGCTCATGTCTGGTTCCTCATTTTTCATGACTCTTTCTCTTTGGGTCCCCTGCTGCAGCAGATCCAGGGCTGGAGAGAAAGGGCCTGACTAAATCACCTTTCTGAGCCACTTTGCAATATATTTATAAAGTCAGAGTCAGCTGCTCTGTTGTTCAGGAAGGGTCTCTGTGTGATCCATTCACACTCTATATTATCTGCAGACCTTTCATTTAGGTAAAAATGAACTTCATGTTTCATAAAGTTGGGAGAATTATTTTCCTTTCATCCAAGACTCGCAAAGGAGAAGGAATAGCACAAGCTAGACATTCGCCAGACCATTGAAATATAACAAAGGTGCAATAATGACTTGAGTGTTTGATTATCTATTTGGGCCCTTGCACCCAAAAAATGTGGTGCTATCAGTGCGGCAGACATTGACATTTCTACAGTAACTTCCTGGTAGTCAGGATCGTCCTTTGCATGATGTTACACACTGAATACCTATACTTTTGCTGAAGATTCTTCTTTAAGAAGGAATGTAGTGGAGCAAGTAGTTGCTACACTGATGTAGAGCTTAGCAAGGACCTACCCTGGGATGGATGCTGCTTAAGAACATCCCATGCTTGGATAACCTCCTCCGCTGTAGGAAAATAGCCCATTGGACTAACCATAAGTTCCTTTTTTATCCCGGATGAAGGTTCTCCTCCTCACCCTGTCACTATCTTTTTGATGCTGAGATATAGAAATATTTCCACAGTCAGAGGTTAGTTGAAGTTTCTGCTTGGTTTTCACACTTTTTTCTCCTTGTATGTTATGAGTTATTATTTGTGCAAGTTATGACAGATTTTTCTTTGCCAGGAAGAATGGTTCTTCTGGATATGCTGTGAGGTAGAGTTCTCCCACAAGGGATGTCAGTCACAGGTCTGCATCTTCTATGGCAGAAGGAATTTAAAAATGGGTACTCTAAGAACCCTATGTAGGCATCTTTAAATATTTGATAAGCTGGTTTTAAACACAGGAGCCAGGTCCTTCAGTTTTTGAAATGATTTGTCTCTTTTGTTAGTGTTAAGTTTACATTGTATATAATTTTCTGCTTCTCAGGGTGCATTTTCAGGTCTCATTTGTGGATTTACTATTGCATTGTGGGTTGGAATTGGGTCTCAGAAGTACCCTCCCTCTCCTCACAGAACATTGCCATTATATCTTTCAACTGAAGGCTGTACAAAGCCCAACGCTAGTGTGATTACACCATTAACTACTATTGTCCCTCCTTCAACTTCTCCAAGGTATATACAAGACTTCAACTTTTTGATAGATATGGTTGAATACTGTTTCATATTTTATTTACTTACCTTTTGTTTTCTATATGTTTTGGTTTTTTAAAATATATTCATGTTTTAGCAAGTTATTGTTGGCCTCTTTGGAGCTTCCTTTTGATAAGGAAAAGCATGGCATAGATATTAAATGTGAATGAAATGAAACACTGAATGGGGGTTAACCAACAAGATTTTATTTGCTTGATGAATATAGTTTTGTTCAGCATACGGTTGTAATAAGGTTATCTTCAGAATTATTAGCATTTTATTAAACTTACTTGAGTTTTTTTGTCTGTTCTGAATCTCTTGCCAATCAATTTCATTAGATGATGCCAAGCTTTGGTTATGAGAAAGGAACAAAGAATTCTCTGCATCCCTTTCTCTATGCGACACATACTTTTATAATTCTGTATATTATAGTCTGTAATGTCAATGTTTTTGTCTTACTATATTAGCATATGACCCAAACAACAACAACATTTATGATCATGATTATTTTTATTGCTTGTCGTTCACCAGTAGGTCCCAGGGTGGGTTGCTGAAATTTAAAATTAAAAACAATTAAAGTATATCATATTCACAGGAGTAAGGAGGGTCCTAAAAACATACATCTCAAGTGCTGAAGGCATGGGTAAAAGAGGTGCATCTTTAGCATTTTACAGCAAAGATGCCAAGCGCACCTCTGTGGGGAGGGAACTGCTTAACTTAGGGGCTGCCACAGAGGAAGCTCTCTCTCAGGCCACCTCCGAACTTCTCAGGGTGGCAGAACTACTAAGAAATCCCCCTCTGCTGATCTTAGCACCTGAAAGGGTCTGTAGGGAAGGAGATGGTTTCTCAAATATTTGGGGCCTAATTTGTTGAGGTCTTTAAAAAATAATGTGAGCACCTTGAATTGGGCCCGAAAATAAAACTGGCAACCAATGCAACTGTTTTAGAACAGGGGTTATATGAGTTCCAAAAGCAATCCCAGTCAGTAATCTGGCTGCTGCATGTCAGGCCAGCTGAAGTTTCTGTCATCTTCAAGAGCAGCCCCATGTAGTGCGGATTGCAATAATCCAATCTGGAAGTTACCAGAGCTTTGTTACCAGACTATTGTTGCCAAGTAATCTCTGTCCAAAAGGGGCCATAGCTCGCAAACCAGCCAGAGCTGAAAATAGGCACTTCCAGCCTATGAGGCCACCTGAGCCTCCAGTGACAACGCTGGATCTAGGAGTACTCCCAAGCTACAAACCTGCTCCTTCCATTGGAGTGCAACCCCATCCAGAACAGGCTGTCTTCACATCTTCTGGACTTGAAAACTTGGAACATATAACATCTCTATCTTTTCAGGATACAGTTTCAGTTTATTAGCTCACATCCAGCCATTCTCTGCCTCCAAACACCTGTCTAGCACCTCAACCACCTCTCCCTATTCAGATGAAACAGAGAGGTGGAGCTGAGGGTAATCTGCATATGACACTTCACTCCAGAACTCCTGATGACCGCTCCCAGCAGCTTCATATAGATGTTAGCATGGGGGGGATGGAACCCTGTGGGGCAGTACAGGAAAGCTCCCATGATGTCAAACAGAAGCCTTTCATAACTACTTTCTGGAAACATCCTTGGAGGTAGGAGCAGAATCACTGAAGTACAGTTCCCCAAACACCCCCCCCCTGAGCTGCTCCAGGATACATGGTCAATGGTATCAAAAGAAGAACGATCAGGGTTGCACTCCCCCCATTTCTGTCTTGACAAATGCCATCAACCAGGGTGATCAAGATAGTTTTAGTGCCATGACCGGGCCTAAAGCCAAACTGAAATGGATCCAGATCTCCACACGTCTGAAGTTGGACTGCCATTGCCTTCTCAAGCACTTTGCCCCAAAAAGGGATATTTGCCACTGGCCAATAGTTATTTAATACTTCTGGGTCCAAGGAGGTCTTCTTAAGGAGGGGGCACCCAATGGCTAGATCTAAGAAGCCAAGATGGACAAGGGTCAAGGGGGCAGATGGTCGGCCTTCAAGCACCTTGTCCACATCCTCAGACTGCAATAATCAAAACTGATCCAGAACAGATGGGACAGACTGGATGCCTCCACTGGACTTGGTCTAACCGTGGCATCCAACTTCGTCTGAATCTGAGTGATTTTGTCCCTAAAGTACCTCCCAGAGTTGTGACAGCAGGGTACTGAGAGTGTCAGAGCAAAGCTGTCTTGTCCAGATGACAAAAGCCTATTCACTACTGAGAAAAGCTCTGCAAGGCAGCTCCTTATGAATACAATGGTGGCAAAGAACTAGGCTATCTTCACCACTCCCACGTGGTAGGTAAAATCATGTGACCTCATGCATGCTTGGTCAGGTACAGACCAAGATTTACGCCACCTGCACTCTAGCCGTCTACCTTCTTGTTTCATTGCACACAGGTCACTAGAGTATCATGGTGACTTATGTACTCCACAGTGACAGTGAAGGCACTCAGGAACAATCGTGTTGATGGCTCTATGCATCTCACCATTCCACAGTATGACAACAGCCTTGACAAGAGCATCAGCTATGTTAGTTGGAAAATTCCTCAGAGCATTCAGGATCCCCTCAGATTCCATAAGTGTCTGAGGGCAGACCATCTCAATAGGTCCTCCACCGGTGTAACATGAGGTAGCCACGTTCAGCCCAAGCCTCTACAGGGAATGATCCATCAGTGATAATGGATTCACAACGAGCCTCCACCCCAGTCAACAGAGTATTACCAATCTGTTTTGTGGCAAAGACCAGGTTGAGGGTATGTTCAGCTACTTGTGTCGGACCAGTGATGTACTGAGATACACTGGTTGTCATAGAGACCACAAAGTCTTATCTGTTTTCAACTGTTATTTACCTACTTGGAACTGATGAATAGAATTAGCTGGAAGTGTGAATGAATCATCATAGCAGGAAAACATGCAGGAAGACCATCCTGTTAGTTTCTCCTTGGCTGCACCTGGATGGAAGTAATTCTTCCATTGCAGCTGGAAGAAGGGAGACAGCAGAAAAGTCAGGTGCTTTCCCTGTGTGCACTGGAGTACAGGAAAGAGACAAATGGTAAGAAAGATTCTATGCCCTTCGGTAACTGACAGCATGATGGGGGAATGGCACTTACTTGACCTTCTGACAGTTGAGTTGCTGCTGCTTACCAGGAGGAAGAGTGGAGGTGTGAGGCAGCAGGGAGGGTGGCATGGTGCACTGACAGAACTAATCTTGTGCCCCTGCTGGTGTGTTGCACTGCAGCAACCTCCCCACCACCTCACCCATGTTGCTTTCTGTGCCAGTAAGCAGCAGCAAATGAGACCATACTATCTGCTGATTCCCCCTCTCTCGGCTTCCCACTGATTTGTAGATATCATTAGAACATAATTTTTGCAGGAAATATTAAACAGAAAATTATTCCATAATCTGCCTTATGCCTTTAAGATAGCATGTTCACTGTGCAATCCTTTCTATGGCTGATCAGAAGTAAATCCTATTGAGTTTAATGGGACTAATTCTCAGGTAAGTATGCATAGCATTGCAACCTTTATAGCAGTTTAAATTATAGTGTGTTTTAACTAGTTTGTGGATATCATTAGAACATAATTTTAGGAAGTAATATTAAACTTTTTCCCCCTTCCAGACCTCTCATTCAAGATTATTGGTACTCAGTATCATATCTCTACTTCAGCACATTAGGAACCATGGTCACATTTATTGTGGGATCAATTATGAGTGTAGTGACAGGTATCTTTTTTCAGTTTTGACTTAAGCGTAAAAATTAAAACTATGCAATTCATTCAAATTTGTATATGTCTTTAATAAAGCAAAACATGCATGTAAGGTACTATTCAGATAGCTGCTTCTTAAGTTTACCCTATAGAAGCACACAGTTGCATTCATACTAATGAATGCTCTGTTCACAATTTGTATCGACCTTTTCTGTAGAAACATCTGGTCCTGATCTAAGGGTAGTCAATATATATATTATATATGGGGTGGGGGGGTTTGACAGCAACAAACAGAACTGTACCCAAGCTTGCTCTGGATCCCTATAAGGATTGTTAATCACCTAAAAATATATGCACATAATTGTGATTAACAATACAGAGATTTTTATTGTTCTACCAAAACTTTTTGGCTTCCACCTTCATCAGCTGCTATGAATGCTCAGAGGGGCTTCCTTTGCAGAATCTAAGTAATGTTTGTATTGTCCTCCAGGTGAAGGCCTTGTGGTGCCAATGTGTCCAGAGAGTATATCCGTGTGTGTGTGTATGGATGGATGGAAATTCTGTAACCCATTGGAATGGGGTTTATATAGGATTTGGTCCCTGGGAGTGCATCTGGAGAGAGAGGCCTCACCTTGGAGAGTTGGATCTGATGCCAAATGCCCCCTCCCCATCACTATGGAAACTTCCATGGCCCTTGCTCTACTGATGTCAGCACTTGAACATCTTTTATGCTAAAAAGAAACATTCTAGGGGGAGGCTTGGATCCAATTAAATGGAATGTTGGTTCTTATCATCAGTCCTTTCTCTACATTCTCTAGCTCCAATACACAGAACTAAGCAGATATCTTAAGGTGTACTTTGTTGAAAGGGAGAGAGCTCCCCCTAGTTTGGGGATGCATAGTGACAAGAACTATGAAAAGAAACTTGAAACAACAAGACACACCCAACTGCCCACCTCAGAAGCCAACAGGCAAGGTGAAAAAACAATCTCAACAGACAACAGAGGCAGAAGGAGAAGAAAATTAAGACTCTTCCCCCTATTCTGACCCTGACCACATAAATGCAAATTATTTATTTATTTATTTAATTTAATTTATATACCGCCCTAAGCCCGAAGGCTCTCTGGGCGGTGTACATAAAAATAAAAACAAGTACAATATATAAATACAATAAGTACAATGAATCAAAAACCAAAAACAGACAAACAATACAAGAACCAAACAACGTCAAAAATACAAAATAATGCTAAGATACTGTAAAATACACTTTAAAATGCCTGGGAGTATAAAAAGGTTTTCACCTGGCGCCGAAAAGATAGCAGCGTCGGCGCCAGGCGCACCTCATCAAGGAGACCATTCCATAGTTCGGGAGCCACAACTGAAAAGGCCCTATTTCTAGTCACCACCGTCCGAGCTTCTCGATGAGATGGAACTCGGAGCAGGGCCTTAGATGTTGAGCGCAGTGTACGGGTAGTTTCATATTGGGAGAGGCGCTCCACCAGGTATTGTGGTCCCATGCCGTGTAAGGCTTTATAGGTCAAAACCAGCACTTTGAATTTAGCCCGGAAACAAATAGGAAGCCAGTGCAGATGGGCCAGAACAGGTGTTATATGAGCGGACGTTCTGGTCCGCATCAACAATCTGGCCGCTGCATTCTGGACTAACTGTAGTTTCCGAACTATCTTCAAGGGCAGCCCAACGTAGAGCGCATTGCAGTAGTCCAATCTAGAAGTTACCAGAGCATGAACGACTGAGGCGAGGTCGTCACTGTCCAGATAGGGACGTAGCTGGGCTACCAATCGAAGATGGTAAAAAGCATTCCGTGCCACTGAGGCTACCTGAGCCTCAAGAGACAGGGAAGAGTCGAGGAGAACTCCCAAGCTACGAACCTGTTCTTTCAAGGGGAGTGTAACCCCATCCAGAACAGGGTGAACATCCACCATCTGGGCAGAGAAGGCACTCACTAACAGCGTCTCAGTCTTGTCTGGATTAAGCTTCAGTCTGTTAGCTCCCATCCAATCCATTATTGCGGACAGGCAACGGTTTAGTACATTAACAGCCTCACCTGAGGAAGATGAAAAGGAGAAATAGAGTTGCGTGTCATCAGCGTACTGGTGACAACGCACTCCAAAACTCCTGATGACTGCACCCAGCGGCTTCATATAGATGTTGAAAAGCATGGGGGACAGTACCGATCCCTGTGGGACTCCACAATGGAGAGTCCAGGGTGTCGAGCAGTGTTCCCCAAGCACTACCTTCTGTTGACGACCCACCAAGTAGGAGCGGAGCCACTGCCAAGCAATACCCCCAACTCCCAACTCCGTGAGCCTTCCCAGAAGGATACCATGGTCGATGGTATCAAAAGCAGCTGAGAGATCAAGGAGAATCAACAGGGTCACACTCCCCCTATCCCTCTCCCGACAAAGGTCATCATACAGGGCGACCAAGGCTGTTTCAGTACCAAACCCAGGCCTAAAACCGGATTGAAACGGATCGAGATAATCAGTGTCATCCAAGAGACCCTGGAGCTGGCCGGCCACCACCCGTTCCAGAACCTTGCCCAGGAACGGAACATTCGCCACAGGTCTATAATTGTTCAAGTTATCTGGGTCCAAGGAGGGTTTTTTCAGGAGCGGTCTCACCACCGCCGCTTTTAGGCAGTCAGGGACCACTCCCTCTTGCAAAGAGGCATTGATTACCTCCTTGGCCCAGCCGGCGGTTCCGGTCCTGCCAGCTTTCACCAGCCAAGAGGGGCAAGGATCCAGCACAGATGTGGTCGCACGCACCAGTCCAAGAATCTTGTCAACTTCCTCAAGCTGCACCAACTGAAACTCATCCAATAAAAGAGGACAAGACCGTGATCTGGATGCTTCATTGGATCCAACTGCTATAATATTGGAATCTAAGTCCCGATGAATGCAGGCGATCTTATTTTGGAAGTGTCCAGCGAACTCATCACAGCGGGCTACAGATGAGTCTATAGTATCCCGAGGGCCAAGATGTAAAAGCCCTCGTACAGTTTTGAAAAGCTCCGCTGGGCGGGAGAGTGATGCCTTAATACTGACAGCAAAATATCTCTTTTTTGCTGCCCTCACCGCTGCTGTATATCGCTTAGAGCAGGCACTTACCAAGGCATAATTGCATTCGTCGGGAGTCTGCCTCCATCTGCACTCAAGCCTCCTCCTCTCTTGCTTCATTGCTCTCAGCTCTGAGGTATACCATGGGGCTGTATGAGCTCTACATAGGAGGGGGCGCATGGGAGCGATCGTGTCAACCGCCCGGGTCATCTCCGTATTCCACATTCCGTATAACCCTTGCCTTGCAACAAAAACACTGATAGGGTGGGTATGATCCCCTTCATTCCCTGCATAGAATGGAGTAGTTCTGGTAAGAACCAAGTTCCATTCTCTTATCATAGAATAGTAGAGTTGGAAGGGGCCTACAAGGCCATCAAGTCCAACCCCCTGCTCAGTGCAGGAATCCAAATCAAAGCATTCCCAACAGATGGCTGTCCAGCTGCCTCTTGAATGTCTCCAGTGTCGGAGAGCCCACTACCTCTCTAGGTAATTGGTTCCATTGTCGTATGGCTCATAACAGTTAGGAAGTTTTTCCTGATGTCCAGTCGAAATCTGGCTTCCTGCAACTTGAGCCCATTATTCCATGTCCTGCACTCTGGGTCATTCGAGAAGAGATCCCAGCCCTCCTCTATGTGACAACCTCTCATATATTTGAAGAGTGCTATCAGACTTCCGGGAAGGGTGACTTCGCTTGTGCCTGCTTTTGGGACGGGCTCCCGCCTCAAAAGAAGCTTATTCAGATATAAATCAGTCAGAACATTTTTTTTTTGACTGATGAAATTTCTCCCGGGCAGGGAGAAACGTAGAGATCAACCTCAAAAGCCTGTTTTTGTTGGGGGGACTGGATTTCATTAATTTATGAGATAAGGTCCAGCCAACAATGCCGGACGGACTTCCGAACAAGCTCTATCTGTATAAGCGATACGTTTATCTTTTCTTTAAAGAGAGAACGGACTAACAGGCAAGCACCCTTCTTTCTATTATTTTTTTTACTTGGTTTATATTGTTGCAGCAAAAGGAGATTTGTCAGATTGATCGGCTTTGGAAAACTTCTGGGTGAGCTATAACTCTTCTCTGTTATTCACGAAATTAACAGCTTATCTCTGTTTCTGTCGCAAAAAGCTGTCCTGGAAGTGCATTCTAAAGATATAAACAGAAGAGGGATTTCTATTCCTGATTTCTATTCCGAGGAATATTATATTGTCTGGGACTATTCTCTTTTTGGTCTATTTTATTTTGACGAATCTGCTTCTTCACGACGCCACTAACTGTTTTGATGCTGGGAACTAAATTTGTTTTGCATTCTTGAACATAGAGAGATAAGGCAGGTTGCTCTGTTTATACTGTGATGTCATCAAGCCTGGAATATTAACCCAATTGTTGCTGAAATAAGAAGTGGTTCTTCTTTATTTTTGTTTTGCTTTGTTTTCGTGGTTTTAAAAATGGCAATCAAGAAAGTGGCTGAGAATCTGGAAGTAACTATGTTTCAGAAAATAATGGATGAGATTGAGATAACGAAACAAACCCTGCGACAGGGTAGTAAGGAGCTGAAAATTGAACTGAGCAAAATGACGCAGGAGCTTAAAGAAATAGGGGATCCTGTGAGAGAGGAGAATGAGATCAGAGATGAGAAAAGAAAAAATAAAGGGAAGATACAAGCCCTGGAGATTGGAACAAATGTGGAATTGGAAAAAGATCTGGAGTTTATGGATTTTAGAAATAAAATCTACTGTTTGGAATTTAACGTTATCTCTGAAGAAATTAATGAAGATATTAGAGATAAAGTTATCAATGGCTTGGATAATCTTCTGGACTGGAATGATGTGATGGAGCTTGATATAGAGAAAATCTATGGAATTAACTGCAGCCATGTGACAATGGAAAAACTCTTAAGAGATGAGCCAGTGCATTTTGTAAAAAAGAAGAACACAGATATGACTTTACAACAGTATTTCAGCAACTTATTCAGAATGGATGGCAAGAAAATATTTGGGATAGAGGAAATTCCCATCAGACTCTTATTATATGACTATGGCTACAACAGCAAGATTATTATGGAATACTGATAATGGAAGATTGGACACTGAAATTACTGGACTTAACAGGACTATTGAAGATGGAAGATGGAACTAATAGGGATAATGGAATAATGGCTATTGAAATTATTGGACCTAACAGATTCTGATGAGATGGATTAATCAAAATGTTTATTTGGACTATGGTTATGACAATAAGATTATTATAATTATTAACGAGATGGATTAATTGACATGTTTATTTGGAGAAAAATTGATAGATATATTTCTTAAAGAATTGAAACCTCTCTTTGACTTTTTGTGGAAAGAATAAAGTAATGTTTATGAGATTTGATGATTAATTAAGATAATTACTGGAGGAAAGTGATTTTATAATATGATTTAAGAGACAGGATTGTTATATATTGTAGACCTATAACTGATTTGATATGTGACAAATGGGAAGTCAACATTTTATTTTTTTTGTTTAATCATTTTTGTTTTGTTTTGCTTTTTGTCTTTGAATGTTTTATGATTTTGTTTTCTATGTTTTATGAAAATTTGAATAAAAATTATTGTAAAAAAAAAAAGAAGAGTGCTATCATATCTCCCCTCAGTCTTCTCTTCTCCAGGCTAAACATGCCCAGTTCTTTCAGTCTCTCCTCATAGGCTTGGTTTCCAGTCCCCTGATCATCTTTGTTGTCCTCCTCTGAACCCGTTCCAGTTTGTCTGCATCCTTCTTGAAGTGCAGAGACCAGAACTGGACGCAGTATTCAAGATGAGGCCTAGCCAGTGCTGAATAGAGGGGAACTAGTACTTCACGTGATTTGGAAACTATACTTCTGTTAATGCAGCCTAATACAGCATTTGCCTTTTTTGCAGCCACATCACACTGTTGGCTCATATTCAGCTTGTGATCAACAACAATTCCAAGATCCTTCTCACATGTCGTACTGCTGAGCCAAGTATCCCCCATCTTATAACTGTGCATTTGGTTTCTTTTTCCTAAGTGTAGAACTTTGCATTTATCCCTGTTGAATTTCATTCTGTTGTTTTCAGCCCAATGCTCCAGCCTATCAAGGTCCTTTTGAATTTTGTTTCTGTCTTCCACAGTGTTAGCTATGCCCCCCAACTTTGTATCATCTGCAAATTTGATAAGCTTGCTTTGTACCTCCTCATCCAAGTCGTTAATAAAAACATTAAAGAGCACTGGGCCCAGGACCGAGCCCTGTGGTACCCCACTCGTTACTTCCACCCAGTTTGAGAAGGAACCATTGATAAGCACTCTTTCAATACGGTTCTGGAGCCAACTGTGGATCCATCTAATAGTTGTTCCATCCAGCCCACATTTAGCTTGCTAATCAGAATATCATGGGGCACTTTGTCAAAAGCTTTGCTGAAGTCGAGATATATTATGTCCACAGCATTCCCACAGTCTACAAGGGAGGTTACCCGGTCAAAAAATGAGATAAGATTAGTTTGGCAGGATTTGTTCTTCATAAATCCATGTTGGCTCCTAGTAATCACTGCCTTGATTTCAAGGTGCTTACAGAATACTGCTTTATAATCTGCTCCAAAATTTTTCCAGGAATTGATGTTAGGCTGACTGGTCTGTAGTTCCCCGGTTCCTCCTTCTTGCCCTTTTTGAAGATAGGGACAACATTAGCTCTCCTCCAGTCATCCGGCAGTTCACCGGTCCTCCATGATGTTGCAAAGATAATAGAGAGCGGTTCTGAGAGTTCTTCAGCCAGTTCCTTCAATACTCTAGGATGCAGTTTATCGGGCACTGCCGATTTGAATGTGATTAGGTATTCCTTGACTATTTGTCTATCAATCTCAAGGTCCAATCATGACCCTTCTACTTCATGTTTCCCGGGAGGGTCATAGGCCCTTTTCTGGGAGAAGACTGAGCCAAAGTAGGAATTGAGCACTTCTGCCTTTTCTTTGTCATCTGTTATCATTTTGCCATCCTCATTGAGTAGCTGTGCCACCATTTCTTTTCTCTGTCTTTTACTATGGACATACCTGAAGAAAGCTTTTTTGTTGTTTTTAGCATCATAAGAACATAAGAAGAGCCTGCTGGATCAGGCCAGTGGCCCATCTAGTCCAGCATCCTGTTCTCACAGTGGCCAACCAGGTGCCTGGGGGAAGCCCGCAAGCAGGACCCGAGTGCAAGAACACTCACCCCTCCTGAGGCTTCCAGCAAATGGTTTTCAGAAGCATGCTGCCTCTGACTAGGGTGGCAGAGCACAGCAATCAAGGCTAGTAGCCGCTGATAGCCCTGTCCTCCATGAATTTGTCTAATCTTCTTTTAAAGCCATCCAAGCTGGTGGCCATTACTGCATCTTGTGGGAGCAAATTCCATAGTTTAACTATGCGCTGAGGAAAGAAGTACTTCTTTTTGTCTGTCCTGAATCTTCCAACATTCAGCTTCTTTGAATGTCCACGAGTTCTAGTATTATGAGAGAGAAGAACTTTTCTCTATGCACTTTCTCAATGCTATGCATAATTTTATACACTTCTATCATGTCTCCTCTGACCCGCCTTTTCTCTAAACTAAAAAGCCCCAAATGCTGCAACCTTTCCTCGTAAGGGAGTCGCTCCATCCCCTTGATCATTCTGGTTGCCCTCTTCTGAACCTTTTCCAACTCTATAATATTCTTTTTGAGATGAGGTGACCAGAACTGTACACAGTATTCCAAATGTGGCTGCACCATAGATTTATACAACGGCATTATGATATCGGCTGTTTTATTTTCAATACCTTTCCTAATTATCCCTAGCATGGAATTTGCCTTTTTCACAGCTGCCGCACACTGGGTCAACATTTTCATTGTGCTGTCCACTACAACCCCGAGGTTTCTCTCCTGGTCGGTCACCGCCAGTTCAGACCCCACGAGCGTATATGTGAAATTAAGATTTTTTGCGCCAATATGCATAATTTTACACTTGTTTATATTAAATTGCATTTGCCATTTTTCCGCCCATTCACTCAGTTTGGAGACGTCTTTTTGGAGCTCTTCGCAATCCCTTTTTGTTTTAACAACCCTGAACAATTTAGTGTCGTCAGCAAACTTGGCCACTTCACTGCTCACTCCTAATTCTAAGTCATTAATGAACAAGTTGAAAAGTACAGGTCCCAATACCGATCCTTGAGGGACTCCACTTTCTATAGCCCTCCATTGGGAGAACTGTCTGTTTATTCCTACTCTCTGCTTTCTGCTTCTTAACCAATTCCTTATCCACAAGAGGACCTCTCCTCTTATTCCATGACTGTTGAGCTTCCTCAGAAGTCTTTGGTGAGGTACCTTGTCAAACGCTTTTTGAAAGTCTAAGTACACTATGTCCACTGGATCACCTCTATCTATATGCTTGTTGACACTCTCAAAGAATTCTAATAGGTTACTGAGACAGGACTTTCCCTTGCAGAAGCCATGCTGGCTCTGCTTCAGCAAGGCTTGTTCTTCTATGTGCTTAGTTAATCTAGCTTTAATAATACTTTCTACCAGTTTTCCAGGGACAGAAGTTAAGCTAACTGGCCTGTAATTTCCAGGATCCCCTCTGGATCCCTTTTTGAATATTGGTGTTACGTTTGCCACTTTCCAGTCCTCAGGCACGGAGGAGGACCCGAGGGACAAGTTACATATTTTAGTTAGCAGATCAGCAATTTCACATTTGAGTTCTTTGAGAACTCTCGAGTGGATGCCATCCGGGCCCAGTGATTTGTCAGTTTTTATATTGTCCATTAAGCCTAGAACTTCCTCTCTCGTTACCACTATTTGTCTCAGTTCCTCAGAGTCCCTTCCTGCAAATGTTAGTTCAGGTTCAGGGATCTGCCCTATATTTTCCACTGTGAAGACAGATGCAAAAAATTCATTTAGCTTCTCTGCAATCTCCTTATCGTTCTTTAGTACACCTTTGACTCCCTTATCATCCAAGGGTCCAATCGCCTCCCTAGATGGTCTCCTGCTTTGAATGTATTTATAGATTTTTTTGTTGTTGGTTTTTATGTTCTTAGCAATGTGCTCCTCAAATTCTTTTTTAGCATCCCTTATTGTCTTCTTGCATTTCTTTTGTCAGAGTTTGTGTTCTTTTTTATTTTTTTTCATTCGGACAAGACTTCCATTTTCTGAAAGAAGACTTTTTGCCTCTAAGAGCTTCTTTGACTTTGCTCATTAACCATGCTGGCATCTTCTTGGCCCTGGCGGTACCTTTTCTGATCTGTGGTATGCACTCCAGTTGAGCTTCTAATATAGTGTTTTTAAACAACTTCCAAGCATTTTCGAATGATGTGACCCTCTGGACTTTGTTTTTCAGCTTTCTTTTTACCAATCCCCTCATTTTTGTGAAGTTTCCTCTTTTGAAGTCAAATGTGACTGTGTTGGATTTTCTTGGCAATTGTCCATTTACATGTATGTTTAATTTAATAGCACTATGGTCACTGCTCCCAGTCGGTTCAACAACATCCCGCACCAGGTCCCGGTCCCCACTGAGGATTAAGTCCAGGGTTGCCGTCCCTCTGGTCGGTTCCATGACCAACTGGTCTAGGGAATCTAGAAATTTTGCTTCTTTGTCATGACTGGAACACATATGCGGCCAGTCTATGTCTGGGTAGTTGAAAGTCACCCATTACTACCACATTTCCTAGTTTGGATGCTTCCTCAATTTCATATCTCATCTCAAGGTCTCTCTGAGCATTTTGATCAGGGGGACGATAGATCGTCCCCAGAATTAAATCCCTCCTGGGGCATGGTATCACCATCCACAACGATTCTGTGGAGGAGTCTGCCTCTTTTGGGGTTTCGAGCTTGCTGGATTCAATGCCTTCTTTCACGTATAGAGCGACTCCGCCACCAATACATCCTTCCCTGTCCTTCCGATATAGTTTATATCCAGGGATAACCGTATCCCACTGGTTTTCTCCATTCCACCAGGTCTCCGTTATGCTCACTATATCAATGCTCTCCTCTAAGACCAAGCACTCCAGTTCTCCCATCTTGGTTCAGAGGCTCCTAGCATTAGCGTACAGGCACTTGTAAGCAGTGTCTCTCTTCAAGTGTCTTTGGCACTTTTGGTTTGGCCTGTGGTAATTTTGCCCTTCTGAATTGATATCCTGTGCCCCTGCTCTCACAATGCCTACTTCTAGGCCTACCCCTTTTAAAATTTCATCATTTCTTTGGTCTTTATCCCAGGGGGGAGGTTTATTCCGAACCAGACCTTCCTCAGCTCCTGTCGGGTTTCCCCCCTCAGTCAGTTTAAAAGCTGCTCTGCCACCTTTTTAATTTTAAGTGCCAGCAGTCTGGTTCCATTCTGGTTCAAGTGGAGCCCGTCCCTTTTGTACAGGCCCGGCTTGTCCCAAAATGTTCCCCAGTGCCTAACAAATCCAAACCCTTCCACCCGACACCATAGTCTCATCCATGCATTGAGACTGCAAAGCTGTGCCTGTCTGGCTGGTCCTGTGCGTGGAACCGGTAGCATTTCAGAGAAAGCCACCTTGGAGGTCCTGGCTTTCAGCATCCTACCTGGCAATCTAAATTTTGCTTCCAGGACCTCATGGCTGCATTTCCCCATGTCGTTGGTGCCAACGTGCACCACGACCACTGACTCCTCCCCAGCACTGTCTACCAAACTATCTGAACGACGGGCGATATCCGCAACCTTCGCACCAGGCAGGCAAAACACCTTGCGGTCTACACGCCCATCACACACCCCACTGTCTATGTTCCTAATGATCGAATCACCCACTACAAGGATCCCTCCACCCCCTGGAGATATATCCTCGGCACGAGAGGATAGCTGCTCGTCCCCCAAGGAATGGGTCCCTTCTAAGGGATTGTTTCCCTCTTCCTCAGCTGGATGCTCTCCTTCCCTGAGACCATCGTTCTCCATGATAGCAGAAGAGCTATCATCCTTGGAGTGGGACACAGCTATAATGTCCCTGAAGGCCTCCTTCACACACCTCTCTGAGCTTTTCCAGGTCCGCCACTTTGGCCTCAAAGAAATGAAGTCGTTTCCGGAGAGCCAGGAGTTCATTGCACCGAGAGCACACCAACGACTTTTGTCCAACAGGCAGATAGTCGTACATGCTGCAGGCGGTGCAAAACACTGGAAAGCCCCCACACCCCTGCTGGCTTCTTACCTGCATAGTTTTAAGGTTTATTACGTCAATGGATTAGGAACTGTGGTTTAGTTGAGGTCAGGGAATAGACAGGCAGAGTGGGGGGCCCTGGCCTCCTCGCCCTGCTGCCGAACTCGCTCTGCTGCTTAACTCGCCTTGATGCTTTGTCAGCTGGGGCCTTGATGCTTTGTCAGCTGGGGCCTTGATGCTTTGTCAGCTGGGGCCTTGACGCTTCGTCAGCTGGGGCTCCCTCTAGGTCGTGGAGCAGGCTGCCTCGCTAGGGTGCTCTGAATTTCCCTTGCTAGCCTCAGCTCATTCTCAGCTTTAGCCTTCCTGACACCATCCCGGCAATTCCATGATACCTTCCTGTAGTCTTCCTTTGTGGCCTGGCCTTCTTTCCTCTTCCTGTATGTGTCCTTTTTTGTTTTCAGGTCCTCTCTAAGCTTTTTGTGAAGCCACATTGGCTTCTGCTGTTTCCCCCCTTTTTTCCTTGTTGGAGTTGCTTGCCATTGCTCTTTTAGAATTTTGTTTTTTAGAAACTCCCACCCATCATAGACTCCTTTTCTCATTAGGGTGGCTTGCCATGGAACCGTACTTACAATTGTTCTGAGTTTATTAAAAGCAGCTTTCCTGAAGTCCAGGGTGCGCGTATGGCTACTCTCAGCTTTTGCTTCTGTTAAAATCAAGAATTCAAGTATGGTGTGGTCACTTTCCCCCAGAGTTCCCGTAACTGCCTCTTCATCCACCAGATCTCTATTGGTTAGAATCAAGTCCAGGACAGCTAATCCTCTGGTTGCTTCCTCCACTTTCTGTAGGAGGAAATTATCTCCAACACAAGTCAGAAATTTCTTGGAGGGGCCGTGTTTGGCAGAATTTGTCTCCCAACAGATATCGGAATAATTGAAATCCTCCATTACTACTACATCATGCCTCTTTGAAACATTGGCAATTTGCTTTTCAAAAGTTACATTCTCCTCTTCTCCTTGATTGCTTGGTCGGTAGTAGACTCCAAGCACCACATTCCTTTTGTTACTTGCCCCATTAATTTTAATCCAGATACTCTTAGTGGAGCTACCAAGGTCATCCTCCTGTATTTCTGTGCAGGGATATATATTTTTAACATATAGCGCAACTCCACCTCCCTTTTTATTCCTTCTGTTCTTCTTGAACAAGTTGTATCCGTCAATTGCTGTATTCCAGTCATGGGAGTCATCCCACCAAGTTTCAGTTATACCTATCAAGTTGTAATTGCCCTCCTGTATTGTTCAAGTTCGTCCTGGTTGTTTCCCATGCTCTGCACATTAGTATACAGACATCGAAGACCATGTGATTTATGGCTTTGCTTCCTTACTACATTTTTCTGAGGGCTGTTACTGGGCCCTATTAGAGCCGATCTCTCTGGTCCAGCTACTGTGCATAAGCCTTCATCAGTCGTTACCACCAAGTTTACGTCTCCCTCCCCTTTAGGATGCAGTTTAAAGCCCTCCTGATGAACTTCTCCATGCTGTGGCCAAACACATTCTTCCCAGTCCTTGTGAGATGCAGCCCATCACTTGCCAGCAGTCCATCTTCCAGGAACCATAGCCCATGATCCCAGAATCCAAATCTCTCATGTCTGCACCACCTTCATAGCCATTCATTCACACGGAGTATTTTTCTTTCCCTTTCTACTCCTTTCTAAGTACTGGAAGGATGGATGAAAAAACTATCTGGGCCCCAAAGTCCTTGAGTTTCCTTCCCAGAGCTTCAAAGTCTGATATGATTTCTTCATAGCTCCGTTTGGCTGTATCATTTGTTCCCTCATGGATAAGGAGAAAGGGATACCTGTTGGTGGGCTTGATGAGTAATGACAACCTTTCTGTCACATTTCTAATCCGTCCTCCTGGTAGACAGCATACTTGGCGAGTCCATGGATCTTCTCGGCATACTTGGGTTTCGATCCCACGCAGTAGGGAGTCTCCCACTACTAGTACTCTTCTTGTTGTGGGGTGTGATTTCATTGTCCCTGCTTGATTGAGCTTCAGCCTCTTGCTTGTTGTTGCATGGCGTCGCCTGTAATTCTTCCTCCACAGACAGTCCTCCAGTCTCCTCCTCTAATGGTTGAAAGCGGTTCCATAACTCCACTGGTGAAGGCTGTCTTCTAGCTCTTCTGCTCCTAACTGTCACCCTTTCCCACGGAGTTTCCTCCACTTCGTTATTGTCCTCCAAAGCAGTCTCCTCTTCTGCTACCACATGCTGTTGTTCCTCCACCTCTACGTCTCTTTGCTGCTGTTGTTCCAGTGTTCTGTCTAAGCACTCTTCATCTTCTCTTATAGTCAGTGTGGCCACCCGCCATTCCAGGCCTCTCACCTTTTCTTCCAACAGCACTTGTTGCACGTGTATGCCATGTTGTTCTTAGGCAAGAAAACAAACATGGCACACACCTTGCAGGTCACAACCACTGGGGAATCCTTCCCGTTCATACTCTCTTCTACCTTTTGTTTCTTTCTAACTACTTGTTTTGGAGTGGCCTGTGCTTTGTCCTGTCCTACTTCAGGGTAAACTTGAGAGTCCCACTAGTATGCAGTGCGCTGTACAAGCAGAATTAGTAATTTGTTTGGGTTTTTTTTTATGGACCTCCCTCTTGACCTCTCCTGTCAAACTCCTTTGTCAAACTCCTGTTTGCCCTCCCTGTTTGCTCGATCTGTTCGCTCACATTCAAGGCAAAGGTATCTATCTGTTAGTGAGACTCAAGTAGTTGCCCTTTAGATCTCAGCCAGGGAGGCATTAGTACTGAATGCAGCTGAGGCAGCAGCGCTTCTGGAGGCATGAGCCTTAATGCCACCCGGCACCACAGAAGCAAATCTCTCATAGCTTCTCAAGATGCATTTAACATTGCTGTCACCCACTTGTCCTTGTGGGAAACTCATGGCATAGGGCAGCCTTTCCCAATCTTTGGGTTCCCAGATGTTGCTGGACTTCAGTTCCCATAATTCCTGACCATTGGACATCTGGCTGGGGCTGATGGGAGTTGTCTATTCCCAGCAACATCTGGGGACCCAAAGGTTGGGAAAGGCTGGCATAGAGAAAGAAGGCTCCAATTTCCTCTCCTCCTCCCAGCTTGAGGATTCTTTCATGTAACGCTGCAGTGGAGCCAGACAGTACATAAGAAGAGCCTGCTGAATCAGGCCAATGGGCCATTTAGTCAGCATCTGGTTCTTGCAATGGCCAACCACATGCCTATGGGAAGCCTGAAAGAAGGATCTGTGCCCAACAGCATTCTCCCCACTTGTAATTTCCTATGCACTTTCTATGATGCACTGTCTGTAGTGATTCCCTACGTGCTGTAAAGCACCCGCTTCCAGAAGTAGCAATTCTAGTACGGTCTGGCTGTGGGGAGGAGTGGTGGAAGAACTTCCTCACCCTTTTCTGTGGTATACCTCAGAAGCTTGGGATTGAAGCAGAGAGCTCAGCCACCAGGCCCAAACCAGATTTTCCTGAAGGGGATGGACTTCTGAAATAACCAAATTCTTCTGAGGAAGGAGGACTTTCTCCTCACCCAAGAAGTCCTTGAAGATTATCTGCCTGGTCTACTAACAGAACAGTGGATGCAAGGCAGTGCTGTTTTTGACAGGAGCAGCAGGAGATATTTGTGGATTAAAGACACTCTCCCCCCCCCCGTACTCACTCCTGCCATGCCTGAATGGCCAATCCTGGCCCCTATATGGGGTTGGAGGAGCAGAAATGAATGATGCAGCAACCGAAGTACTGGGTGGCAGCTCCCATCACCCAGATGATGTGGCAACAATAGATGCGACAACACTCAATTTACACATTATTCCCATTCCCCCAAACTGCCAGTTTCTTTTATCCCTCCTCCCTGGTCCTTTTACAGTTACTTCTTCCTCTAATAACAGCTTTCCTCTCTTAGTCCCTTTCTATTCTGTTTTTATTATTGTTATTAACAAATAACCTTCTATTTCACTTTCTAATTTCCTTCAACATGTCCTATGTCCCTTCCCTCCTCCTAGTTCTCTATCTTTTGGATCTTTGCTCAGCCTGGAAAGAGTTGCTGATCATGTCATTAGTTCAACCTAAAGTTTATGGCATGGCTAGGGAGTGGGCAAGGCAAGTAAGGAGGCATTGGGCAGGTTGTGGCACTGAGGCCCACCTGAAAGGGGCCCAAGGCCCACTTGTGGGTTATAGCCCACTGTTTGAGAAACACTGAACTAGTATATTAGTCCTAGAAACAAGTTTAGCATATTTGACAAATGGCAAGCAGGTGTCATTGGAAAATAACAGTTCACCTGATATGACATAAGATCAATGAGTAGCTACAGAGCAATTTCTGAATTCCAGTTCCATCTTTGGTTTTTGGTCCTGAGAGGAAAGTATATTTCCAAAGATAAGTGAATATGAATGAGTCATATCAATATCTGAACTGCAACAGTCTTAATGAATTGCATTCTGTGACATCATGTTAATCAAACTATCTTCTAGGAGGATTAAAACAAAATGTAGAAAGCAGACTTCTGTATGGCAAAGAGGACTTTCTGGCCAGCTTTGTGTTTTGGAAAGCTAAGTATGTAAGTATAGTTTTGTAAGTCTTTCATGGGCAGATAGTGTCCATGAGTCTAAACATCCTTATGTTTATACAAATTCAGAATCTAATCTCAGTCATTTTGTACAAGTATGCATACACTGGACTGCCTTCAAGTCGATCCCGACTTAAGGCTACCCTATGAATAGGGTTTTCATGGTAAGCAGTATTCAGAGGGGGTTTACCATTGCCTCCCTCTGAGGCTAGTCCTCCCCAGCTGGCTAGGGCCTGTTCAGCTTGCCACAGCTGCACAAGCCAGCCCCTTCCTTGTCCACAACTGCCAGCTGGGGGGCAACTGGGCTCCTTGGGACTATGGAGCTTGCCCACGGCTGCACAGGTGGCAGGGCACGTAACCCCTGAGCCACTCACTGTGGGCGTGATCTTTAGCTGGCCCTTGACACCCAGGAGACATGAGTGGGGATTTGAACTCACAGACTCTGGACTCCCAGCCAGGCTCTCCTCCCCACTGTGCATGCACTAGAAGCATAAAATATATCGACTCGTTTGTCAGAAGATCCTTGTGTGGAATACCAGCTCCATCCAAAGATCTTCCCACCACCTCATCACTCTTTATGGGTAGAAATGATCCAATAACTGATGCCAAATGTGCATGCACAAGGGTTAGGTGTAGGTTTTTGTCTGCACAACACTCTTGCATGTACAAAATCTTAACCAGAGGGTAATCCCAATCTATGTATATACATATATATATACATATATAGAGAGAGGGGGGAGGGGGAGAGGGAGGGAGGGAGGGAGGGAGGGAGGGAGGGAGGGGAGTGGTAGAAGATTATACATTTTGGCCACAGCTTTTACATTTAAGCCCATTGAAATCAGAGGTCTTTAGTCCAGTTGACTTGGCATTGGTCTGCAGGCACAATAAAGAGAACCCTAAGAATAAACTGTTCATGCTTTGCTTTACTTTTCTTATCCATATGAAATTATGACCATTAAAATTATAGGTAAAGCTGTGTGAAAGGGTTCACCCAAGAGTTCATCCAATGGAGCAGGTGGTTTCTGAATAAGGCTGAAGAAGCAAGAGTCTATATTCAATACTATAAAAGGTACCTTACTTTCAGACGATGGCAGAGAAGGGAAGAACATCCCAAGGGGGAAAAATGCAAATGAGCACCATTGAATGCAATCGAGTAAAAAGACTAGCAATGTTTGGTTTTTATTAATTGTAATTAAAAATGGGAACTCTGTTTTTTTCTTCAAAAAATCAATTTTGGAACAGTCGTCAGTTTGATAACTCAAATACACGTTTTGTGAAAACTTAAGCCAAAGCAACAATCTGATAAAAACTTATTATGAATCAAAATTAAAAGTGTCATTTACAGATACCTGCCTAATTTATTGAAGAAATGAATAAATATAAAGAAATACTGTTTGATTATTTGGCACTTTTGTCAAAACAATAAATTCTGTAAATTCCAAGGGATTACAATGGGCACCGCCTAAGAATAAAATGTTAACTATACAGCCACAAGAGTGGCTGTATACTATAGCCAGCATGCATTTTTCACATTCCGCAATGTTAAATTGAAAATACCTCCCGTGCCATTTTGATGCTTCACATAAGCTCATTTCAAAACAAAACCTTACAAAATTTATAGTCCTGAACTCAGAAATGCTTGCTTAACAACCTCTAAATTTTCATGGTGATACACAAAACAGAGAGAATAAGTCTAAAAGTCTAAAAAGAAAAAAAATCCAGAGCCCTTTTGGACTTTTTTCTGTCAGAGCTCTCATAATCTGTTGAAATTCATTAAAAATCAGCCATGTTCACAGAGGACCTGTAATCCTGTTACTGATCTTGCCCCATACTCTGACCTTCATCTTCTGCAGTTTAAAATTTAAAAAAATACCTGGCTGATTTTTAATTAATTTAAGAAATTTTGGCTGGAACTGAATGATGTCAGGCATGCTCAGTAAGAACCAACTGTCAGTGTTCTAAAAGCCAGATTCACAGCTGCTGGGCTTGCCTAATCAGGGTGCCAAACCCACACCAGACTTTGATTCCACGTGAGACAGTCATGGATGCCCTCAAGAATCCTGGGAAGTGTAGTTTGTGGAGGGTGCTGAGAAAATACTCCTACTCCCCTGAGAGAGCTCCAGCGGTCAGAGTGGTTTAACAGTCGGCTGCTCTGATTGAAGGTCTGTGAGGGGAACAGGGCATCTCCTAGCAACTCTCAGCACTCTTCACTAACTACACTTCCCAGGATTTTTTGAGAGAAGTCATGACTGTCCAAAGTGAAATAAAGGTCTGTTGTGTATGTGGCCAGGGACAGTTTTGGTTTAAAGTTGGGTGGGAGGCTACATGTGCCTGCTATAGAATAAAAAGTTGGGGGAAACCCTGAAAAGCAATGATACTGTTCACAATGTTTTCATTTTGGAAAAGAAAGGGGCTTGCCCAATGCCCACCCACCCAATCTCCTCCCCTCCCCTCCTCCCCTCCCTGCCCCTCCCCAGGTCAGTGTTGGATGACCAGGGAGACCCCACACAGCCATGAAGCACACAGGATGACCTTGGGCCAGTCACTGCCTTTCAGCCTCAGAGGAAGGCAATGGTAAAACCACCTCTGAATACTGTTTACAATGAAAACCCTATTCATAGGGTCGCCATAACTTGGGATCGACTTGAAGGTAGTCCATTTCCATTTTCAAACACAATTGCACAGAAATAAATCGCATTGAACTCAAAGTATGCAACTGATCAAACCCACCCTCCCTTCTCCTCCCTCCTATCCCCTCCCTCTTACCCCTTCCCTCCCCTCCCCCTCCGTCCCCTCCTTCCCCCTCCCCCTCCTACTCCCCATGGTCAGTTTTACCTATCTTAAGCATGACTGCACAGGAGAAAATACCATTGAACTCAATAAGCATGCAAATAATCAAACCTGCCCTCATGTCCCTTCCTTTGCCCCTCCCCTTCTAATCCCCTCCTTCCCCTCCCCTCCCCCTGCTCCTCTCCCATGGTCAGTTTTACCTATCTTAACCATGATTACATAGGAGTAAATCCAATTGAACTCAATAAGCATGCAAATGATCAGACCTGCCTTTCCCCTCCTTCCCCTCTCCTCTCCCTTCCTCCTCCCCTCCCCTCTTCCTTCTTCCTCCTTCCCTGCCCACTCCAGCTGTCCCTCCCTCCCTCCTGTCAGTTTTACCTATCCTAAGCATGATTGCACGGGAGTAAATCCCACTGAACTGAATAAACATGCAATGATCAAACCTGTCCTCCTTCCTCCCCCTCCTCCCCTCCCTCCTCCTCCCCTCCCCATCCCCTGTGGTCAGTTTCACTTATCTTAAGCATGATTGCAGGGGAGTAAATCCCACTGAGTTCAATAAGCATTCAAATGATCAATCCATTCTCAACAAACTTGCACAGTATCCCATTTCTTACCTCCCAGATTAAAAAGCAGACAAATTCACTAATAGGCAAAAACCCTTGCCCACAGATATTTTTATCAAACTTTAAAAAGCAGGGAAATTGGGCAGCTGTAGTGAATGCACCAGGGGAGCGGGAGACCTGACCACCTCTCTGAGATATTGGACTGCCATACAAATTTGTCAAAATGCAAACACAATTTGGGTTGGTCTTTCAGTCTCCAGTGGACATCAGGAGTGTCTCAGTTTGCACAAGATAAAACAGTGGGAGGTGAAATATATTCTAGCAAAATTTGCCTTAAATGAAATGGTTTAAACATAGCAGGCTGAAAACATGCATCTTGGGCAGGCTAGGTTTGTTTTTTCCAACAGCTAGAGTCATTCCTGAAGTAGCAACATATTGTAATCAGTCTGATTTCACATCAAACTACAGTTTCAGATTCAATTGTTAATGTACCCAAAATAGAAATATAACATAACCTCCAATTTGAAACACAAAAGGCTGCCTTCACCATCATATGTCGTTGACCAATAAAAAGCCTTTGAAATTAATAAAAATTCTAGGATGAATAATGAGAGAAATAAACTTTTCTATATTAGATTCTCTGTAGAAACAATAGTAACACAGGAATGAAGCAAAGTAAGAAGAACACCAACAAACATACGAAAATGTAATTCTCCACCTTTGGAGATGGCAGGTATTGCCACCACTCACCATATGCTCAGAGGCACGTTACCAAATTCTTTCAAGCTACACAGCAAGTGGATTGGACTGTGAAAGACCAGTCCAAATTGTGTTTGCATTTTGACAAATTTGTAGGGCAGTACAATGTCTCAGAGAGGAGGTCAGGTCTCCCGCTCCCCTGGTGCATTCACTATAGTTGCCCAATTCCCCTGCTTTTTAAAGTTTGATAGAAATATCTGTGAGCTATAGGTACGTTCTTAAATAGCAAAGGTTTTTTGCCTGTTAGTGAATACCTTTATTGTGGTCATAAGATCATTCAAATTAAAATAGCAGTACAAAAAATAGTTTCTCCAATTTAACTAATACAATCAATCAGTTGACTTATTATGCACGTGGCAATTAGAAAAAATTAGCCACCTGTTCAGTGATATATGGAACATTATCCAATAAACAATCTGTAATCAGAGCTTGGAAGATTACTTTTAAAAAGTAATAAATTACAGTTACAATTACATGGCCCAAAAAGTAGTAACTACCGTTACAATTACAATTGCTCCGAAAGTAGCGGATTACTTTACTTTTTCTCAAAAGTAATCACTACAATTACATTTCAGTTACTTTTTTAAAAAAACCGCCTACAACGTGCTGGCCTTGGCTGCTGCACATCTAAGTAGGCTAAAACAACATTAAAAATAAACACACACATACAGAGGTAGTAGAATAATTCTTTTTATCCATAAAATACCAGTGGTGGTCTCTCCACTGGTAAGGGAGGTGGGGAGGGAGGCAGAGGCCAGTACTCCGATCTTTGCATGTCAAACCAAGTGTAACTGCCCCCACTCAGCCAGCAAGCATAATCTCTCTCTATTCACCACCTCCCGGACCCTGCCCTGCCACCAACTAAGGGACACTCACCCAAGCAAACATTTTCCCGAGATGCAAAAAAAATAAATACTGCAAATGCAGCACAATAGCTACAGCGGATGGTGGAGGCCACTTTGTGTGCCAAGTGCAAACACAGTATTTGCTCTCTGTCTCTCTCACACACACATTGTCATCTTTTACACACGCGTTGTCATCTTTTACCTCCACAGTTCTTTATCTCCATTCTGCTGCTGCCTCCTCCTCCTCCTCCTCCTTTATCCATGTTCTTGCCCTCCGGCTCCTTTTCCCCTCCACTGCATTCTTCACCACTACCATCCATTTTTTAAAATATTTTTTTTCTCCACTCCACCCCGTCTCGCCCTCCACCACCTCCCTCGTCGTCTCCTACCCACCCACAGAGCATGAGGGAAAAGCAACACTGCACAGAAGCCCAGTTTGAGGCACATGATTTTCATCCACAAATCAGAGGAGCAGAAGACTTCCCCTACTTCCCCCCCCAAGTAATGCCAAAAAATAATGCTGGAAACATTACAATTACTCCACAAAAGTAATAAAATTACTCCTAGTTCAATTACAGACAAAATGTAAAGGAATTACCCACTCGTTCCTCAAAAAAGTAATGAATTACAAGTAATTCGTTACTTGTAATGAATTACTTCCAAGTTCTGTCTGTAATCCTCATGCCCTGACAAACTATTCAGAATCTGGGTAAATTATATGACATCTCAAATTGGAATTGAAGTTATAATATAAGAGAACATGTGCCAGAGTTTCAGGGACTCCTGGCTTACATTGGCACAGTCTATTTGGAAATAGAATTTGCAAACATCTGCCCTGGAGTGCTGCTGTTGGTAAAACATTTTAAATCTTGCAAGTATAAATTCTCTATGAGCATTATATTCTTAACAGAAATCATGTAAGAAGGTGAAATACCATAACTGAGCAGACTCATATGGGCCATGGTGGCTGGCAAGTTCTGTTAGCCAAATAATATAGTTCTTGTTTTTAAATATAATTATTGGGTCAGAACTTGGAAACACAGCTGGCACCAGGCATGACTGCACTGGGGCTCCTGCTCCCAGCCCCCTAGGACCGCTCCACTTACCTCTTCTCTCTTTCTGTGAAAGCCCTGAGTGCTGGGTGTGCAGGTCGCTACCATCAACCAAGATGGCGGCAAAGGCTTCTCTAAGGGGCTGATACCCCCGCTGCCATCTTTGTTGATGGCATGCACACATGCTATGCTGCGTGCACACACATGCCCGCCATCAATCAAGATGGTGGTAGGGGCATTAGCCCCTTAGAAAAGCCTCTGCTGCCATCATGGTTGATAGTGTTGTGTCCAGGTTGGGGCTCAGGAACCAGACCAATTGGTGAAAGCAATTCAGTTATTATTAAAGTAATATCCAGGCAAAGACTGCGCCGTCTCATGAACTTCAATTACAAAACATAACTTGCAACATAGAAGAGAGTTGACAGAACAAGGAATCACTATTCCTGCCGTCCCTTAAGAAGGGGGCAATCGAGCGCGAATTCTCTCACTCCGCCTCAAAGTGCCCTCATCCATACCCCGCCTCTCCCCCTTCTTTTGCCGCCTCTTTTGCTGTCTCCTTGTATGTGGTGAAGGGGGTGCCAATGCCCCCTCCCCTTCTGAGAAATCTGACTCAGGTATGGGGGAAAGCGGGGGGGCAATGCTTAAACCATCTGGCTGCTTCTCCTTGCTTTTTCCTGGATCAGGAGGGGGTTGGATTCCCCCTTGCCCTCCCTTCTTCTCCAACTTCTCCAAGCCCAGAGGGGAAGGAGTCGTGGGAAGCTCACGGTAAGAATCTATGCCTGTTGGACATTCAAGGTCCTCGCTCCCAGACAGTTCTATCTCGGAGATTCCCTCCCCCTCTTCTGCTTCTTCTTCACACGGCTCTGGCCAAATGACCCCCTCCCTCTCCTCATCTTCTGAAACATCAGGGCCCCAATCCTGCATCCTGACAGATAGCAGCTGTGTGCATAGCATGCCAGGAATTCCCAGAAAGGGAGAAGTAGATGGAATGGGCAGGCACTGTGGGCTGCATGGTCTGTAGGGGGGGCTGGGAGCTCCGTCTCTGCAATCTGCAGCAGGGTCAGGAGTTGAGTCGGGAGTACCCCCACACTCTAAGGAGGGCCCCTTCAGGGGCCCCTCTGTGCTGCAGAGGCCCTCTGCTAGGGCCCAACCTAGCTGCCCTTTGGTGCCGGCCCTGGTTGGAAAGCTTGTTGTTAGAAGGGATTCAAACAAGATACCTCTTGAACTAATTTTATGTAAAATTATATGTAGAAAGCTAGGTACTGATGGAACAGAATGAAGCTGTAACAAATATTTTAGCGTCTGGACCACACTCTTGGTTTCCACAAATCTTACACCAGTTTCCAGACACATGGCTGCATATCCTAGTCCCAGAATACAATGCAAGAAAAATGCCTGAGCTTTTTCTACAGTAGAATTAGACATCTCAATTTATATAGGCATTTTTATAATTGAGCCAGTGGCTTGGCTTTGAATGTCCTGAGAGCTGGAGGAATGTGGCAGTCACCTTTATAATAAAAATGAAGAGTTGCAGATGCAAGTGCATATTTATATTTTTGAGTTCTCCTTATTATTGAAAATAGAGTCCCAGATACTTATATTTTTAACCTGTCCCAAAGTATTTCCCCTTAATGTTCAATGAAACCTTTCCATGTTTTAGAGAAAATCATAATTTCAGTTTTTGTAAAATTTATAATCAATGAGTTTTTACCACAATAATCTGAGAAGACCTGTAATTGTCGCGTTAGAACCAGTTGGGTTAAAGGCAGTATCACAGCTTCATCTGTGTTTAACAATGAGATCTTACACCAAGGTTCGGGGGTGTCCTTCTGCCATCAGTAGTGATGACACCAAATCATTCAGAAATAAATAAAAATTGGGCCAGAATACATCCCTGTTTTGCACCCCTATTTGTCATGATCTGATGTGACAGATGGCCCTGCTGACCACAGAGAAATTGAAGGCTTGTTTGAGTATACAAATTATGTACAAGAAACAACAATCTTCTGTCCATAGATGTTTTTCCTAGTTTGTCCTACAAAAAACTTTCTTGACACAGGACTAAAAAGAGTTAAGCAGTATCTCCTAAACCATCCTTCCAATTTGCCATTTCCTAGAAATGCTTTTCATTTTTTTAAAAATTGCACCGTCTGCCAAGTAACATCTAGCTTGGCTCTGAGTTACTGGAATTAAGAAGTTCTTTCTTGTCTATATTGTAAAAGATACGAAAACAGAAGAGCCACACAAAGCAGCCATTGACACAGGTGAGGAGGACAGATTAGTTTTGACTGCTACATTTTGTATTATGCTATATTTTATTGGGTCTAGAGGAGTCTGTGGGCCCATCCATACCTAACCCCAAATCCACGTTTTCCATATTTGGTTGGTGGCCTCGAGATCCATACATTTCCTGTTTGTGGTTGTATTAGTATTGTGAAAATCTGGTTTTCAAGCATCCATACATGTGGGCTTTCCCCCCCCAAATCGCTTGAGCATTGGCCACTCCCCTAAGTTTACCCCTTTTCAGTGATTGGTCCATAATGGTCATTTGCTTTTTGCATGCTTTTTTGGAAGAGTGCAGAAACATTTATTTTAAAAAAAATGTAAATCCCCATGCATGCTCAGGTTTGTAGGTGTACAAACATTTCCTCTAAAGGATGAAATAAAAAAAAAGATGCACATGGAAATGTGGGAGACTGAACTTAAGATTGGAATAATAAGAAATGGAGAGAAACCAAAATTGACATCGTCGCCCAACCCTAGTGGAAAAGGAAGTTTGTTGGAGGTGAGCTGAGGCAAGAGGAAAAACAGCATTTCTACCTGCAGCTGTGCCTTTGATCAAATTCACAGATTCAAGTGGCAACAACAACAATAGGAAACTATTACATGTATCTCCCTGACAAAAAGCATTCAGAAGATCACATACCTTGTAAGCTTGGAGTTATTAGTTCATCCTGAAAACATAAAGCTCTCTTGAAACTAGGAAAGATAACCAACTTTACTGAATTTTATATTTTCCATTAACTTCCCAGCTCATCATGGAGACCAAATGCCCACCCAAAGGAAAATGTTTTTTGAACTGGTTACAAAAATCACATTTAGGGTCTAGGAAACCTTGAAGAAAAAATAAACAGAGCAGCTATTAGGAAAGTCTTTCTGACTTGTTCATACTGTAGAATTCTGGGACACTTTGCTGCAACCCTAAACATAATTGGGCATATAAATTCTCAGTCAACAAGCTTAGGGTTTCACTCTTAATATTGTTGAAAAGATGCTGTGGTTGATCTCAGGGACTGAGACAGGCAGTAGAGAGCTTGCCACTGTGGCTCATCTGGAAGCTGGGTGGCCTTTGGAGCTACTGTCTGAAGGCCTGAGGAGGAGAGAACCTTGGAAAGTATAGAGAGAAAATAATCAGAATTAAATAAACATGAGGCTAGTTTCTGATCACTCCCCTTCATGTTGATTTGTGTCTGAAGACAGGAGATGGCATGTCCATCACATTAAATATTCATATTATTTTTAATTGCATTTTTATTGCTTCTTATATTTTATTTTAACAAACTGAATTCTATGAAATTCAGATTATAACAATATGTAAGAAATAAAAGCAAAAAAATACAATTAAAAATCATACAGCATCTATGGATTACAATTGCTACAAAGGGCAGAAAAATCACTAAGTGGTCCGCCAGGATTCATTTTATTTATTTATTTATTTATTCTTTTATTTATACCCCGCCCTTCCTTCCAGCAGGAGCCCAGGGCGGCAAGATTCATAGATGCTTTATGTTGATCCAAGAAGTTATGATGCTGATTAGGGGTTCTCTGATGGCTAGAGGAGGTCATCAGAAGCAGCTCCTCAATCCATGATGGCACTAGCAGAGCTTGATGCTCCAGAGAAAAAGTAGGAACCAGTCCAGTTCTCCTATCCCTCCATCTTCCCTCTGGACTCTGGAGTGGTGGGCTATCCCAAAAAGCTGTCAACCACTTGCTCCAATATAAACGCCCTATATGGACTCAGACAGTTGCCTCCAAAATAGCGGAATTTATAACATCTCCCCTGGCGAAGACCTTACAGGAGTCTCTTGAGAACTCCCCCAATCTTCCCCAAACACTAAATATATTTGATTCCTTGGTTGAGATATTTCAACCATTATTAGTACCTAATAACACTCCTAGACGAGTAAATGCCCACTCAGGCCCACACAGATGGTATGACCAAGAATGTTTAGACCTAAAGAGACAACTAAAAAAGATATATATTCGTTATCGCCACCAAAATGCCAAAGCCTTGCCTGAGGCTTATTACACGACCAAGCGGGACTATAAGGCTCTTATAGTTACTAAAAAACGGCTAGCGCTACACAAAGAGTGGGAATCCCTGAGACAAGCAGCCCAAGATAAAAATCCCAAAAGATTTTGGTCATTAGTCAATGGCGCTGCCAGACCCTTCAATTCAGCCCCTTGTAATATCCTCCCCAGTGTTTGGGAGCAACATTTTGCGGACTACCAAAAGGATCTGCAGCATCCCCTCCCAGTGCTCCCTCCAGCAGATAATTATGAACCTCTTTCTACATGGCCACCGGTCTCACAGACAGAAATAATTGACTTGATCAAAAATCTAAGACCGGCTAAAGCACCTGGTGGTGACAATCTTCCCCCAGAGATTTTAAAATCATATCCAGACTGGTGGGCACCCATTTTGACCAACCTTTTCACCTTGATTAATAACAAAGGACACTTCCCACAGTCTTGGAAGGAAGCCATTGTTGTTCCTATCTATAAGAAAGGACCTAGGAATGAGCCCGCCAGCTATAGACCTATTAGCCTACTTTCGGTGATTGGCAAGCTTTACGCCACTTACCTTAAGAGGAAACTGTCCAACTGGATGGAGGAGGAAAACGTGATGGGATGGGAACAGACAGGCCTCAGGAGCGGCAGATCGGTAATGGACCACTGCCTTCTATTAAATCACCTAGCCGAAAAATACAGAAACCAGGTAGGGAGTGGCCTATACGTTGCCTTCATTGATTTGAAGTCGGCGTTCGATTCTATTCCGAGGGATATTCTGTGGGCCAAATTGGCTAAAACATCTATTGACAGGAGGCTGCTGTTTTTGATACGCAATTTGCATTTTAATACTTCCCTCTGGGTCCGTTGCGGCCCTAAGGGAGACCTCTCCAATCAATTACTACGTCAAGAGGGGTCAGACAGGGATGTGTGCTGGTCCCTCTCCTCTTCAATTTTTTTCTGAATGATTTGGCTCCCAAATGCCTCTCGCCGGACCTACACCCACCCAAAATTGGAGGAAAGAGCTGTCCCATCCTGCTCTATGCGGATGATGCGGCTCTGCTCTCTTTTTCTAAAGTTGGCCTTAAACGCCTGATTAGGATTTTCATGACCTACTGCTCAGAGAATTCCCTCACAATTAATTTCTCCAAAACCAAAATCCTAGCATTTGCAAAATCCTCTTTAACCCCTGTATGGAAAATAAATGGACATATTATTGAGCAAGTTAGATCCTATAAATATCTAGGCATTGTATTTCATTCCTCCCTTTCCTGGGTGCCACACATACATGCGTCAGTTGTGACGGCACGGACAGCAATGAAGAGTATTATATGCTACTTCTATAAAAACGGGGGACAATACATACTGGCAGCCATCCAGGTGTTTAGAGCTAAAATACTACCCCAATTACTGTATGGTGTCCAACTTTGGGTACATGCTTTCAATCTTTCGGTTGAATCAGTATTGTCTTACTTTCTCCGACGGATCTTTGGAGTCCCTAATTGTGTGCTAAATGCTGTTTTGAGAGTAGAGGCGGGATCCAGCTCGGTCGAATGCCGAGCTTGGTCCCTTGCCTTCAATCTCTGGATCCAAATTACTTTTGTACGTCCGTCAGGCTTCCTGTCGCTCCTTGGGGAAGATCGGTACCTCTCCACCTGGATGAAATGCTTTCTAGAAAAGCTTCCTTATCTAGGCCTATCCATAGAATTTCTCGCCTCCCAAGATCCCAGTAAGGCTAGGCAGATTATCAGGTCCCGGCTTAAGGACATTGACAGTCAATCCACAATGCAAGCTGCAGCTAAAGTCTGCTCCCCCCTCCAACACAATCTGAATGTTAACTTTCGAAAACATGCTCCCTATTTAGACATCTTAACAAATCCTAAATACAGAGCAGCCTTCTCTAAGGCCCGTTTCAACTGCCTAGAGTCAGTCCTACTGGAGGGCAGATTTAAGGGGATTCCACTAGCACAACGCCTTTGTCTGTGTAAAGAAGGACATGTAGAAACACTTGCTCACGTTCTCTTTGATTGCCCATTATACGCTGAGGAAAGGGACCGATATATTACTCCCCTCATACAAAAGCACCCTCACAGATCCCTAGACCAGTGGATGACATGGTTGCTAGCCGGCAATGATAGTCCCCATTTGATTGCTGTGGCTAAATATTTTAATGCAGCTCAGAGCAAACGACCGTCATTTACTCTTAACCTCTCTTGTAGTTGATTTAGTGCCACTCTAGTATTTGAATGTAAATTTTATTTTAATTGATGCATTCTTTGTAAATTTTATCCATTTGTTGGGTCGTTGACCGCAATAAAGAATGATGATGATGATGATGAGGTTCTCTGATGGCTAGAGGAGGTCATCAGAAGCAGCTCCTCAATCCATGATGGCACTAGCAGAACTTGATGCTCCAGAGAAAAAGTAGGAACCAGTCCAGTTCTCCTATCCCTCCATCTTCCCTCTGGACTCTGGAGTGGTGGGCTATCCCAAAAAGCACTTGAAGGCCACAGCAATACCTGTATGTCACCCTGGGTGGTGAGAGTTGTAGTGTTGTCTCCTATGGCTCTGGGAATGACTCACAGCTAATGCTAGCTGGTGGAAGCTTACACAGTATCTGTGGCTGCTGAGGGGGCCCACAGTTTTAGATGCACCAGTTTGATACATTTTTTGCTTTGCCCAGTAGGAGGCAGACTAGACTTCCCTGCTGAAGTCATATAGGGCAGAAGGAGGAGAGAGATCAAGAAAGAATGGAGATTAGCTGAAAGGGAAAACAACTGGAAGCGAAGAGGCTTACTGTATTTTTATATTTTTATAAATAAAAGTGGTTAATAAAAAGAGGAGCTGGCAGCAAAAAAAGAGGTAGAGGCAACTGAGTCAAAGCTTGAAACAATGTAGAAAAACAATTCAGAGTACCAGGAGCTAGAAAGCTGACTGCATGCTGTAACCTAGGAAAGACAGTGAAATGAACCAGGGCTGGAATCAAAGGAACTGGCTGTATTAGTCTTTCTGACTCTCCTGTCCTAATGGTGGGGAATATAGGAACACAGGAAGCCGCCTTATACTGAATCAGACCACTGGTCCATCTAGCTCAGTACTGTCTATACTGACTGCCAGTGGCTCTCCAGGATTTCAGGCAGGAGTCTCTCACTGGAGATGCCCGAGATTGAAACTGAGACCTTCTCCATGCAAAGCAGATGCTCTACTACAGAGCTATGACCCTTCCCCATAACTTGTTGCCTGGAGTCCTCCTGTACACCAATCAGGGAATGAAGATTATTTTATAGTAGTAATCTCCTTGAAATGTTCTCCTCTTTTGCTATATCTGGGAGATAAGAAATTTATTTATTTATTTATTTATTTCTTAAACTTATATACAGCCCGACTAGCAATAGCTCTCTGGGCGGTTAACATAAAATACAATAAAATTACAGAATCTGATACAACAAGCATATAAAAACTACACAATCTAAAACCAAGTTTCAAATGGGATCCTGCGCAAGTTTGCTGAAAATGGATTGATCATTTGCATGCTAATTGAGGTCAATGGGATTTACTCCACTGCTATGCTTAGGATAGGTGAAAAGGGGGAGTAGTGGGATGGGGGAGGAGGGAGGGAAGTGGAGAGGAGGCAGGATGCAAGCAGGTGGGATAGGGAGGGGGGAGGATAGGGGGAGGCTTGATCATTTGGATGCATATTGAGTTCAATGGGATTTACTCTTGTGCAATCATGCTTAGGATAGATGAAACTCACCACAGGGGAGTAGGGTTGCCAGGCCAGAAGCATCCCAAACCCTGAGATTTGGGGGCGAGCCCTAGTGATGTCACAGGGGCAGACCTGAGTGATGTTATGGGGCGGGCCCAAGTGATGTCACAGGTGTGGGCCCTAGTGATGTCATTAATTGTAATACATTAAGCATAAACCACAATTGCTTGGCGCATACAATTCAAACAGAAACATTTCTCTGATTGGAAATTAAGATAGAAATCTTAGCTAAAAGATGAAGCCTGGGTAGGGAACATTTAATCTAGCCAACTTGCTTCTGGCAAGAAGGCTTTAAGTGCCCTCAGGCCAGGCCAGTCATCAGAAGGCCATTGTAGGAAAAAAGGAGCCTAGGGAGATGTTAGATGGGAGAACTCAGGAGTAAAGATGGATGCCCTGAAGGCTTTAATTCTAAACACACTTACTAAGGGACTAAGCCCCACAGAACTCAATAGGACTTCTCAGTAGATATGGTTTTGATTGTGTTGTTGGTAAAGCTTGACTAGGGATCCTCTGCAAACATATCCATATCCAAGCAGGGTTGGCAACCCCCTGCCTGGAATGCCCTGCCCCTGCCTTTTAACATGGCTGCTCCAGATTTCTTTACAGATTTGTCCCTTCACTTCAAAAAGAGGACTGAGAAATGAGTAAGAGTAAGAAAATTCTCTACTCTTTTCTGTCTATCCTGTGGGCTGCTATAAAGTCACTTTGACAGCCAACTTAATTCCAGTTAATAATAATTGACAGAGAGAAAACACACATAAGTTTGGTCTATCTTCATAGGCAGCAGCTTGGGAACAACAAAAGTTGCAGCCACACTTCCTAGTATGTGAATTCTCTTTTACCACTATTGGGCAAGAAACAAACCGTCATGCAAACAATAAGGTGCATCATCAGTGGGTTTAAGGGGATTGAGCAGAGTGCATGGAACCACTGTTGTTGCTTCTATGGATGCAAGGGAGTGAGGTTAAAGGTAAATGAAATGCAAATAGAAAAAGAAAAACAAAAGGCAGTGATAATTTCCTAAGTGCAATACCATACCTGTTGGACCACTCAGGAAAGTGTGATGTGGAAGTTTCCATAAAGACCGTGAAGAACCAGCTATTATGGGGTTAATCCAGCAGAAGAGAAGTGCCAAGGCCAAGATAGCAGATGTTTCTGGCAAGGGCATGATTTGTGTATAAATAATGCTGGGGAAACCAAAAGCGGTGTGGGGGTTGTGATAGGAGCAGAAGAAGCTGGAAATCCGTGTGGAGCTTAAACTTATGTCAATAAAGACTCTTAAACCTTTTGACTGTCTTGGCCTGTCTTGTCTCTGGCAACCTGGGCTATTACCTTTAGGCTGGCACTGGGCAACGCTACATTCCGCAGCACGACAATACCAACCACAACAAGTTTCCAATGAGTAAGACAGAAAACTCAGCATCCCACAACCAGTCAGGATCCCTAACCAAAACACAAAACTAAAAAAATCCTTGCAGACAGTCAGCCAAGGTCACAGAAATCCCTATGAAGCACAACCTAACCTGGGGGCTGCAGTTAGTGCAGAATGCTGTGGCATGATTGTTGACATGAGTGACACCCTATAAGCACATAATACCTGTGCTCTGAAATCTGCACTGGTTGCTGATTTGCTACCAGGCCAAGTTCAAGGTGTGCTTTACATGTTACGGGTGCCACATAGTACTTGTTCTGCTCTTGTAAGAAATCAGTCCTTTAGTGTGGCAACACCTATGCTTTGGAACTCACTGCCTATTGGCATTAGGAAGATGTCTTCATTGTACTATTTTCAGCACCTGCTAAAAACATGTTTGTTTAGCCTACCCAGGCATGTAGAAGCTATTGTGTTTTTGTTTTTAACTCATTGCTGGTTTTAGTATTTTGAATGTTTTTAAATAACTGTCTGTTTTTGCCAATAAATGTAGTTTTAATTCCTTCTATAAACCGCTTTGAGATTTTTTACAATAAAGTGGTATATAAATGCTGTAAATAAAATACATAAATAAATTTTAGAGTCATTGTGGCCTTGGGTCTCTTTCCATTTTTAGGAACAAAGGGATCTGCCTTATACCTACTCAGACCATTTGGTGCTATCTAGCTGAGTACTGCCAGGATTTCAGGCAATACTCTTTTCCAGAAATTGAATTTTGGACCTTTGCATGCAAAGCATATATGCCCTACCACTGAGCTACTACCCTTCCCATTTTAAAAAAAATACCTTTTAAAATTGTTCTTTTTAGTACACTAATGAATGCACATCATACCTAGTACAGATCCACACAATTCATTTAAAGCACATGCAACACATATTTGAAGCACATGAATCACAGCACAGAATCATGGGAACTGTAGTTTGTTAAGGGTGGTGGGAACTATAACTGTGAGATGGAAACTACACTTCCGAGGATTCTTTAGGGGAAGCCATGTGCTTTAAATGCAAGTTGGATGTGCTTTAAATGTATTGTGTGGATCTACTTTGCCTTCATGTAAATCATTTTAATTAATTTTTTTAAATGGAAATGAGCTATAAAATTTACTGAGTGACCATGGGCTACTCACCATCTCTCAGCCTAATCTGCCCCTCAGGATGAAAACAACAGAGGGGAACCATGACCACTCCAAGGAAGAAGGGCACACTTAAAATGTTTTGTTGTTGTTATGTGCCTCCAAGTCGACTATGACTTATGGCGACCCTATGAATCAACGACCTCCAAGAGCATCTGTCATGCACCACCCTGTTCAGATCTTGTAAGTTCAGGTCTGTGGCTTCCTTTATGGAATCTATCCATCTCTTCTTTGGCCTTCCTCTTTTTCTACTCCCTTCTGTTTTCCCCAGCATTATTATATTTTCTAATGAATCATGTCTTCTCATGATGTGTCCAAAGTATGATAACCTCAGTTTCATCATTTTAGCTTCTAGTGATAGTTCTGGTTTAATTTGTTCTAACACCTATTTGTCTTTTTCGCAGTCCATGGTATCCGCAAAGCTCTCCTCCAGCACCACATTTCAAATGAGTTGATTTTTCTCTTATCTGCCATTTTTACTGTCCAACTTTCACATCCATACATAGAGATCAGAAATCCCATGGTCTGAATGATTCTGACGTTGGTGTTCAGTGATACATCTTTGCATTTGAGGACCTTTTCTAGTTCTCTCATAGCTGCCCTCCTGAGTCCTAGCCTTCTTCTGATTTCTTGACTATTGTCTCCATTTTAGTTAATGACTGTGCCAAGGCATTGATAATCCTTGACAAGTACAATGTCCTCATTGCCAACTGTAAAGTTACATAAATCTTCTGTTGTCATTACTTTAGTCTTTTTTGACGTACAGCTGTAGTCCTGCTTTTGTGCTTTCCTCTTTAACTTTCATCAGCATTCGTTTCAAATTATCACTTAAAATCTAGATGGAATAATCATGTACAACCATAGTGTGAAATCAGATACTTATTGGGACATAGTATGAAGAAATATTTATATAAGCATGACTATCAAATATGTTTATTATTTACACAACCTGTAATGATATTTATAGTGCAATCCTACACTTGTTTACTCAGAAGCAAGCTCCAAGCTATTCAATGGGGCTTACTCAAATAGGGAAACATGCACAGAATTGCAACCTCAAGTGATAAGGAACTTCATTCACCCAACCCAAAATTCAGAATCATGCCACTTTAAGCTGTTTTGCAACTGTTTATACTTGGTTATTGAATTTTAAAGCGATTTATTTCTTATTGTGAGCTGTCTTGGTTTCCAGACTGCAACGTTACCTCACAGAGTTGTTGGAAAGACTCCATACACACACACTAGAGATGTAAAAATACATACACCCCATATAATAGTTTATTGTCAAAACCAGATGGTTATTGCAGAACACTTAAAAAAAATAATCAGTATTAGTTTCCAACATAATAAAAGCAGTGATACCTACGTAAATTGTGCCTAATTGCATAAAAAAATAGGATTGGAGGGGGAAAGATTTTCAGCACAAACATAATTCTCTGTTATGTTCACTCAAAAGTCCCATCAATTTTCAGCTCAATCCTAACCATGTCTACTCAAAGTAAGTCCTATTGAGTTAAATGGGGTTTACTCAGGGTATGAGGGATTAGTATTGCAGCTTTACTCCCAGAAGAGCAAGTACTGGATTAAAGCTTCATATTGGGAAGATTTTCAAAACACTGCCCTCTTCAAACAAGAAAATTTAAACTTGTTTGACTCCTGCACACAAGAGAGAAAAAGACTGAAAGCTATATGCTTACTGAATTTATGAGATTTTCAGAAAAGCAGAAAAAAACAAGTTTTCTGACTTGCAAAGAAGTCTAGCTACTGCCTTGTCAATCACAACCCTGACTTCACTTATTGGCTACAAACCTGAAAGGGCGGGATTAGAGCAGCTAGCTATGAGCTCATTTAACTGAAGTTGGGGGGGGCAGCTGATGTTTTGGTGTACAATATATCTCGTGAACCAGACCACCTAGAAACTTAATTTTTTAAAAAATGAAATCTGAGAGTCCGGAGATTAAGGTTACTCACCCAGAGACCCGGAGAGCACTCCAAAAATCCAAAGTGTCTGGGCAAAAACCGGAGACCTGGCAACCCTACAGGGGAGGGAGGGGAGCTGGAGTAGGGAGGGCTAGAGTAGAAGGGGCAGGAAGGGGGGAAGGAGGGCTGGAGTAGGGAGGAGAGGAGGATGAGGGGAGAGGAGAGGGGGAAGGAAGGGAGGGGAAAGGGAGAGGGCAAATGGAGGGCAGGGGAGAGATAAGAAGGGAAGGGGAGAGGGAGCAGAAGGAGGCAGGAGGGGAAAGGGGATGGGCAGGAGGGAGGGGATGGGGAGAGGAGGAGGGGAGGGCAGGTTTGATCATTTGTATGTTCATTGAGTTCAATGGGATTTACCCCTCTGCAATCATGCTTAGGATAGGGGAAAGACCTGGGTGAGGGGCAGGGAGGGGAAGAGATTGGGTAGGTGGGCACTGGTCAGAGGGAAAGCCCTTTTCCTTTCCTTTTATGAGATGTATTTGTATTTTTTTGTTGTTCACCGCCCAGAGAGCTTTTGCTAGTTGGGTGGTTTAGAAATCCAATAAATAAATAATAAATATAAAAGGAAAACATTTTTAACAGTATCATTATTTTCTGGGGTTTTGCCCACCTTTTTATTCTACTGCAGACACATGTAGTCTCCCAACCAAATTTAAGCTGTACCTGGCCACGTCCACACCAGACATTTATTCTACTTTAAACAGTCATGGCTTCCCCCAAAGAATCCTGTTAGGAGACTGTTATTCCCCTCACAGAACTACAATCCCCAGAATTCTCTGGGGAAAAGGGCTGACTGTTGAACCACTCTGGCCACTGGAGCTCTGCCAGCAGAATAGGAGTATCCTAACAACTCTCAGCACCCTTCACAAACTACACTTTCCAGGATTCTTTGAGGGAAGCCATGATTGTTTAAAGTGGAATAAATGTCTGGTGTGGGTGTGGCCCCCTGAATAGCCAAGCTGAACAGCTGTTAGTCTGGCTTTTAGAACACTGACGGTTGGTTCTTACTAAGCATGCCTACACTATCACAGACTTCAATGTTAATTTTCTTAAATTAAAAATCAGCCATGCATTTTTTAATTTTTAAACTGCAGAAGATGAAGGTCAGAGTATAGGGCAAGGTCAGTAATAGGATTACATGTACTCTGTGAACATGGCTGATTTTTAATTAATTTTAACAGTTTATGAGACCACTGACAGAAAAAAATCCAACAGGGGTCTAGATTATTTTACTCTTGTTTTAGACTTTGAACTGGATTATTTCTGACTGTTTTGTGTATCACCATGAAAACATACAGCATTGTTAAGCAAGCGTTTCTGAGTTCAGGCATATAAATTTGGTAAGATTTTGGTTTGAAATGAGCTTATGGGAAGCAGCAGAATGGCATGGGGGGTATTTTCAATTTAACATGGCAGAATGTAAAAATCCATGTTGGATTTTTTTCGTGGTTGTATAGTTTCCTATTTTTCTTTTGACCTGCTACTTCTTCAAAGGATCTTTGGTATACAGTAGGGCCCCGCTTTACGGCGCTTCACTTTACAGCGATTCACTAATATAGCAGTCTCAATTAGATGCAAATAGACTAAAGCCCCACTCATACGGTGCTTGTTCCGCTTTTACGGCGGTTTTTGGGCATTGTGTGCCATTCTATTCAATGAGTTCCGCTTTACAGTGGTTTTCGCTTTACAGCGGGGGTCTGGAATGTAACCTGCCATATGAGGGGGGCCCTACTGTACTCTTTCTTTTTCCAAACCTTCTTCCACAGTTCTTCTCTCATAACCTCATCAAATACTGGTGGTGCTAAAGAAAACACTCCTGATGTAGATAACCTAGCAGTTGTCTCCATTGTGATGCTACTCTCATGTGCCTCCATTTTCTGTCTGAGCCAATCTCTTGAGGCCTTCATCTCTGATCCTGTTGCAGCACCCGTGTCACCTCCTCCTTCCTCTTCTTGATAGTTTTTAGTCTCTGTGTGATTTTACAACAGTCTCAACATATTCTTCTGTGTTTTATTCTTTACAAGCAAGTCGTTATTTTCAGTTTGTTCTCCAACAGGGGGATAGTTGTCACCCAATGCAATAATTTTTGATCAATATAATACCTCAAATTGGTTAATTAATTTTCTTTCTTCCAGAAAGACATCTACTGACTTTCCTGGGGTCTTTGCAGTCAAAAGTCTGTAAACATATTTCTTTATGATTTATGGTTACTTCAGGTCCTGCCAGAATATCTTTCAGAGGTTTGTGGATGTCATTGAAAAATTCCAGATACTATAATGGCTGTATTTCTTTAGGTGTTCAGATATCACTTTTGATAATGCAATTTGAGTGACCGTATAGCCACATAATTTTAGCATATCACATCTTTCAAATCTTTTGGTGTTATATTCTGGACTTCTGACAAGTTTTTTTTGATAAAGTCCCTCTATTTGATTTTAATTTGTTATTCTCTGGGATGTTCCACTGCAAGTGAAAACTTCTCCTTTCAAGTCCTGCCCTGCTGTTACAAAATTATCATGAAATACTTCTGTTAAAATGTCTGAATCCACTTCTCTTTCTGAAACCTAAGAAAATAGGCCTCCTTCATTTAAATCCTTGTTTACAACTTTCATCCTTTTCCTTCTATTCATTGCCTGAGTTCACAATAAGATCTACAGTTCCTAAATTTTGTTTGTTTTCGTTTTCGTTTTCATCTACAGCTCTGTATAATTTTGGCTACACTTGAAATCAAGCTCTAAATAAAGTGCTACTCATCCAGATAGGTAGTTTGAGCTTCCATTTGAAACTCTTTTATGGTGGATATTTTGCTTCTCAGTTACTGAACAGCAAAGGGGTTAACATTTACCCTACCATATTATTTGTAAAATGTAACAAAAGACCTTCATTGTCTCTGTTTAAAGGCGCATGGTTTTTTTCCTCATCCATGTGCTCTACAACACAGATTGCTCAGGTTTATGGGGCAAATGATGCCCCTCCCCCGGAAACTACTTACTCACTTTTAATATTGACTGCCTCTTTAAGAAAAAAACTTTTTCCTATTTGTGCTTTTTGAGAATGGGCTATGCGTAGTGCTCTTTTCCTCTCTAAATTTGTTTTGTTCCTCAGGGATTCTAGAGCCTGATTGCTCTTGAAAGAAGCTAACATTTGCTGCTGTTCTGATTGTTTTTTCAAGTAGTTGCTCATATTAATTTTTACAGTCCCTTTTGTAGCATTTTCTTGTCTTTATTTTTCTATCCCATACTTATAAAAAGTATTGTTCTTTGAAGAAATTAGAAAAGGCTTCTTATTCTAATACTTTTGCAGCAAGTCTTTAACTTTACACAGCGACACTTACTTTTAAAAAGCTCTTTTTGCAGTTTTCATTTTCTCTCTTTTTTGAAACTACAGCTTTTGCTGTTTACTTTCAATCTGCTCTGAAGTTTCTTCTGGGGCCAATTCTGAAAATTCGCTTTCTAGTAATGCTTCTACTGCCTTTTAAACTACTTCCTGTGTTCAGTTCCCCTCCAGTCTTCATAAAGTGTTGCTGACTCATACCTTTCACTGCTGGCAGCCATTTTGCCTGCAACTGCCTTCCCTGTCTCTCTGTGAGAAGCTTTTGTAGTGTTTTTTCTTTGTCCATTTGAATTTGGGGTGGCCCTTTACTCCCTCTAACTAGTCTTAGTCATTTTCCCTTACTTCTTCACATATTGGGGATCCTATCTCTCCACCCTGTTACTAGAGACTCCTTGTTTTTCCAGCTGTTTTCCCCCACAAGACTGAGCAGCTATTTTTGAGGACTTGTTTCAGTTGTTCAGGGGGGATATCATTTTTTGTGGAAGCCCTCGACTTTAATGGTCCACTCTGGTCTCTGCAGATACCCCAGCATCTATTTCTACATCTATTACGGTTATCATGGTTGTAGCACCTCCATTTTTTTCTAAATTATGACTGTTTTTTTTTTAAACTGAAGATCAGGGAGCTCCAAACCAACACAACTGATTTCCACAGGGTTAGGTTTAAATTTAGGAGGAGGAGTTAGGAGCAGGATTCAATGAGGCACACCCTGCTGGATAACATTAAGGTTAGGCTGAGGAGAGCAAATGGGACAATGTGTATGATGAGTGTGAAAGGTTCACAGCTGGACAGTGAGGTTAGTGAGGTTATGTGGCCCTAGGAGCACCTAATTAGTGATTGTTACCAGAGTAGCAAGATCTCCAGTGGAGACTTGTCTTTCTCCAGCCTGCTCTGCCTATTTTCTGTCTCAGTTTGGGCCTCATGTCGACGACTGCTTCCCTACCCCATTTTACCCCCGAAGAAATCTCTGACCGCTTCAGTGACTTAGACCTGCTAGTTTTTACAGCCATGCTGCTGCTCTCTCTGTTCATTGGCATTTTTGTCGCCATAAAACAAGTCCACCAAACTCACATTGATTATTTGATGGCTGGTCGCAGCCTAACATCTTGGCCTGTGGCGTTCTCCCTCACGGCCACCTTCATGTCAGCAGTGACGGTGCTGGAAGCCCCAGCTGAGATCTACCTCTTTGGACACTGTTTTGGTCTCTTTGCTTTTGCCTATACCTTAATGGTGGTGATCAGTGCTGAAGTGTTTCTACCCATCTACTACCGGCTGGAGATAACCAGCACCTATGAGGTGAGAGGATGTTACTGTGGCCTTTTAAGCACCTATTCCTGGGGCTAAAGATGACTGGTTGCCTCCAGGCTGTCCCTTACCTTTCTCTGCATGAGGCGCTGTCTTGTTGCTTTCAGCCATTTTTAACTTAAAAATTTCCATGGGCCTGGGTGGATAGTTTCAGTTTTCAGTCGAGGCTATACTTGAACCAATGTTGGTTTTACATTCAGATCAAACATTAAAACTGAAAAACAATTTAAGGCTGCAAGGGCCGTGCTGGATTGTACCAGAGGTCCAACAAGGCCTGCATTGCTTTTCCTGATAGCGGCTAGTTGGAGGCTTCCAGAAAGCCCCCAAGCAGGTCGTGAAGGTCAAAGCCCTTCCCTGTTGTTTTCCCCCAGTGTGTGGGATATGCAAAGGTACACTGCACAGATCACTTTGATATAATCCCCCTTTAAAGTCGACCAAACTAGCAAATATTAGCATATCTCGTGGCAACAAATCCCATGCTAATATTAAAGAATACGGCTACAATTCTAATCACACATAAGGTTGGGACCACTTACTTAATGTGGGAATCGAATAATTTAGGTGGGTGGCTTCTCCCAAAGATATTTGATGAGGTGCTGAGCATTCCATCAAACAACTATAATTCCCAGGGAAGAAGGGATGTTTGTATATTTATCTTATTATTTACAACTATTATAGCCTACCATACTTCCAAATTGAATCCATGGTGGTTAACAGATAAGAAAAGCTACCTGATGGGCAGCTTTGCATTTCACCATCAAAAAAGAGTTAGCATAACAACAACAATAAGCAATAACTAGGGGCAATAGTAAAAAAAACTTAGACCTTTAAAAAATAAAATAGGGTAAATATTCATTCAGTTGCCTTTTAAAATAACCAACTTTTTATTAGCCTTTATTAGCCTCCTAAAACAACAAAGAAAACAACAAAGAAATGGGCGTGGCAAGCCATTTTATAATGTAGATGCCTGTTGGGACTTAATGTTCAAGGAATAAAAGTAGAGTCTGTGATGATGAACATGTGCAGAGGAACATGAGTAATCTTCTCTAGCCACAAAGCCACTTCACAGTTATCTTTAAAATCCAATTAACTAGCACAGCCTTTCTTAGGGAAGGGCTGTAGCTCAGTGGTAGACCATCTGCTTTACATGCAGAAGGTCCAAGTTCAATCCCTGGCATCTCCAGATAGGGCTGGGAGAGAACTCTACCTGAAATCCTGGAAAGATGCTGCTAGTCAGTCTAGAGAGTACTGAGCTAGTTGGACCAACAGTCTGATGAAGTATAAGGCAGCTTCCTATGTTTCTAGAACTCCCACAGCATTATCTTTTCAATATAGCATATTTATTATTATTATTATTATTTCAATTTATATACCGCCCTTAGCAGAATAGCTCTCAGGGCGGTGAACAAACAAGATAAAATACAATATATCATAGTAAAAAATCACAAAAACATGTACAAACAAACAACAGAAAGCACAACAAAAACGAAATACAACACAAATTAAGAAGGATACATGTTAAAAGTAGAAAGATTAAGAAAATTAAAAGATTAAAATGCCTGGGAGCATAAAAAGGTCTTTACCTGGCGCCGGAAAGATAGAAGTGTAGGCGCCAGGCGTACCTCTTCGGGGAGGCTGTTCCACAACTCAGGGGCCACCACAGAAAAGGCCCTAGATCTAGTAACCACCCTCCGGGCTTCCCGATGAGCTGGTACCCGGAGGAGGGCCTTAGATTCTGAACGAAGTGAACGGGTAGGTTCATAGCGAGAGAGGCGTTCCACAAGGTATTGAGGTCCCACGCCGTGTAAGGCTTTATAGGTCAAAACCAGCACCTTGAATCTCGCCCGGAAGCAAATAGGGAGCCAGTGCAGACGCGCCATATGCTTATGTGCCTTAAGAAGAAATCTTGTTAATCTTGTTAGCTTTGTTATCTGAAATAAATACTTAATTTGGTTTACCAAAGGCCTGATCCTTGGCTGGGGTTTCACAGACCAGAAGGGAGGGTAAGGTAATGACCAAGGCTGAAGGGGAACTGTAACAAATGGTGGCAGCGGTGAAGAGAATAACAATACCAGTATTCAGAGTCTCTGGGAATACTAGTATTGGGACGTTACTGGTGGTTGCCTAGCAGGGGGATCTGTTGAGATCTGTGCTAGAGCGGGGAGAGAAATCATAAGAGAGAGCGGTCCGGACTGGTGGAGTCCCTGGTGGTGTCCCTGGTGGTGCCTAGAGACAGGCAGTAACCACGGGCAGGTAGGAACCTGACAGGGAGAGCCAGGAAAGGACGCCTCACATGTGGTGTCAGTAGCGGTGGGATACGAACAACAGAGAATCCAGATACGAACCAAAGAGAGTCCCAAAGACACGTGGTGACAAAGGAGACTACGTCACAGGTGTTGGCTGTAGCAGTGAGATACGAATACTAGATAATCCCTAATAGTTGTGTGGCAAACACAAATAACAAAACAAGATTTCTTGTGAGAGTGACTGGCAAAGAGTGTGTGGCAAAGAGTGAGTGAACTCAAACACCATGGCTGAATACATAAAAATGAAAAGAGAGGAGCTGGTGGAGAAGTGCATAACATTCAATTTACCTCATAAGGGTAAAGGGGTAGATGAATTGAGGGTAGCACTTATATTATTTGCAACTGCCCAGCAAAAACAACCTGTCAGAGAAGAGACCCCAGAAGGATATTTAAGCAATCCCGTTTATATAGAGTACTTGAGAGAGAAGTTGAGGATGGAAGGTGCAGAGAAGGAAAAACAGAGAGAGTTGGAAGCTGAGAGATTGAGGATGGAGGCTGAGGAAAAAGACAAGCAGAGAGAGTTGGAAGCTGAGAGATTGAGGATGGAGGCTGAGGAAAAAGATAAACAGCGGGAGTTGGAAGCTGAGAGATTGAGGATGGAAGGTGCAGAGAAGGAAAAACAGAGGGAGTTGGAAATTGAGAGAATGAGATTGGGGTTTGAGGAGAGGGAGAAGCAACGAGCATTGGATGCTGAATTACAAGTAGAAAAGTTAAAACTTGATAGAGAGAAATTTCACTCTGAGGAGACAAGGAAAGAGAGAGATGGAGCAAAAATAAAAATTACTCCAAAGGACTTTGCGGTCTATGAGCCTGGTCAAGATCCTCAACTTTACCTCAGCACCTTTGAAAAAGCAGCTCAGTTGTGGGGGCTACCTGAAGACAAACCAAATGATCAGGGGGCTAGAGAAACTCACCTGAGGTAAGGCTACAATATTTGGTGCTTTTTAGTTGAAAAAATAGGTAAGGGGGGGACACAATACAAACTTATAAAATTATGCATTGAGCGGAGAAAGTGGAAAAGAAGGGAGGTTTTTTTCTCTCTTTCATAATATTAATACCCAGTTAACACCCAACTCTCTGAAACCATGGAGAGTTGCTACGAGTCAGTGTAGACAATAATGAGCTAGATCAGGGGTGGTACACCTTGTGAGGCGTCCTTCCCTGGCTCTCCCTGTCAGGTTCCTACCTGCTCATGGTTACTGCCTGTCTCTAGGCACCACCAGGGACTCCACCAGTCCGGACCGCTCTCTCTTATGATTTCTCTCCCCGCTCTAGCACAGATCTCAACAGATCCCCCTGCTAGGCAACCACCAGTAACGTCCCAATACCAGTATTCCCAGAGACTCTGAATACTGGTATTGTTATTCTCTTCACCGCTGCCACCATTTGTTACAGTTCCCCTTCAGCCTTGGTCATTACCTTACCCTCCCTTCTGGTCTGTGAAACCCCAGCCAAGGATCAGGCCTTTGGTAAACCAAATTAAGTATTTATTTCAGATAACAAAGCTAACAAGATTAACAAGATTTCTTCTTAAGGCACATAAGCATATGGTTTTACTCAATACTAATCCGAACTCCACCTCCCTCCTGGTAAACAACTCTCTAAACCCCACCAAGCAATCCACTCTTTCTCTTCTCCCCCCAGATTCCACAAATTTAAATTGTTTAAATTGTTTTAAACCACTATGGCAAGTAAGAAGAAAGCTTGTGAACTGTCATTCTGTTACAGGTACAAAGAAGCTAAAGCAGACTCAAGAAATTCCCCAGAGTTTGTTGGAGGAACACATGAAATTTAAATAGATCTCAACTGGGCTTGGATCTGTAGTCCAGAGATGCCCATCAGATAATCATGCCTTAGCTCATCTTCATCCCTCCATTCACATTTGTCTTGTTTGTTTTAGATTCTAAACTCTTACTGCACATAATCTTGTTCTGTGATTGTGTGAACAGTGGTTTATAAATAATTTAAATAAATAAATATATGCAGATAGCTCCCAATACATATGTTATCTTCAACATAGATATCTTTTTAAGATAATGTGTAAGGAAAATTTCATATGTTATTGGTAACTTTCCTTTTCCCAGGTGTTGGATTTTACCCTCCAATAGATTCTGATTTTTTAAAAGAATTAAGTACAGGAAGAGTTTATTATGGTTAAATCTCTGATTTTAAGCTTTTCAATCTTAGTAAAATAGAGGTAAAATGTTAGAACATTGTTTACTACTTAGTCATGTATTTATTTATTTATTATATTTATATCCCACTTTTCCTCCACAGAGCTTTGAGTTAGGGTACCTGGTTATCCATTCCAGTTCTATATTTACAACAACCCTGTGAGATGGATTAGATCATCCCTATAAGGTGGATTAGGTCAGCTTCATGGCAGAGTGGGAATTTGAACCCAGATCTTCTCAGCCCTAGTCCAACACTAACCGCTGCGTCATGCTGCCTTCAGACTGATATTGCAGAGCAGGCACTAGCACAAAGTGATTTTCCTGTTTGGAGCCCTCATCTCATAACTCTTATAAAGTGATGGGGTGGGGAAACCACATCAACAGGCTGCCATCTATACTCTTCCTTTCTCATACGAGTCCCACAGTTGCCAACTGCACTCCCTCATTTTTCTCTCCTACCAATATTGCAACCCACTTAATCTAAAAAAACAAAATACTGTAGAGAAACATGGCCACCCTTTTCTTTCTTCAGGCAACAGCAACCCCGGGCATACTAATTATGATGTAGAAGAACTCCTACTTAGGGTCTTACACTTTTTATTTTATTTTATTATTTAATTTATATCCCCCCTCCCTCCCAGCAGAGTGGGATATAAACATGTAATTAGTAGCTTGACATGGCTGGTTTTTGCAGATCAGAGAAGCGACACTCTGGGAAGATGATGTTTAACCTTTTCCTCCCATTCCCTTTTCCTGATCTAAATTGCTCCCATTCCCCAGAGCTGCTATTAGCCAAAGAGGAGGAGTCTCAGTAATTGCACATAGAAATGCTTTGACAAAGTTTGATCCTATGGATTTTACCTAATTAATCCATTGAGAGTCACTCCCAGGTAAGTGTGATAGGACTGCAGCCTTAAGCAGCGTTTTCTATTTTTTAAAAGGAATTGTGTCAAAACTGTACTAGTTTTACATATTGGGTAGATTCATATGAATATATGTTTTGTATCTAAAAGTAATTTGTCTCTTTTGCAGTACTTGCAACTTCGATTCAATAAATATATGCGTCTGCTTGGAACAGTGATATTTATGATGCTAACTGTAAGTAAAGCACAAAACGCTATTTATGATTCATAGTCTTTTGTATTATTTATACTTGGATGTTTACTTATATACTATTAAGTATAAATGTCACTGCCACAGCTGCCCTTTGAAAATTGCAGTCCACAAGTGACGTTCAACCAACCGGAACGACCTGGAGCAAATCTGCCAAGAATGGGCCAAAATCCTTCCAACATTGTATGCAAAGGTGGTACATACCTACCCCAAAGGACTTAAAGCTGTTATTGCAGCAAAAGGCGGCTCTACCAAATATTAATGTGTGGGGGTTGAATACTTATGCAAGCAACATATTTCAGTTTTATGTTTCTTAAAAACATTTCCCAACATGAAACCAATGTTACCTTACAATAATTGATTTTGAGTTTCAGTGTTTCAAAATAAAATACCTTACAGAACGAAATTACAACGTACCATTTGTAATTCAGTAATATGAGAGCATTGGTCAGGAGTCTGATTACTTTTGCAAGGCACTGTATTTCTCTTTTTACCTTTGGCATTATTAACCTCTCTTTACCTAAGCTAAATAGCATGGGCTGATCTATTAGGACTGTTTGGATATAGAGTATTGTACCAGAAGGGGGAGTACTGGAGCTCAGTGGTAGAGCATCTGCTTTAGATGTAGAAGGTTCAAGGTTCAGTCCCTGGCATCTTCAGGTAGGACTGGGAGATATCTTTTTCTGAAACCTGAAGAGCCACTGCCAGTCAGTGTAAACAATACTGAGCTAGATAGACTAGTGGTCTGACTCAGTATAAGGCATCTTCCTGTGTACCCAGGTTCTCTTCTAACCCTTCACAATACAGTAAGCTGCTTACAAGGGCGTATAGCTTTAAAAACAATAATTGCTTGAGGAGAAATAAGTAATGCATGTAGCTGTATGTATATTCCACATTGCCATGTTATAGGGCTTACTACTTAACATCTGAATGTATTTCTGGACTTTTTAATACTCAGTCTCTGCACTAAAAGTGCATTAAACATGAGATAGCTCTCTTTTGTAGGTGTACCATGTCTCTTTCTCCTAAGATGTTTTAAATCATCATTTAGGCTCAGTTTTGGCACAGACCGCCTTGTCACCCAGTATGATGACCTATGTCAGGAGAGAGATAGGAGGGAGTGTGTCCCTGAAAATTCTCCTTGAGAAGTGGCTTTTGATAAAATCAACCGTGATATTCTTCCGGAGCAGCTGTCCAAGTTGGAGATGGGTAGTACTGCTTTGCAGTGGTTCCAGTCCTACCTGGATGGTCAACTTCAGAGGGTGGTGCTTGGGGAATTTGGCCCCATGGAGCCTTTAGTGTGGGGTTCCACATGGTTCAATTTTAACATCTATATCAGCGGTCACCAACCTTTTTGGACCAGAGGTTATATTTCAAATTTTGAGAGTGTGCTGGTGGCACCAGTCACAAAATGGCTGGCATGGGGGTGTGGCATAACATAATATTGGAGAGTAGTCATGATGAAGCTTTTTCCATAATTGTATTTCCATGCTAGAAAGGGTTGACATGTTCAATTTCTGCCTGCTATATAGCTGTTAAAAGCCACGATAACCCTGTTTTTCCTTGAGGCCAACCTAAACCTAAGCATGGCTGCCATCCTGTACCTACTTACCTGGAAGTAAGCCCAATTGAACCAAAGGGACTTACTTCTGAGTAGACATGTATACCATTGTACTGTAAGTTAACTATATAGTGGATTCTTAATGAGTCCCTAGTCTTTGGCTCTTGCAAAGCAGGAGACATGCCTAAGCCTCCTTGCAAAGACTTCACATTTGACTTTTGTGGGCAGAGGGACTCTTTAATAGTTACCCACACTTATTGTGTAGTATTATCTGCAGAAAATAATTTCTAGGCACTACCTGATCTTAGGTGAACCCACCACAGGAAAGATGCATCATGGTTGCTAGGGAAAAAGGGCAAACTATGGAGATTCCAAGGACTAGGAAAAAGACAGAAGCAGTATAAGTGCACTAAAAGGTAGGGTGAAACAGCAGCTCTGTAAGACCCCAGGGATTCCTGTTTCCTAGTGGCCAAACAACTCACTTATCACTCACAGCTCTGATTTCACTTGTTGGCTAATAACACTGACAGGCAGGAGCAGCCAGACAGGCTTATTTCATAGAAATCACTTAGAAGGGTACATTTTGTTCCATACCTTTCGTTATTCAAAAAATGAAAGCTGAGATTTTGGTTTACCTGCTGGGGGCACCACTGAAGGCCTTTGCAGGTGGTATGGCACCTGCAACCTGCAGGTTGGCAACCCCGATTGGGGTCTTGCCTCATTAATGGATTGGATGAGAACAAACAAACTGAAACTTAATCCAGACAAGACTGAGGCAGTGTTAGTGGGGGTTTCCTAGATCGTATGGATGGGATGTGGCCTGCTTTGGATGGGGTTACACTCCCTCTGAAGGCACGTAGCTTGCGGGTACTCCTGGATCCATCAATGTTGCTTGAGGCTCAAGTGGCTTTGGTGGTGGGGAGTGCCTTCCATCAGACTTGACTGGTGGCCCAGCTGCACCCCTAACTTTTGTTGTCTATGCCTAATTTTTGTTGTCTATGCTCTGGTAACCTCTGGGTTAGACTACTGCAATGTGTTACATGTGGGGCTGCCTTTGAAGATGGTTCAGAAACAGCAGCTGGTGCAGAATTCAGCAGCCAGATTGCTGACCGTGGCAGGTCGGTCTGAAGATATAATACCAATTCTGGCATGACTGCACTGGCTACCAATTAGTTTCTGGGTTCAATTCAAAGTACTAGTTTTGGCCAATACTCAAGGATTGACTCTCTCCATATGAACCAACCCAAACCCTGCAATCGTTATCTAAGGCACTTCTTTATGTGTCCCATCCACGGGAGGTTTGCAGGGTGATAACACGAGAATGGGCTTTTTCAATGGTAGCCCCCCACTTGTGAAATGCTGTCCCCGGGGAGGCATGCATAGCACCATCTTATCTATTTTTAGGCACTATTTACCCAGGCTTTTTTCATTTAATATGTGGTGGCCTCTTTCTGTGGGACGGAACCTGTAACCCTGTCTTTTTATTTTGTGCTGATGTGTTTCTAGGTTTTTTTATTGTGTTTGTTTTTAACTGGTTTTAATGTATAGATGTGTTTTTAGGTTTTATTGATTATGTTTGTTTGATTTTAATGTAAGTTGCTTTGGTTCATTTCTGTGAGAAAAGCTAATAATAATAATAATAATAATAATAATAAATGATGAAGTCTTTCAAATTGTTTATTTTTATTTATTTATTATTAGGCTTATATTCCACCCTTCCTCCAGTAGGAGCCCCGAGAAACAGTGTTAATTACTGAATTCTAGAAAGTCTGGGCAGGGCTTCAAGTGGTTCAGATACGACGGTCTTATTTTTTCAAGGCCTCTTCTTTTTTTTTAAAAAAAATCCCACTACCAGGCCCCAGTTTAGTTTTGTAGGTGAACCCTGAGAAGGGTTCTCCCCTCTTTATTTTAGAGTATGTCCTGCTTTCTTGCTCTCTCAAAGTTTAGTTTGGTGTATCTTTTTACTTTGCTTCAGTTCTGCCTGAAGGAGAGCCTGTGAAGTTTAAAATTTAAGTAACACTTTCCACAATGACTTGACCTAATAACAGACAAATAATTCTTATTCATTTCACATGCATATTTATTTGTTTAATCTCCTCAGATATTATACACTGGAATTGTTATATATTCTCCATCCTTGGCTTTGAATCAAGGTAATATGAACATATCAATCAACACATTTTTTAGATCAAAGAAAAGACAGATAACTAATAGGTCAATAATGTGGCATTGCAAGATGTATGTTGTCTTCTGTTAGTGGTTCACTTGTGAGAAATGTTAAGTAGCTGTGAGAAAAACTTTAGTCAAATTCTTCTTGCCCTGCAGTGTCTGACTAGTATGATGCTGAAGTCAACGTACATACCAAATACACACACAGACATATTTATTTCTTTATTTTATTACATTTATATCCCATCGTTCCTTCAAGTTGCTCAGGGTGGTTTACATAGCTCTCCCCCTCTCCATTTTATCCCTATAACAACCCTGTGAGGTCAGTTAGGCTGAGAGACCATGGCTGGTCCAAGGTTACCCAGCAAGCTTCATAGCTGAATCAGGATTTGAACCCTGGTTTCCCAGGTCCTCATCCGACACTCTAACCATTACACCACACAAATGGAGTAATTGGATTAATAACTATTCTGATTTGGCTGTTAATTATTTTTTAAAATAATTTACAGAGGAATTCTATACAAGTTTACTCAGAAGAAGGTCCCATAGCTCAGTGGAGCTTTCTCCCAGGTCAGTGTGTATAGGATTTCAGCCTTAAAAAGGTTTAGTTCTTCTGTAAGTGAGGGAAATAGAAGGAAGAATAATTAAGGTGGTGAGGGAGTCTTATCACCAAAATGGCTCTCCCTGAGTGACCACCTACCTTACCTCTTTAGGAAGAGGAACCTGGAGAAGACCCTCCAAGGAAGAACTTAAGGTTCAGGCAGGTATATTACTCAACAATTGCTCAAGTACACTGCCAAATTAGTATTTACATTTCTTGTCAATATCAAACGTCACATTCATAATGATGATTATTTTCATAAGCATTATTTTCTCACCTTTGCATAGATATAGATATAGGTCCTTAGAAATGTTTCAAAAACATGCTTATGCATTTTTTTTGTTTTTCAGTTACAGGAATTCAGTTGTGGGGGTCTGTTGTTTCAACAGGAGTAGTCTGTATTTTCTATTGTGCACTGGTATGTTAACTGTTCATTTTAATAAAAAAGTTCTATTAACCTTTTATAAGATAAAAAAGAATTCCCAAGTTTAACTTTAAATTTGATATAGAACCCTATTTCTCCTGAATTTTGTATTTATACTACCTCAGCCTTGTGTTTAACAACTCTTCTGGTAGCCATAACAACAAGGAATTCAATTCACATGATTGCTTTGTCACTTTTCTGCCAGTCTGCTTGCTAGAAGGCTCACTTTTTTACTAGCATGGTAAGAGGCTTCATGTCAATGCTGGCTACAGTGTTAAGGTCATACATTCCCAGGGGATATCCCATCCAGGTACTGACCAGACCCAACCCTACTTAGCTTTACCAAGGTGGTGTCCTCATGTGCCTTCAGACCACATCCTGAGATCACATCCTTTGGGCAGGCTAGTCAAAAGTGTTGGAGGCTAGGAACTTTTGTGGGCTTACTTATAAGGCTGTGGTCCATACTTATATTGGTTTTCTACCACTGTAATGGTCCATGATATTTTTAAAATTTCTGTCTCCCTCTCAGAAGGACCAGGGATCCTTTAGCGCAAAACATTCTTGGCAACGTGGCACAAGAGATTGCCTGCATCACTGCAGCTTTGCCACTGTGGATAGAAATTCTCTTTTTATTTTAGTTAAAAGTTTAAAGTTACTGAAGTCAATACTGTTAAAATTAGTGAGATTATTTATTTGAGCAGGGATGCAGGAATGGTATATAAAAATTGAAGTAATTCCATGGGTTGTATTCAACTAAGTCCTACTCAAAGTAAACCCATTGAAATTAATAAACATACGTTAGTACATCTATAAACTTCAATGTGTCTATTGTGAGTACAACTACCATTGAATATCACCCCCATATAACTAGATTATATGTGAATATTTATACAGATGGAACTAAACTTTTTTTTTACTATATATTGTATCTGCTGTTTCCAAACAGGGTGGCCTGAAAGCAATAATCTGGACAGAAGTTCTCCAGTTTACACTGATGATAAGTGCATTTATGGCAGTGATTATACGGGCTGCAGTAATTAAGGGAGGATTTGGTCTTATTATCGATGATGCTAAACATGGAGGAAGACTAATAACCTGGGAGTAAGTGTCCTTTTGCTTAGGCAGTAGTATGATACCTCAGACTTTCTTAAATGGTTTGAAAACTTTAGGAGTTTAGGCTTTGTGAGTGGGACAACTCACAAAGAAGTAGCTTCTTTAATAACATCTCATATGTCTCTGAGAGTATGTAGTTGAGCAAATACAGTATACATTTTATATTCATATGGTTAAGGCTGCAATTGTATAGTAGCATCGTGGGGTGGGGAAAATGAAGACTATTCATCCACCTCCATGCCCTGCTCTTGCCAGCAGAGTGGAGGTGGGGGAGTGAGCATTCTTCCATCTTATTTCCAGTTTTTATTTTTAAAGATTGTACCTCTATGATTTTTACCAAGTGAGGGAAATTAAAAGGAATTGATTTACACCACCTTCTGGACTTAGAGGCCTGTAGATCCTATCCGTATCTTCCTCAGGTCCGCTGTCAGGACTCCCCTTTTTCAACCCTGCTAATGCCAGAGCTCCATATTCTACCCATGATGCCGTGGCAGCAGGGAAGGGGGATCCAACATTATATCTTCCTCTCTGAGACTGGATCTCTCTCTCTCTCTCTCTCTCTCTCTCTCCTTAGAAAGGGGGATCCAATGCATCCTGAGTCCATGGGATGCATTCAGAGGTCTCATAGAATTGCATCCTAAATGTTAAATGAGGTTTTAAAGTTAAATTATGGTAGGAGGTTGGTTCTTAAATGACAATAGTATGTCTTGTGCTTAAACACAATAACACTAATTTGTTAAGGATTATAGTGGTATTTATTTATTTATTTATTTATTATATTTATGTTCCACCCTTCCTCCCAGAAGGAGCCCAGGGTGGCAAACAAAAACACTAAAAGCATTTAAAAACATCTTTAAATGTATATGTGTTTTTCTTCTTCTTAAGAACCTATAAATCTTTTCCAAGGTGTATGAGTTAATAATTCGTTTCTATGGGAATGAATTTTCTATGGGAATGAATGAGTTTTATTTTGCTTGTTAATCTTTGCATAGGTAATGTATGAAGGGTTGCATCCAACCAAGCCATACTCTGAGTTAAACCTATTGAAATCAATGGACTGGACTAAACATGCAGTCTAACTGTTTATGCTGGGCTGAGGGGAGTTGGATATGGTGGACCCCCGGTTGCTCCTGGCTTAGCTGGGCTCCACTGGCAGAAGCCCCTCATCCCAGCTCAGCTGCGGCAGAGCCGGGACCCTGCCGGCTCAGTCGGGGGTTTGCTGGGGAAGCCCAGCCTGGTAGAAGGGCAGCTGGTGTAAGTCTTGAAAAAGGGGCATTCTGGGGCATGTTGGAGTGTTCCTGCAGGTCCCGATCCAGGCAAAAAGTTAGGCTGGGGAAAAGGCTGGTCTAAGAAAATAATTGCAATGGAGGTCTATGGGAAGTGCTTACTCCCTGATGGGGTATTCATCAGAGCCAGCTTTTACTTTCCAGGCCCTGCTTGCAGCTCCCAGCTGAGCCGGCATTCATCTGGCTCGGGGGTCCCAAACAGCAATTGGATACCGACTCCTCTTCCATCTGCGCCCCTTCCACTGCCTTCCCTTGAGTTGGATTGCTTTGTAAATTGGATCTACTCTTAGTATGGCTTATTTAATTAATTTGTTTATACAAATATTTACAGAGTGCCCCCTCATATAAAGTATAAAGCTCGTGTACAAAAAAATACGCAAGTACAATAAAATGTAAAATACCATAAAAACAATACAAAATAATCATAAAAATGATTGGTTGATCTTGAAAAAGTTTAAACAATTAAGTGTCAGCTTAGTTGGATGCAACTCAAGGAGCTGATAGTATCACAAAATGAACATGAAATGTATATAAACAGACAAAATTAAGTGTGCTACCAATCTGAAACAGTTTGAATAAATATTTTTTAAAAATATTCTTTTCCTAGTATCAGTAGGTTAGTGTGTTCTCTTGGCAACATTGCTTCCTGTTAACCAATAGGGTTCTCAAACCAACAAAGTCATCTTGCAGGAAGAGCTCCTGTCTTATCTGTGTCTGAACCTAGGGTTATTTGGAGCTCCTAAGGCAGGTTCAATTAGTCATCAAAGTTTAAGAATATCTTTCCTCTTAATTAGGAGGAGAGTTTTATTAGGGTATACTTCTAAGACTCAGCACCCCTTCTTCCTGCAGTGGTGAACAACCTTGCAATCTGCTTCAAGTGCAGAAAAGAAATGCTCTTCTTAGAAGCAGTAATGGGAATGCCAGAGCAGCAAGCAATTGTGCAGCAATTTTATGTTGCCAACATTACCACTTCATGATGGAGTGTGTGGCTAGATCAAATAGCTCTGTCATGCAGGCAGCTTTTTATAAGTGAGGGACAGGTCCTGTGGGATGCCACAGTCACAATTTCAAGTGTTCCTGAATGCTGCCTCAGATATGACTTTCTCACCAGTGTTATATGCATTTTAAGTAGTTCCAGCAGGGACAGGACAGATCCCAAGACAGGAGCAAGTCTTCCCACAATTCTGTGTGACCAGGCTTCCTTGTTGTTATATGCCTTCAAGTCGATTATGACTTACGGTGTTCCTATGAATCAGCGACCTCCAATAGCATCTGTTATAAACCACCCTGTTCAGATCTTGCAAATTCAGGTCTGTGGCTTCCTTTATGGAATCAATCCATCTCTTATTTGGTCTTCCTCTTTTTCTACTCCCTTCTGTTTTTCCCAGCATTATTGTCTTTTCTAGCATCATGTCTTCTCATTATGTAACATAACCAAAGTATGATAACCTCAGTTTCATCATTTTAGCTTCTAGTGTTCTGGTTTAATTATTTGTCTTTTTCTCAGTCCTTGGTATGCACAAAGCACTCCTCCAACACCACATTTCAAATGAGTTGATTTTTCTCTTACCACTTTTTTCACTGTCCAACTATCACATAAATACATACAGATCGGGAATGGTCTGAATGATCCTGACTTTAGTGTTCAGTGATACATCTTTGCATTTGAGGACCTTTTCTTATTCTCTCATAGCTACCCTCCCCAGTCCTAGCCTTCTTCTGATTTCTTGACTATTGTCTCTGTTTTGGTTAATGACTGTGCCACGTTACTAATAATCCTTGACAAGTTCAATGTCCTCGTTGTGATAAGTTACGTAAATCTTCTGTTGTCATTATGTTAGTCTTCTTGACGTTTAGCTGTAGTCCTGCTTTTGTGCTCTCCTGTTTAACTTTCATCAGCATTCGTTTCAAATCATTACTGATTTCTGCTAGTAGTATGGTATCGTCTGCATATCTTAAATTATTGATATTTGCCTCATGGATGACAGAAGTCTCCAAGCGGGTACTGTAGCTCCTCCTGTAGCTCAGAGACAGGAAACTGTTCAACAGACTTTTAAGCTCCTCCCCTCCTGCTGAGGCTCAGTTTTAGTTTCCTGTCAGCTCGGAGAACATCTTGTCTGGGTTTCTCTATTCTCCTTATTAAATTTTATATCTCCTCTGAGTGGCTGTTTAGAGTTTTTTAACCATTTCTACCCTCCCTTCATGTTTATGACTGTTTTTCTCCAGTAATTTACCTCACACCAAGTGTCTTACCTGTCAGTTAGTCCATTCCTTCTTCTCAGCAATCTGCTGACCTCTTGTCGTCTTCTGTCTATCTGTCTATAAAAAATGGGGGCAGTACTCGGCCGCAGCCGTGCTCAGACCCCAGTTCTTGCAGCGTCCCACTGTTTTGAGCAGAAATAAGCCTTCGATCGTTAGTGACCCTGAGGAGGGCACTTCTTCAAGCTATGGCAGTAGACATGACCCTGGTATGGAAGTATACCCAGGTAGGGAGGCCACAGAGGTGGTTCCCTCGCCTGAGGGGTTGCAGGAAGCAGCGGCTGTGGCTGTAAGTGGAGGCGCAGCTTCAGGGTCCTGTGGGCTGGCAGCAGCAATGGGCGCCATTTTGGTAACGGGGTGAGAGTGGCCACCATTTTGTCCAATGGCATGAGAGCGCCCACCATTTTGGGGGCCAAAAGAGGAGCGCCCGCCATTTTGGATCAGGGCAATGCGGCGAGGCCTGCAATTTTGGTGCAAAGGTGCGACACAGTACCCGCCAGTTCACAAGATAGTGAACCACCACCACCTGATTTTTTACAACATTCCCAAAATGCTGTGTCTTGCGTTCACGCCCTGCCACCAGCACGGCAAACGCAATCTTCTCTGCCACCTATAACCTCATGCATGTCCGCCCTGTCAGCAGCACAGCATATGCATTTTTCTGAGCCGCCATTTCTAACGCTTAATGACGCTGCGCGACTTGAGCTTTTATCTTCTGACGAAGAGAGCGCAGGGGCTTCCCTACAAGAGCAGTGCAGCCAAATGGAGCAACGGTATGTGATAGGGGCAGTTGGGTTGCGTACCTTTAGCCACCCCCCCAGCCTCACAGTCCCAGCATATGTCAGGGCTCCCGCTGCAGCAGCAGCAGCCCCAAGTTTTATGGGCTGATCTTTTTTCACCTGCAGTTCTCCAACAGTTAAGGGGGGCTATGATGGGAGACTTGGTTAACAAACTGTCCGCAGGGGGCACCCCAAAGCATGTGCGGTCTCCCCTACATGCCTCAACAAGTCTGGATCCTCCTCTCTTGAAGAGGCACTCAACTGGGCAACAGCAGGATAATTTGCCCTCCCCCAGTCATTTTGCATTTACCAGGGGGCAAACATCAGAGTTGAGTTCTAGACTACAAACACCTCATGATGCTGATTCAATGCCCGAGGCTGAGGGAGAGGCGATGTTAGATGGGGGTGACTGGAGTGATGATTCAGGCATGGATGACCTAGTATCAACTAGACTGTTCTTGGAAGTGTATTTCCCCTCCTTGTTTGCTAAAGTGATGGCTGCTTTGGATTTGTCTCCCATGCAGCAGCAACAACAGCAGGAACCACTCTCTAAAAGTGCTCTGGTATTACCAGTCCCTAAGACATCCATTAGATGCATTCCGTTACCTGTACCATTCAAGACTATAATGAAAGCAGAGTGGGATTCCCTGCTATAGTGTAGAAAGGGTATTAACATTACCAATGTTCTAGATGCGGATGTCATGGAGCAGCTTTGGACTCCAGCAGTGGATGGTCCGATCTCTGCTCTGCTTTCCCGCACCCTTCTGCCACGGGATGGAGATGCGCAACTGAAGGACCCCAATGAACGCAGGTCAGATACTGCCCTTAAATGTTCACATGATGCTAATGCCCTCTCAATTTGGGCTTTGGTGGCTGCATCGGTTTTTGCCAGGGCGGCACTACTTTGGATTGAAGAGCTGTTAGATCATGCGGATCAAGATCCAACTAGGGTAAGAAAGTCTTTACTGAAGGTTTCTGGGTCCTTGTCGTTCATAGCGGATGCCCCCATGGATTCCGTCCAGTTCTCCCATGGCAGCAGCAATGGTTGCTCACAGGCACCTATGGTTGAACCACTGGGAAGTGGATGTTTCATCGCGGGCAAATTTGGCTTCTGTTCCTTTTTCGGGTGCAAAGTTGTTTGGTGAAGCGGCACTGAAGGATGTTCTGGTGGAGACAACGGATAAGAAGAAGAAGATGCTATCCCAAAGGCGGGAAGACAGACGTTCATTCAGATGTCCTTTCTATTCGCCTCATTCGTTCCATTCCTTTTGTGGCTCCAGAAGCGCAGGTAGAACTAGAGACTTCAGAAGTGGCCGTCCCTTTGGAACAGATCTCGCTTCCAGCAACGCTCTCAGCAACCCGCTGCTTCCACAGGTGCTTACTGTCAAGGAAGACAGGGACGCCAGAACCAAAGATGCTTCTGACTAAATTCAGATTCTGCCAGAAGGGGGAAGACTTGGTCAGTTCTCCCACCGTTGGCAAGAGACCACTCAGAACTACTGGGTACTCAAAATAGTAAATGACAGTTACAAGATAGAGCTGTCAGAGTATCCGCCTGCCAGGTTCCTTCCTTCACCGGTCTCCACCTCTGTAGTAAAGCAACAAGCAGTATCCAATGAGAGATGTCATCTACTGAACATTTCTGCAATAGAGGAGGTTTCTTCCGACAAGCGTTTTACAGGGCTTTTACTGAACGTGGCGCACGGTACTTGACCTCACATTTCTCAATTACTTCATGATCCAGCGGAAGTTCAGGATGGAGACCATAACATCCATCAAAGAGGCTCTGCAACATCAGGATTTTCTAGCATCAATAGATTTGAGGGAAGTATACCTTCATATTCCAATTCTTCCAGCACACCGATGCCTGCTACGTTTTTCTTACAATGGAGATCATTACCAGTTCAAAGCTTTGCCTTCCAGTCCATTGTCGGCTCCAAGAGTCTTCACCAAGGTGATGGCAGCGTTGGTGGCCAGCCTTCGAACAAGAGGCCTACACATATATCCTTACTTGGACGATCTCCTGATCCGCTCAAAGTCTCTTCATCAGGCGCAGGAGGACATCCAGATAACGTTAGCCCATTTAAAAGACCATGGCTTCTTGGTGAACATCATGAAGAGTCACCTAATTCCATCACAGCAGTTACAGCACCTGGGAGCATGGCTGGACACGGTTCATCAATCTATCTCTCTTTCTCAGGAGAGGGTTTACAAAATCAAGGCCATGGTGACGTCGTTGGCTCGCGTGACATCAGCAGACGTCATGAAGTTGGCAAAATTGTTGGGCATGATGGCCTCTGCCATAGTGATTACTCCTTGGGCACATCTGCACTCTCACCCGCTGCAATGGCTGTTACTGTGCTACCAGGAGGACATTGTGCATTGCAAGCACCAATACGTCCGGATTCCCCGAAGTGTCAAAACTTCTCTGCTTTGGTGGAAATCAGAGACATATCTACGGAAGGGTGTCCCTCTGTACGATCCTCCTCGCTTTCTCATTACCACCGAAGCGAGTCTCAAAGGTTGGGGAGCTCACTGTCAGGGCCAGTATATACAGGGCAAGTGGTCGCAGTCAGAGTCGACCAGGAGAATCAAATGGCTGGAGCTTCAAGCAACACACCTGGCTCTTTGACACTTTCTACACTCACTCAAGTTTCCAGATGTTTTGATTCGAACCGACAACGCTACAACCGAAGCCCACTTGAACAAACAAGGGGGCACACACTCACGGGCACTACAAAGGGAAACCATGGACATACTTTCCTGGGCGGAACAGCATTTCTTCTCAATCAGAGCGGAGTACATCCAGGGCCAATTAAATGTGACAGCCGACTGGCTGAGTCGACCACACCTGTTTCCGGGGGAGTGAGCCCTCAACAGAGAGATATTCAATTCCCTTCAGACAAAGTTCCGGACTTTCTTCATAGATCTGTTCCCATCAGAGATCAATCACCAGAAAAGACATTTTTACTCTCGGTACCTGTCTCACAAGGCAGAACAAGTGGATGCCGTAGAAGTTCCCTGGCCGAGGGGCCTGCACTATGCCTTTCCTCTGACACCTCTATTATCCAGAGTTCTCAAGAAAGTTCGATCAAAAAGAGCCAGGGTGGTGTTAGTGGCCCCATACTGGCCACAACGTCCTTGGTTTTCGGACATCATTCAGTTGACCACATTGCCACCACTTCATCTTCCATCATGACCAGACCTGCTGCATCAAGGTCCGCTGTTGCATCCGGATCCCCAGTGGCTTCAACTAACCGCCTGGAAATGGAACACTTCCAACTGTTCAATTCTGGCATCCCGGCAGAGGCAGACACGACCATCCTAGCCACCAGGTGCCCATCGACCCTTAGAAGTTATCAGGCCACGTGAACGGTGTTTTGCTGTTGGTGTAGCAAAAAAAAAGTTGATCTGGTATTGGCTGGGGTCTCTGATGTATTATTATTTCTGCAAGAAGGGCTTCAGAAGGGCATGCGTCCTAACACTTTAAAGAGACAGCTCTTAGCTTTATCATCTGTCTTACAAATCAGGGCCTTCGACTTGATTGCAATGCATCCATGGTTGAAGCATTTCCTTAGAGGGGCTACTAGTCTTAGTCCACCAGTTGTTCATCGGTTTCCAACCTGGAGCTTGCATACAGTTCTTGCGGCACTGCAGAAACCTCCATTTGAGCCATTGAATTCAGTACAGCTGAGGATAATGTCGCTTAAAACAGCTTTCCTTGTTGCCATAACATCAGCTCGCAGAGTGTCGGAACTCCATGTGCTATCCATCCAGAAGCACCTATGTACTTTTTATAAGGACGGAGTGGTACTGCACACTAACCCAACATTCATCCCTAAGGTGAACATGGTATTTCACAGACAACAGGAGTTAATCTTACCTTCATTGTGTCCTAGACCTTCTCACCCCAAGGAGAAGGCATGGCACTCCTTAGATGTTAGGTAAACATTGAAGGTGTATGTTACCAGGACAGAGTCTTTTAGAAGCTCTGACTCACTATTTGTTTCTTTTCATCTGGCCACTATGGGAAAACAAGTGTCTTCTGCAACACTTGCACATTGGATAAAGGCTTGTGTTTCATTAGCTTATGAAACACTACACCTACCGTCTCCTTTACATATTACAGCACACTCTACTAGGTCTGCTGCTACTTCGGCAGCTTTTTCCACAAATGCTCCATTGTCAGATATCTGTCGAGCAGCGACTTGATCCACTCCGAACACTTTTACCAGAAACTATAAAATTGATTTGTATGCCTCAGTAGAGGCTTCCTTTGGCTGCAGAGTTTTATAACAGGTCCTGCCGGCATCTGCCCCACCCTAGGTCTGCAGCTGTAGTACGTCCCGCTTGGAGACCTCTGTCATCCATGAGAGAAGGGACAGTTTGCCCTTACCATAAATGGTGTTTCTTCATGGATGACAAGAGGTCTCCAAGGCCCACCCGTGCAGATAATTTGTTGGTGGACGGGATGAAGTCAAGGAGTGCCATGGCTTTTCTGTTTTATTGACTGTTGGTCAGTAGACCATGTTACTAATGCTCTTGGTTATTGTCAAGTTTGGTTGTGTCCTATTTCTACATTTTATGTTTGATTCTAAACTGAGGCTGAATTCCAAAGCTTTACAACAAATGAACTGAGCCTCAGCAGAAGGGGAGGAGCTTAAACATCTGTTGAAAAGTTTCCTGTCTCTGAGCTACAGGAGAAGCTACAGTACCCGCTTGGAGACCTCTTGTCATCAATGAAGAAACACCATTTACAGTAAGGACAAAAAGGGCCCTTCTCCCTCCAATTATCACACCTCCTTCATCTTGGTCCAATCCCGCTTTCAGTACAATATGTTCTGCATATAGATTAAATAAATAGGGTGATAAAATACACCCGTTTCACACCCTTTCTGACGGGGAACCAATTGGTTTCTCCATATTCTGTCCTGATAGTAGCCTCTTGTCCAGAGTATAGGTTGTGCATAAGGACAATCAGATGCTGTGGCACCCCCATTTATTTTAAAGCATTCCATAGTTTTTCGTGACCTACACAATCAAAGGCTTTGCTGTAATCTCTAAAGTGCATGGTGATTTCCTTCTGAAATTCCTTGGTCCGTTCCCTTATCCAATGTATGGTTGCCGTATGATCTCTTTTACCTCTTCCCTTTTTAAATCCAGCTTGGACATCTGGCACTTCTCGCTCCATATATGGTAAGAACCTTTGTTGTAGAATCTTGAGCATTACTTTACTTGCATGGGATATTAAGGCAATAGTTCAGTAATCACTGCATTCCCTGGGATCCCCTTTCTTTGGAATTGGTATTGAATGCTTCCAGTCTGTGGGCCATTGTTTAGTTTTCCAAATTTCTTGACAATTTTTTGTCAAAATTTGGACAGATTCAGTCTCAGTAGCTTGTAGCAACTCTATTGGTATGCCATCTATTCCTGGTGATTTGTTTCTTCCAAGTATTTTAAGAGCAGCTTTCACCTCAGATTCTAAAATTTCTGGTTCTTCATCATACAGTTTGTCCATGAATGAATCTGTCATCCTTGCAGCTCTTTTATAGAGTTCTTCAGTGTATTGCTTTCATCTTCCTTTTATTTTATCTTGGTCAGTCAGTGTGTTCCCCTGTTGATTATTCAACATCACTACTCTTGGTTTAAATTTCCCTTTAATTTCTCCAATCTTTTGGAACAGGGCTCTTGTTCTACCCTTTTTGTTGTCCTCATCTATTTCTATTTAATTATTGTAATAGTTCTCTTTGTCCCTACATACTAGTCACTGTATAGTTGCATTTAGGGTTCTAACCATGTTTCTTTCTCCTTTTGCTTTCCTTTTCTCTTTAACCATTTGAAGAGTTTCTTCAGTCATCCATTGAGGTCTTTCTCTCTTTTTAACTAGAAATATTGTCTTTTTGCATTCTTCTCTGATAATGTCTCTGACCTCATCCCATAGTTCTTCTGGCTCTCTGTCAACTAAGTTTAAAGCCTCAAATCTGTTCCTTATTTGATTTTTATATTCTTCTGGGATGTTATTTAAATTGTATTTTGGCATTACAACCATGGGACTGTCCCAATATGCCATTGGCCCAACACATGTAGCAGGGCATACTCTAGATTTGGTTTTTGCAACTGGACATGGAGTTGGTGATCTGAATGTGGGGGGCCTTGTATCAGTCCCTCTGTCATGGACAGATCACTGCTTGCTGAAGTTTAGATTTACAGCGGCTTTTCCCCTCTGCAAGGGTGGGGGACCTATTAAGTTGGTCCGCCCCCAGAGACTAATGGATCTGGATGGTTTCCAAAGGGCTCTGGGGAGTTTTCTAGCTGATAGGGCTGGCGCTCCTGTTGAAACCCTGGTTGATCTGTGGAATACAGAAATGACCCGGGTGGTTGACATGATTGCTCCTGAGCACCCTCTCCTGTGTAGAGCTCATACGGCTCCATGGTGTACCCCAGAGCTGAGAGCGATGAAACAATTTTGGAGATGGCTTGAGGGCACATGGAGACGAACTCCTAGTGGATGCAATTATACACTGGTAAGTGCCTATTGTAAGCTGTATTTAGGGGCAGTGAGGGCAGCAAAAAAACAATATTTTGCTGCCACTATCAGATCATCAATCTGCTGCCCAGCGGAGCTCTTCAGAATTGTCCGGGGGCTATTATACTCTGGCCCCAGGGACATGGTAGAACCATCTGAGGCCCGCTGTAATGAATTTGCTAGGCACATCCAGGATAAAATCTTTAGCATCTGCCAGGACTTAGACTCCAGTGTTATAGCAGGTGAATCAAGCGAGGTATCCAGAGCACAGCCTTGTCCCGATTTCTTGGATAAGTTTCAGTTGGAACAGCTTGAGGACATTGACAAGGTGCTTGGACAGGTTCGTGCAACCACTACTGTGCTGGGTCCTTGCCCTTTTTGGCTAATAAAAGCTAGCAGGGATGGAACAGCCGGCTGGGCCAGAGAAGTGATTAATGCCTCCCTGTGAGAGGGGGTGGTCCCTGGCTGCCTGAAAGAGGCGGTAGTGAGACCACTCCTGAAGAAACCCTCCCTGGACCCAGAAAATCTTAATAACTATAGGCCGGTAGCAAATGTTCCATTCCTGGGCAAGGTCCTTGAACGAGTGGTTGCGGGCCAGCTCCAGACACTCTTGGATGAGACCGATTATCTGGATCCATTTCAGTCGGGTTTCAGGCCTGGTTTTGGCATGGAAACAGCCTTGGTCACCCTGTATCATGACCTTTGTCGGGAGAGAGACAGGGGGAGTGTGACTGTGTTGATTCTTCTTGATCTCTCAGTGGCTTTCGATACCATCGACCATGGTATCCTTCTGGGAAGACTGGCTGAGTTGGGAGTGGGAGGGACTGCATGGCGATGGTTCTGCTCCTACTTGGTAGGTCAGCTCCAGAAGGTGGTGCTTGGGGAACATTGCTCGGCACCCTAGATTCTCCAGTATGGGGTTCCGCAGGGGTCAGTTCTGTCCCCCATGCTGTTCAACATCTACATGAAACCGTTGGGTGCAGTCATCCGGAGCTTTGGAGTGCGTTGCCATCAGTATGCTGATGACACGCAGCTCTATTTCTCCTTTTCATCTTCTTCATGTGAGGCTGTCAATGTGCTGAACCGGTGCCTGGCTGCGACGATGGACTGGATGAGGGCTAATAAACTGAGGCTCAATCCAGACAAGACTGAGATGCTACTAGTGGGTGGTTCTTCTGACCAGATGGTGGATGTCTAACCTGTCCTGGATAGGGTTGCACTCCCCCTGAAGGAGCAGGTTCCTAGCTTGGGGGTTCTCCTAGAACCATCTCTGTCACTTGAGGCTCAGGTAGCCTTGGTGGCACGGAGTGCCTTCTACCAACTTCGGTTGGTGGCCCAGCTGCGCCCCTATCTGGACAGGGATAACCTGGCTTCAGTTGTCCATGCTCTGGTAACCTCCAAATTAGATTACTGCAATGCACTCTATGTGGGGCTGCCTTTGAAGATGGTTCAGAAACTGCAGCTTGTGCAAAATGCAGCGGCCAGATTGGTAACAGGGACCAGACGGTCCAAATATATAATACCGATTCTGGCTCGCTTGCATTGGTTGCCTGTATGTTTCCGAGCTCGATGCAATGTGCTGGTTTTAACCTATAAAGCCTTACACGGCTTGGGACCACAATACCTGACGGAACACCTCTGCCGATACGAACCCACCCGTACACTACGCTCAACATCTAAGGCCTTCCTTCGGGTGCCTACTCCGAGGGAAGCTTGGAGGGTGGCAACAAGGGAGAGGGCCTTCTCAGTGGTGGCCCCCAAATTATGGAATGATTTCTTTGACGAGGTGCGCCTGGCGCCATCACTGTTATCTTTTTGGTGCTAGGTCAAGACTTACCTCTTCTCCAAGGCATTTTAGCATTTGTTTTTTAAATTGTTTTAAATTTTTTAAATTGTGTTTTAAATTGTTTTTAAAAGATGTGTTTTAAATTTGTATGTTTTTGATGTTTTTAGTTGCTGTAAAACCAGCAATGGGGCAGTATACAAATACAATAAAATAAATAAATAAATAAATAATGATTGCTTTGTTCTTCTTCTTTAGCTTTGCTCTGTTTTTCGATAAGACTAGTTCATGATCTGTACCGCAGTCTGCTCCTGGTCTTGTTTTCGCAGGAAGTATGAAACTTCTCCATCTTCTGCTACCAATTATATAATCAATTTGATTCCTATATTGTCCATTTGGTGATGTCCACGTGTAAAGTCGTCTTTTTGGTTGCTCAAAAAATGTGTTTTCAAGAAACTAATTATTGGCTTCACAGCATTCAGTAAGTCTTTCTCTTGCTTCATTTCTATCTCTTAAGCCCCATTTCCCCACAATTCCAAGTTCTTCTGTGTTCCCTACTTTTGCATTCCAGTTCCTCATGATTATCACATGTTGTTTTGGTGTGTGATCAATTTCTTCCTGTATTTCTGCATAAAATCTCTCCAATTCCTCCTCTTCTGCATTTGCCGTTGGAGCAAAACTTAGATGATGGGTATGTTAATAGGTTTCCCATTAAATCTCATTGATATAACTCACTCAGACCTTGCGTTATAGCTCCTAATTGCTTTTTCTACATCACTTCTCACTATTAAAGCAACCACATTTCTTCTTAATTTCTCATTTTCTGCATAAATATTTTGTGGTTGTCTGATTGAAAATGTTCCATTCCCATCCATTTTAGTTCGCTCGCACCAAGTATTGTAATGTTGATGTGTTCCATTTCTTGCTTGACAATTTCTAACTTTCCCTGGTTCATGCTTCTCACATTCCATGTTCCTATTGTGTGCGTTGTACAACTCCGGACTCTCCTTTGACATCTGTGCGCATCAGCCTTTGAGCTTCCTTTTGGCTTTGACCCAGCTGCGTCATTAGTCACAGCGCTACTTGTACTTGTCCTTTGTTCTTCCCCAGTAGCTTGCTGAGTGCCTTCTGACCTGGGGGTCTCATCTTCCAGCACTATCTTGTGTTGCATTTTGGATACTCTGTCCATAGGGTTTTCATGGTAAGAGTTATTCAGAGGTGGTGTACCATTGTGTTCCTCTGAGTTTGGATGCATCTTAGTCTGGTGTCTCAGCTTTGACCATTCCACCTTGGGTGTCCCTGCTAGGAATCTAGCTTCTCGGTCTAGACTCCTGATGGCATTGCTCTCAGCTTTTTTGACACTCTCAAAACCCCTCACCACATTAAGGTGTGCATCCTAGAGGGGGAGGCATCCTCTAGAGAAACATTAAGTGTCAGCTCCCATTCTGGTTCTCACTTTGTGAGGGTGTGAGTAGCAAAGGGTAGTATGTTTTAGTTCTCATTCTCAATCTCTGGGAAACACTGACCAGCTGCCAAATTACCAAGCATCAGTTACTCTTGGAAAATAGTGAGCAGGGGGTTCTGGTTTAGTAGCACCTGGATCGTGGGAGAAAGTTTATTTTATCCCAGTTTCCAAGAATCTACTGTCTTGTTGGAAGTTACTACTGTCAGGGGAGTGAGAGAACTCTCTTTGGAGAAAAGGATTTTCCTATTGTCTTGGTTGTTGGATACGGACACAGGGCTGGTTCACACAGAGATTTTGTGCAGGTCTGGTGCTAATAGGTTTCCGCCAGGCCTTGAAAACCTGGCTATTCAGGCAGGCCTATGGGATCTCTGGGGCGGGTTAGTTATTAATGTTGTTATTAATTGGTAAAGTGGTGCTTAGATGAATGATGGTCTTATTGATTGTATATTGTATTTTATTGTATTAATGTACGTCGCCTAGAGTGGCCGTTAATTCGGCCAGATAGGCGACTCATAAATAAAATTTTATTATTATTATTATTATTACTCACAACCCCTTTTAATTTTCATGGTTCACATGACATGACTGGCAATCAGCAGCTAAAACGCAGTTTTCCCCTTTAAATCTGAAGTAAAAACATGCTGTTATAATCCAAAAAGGGGAAGGCAAAAATGTCTCCAGTTCTCTAGGGGTTTGTAGACACTTTAGTCTGATGCTTCCCCTCTCCACGCCCACTCCCTCCTCCCTTTGTTCATGTCACTTCCTGATTGGCTGCTGGCTTCCATTCTGCAAGCATGTGTGGTCATTAGGAAGCTGCATGTTTGATCCTTTCCCTTCAGTGTGAATGAAAAGCACCATGTTTGCAGCTGATTTTGAGCCCTCTATGTGGACTGTGCAAACAAAAACGACGGTAAACACCGTTTTTACTACAATGTTTTGTTCCCATGTGGATAAGCCCAGACTCTTCTCCTGATTCACTCACTGCATTTTGTAGTCAGGGCTCTGGCTTCTCTGTTGCTGGCAGAAATGTCTGAAACGGAACATGGAATTTAAATCTTTGTTCTCGAGCTCACTTGGCTAATAAGCCCTTTTCAGGTATTAAGGTGATAGGGGATTAGCTTCAGGGAATGGTGTGGAAATGAAGGTTTTTTTTAAAAAAGGGTTTTTTTGCCTTCAACCAAAAAAGGAAGATAGCAAGCAGTCAACATTTTCTTACTCCTTTTGCCCTTCTACTAACTCTGAAGTCAAAGTACTCTACAAACCTAAGTGAGCATCTGCCAGGACCTAATCTTGTCCTAAGCCAAGGATTGGGAACCCTTTCCAAAATTGAACTTCATTGGATGGCCCCAAGAAACTTCTCTCTATCCTCTTTTTTCACAGCATGCATAATCTTATACACCTCTATCATGTCTTCTCTTTACTCGCCCTTTTCTTAACTTAAAAATTCCCAAATGTTGTAATCTTTCCTCATAGGTGAGTTGCCTCACCCCCTTGATCATTTTGGTTGCCTTTTTCTGAAGCTTTCCCAACTCTACAATATCCTTTTTCAAGTGAGGTAACCAGAGTTAATATAAGAACATAAGAACATAAGAAGAGCCTGCTGGATCAGGCCAGTGGCCCATCTAGTCCAGCATCCTGTTCTCACAGTGGCCAACCAGGTGCCTGGGGGAAGCCCGCAAGCAGGACCCGAGTGCAAGAACACTCTCCCCTCCTGAGGCTTCCGGCAACTGGTTTTCAGAAGCATGCTGCCTCTGACTAGGGTGGCAGAGCACAGCCATCATGGCTAGTAGCCATTGATAGCCCTGTCCTCCATGAATTTGTCTAATCTTCTTTTAAAGCCATCCAAGCTGGTGGCCATTACTGCATCTTGTGGGAGCAAATTCCATATTTAACTATGCGCTGAGTAAAGAAGTACTTCCTTTTGTCTGTCCTGAATCTTCCAACATTCAGCTTCTTTGAATGTCCACGAGTTCTGGTATTATGAGAGAGGGAGAAGAACTTTTCTCTATCCACTTTCTCAATGCCATGCATAATTTTATACACTTCTATCATGTCTCCTCTGACCCGCCTTTTCTCTAAACTAAAAAGCCCCAAATGCTGCAACCTTTCCTCGTAAGGGAGTCGCTCCATCCTCTTGATCGTTCTGGTTGCCCTCTTCTGAACCTTTTCCAACTCTATAATATCCTTTTTGAGATGAGGCGACCAGAACTGTACACAGTATTCCAAATGCGGCCGCACCATAGATTTATACAACGGCATTATGATATCGGCTGTTTTATTTTCAATACCTTTCCTAATTATCGCTAGCATGGAATTTGCCTTTTTCACAGCTGCCGCACACTGGGTCGACATTTTCATCATGCTGTCCACTACAACCCCGAGGTCTCTCTCCTGGTCGGTCACCGCCAGTTCAGACCCCATGAGCGTATATGTGAAATTAAGATTTTTTGCTCCAATATGCATAATTTTACACTTGTTTATATTGAATTGCATTTGCCATTTTTCTGCCCATTCACTCAGTTTGGAGACGTCTTTTTGGAGCTCTCCGCAATCCCTTTTTGTATTAACAACCCTGAACAATTTAGTGTCGTCAGCAAACTTGGCCACTTCACTGCTCACTCCTAATTCTAGGTCATTAATGAACAAGTTGAAAAGTACAGGTCCCAATACCGATCCTTGAGGGACTCCACTTTCTACAGCCCTCCATTGGGAGAACTGTCCGTTTATTCCTACTCTCTGCTTTCTGCTTCTTAACCAATTCCTTATCCACAAGAGGACCTCTCCTCTTATTCCATGACTGCTAAGCTTCCTCAGAAGCCTTTGGTGAGGTACCTTGTCAGACGCTTTTTGAAAGTCTAAGTACACTATGTCCACTGGATCACCTCTATCTATATGCTTGTTGACACTCTCAAAGAATTCTAATAGGTTACTGAGACAGGACTTTCCCTTGCAGAAGCCATGCTGGCTCTGCTTCAGCAAGGCTTGTTCTTCTATGTGCTTGGTTAATCTAGCTTTAATAATACTTTCTACCAGTTTTCCAGGGACAGAAGTTAAGCTAACTGGCCTGTAATTTCCGGGATCCCCTCTGGATCCCTTTTTGAAGATTGGTGTTACATTTGCCACTTTCCAGTCCTCAGGCACGGAGGAGGACCCGAGGGACAAGTTACATATTTTAGTTAGCAGATCAGCAATTTCACCTTTGAGTTCTTTGAGAACTCTCGAGTGGATGCCATCCGGGCCCGGTGATTTGTCAGTTTTTATATTGTCCATTAAGCTTAGAACTTCCTCTCTCATTACCACTATTTGTCTTAGTTCCTCAGAACTTGTACACAGTATTCCAAGTGTGGTCACATCATAGATTTGCTGAATGATTTGGATTTTGATGTTGGCAGTTTTATTTTCAACCCTTTTCTTAATGAACCCTAACACTGAATTCATATTTTTTCATAGCTGCCATGCAGCGGGTTGACATCCTCCTCAAGCTATCAAACTACAACCTCAAGGTCTCATTCTTGGTCAGTCACCACTCACCGCCAGTTCCGATCCCATCCGTGTATATGTGAATTTAGGAAGTTTTTCGCTTGTGTGCATCGCTTTACACTTGCTTACATTGGCCAGCATTTGTTATCTTACCGCTCATTCACTCAGTTTAGAGAGTGTCTTTTGGAGTTCCTTGCAATCTTTTTGTTTGAACCACTCTGAACATTTTGAATTCTTTAAACTGAGAAGGAAAGGCTGGGGAGCCTGGGGAGAGATAGAAAAGTGGTGCCTATATTGTAAACACACCCCTCAGTGACCTAATAACTTCATTAAGGTTGTGGTTACATTGTACTACCTCTTCCAAATGTGGAGTAATCCAAATACCAGCATATACCTTAGGGAGCAATCCTAAATTCTTTAGTAGGGTGACTGAGGAGCCACTAAATGTTGTGGACCTCTCTGCCTGTAGAGAGAGAGTTCTGCAGACAGGAAGGAGGTCCACCATCGGAGGCCTCTGTGGTAAGGTTGCAGAAAGCTCTTCTGACATCATTGCTGCATCACTAGTACTCTGATGGTGATAGGATAAGTAAATGAGCATTGTTGGGGGCATGTCAGGGATGGATTGAGGGAGCCTTGAATGTGCAAAATCCAAAGCCCTCCATTCTCCAAGGACGATGACCCTTCACATAGGTCATGGCTGCCACCTGATGGCCACAGACAGGAAAGAAAGCTAACTCTCACGTGAACTCGCAAGGTTCCTTTTTCCCTGCCCTGTCACTTCAGGCAGTGCTTTCTCTGTACTCTGTTCAAAATCACTCTTTAAACTCTGCTATCTTCTAAAGTTTTAAAAAACACTGTTCTTGCCTCTCTGTAGTTAAAAAAAAAAACACCAAAAAACCCCAAAACCTGTTTTTTGCCTCTCTGTTTATCATGTTTTTTTCCTTTTGTCCTTCTGTCTTTTCTCCCTCTTTGCCTATGGGCTCATAAGCTGACTGTTTATGCTTGGACTGAATTAGTGCCCCACCAAAGCTTTGCCTTGTTTCAGTGCTCTTCCACACCTCATTTGTGAATGTGCATGAGTGGACTGCTACTGAGTAGTTTTATTTTATTTCTTCTTACACTGCTCCTCTGCACCCCAACTGTGTATGCCCATGAATGGAGGTGATGGCTGCTGCTCTTCCTTCTACTTAATCTTCCAAAGAGGTGAATTTGTCAATGACTCTTCAGGGCCCTCCCTAAAATAGGACTTGCAGCTGTTTTTTAGCAGCATAAAAAGGTGAAGAAAAAAATCAAAGCACCTCACTAATGCTGTTCTCCCCTATCAAGGAGCAGGCTAAAGCCAAATCGGATGAGGTGAGGGCTTCTAGGAGAGCCCGTTACTTGGGGGAGGACCATACATAAGCCGCTCAGACCCCTCCTCACTCTCCAAGTACTAGAGGGTGTTCTAATGTGCCACTATCTGAAGATGATAACTGGTGGGATGCCATATCATTGACCTATTTCAGTCTCCTCTGTGCTGTGATGAGGATTTTCACAGTTTTGATGCCTCTGTAGACCCCCCTTCCTCTACCCCATGTACTACTACTTTTTTTGGGGGTGTCTACTTTTACTGCTTCATTAAATGTTCCTTAGCAACAATCTCTTGCTCAGCAACAGTCATCAGTGCCACGTGTTGCCCAAGCTGTTCCTCAGCAACAAATTCCTACTTAGCAGCACACTACAGTGCAACTGTTTCCCAACCCATCCCTCAGCAACAGGAACTGTCTACAATCCATGTGTTGCTCAAGCTGACCATGTTCCACAGGCTCTGTCTCAGACTATGTTTTCTCAGGCACCGTCTTCGTTTTGAATGCCTTCTGACCTTCTTTCCCAGATGCCTTATTGTGGGCCTTATTTGCTGAGCCATTTTCAGACAGCATTAGTTCCAGCTCCGGGTTTCCAGTAGCTACTTGCTCCGCAGTCCTATCTGCCAGTCTCCTCAGTTCTGAGGGCAGCTAGCTCTGTTCAATATCAGGTGCCTACAATTCCACCTCATAATTCCTAACCAGCTTCCAGGTCTCACCATCCTCGCAAGAAGGTGCTGGCTAACCTTCTTGGGCATTTCTCTAAGGAAGAGGAGGCGACTGACACTGATGCCTCCTCAGCCTCCTCCTTCATCTTCTTCCTACTGTCTGTTTTATTCTGTCCACTACCTACTACTTCTCTGCAAAGCTCTTGCAACTCTAGAGCTGAAGGACTTGGCTTCTGATGCTCCCCCTCCTTCCTTCGAGAATGCATCTGTCCTTAAGGAACCACAACATTTTTCTTTGGAAATTCTGGTTCCAGGACCTCTAAAGAAGGTCCTACCGTCTGAATGGGCCATTCTTCTCCACACCTGCAAGGCCTCCCTAATTGCTAATTGGGTGCAGCAGTTGGTCCAATCAGGCTACTGTATAGAATTTGTGACCCCACACCTCCCAGGTTCTTCCCATCTTTTGTGCCTTGTTGGTCCTCAAGCGGGCGACCATTGCGGAGGTAATCCAACATCTTCTGGACATTCAAGTAATCATGCCAATCTCCCTGAGGGAGCATGTCTTACTTCATATTCTTCGCTTTTGTGAAGTTTGATGGGTCATGGAGAACTGTCATTCACCTCAAGTTTGTCAGCAAATTTGTCGGGAAATTCAGAATGAAGTCCCTGGCAACCATTAGAGAAAAGCTCTACCCTCAGGATTTCTTCGTTTCAGTTGGCTTGAAGGAGGCTTACATCCATGTGCCAATTCATCCACACCATTGAAGGTACATGAGGTTTGCCTAGAGCAATGCATGCTTCCAGCAATGCTATTTGGTCTGTCATCTACTCCCAGAGTTTTCACCAAGATAATGGTTACCTGGTGGCACACCTTTGCCTTCAGGTTATCCATATCCATCCTTATTTGGACAACCTTCTTGTCTGCTCATCCTTGGTCAACCAGGTATGAAGAGATCTGCTTCATACTCTGGGGATGCCTTCCAGCCACAGCTGCCCAATCAATGCTCCAGAGAACCATTTGGAATCCTGTCAGTGCCTCTAACATTTGGGACCCATGTCGGATATGGTGAAGGAAACAATTACTCTCCCCAAAATGGATCCTCAAGCTCAAAACAGCCAGCCAGAATCTGTTCTCAGCTCAGTCAGCAGACTTTATGCTTCTGGCAATGGTTTTGGCCTTCTTTATATTGATGGTAGAAATTGTGCCTTGGTCACATTATCATCTACATTCCTTTCAGTAGGCTCTGCTTTCTTTCCAGGCAGATATAACCTGCAGCCATTATCACTTGATCTGTCTGGCTCCTGTTCTCAAGTGGTCACTAGATTGGTGGACCCTAGACAGCAACCTCCAGCGGGAGATCCCCTTCTGGGATCCTTGCAGGGCTATCATCACAATGGACTCAGGCCTCCTCAGTAGGGGAGTTCTTTGCCAGTTGCACTTCGTTCAGCGGGTGCCAGACACAGCATCATCTGGCTAGAACTGTGGATGGCCTGCCTGGTCCTTCAACACTCTGTCACCAAGTTTGGCCTGGTCCACATGTTGTTCTCCATCAACATCACAGTGAAGGTTCCTGTCAGTGCTGGACTCATTTGCGTAGCCTGCAAGCAGAGTCAGTGTTTCTTTTCTCATGGGTGGAATCTTGTCTTCTGTCTCTTCATGTGGAGCATCTCAGTGGCACCTCCAATGGCACCTCCGATTGGCTGAGCTAACAGCAGGTCCTCTCGGAGGAGTGAAGGCTCCACCCCAGGGTCTTCACCTCTCTTCAGTGGCACTTCAGCCATCTTCTTCTGAACCTCTTTGCCTCCAGTCTCAATGTTCAACTGCCCCACTTCTACTCTCGATTTCCAGTGCCAGGAGCTGAAGCAGTGGACATGTTCTCTGTTCTGTGGCCCTGGGGGCTCCTCTATGCTTTTTCTCCAATGGTCCTTCTGGCAAGGATACTTTGCAAGATCCGAGAAGAGGAGGCAGAGGTGATCTTTATTGCTCCACATTGGTTTCATTGCCTCTGATTGTCTGAGATTCTCCATGTGGCAGTTGCCGGGCCTTGGCTTCTTGCATATCTACTGTTGCAGGGTCCAGTGGGTGGTTGAGGCCGATTGCTTGGCAACTGCGTTCCACCTTCTGAAGAAATCAGTCCTCTTGGATGATAAGGTGGCGACCAGCCTCACTTCTCATTGATCTTCTATGTCACGCATCTATAGTTCCACCTGTCAGCACTTTGCTGAATGGTGTTCACAGACAAAGGCGCGTCCTACAAAGTCCAAGATATCCCATGTCTTTGGGTTTTTGCAAGATGGCTTGCATGTAAGTCTCAAGCCAAACACTTTGTGGTGGCATGTGTCCACAATTTCATCAGTCCTCTCTGTGAGTTCCACCAAAACTCTTGGATCTCATTCTCTGATATATTTTTTGCATGGAGCATTGGTGGTCTGCTCACTAGTGGTTTGTTACTTTTCATTCCTGGATCTCCATACAGTGCTGACAGCCCTCAAGCAGCTGCATACAGTTTCACTCCATCATCTGTCTCTGAAGGTTAGTTTTCTTGTGACTATTGCTTCAGCTTGTTGTGTTTCAGAACTCAGTGTCCTGTCAGTGGCCAAACACTTATGCATCTTCTATGCATTGGGTTGTATGATGTATCAACCCTTCCTTTGTCCTGAAGGTGGCCTCGACCTTTCATTGCCAGTAAGAACTTGTTTTATGTACCTTTTGCCCTAGTTCAGTGCACTCCCGTGAACAAAGATGGTATTCTCTGAAATGTTCATAGTGTTTTGAAGGTATACATCATGCACGCTAAGCCCTTCTACAAGAGTGATTCATTTTTTGTTTCCTTTCTTCTGCATTCCATGGGGAAGAAGATCTCCAGTGTTACCCTCTCCGATGATTATGCGCTTGTATCTCCCTGGCCTACAAGTTCTTTGGTATTTCTGTTCCTCAAAATGTTGCTGTTCATTCCACCAGTTCTGTAGTGACTAATGCTTCCTTTTCGGTAAATGCCTCCTTAGCAGAAGGGCGTAAGGCAGCAGTATAGTTGTCTCTTAATATGTTTATGGGTCACTACAAAATTCTTACTCATCTTCTGATGTATCCTGTGGCTGCAGGGTTCTCTAGCATTTTGTTATGCCTTCATAGACAGCTCCTTTTCGCCCTCCCATTTTGGGTCTGCTGTGGTACATCCCATATGAAGGGTCATTGTCCTTGCAGAAGGGAAGATTGGTTCTTACCTGTCGGTACCTTCTCAAGAACAATGAGCTTTCATGTCCTTTCCTTGAATTGTTCTCATTGTTTACTGTCTAATTTGGAGGATGCCTTGCTGGAAGCTTGAAGAAGCTTTTGTGAGTTTTTTTCTAGATGTTTATTTGTTGGATTGAGGCTTGTGAGTTCACGTGAGAGTTGGCTTCTTCTTCTGAAAGCCTGTATTTCCTGCCTGTGGACACTTAAGTGGCAACCATGACCCATGTGAAGGCTAATTGTCCTTGAGAAGGTACCTTCAGGTAAGAGCCAATCTTCCCATCTTGCAGCTGTTTAAAATGTTTTTTGAGTAGCCAGTTATTTTAATTATTGTTTTGCATCGCTTTTAAACGTTTTTATGTTACTGTAAACTACCCTGGTTTTCTGCGAGAGGGCAGTATATAAATACTTGTATGTATCAATCAATAAAAATTATCCTGGAACACCCCTGTCAAGGGAGAAAAAGTATACAAGTCCTGGAGCTGGTGTAGTTATTTCCCCTCCCATTAAAAATAATGGGGAGGGGGATGTAAAAAAGCAAAATGGAGGAGGAAAGAGAAACAAGCTGCCTTCCCACATTTCACCTTGGCCAACACAAGCCTAGCAGTGCATGGGCACTGATGGTTCATTCACCATGGACTCTCCCTCATCTATAAGATTGTGCTGTAATTGATTATTCTGTTCATGGATTTAAACAAAATTGTGCTATTTTGTTTTTAGACCCCCCCTTAAATCTCATCCATTCAGATTTGACTAGATTTACTTTAAAGCCCAATATTTGACCAATTTTTTAAAAAGCAGGTGAATAACAGAAAAGATGTTGCTGGCTCATTTATAAATAGAATGATGTCATCTAAATTAAATTAAATTAAATATAAATATTTATTATTTATGTTATTACTAAATTTATATCCTGCCCTTCCTTCTCAGAAGGAGCCCAGGGCAGCAAACAAGCAATAAAACACTAAAAAATCTTTAAAACATCTCTAAAACAATTCTAACACAGTTGCAGACTGGGATTTAGGTCTCTACTACATGAGGGAGGGGATGAGTGGAGCATACCTGCTACTTGCAAGATTGGGTGAAACGAGGTGACGGGTTCAGGGGAGCCCTGGTTTGGCAGCTGTGCCCACTATTGCTGCTCTGTCCCCCTCTCCTCCACTGAGTGCAGAATAATCTGTGTTACGGCTTATTTAAGAACATAAGAAGAGCCTGCTGGATCAGGCCAGTGGCCCATCTAGTCCAGCATCCTGTTCTCACAGTGGCCAACCAGGTGCCTTTCATGAAGGAACTGCCACTGCATTGCTTTTGGGCTAGATATTATGTGAAGTGGCTACAGCCTTTGTAGAACATATTTCACAAGGAACTATCTGACAAATGCCCTTTGGCTCAGGGTGCGTGTAGTAGAAGGGTTTTGCAGAAAATCCTCAAGGATGAGTGTGCAGATCGGTGGTGATGTATTTCTACCTATGGATGAAAGTATTTGTGTACATTACAAGTTGCCCTATTGCCAAAGGGAAGAAAAATGTCTTTTGGATTTCTCAGTAAATTCCTGTCTTCCTAGTGGAAGTAGGGCAATCTGATCCACTTAATGTTGGCGCATGCAGTGGATGTGGAAGAGGGACTGCTGGGAATTTCCTGCTTTCCTATATTATATTTACATACTGCAGAGCCAGTGTAGTGTAGTGAGTTCCTTGGAAGAAAGATGGGATACAAATGTATTCATAAAAAATAAAAATATATGAAATATACTAGAATATTTATTTTAGTTCTTGTTAATGGTTATTTGGTTTCACTGAATGCTTTTACAGACATGGATGAGGTATCTTGCTGCAGGACTATAACAGAGAGGCATTCTGCATTGCTGTAGTATGGTCTGGGTTCAGTGTAAATTACTCCTAGATGATTGCTAGCAATGATTTGAAGGCATAATCTGTTACTAGGAAGCACAGGCTGCTATATGTTCACTGAGAAGAGGACTTTTCTGAGAAGTTCTAAAATTTTCTGAGAAGTTCTAAAATCTTTAGGGGCTCTTTAATGTCAAAACTTACACATTTAAAAAATATATATTCTGTCTCTTCCGCTTAGGTTTAACCCAAATCCTCTGCAAAGGCATACAACCTGGACAGTCATTATTGGTGGCACCTTCACTTGGCTTAGCATATTTGGAACAAATCAATGTCAAGTTCAGCGATACCTTGCTTGCAAATCACAAAGTCAAGCAAAAAAGTAAGTCCACATATTTTAAATTCATTGTTCTGATTCACATATTTTCAAGTGTAGCAGTGATAGGTTCACATGCTCCTGCCTGTGAGACTGTGTTTCAATTTATGGGCGCTAGATGTGTCGTTTTGTTCCCCATGTAATATATTTTTTGCACATGGACTTCACCTAGAAATATGATTTGCAAGTAGAAGCTTGTTCTCAAATATGGATTACCCTTGCTGAGTACCTTGTTATTTTGCAGGATCTATTCTTTATAAAAGACATATTTCTTTTAAGTTGCATGTTTAGCCCCCCAAAAAAACTTAATAAAATTAGCTAAGTTTCTATTTTGCAAATATAATAAAACAGTGTTAGGTATGTTTGGCTTAGCAATAATTTGTAGTGTTGCCAATTCAGGAAACATCTTCCACATCAGAAAGAGACTAGACCTACTGACTGTATATCAAAGCTGTACAAAAGCTTGGTAGTATGTCCTGAAATTAAAAACACATACCACTACATGGATGATGATGATGATAGTTATTATTGTTGTTGTTGTAATTGTCATTAACGTTATTGTTATGATGATGAGGAGGAGGAGGATGCACCATTAGGTCCCGGGCTGATTACAGAAATATAAAATACTGTATTAAAAACCTTGAAAACACATTACATTCATAGGAATAGGTTGGGTCCTGAAAACATCTCAAGTGCCAAAGGCCAGGGTAAAGAGGTGCATCTTTTGTATTGCCGAAAACTGTATAGTAGAATTCTGTAGGGAGGAATTCCACAACTTAGGAGGTGCCACAGAAAAAGCCCTCTCCTGGGCCACCATCCCCCAAACTTCTGAGGGTGGCTGAACGGTAGTTTCCCCTTTGCTGATTTTGACACCTGAGAGGGCCCGTAGGGAAGGAGACAGTCTCAGATATTTGGGGCCGAAGTCATTTAGGGCTGTAAACACTACAATGAACACCTTGAATTGGGTCCAGAAACAAACAGGCAGCCAATGCAACTGTTTTAGAACAGGGGTTATATGAGTTGTAAAAGCAACCCCAGCCAGTAACCTGGCTGCTGCATTTTGGACCAGTTGAAGTTTCCTACTCATCTTCAAGGGCAGCCTGACATAGATTGTATTGCAATAATCCAGTCTGGGAGTTACCAAAGTATGGAGTACTGTTGCCAAGTTATCTCTGTCCAAAATGGGCTATAGCTGGAGAACTAGCTGTAGCTGGAAAAAGATACTCCTAACTACCGAGGCTATCTGAGTCTCCCTGACAGTGTTGGATCCAGGAGTACCTCCAAGCTACTAACCTGCTCCTTCCAGGGAAGTGCAGCCCAAACAGAACAGCCCGTCTTTCCATCTCCTGGACTCAAGAACTTGGAACGCATAACACCTGTCTTTTCAGGATTCAGCTTCAGTTTGCTGGCCCACATCCAGCCCTTGGTAGAATCCCTTTGCACTTCAAGGTTGGTTACTAGACATGGTGCATCTGCATCTGTGTTCACACAATCTTTAGCTACTCTTGGAGAATGAGTGCCTTAACACATAATATGGCAACACTCCTCTATTTTCATATAATTTCAGGAAGAACAAAGTTGCTTTAACTTTTTTTCCTAACATTTTCTTGCAGATCTCTTTATATAAATCTTTTTGGACTCTATTTAACTCTCGGTTGTGCAGTGATGTGTGGGCTCTCAATGTACTCTGTGTACAAGGACTGTGACCCTTGGACTGCGGGCTTTGTGTCGGCACCAGATCAGGTTTAGCATTGCTGTCCAGTGAAATATTTGGATTTGATCTACTCTCTCTCTCTCTCTCTGTATCTTCCGTGTAACTGAGTTTTAAGATAATATAATTAACACATTACGATGATCAGAAATACAGAAAATTGCTATTTTACTTAAAATAGTAACAGGAATAATAAAATCAGGAAGCAAGGAACCCTCATTCCTGAAGAGAGCAGGAATTTCAAATATGAATATTCTGTAGTAAGGCCTATATGTCTCACATTCATTGCAGTAATATTATTACTATTTAATAATGTATATCCTTCCTTTCCTCCCAGTAGTGGTCCAGGTCAGAGTTGATCCAACTTTAGAGATTCTTGGGATTGCAGCTGTGGTCTGCAACCTGGGAGTACTCTTTAATTCAGTTTTCCTTTTGTGGTTGTGGCCAAAATGGTTCAGATCAGTTATTTCCCTGTTTGACATGCGAGGCATCCACTCATATGTTGTGTCTTTCCTGTTTGCCCAAAGCAGGCACATATGACCAGATTCTTTCCTGTAACTTCTCCTTCTGCTGTCTTCTTCTCCAGTTCTGTCCCTGCCTTTGCCCCAGCAACAAGTATGTCTCTCTCCTTGTTTCTCTGCTTTGAGCTCAGTTCTTTTTTCCTTATACTGTACTTTTATTCTGTGTTTACTTGTTTTTTCACTTGATCTTCTCTAAAGAAGGCTCCCCTCTTTATCTCTAGTGCTTTGAATTCACCCTTCCCTCTTACCTCCCAACTTCTTTTAGCTGTGGGTAGTGGCATTCCATGGGAAATGGGCTTTTCCCCGGAGAAAAAGAAAACAAAGTCCATGTGGGTGGTTTTTAGGCCAGCCCCACTGAGTTTTCCAATGCCAGGGCAGTTCTCCTAGCCAGCACTCCACATCCCATCAAAAGCTGCCCTCACAACATAAGTCAGAGTGGGATAGTGAGCATCTAATATGCCAAGGTGCCTTTTGCTCTGGAAAACCAAAGCACTTTTTGCCCAACAGCCACGGCCTCCTTTGGAGATCTATAGTTTACATGGAATGTGGTATAACATGACTAAAATTAAAGGGTGGTATCCATTGCTAGTCACATTCAGGGTAGACCCATTGAAGTTAATGGATATGACTAAGGTTAATTAATTTAATTAGGTTTCCTCTGAGTATGACTAGCATTGGATACAACCCAAAGTATTTAAAGTTAGAATAATTTAGATTATTAAAAAACAGGTCAAATTTTTAACAGAGAGCAAAAAGAATTAATGTCTCTCATTGATCTTTTTTTTTAGCTCATGCCTTATTTTATGCTGGAGATTTTGGGAGATTTTCCAGGACTTCCAGGACTTTTTGTGGCTGGGACTTTCAGTGGAACATTAAGGTAATTTTGAAAAATGCCTAGGTCTAGATCCTGGAAAGAAACTGATGACTTCTAGCCCATCTTTTTATGCTAAACCAGTGTTTCCCAGGTCCAACTACACACTATGTTAAGCATCTCATTTGGTTTTGCAGGTTTTTTTTAACGTTAATAGTAGCTGTGAGGGGGTTGGTATCATGGGGGTGGGGTTAACCCATTCTTCTCTACACTGCAGTCCTGACAAAAATCACATACCCCTGCCAAATCTGATAGTTGTACAGGAGCTATTTAAAGTTAAATAGCTACTATGTAAAGTTAAAAATGCAACACCAAATCATACATTAACATACTGTGCCCTCAATCATATGTCGTATCATGCAGTAGCTCAATGATAGGTTAATCTGATTTATCACAGCCATAATGTTCACAAGTAAATTCAGGGAATAAACAGTGTGCTGGATGTTACAAAGGCTTAAAAGTATGGTTAAGACATGACATTAAGTATGGCTAAAACATGACATTAACAACATTATTAATCTGTTAAAAAATCATTACATACCAAGTATAGGGAGGAGGCAATTATTATCAAGATAACAGCTTGTGAGAAAAAGGCACATATTCCACAAAATTTGCTCTCCTGGTTCAGCAATTCACATTAGAAAACAACCTCACATTAACAACAGTGGGAATCCCCTCTGAAATGCTAATTGCTTTGTGGAATTTGCACCTGGGGAGGGGAGGGATGGCTTAAACCTCTGTTTCCAAAGTGCTGCTAACCTTGAGAACAAGTTCATTTGTTGCATACTGTAGTTTTAAAAGAAAACACAATTTCTCTTCTAGCCATTTTCCCTTCATAGGGAAGAAATGGCTCGATGTTGGAACTGTGGCAGGCACCTCAGCATAACCTCATGGGTGCTGTGGTGGCCACAAGCACCACACTGTGGATACCAGCTCTATAGCTTGGCAGGAATATCTTCCCCACTTGGTGTGGAGTGCTAATGCAGATGACTAGCTAGTTAATGTAGGAAAGCTTTTCCACTTGATACAACCTTTAGTACACATTAGAATCATTTTTTGAAAAAAACAAAACCTTGACCATGCTTTTGTCACTACAGATGACTGATCAAATGTGTGGACAAAAACCCTTACTACTTGGTGAATTGGTCATCTCTGTTAGAACGCTGTTTATGCTGCTGCTCAAATAAGTGTCATTCCCTTGATCCAGTTTTTATTATTTGTGAGATACATATTTTAATTATTTTTCAATACAGATGCAAAATTCTAAATATTTTAATTTTATTCTCCTTAGTACAGTGTCTTCCAGCATCAATGCATTAGCTGTTGTAACTGTAGAAGATCTTATTAAACCTAATTTCATTGTGTCTGAAACAAACTTGTTATGGATTTCCGTGGGAATGAGTAAGTTTGCAAGTCACATTTTCTATCTTTTTTCCCCAGAAAGATCCTATTTTTTCCTTACTAGTCATATAAATCAGTTGAAATATATTAGATGTTGACTGAGGATAGAATTAGAGATGTGAAGGCCCGAAAAATTCCCACAATTTTTTCCTGAATGTTATGTTTTTTTCCTTGGGGCAAACAGGTTGTTCCTTATTTTTTCCTGTTTTTTTCTCCCAAGCCTTCACATCTCTAGTTAGAATAGATCTTAGAACAGTTGTGTGGAATCATTTTCAGCCAGAGAGCTGGATCCAAAAGTGATTGACCCTCTGTGGCTACATGTGTGGGGCTGCCCACTTGACAGTCACCTAACAACATATGACACCACACATGGGAAAGGAACAAATTGGAGCACATGGCTTAGAGTACAGTTTCAGTTGTTCTTTTGCATCTGCAGCTTGCATTTGGTGCTGTTTAAACTGGTTGACAAATGTGTATTGATCCCTGTTTGTATTCAATGCCAAATTTAAACAGCATGAATCAATCTAATCCCAGCTGAAAGCAGCATGGCTTGCATTTGGCACCAAATTTAAACAGCACTGAATGCAAGCCATGGCTGCAGAGGAGCAATCAGGAATGGATCTTGAGGGTCCCAATTGTTCCTTTGCAGCTGCCAAGGCATATGACATCAGGACAGGATAAGTGGGCATGGACTACCTATGCAGGTCAGATTTGGAGGGCTGGCAGTCCTACTTACGTCTGTGGGCCAGGGGGTTTCCTAATGCTGTTTTAGAGCATTTAGTTTTAAAACAGCTTATAAAAATAGTGGTAAAATTTGCAACATGTTTGAATTATTTCAGTTCATTATCAAACAGTGGGCTTGGTACAGGAAAAAAGAGGCCTGACTGTTTCTGTCTGTCTCTGAGCTAGTTGCCAGGACTTTGAAATGTAAAACTGGATATTTAGGCTGGTTGCCAGACTTTTTGAGTAAATGCATTAGTACTATTTTTGTTTAGGGCATATGGTTGAACTGTTTTAACTTGTGCTGGTGCACTAAGGCCCTGGATCATTGAATTCAGGCCCAACCCACCATTGCATACATTGCTATGTACAAGACTCAAGCATCACTAGGTGCATGACTATTTTATATCCACCCTGTGTAGACTAACCATAGGAAGGCAGGATAACCAAAGCCCAGAAGGAAAAGGCACTGAGAGAGCAACACACACTTCTTGTGTTTCTCAACTTGTTTCCTTGGTTTCTCCACTCCATGCTTATCTATGTGTCAGCTTATTTACTCAGTTTCCATCCTGCCTTATCCCAGTTGTCAGGCAAAGTTCTTTGAAAATTTGAGACCCATTTTGGTAAAATCTTGTCACCAGAAATTGGAATCCCATCCTCAAGCTTGTTTTGATGTAAAGCATAGAAGAAATAGGGCTCATCCACACGGCGAAACTATGAAACTGACAAAAAAACTCTCCCCTTCTCTACTAGCAATATTGATACTCTGGAGGGAGTAAACATGTAAAATTGGGGGTGGGGCCACAAGGAAACGGCAACACTACACCTTTCCAAGAGGAACACCTACTTGTGTGAATGGAAAACAGTGGATTGGAAACTACCATTGAGCAAGAAGTGTGGACCTTGAAAAGCTATTGGTATGGTAAAAGCAGCTTCTTCAGGACAAAGTTAGGCTCCTGTGTGGATAAGCCCATAGTCTCTAGTAAATAAAGCTAGATCCTTAAGGTCAAATAAATCCGGTAGCAAATTGAGATTTTTTAAGTCTAGCAAAGTAAGGATGAGAACATTTTAAGAAGGAAAAAAAACAATCTAATAAAGTTTCAAAAGATCTTACAAGTTGTAATTAATAAAAAATGAAAAATGCTTTTGGGACCTAGTAGAGCATAGACTTAGGCAAATTTACCAGTCATAGAGGGTCAAATTCCAATGTTGAAATTGGTCTTGCATTTAGAAAATATTTTTAAAGGCACTCCTCAAGAGGCCCAAGCAGTGCCTGTGATTCATGAAATACTTAATAGGGCAACTTTTGAGATGTTACCAAATTGGCCACTTATTACTGAAACAGAATTAGTAAGAGACTTACCCTCATGTAAAGCCCCAGGGAATGATATGTTACCACCTGAATTTCTTCATATTAACCCAGTCAATATGAATAATTCAACTAGAATATTACCAACCGTCTGGGAATCTAATATTTTAGTTCCAATATTTGAGAAAAGTGGTTGGGATGCCCCCCATCAAAGTATCGCCCAATAAGTTTTTAAAATTTTATGCATGACACTTTAGGACGATGGGTCAAAGACAACCTCATCCTGTCCCCAATACATTTATTTATTTATTTATTAGATTTATATCCCACCCTTCCTCCCAGTAGGAGCTCCGGGCAGCAAACAAAAGCACTAAAAACATTCTAAAACATAATAAAAACAGACTTCAAAAATATTACAACAAAACATCCTTAAAAACATATTGAAACAAAACATCTTGGGTTCAATTTTTCTTTTCTGTTTGGAGCACAGTATAATAGCTTTTCAAAATATTCTCTGTGATGAGTGAACAAGGAGCAGACATAGCAGGTCCTTCCCAGTCTTTCCCTGTATCGCAATTAGGCTCTCTAAAAGTATTTTCATTAAATGTGAAGGGTTAGGTTTGGTACCTAAATGAGCAGAAGTGGAACAGCTGATTAAAAGAAATTGTTCGGACATTATCATGCTACAGGAAACTCATCAGCGAAAGTCATCGTCTTCTGAAAGGTGGTTGGATAAGAGAGCAACTGTGTGTTCAGGGCTCATCAAAGTCCCAGGGAATAGCTATCCCTCTAGCAAAATCCTGCCCCTATACCTTAGGACACAATGATAGATCTAATGGGTGTTAAGATTTTGCAAGGGGGTTGATATATGGAGAAAATTTGACTTTAGCATCAATATTGTCTCCTAACTCAGGACAGATGGAATTCCTTGATTCTACCTTAAAGTTACTGCCTGATTTTACAAATGATCCTATAATAGCAGCGGGTGATTTCAATGCCTGCTGCGAAGATCATATAGACAGCCAAGCAGTATTCTCAGCACTCCTTGTTGCCCATTGTGGAATTCTATGACTTAATTGATGTGTGGAGGAAACGGAACCCCCCAGCTAGAGACTACACTTTATTTTCTACCAGGCATCATTCATATTCCCAGACTGACCAGATATTCATGTCCAAAGTGTTATGGGAATGTGTAATAGATGCTGGGATAGGAGGTATAATTTATTTTATTTTAATCATTATTTGATTTATATCCCGTCCTTCCTCCCAGTAAGAGCCTATCTGATATAATGATATCAGATCATGCCCTGGTGACTTTGAAGTTGTCTTTTCAATACTAATTTAATATCAGATTCATTGGCCTCTAACAACATTAAAGAAGATATCAAACACTACTGTAAAGAGAATGTCACCCCAGGGATGCCATTACACATGATTTGAGATGCAATGAAAGCTATTGTTAGGAGTCAATGCATAGGGGAAATTAGTAGAATTAAGGGAGATCATGAAACATGGTCAGCTTCTCTGTTGTCTGAAATTGATAGTCTAGAAAAGGGTCATAAGATAACGGGTAATCCTGATGTCTATAAATTGTTACAGGGAAAGAGAAGCAAATTAAATGCTGTTGAAATGGAACGCATTTACTCAGCAATGGCCTGTTTGCAAAGGAAATATTATGAATTTGGGAACAAAAGCTCCAAGCTTTTGGCTAGAGCATTACAAAAACAGAGGTCTCGTAACTTTATAGCAGGAATAAAAACAGAACAAGGGATGACCTATGATATTCTTAAAATTAGTGAATCTTTTGTCCAGTCCTACACTTCATTATATAGCTCAGATAACCCAGAGGATGTGCAGATTAATGAGTATTTACAAAGGGCTAATCTAAAACCTTTGTCAGCCTGCCACCGGCAAATGTTAGACAGCCTGATCACTGAAGGAGAGGTGGGCATTGAGGGCATTAGTAAGCCTAAGAATGGTAAGGCTCCAGGGAGGGATGGCTTCTTAAGCGATTTTTATAAAGCCTTTAAAACTGAGTTAAGCCCATGTCTTACAAGCCTATTCAATGACATTCTGGATGGAGGAGAAATTCCACCTTCTTGGAAACAAATGAGGATTATTGTAATTTTAAAGCCAGGGAAAGATGCTTCCTTAGTAGACTTCTACCTACCCATTTCACTTATTAACCAGGATTGGACTACTGTAATGTGCTCTACGTAGGGCTGCCCTTGAAGACCGTTCGGAAACTTCAGCTAGTGCAAAACGCGGCAGCCAGGTTGTTGACGGGGACCCATTGGTCTGCGCATATAACACCTGTCCTGCCCCGCTTGCACTGGCTACCTATTTGTTTCCGAGCCAGATTCAAGGTGCTGGTTTTGACCTATAAAGCCTTACACAGTGTGGGACCGCAATATCTGATGGAACGCCTCTCCCGCTATGAACCTACCCGTTCACTTCGTTCAGTATCTAAGGCCCTCCTCCGGGTACCAATCCATCAGGATGCCCGGAGGATTGTTATTGGATCCAGGGCCTTTTCTGTGGTGGCCCCCGAACTATGGAACAGCTTACCTGAGGAGATACGCCTGGTGCCTACGGTACTTTCTTTTAGGCACCAGGTTAAGACCTGGTTATACTCCCAGGCATTTTAACGTTCATGTTTTATATTCAATGTTTTTTACTCTACCTTGTTGTGACCTTGTATGTTTTATTGTAACTTTGTATTTTAACTCTGCTGTTCACCGCCCAGAGAGCTATTCGCTATGGGCGGTCTATAAATAAAATAAAATAAATAAATAAATAAATGCTAAGTTGCTCACGGCTATAATGGTTAATAGGTTGAACTCTTTTATAGCGGAATATATATCTCCAGACCAAACTGGGTTTCTCCTGTGGGCACCAGGACATCGCCAAGTGTGTATTGTGTTCGTTGCTAGTGCTTGAGGCAGGAAAGAGTTAACACTCCAATGGACAGTCACCACAGCCCCTCCCATGGAGTGCTAGTTCATTTTTCCTGCCTTGCTTGAGCAGTTCTGCATTTCGCCTTGCTCCTCAGTCTGGCCAGCTATTCAAGTTAATTTATCTTATTGTTATTACTGCTTAAGGTTAAGATTAATTGTGTGTGAATGTGAGTGAGTTTTCTAATGAATTGGTCCATTGATTTATTATTGCATGATATAACTGTTTATTCTTACTATTGAAGCCCCTGAATTAATTATCCTCTTGATTTACTCAGGGTTAACCTGTTCCCCTCTAACTTACTGAATTTGCTGTGTTCGCTCTGCTGTTTAAAAGGGCGGTTTGTTCTGTTGTAAAAAAAGAAAAAGAAAAAGCCAATAAATAGGCCTCTCCTGCTAATGGCGAAATGCCTAAGGATTGGAGCAAGGTCTCCTCAGAGTACTAAAAAATGGCAAAAATCAGTGCACAAAGTGGCAGAAGTGGTTGGTGTGGTAGCGGCTACAGCCCTCTCAAAAAAGGTGACAGAAAAATCAGTGCACAAAGCAGCAGAAGCTGTTGGTGTGGTAGCACCTACAGCCAGCTCAGAAAAGAAAGTTAAAAAGACAAGCCGCATTAGCACTCATGGAGGCAGCCACCATTTTAATCAGCAATGAACGGCCTCACAGGCAGTATGTGGCCCACTCACTTTTGCGCTAGCACAGAGAGCAGCCAGTAGTCAACAGCACAACGCTGTTTCCCCTGTAAGCAATGCAGTAGCAGAGCATCAGGGCACAAGCTTCTTCATTCTAGCCCTCCGGATATCTTAGAACCATCTCAAACCCGCTGGGCACTTCCAAGATAAAATCTTATGCATCCGCCGGGACTTAGACTCCAATATTATGGCAGTTGAACCTAATGAGGTATCCGGAGCATGGTCTTGTCCTCACTTATTGGATGAATTTCAGTTGGTACAGCTTGAGGATATTGACAAGGTACTTGGACTGGTGCGTGCAACCACTTCCGTACTGGATCCTTGCCCCTCTTGGCTAGTGAAAGCTGCCAGGGTTGGAACAGCCAGCTGGGCCAGGGAAGTGATAAACGCCTCCTTGAGAGAGGGAGTGGTCCCCTGCTGTCTGAAAGAGGCGATGGTGAGACCACTCCTGAAGAAGTCTTCCCTGGACCCAGATAATCTGAACAACTATAGACCGGTCGCGAACATCCCATTTTTGGGCAAGGTTCTAGAGCGTGTGGTTGCCAACCAGCTCCAGGTACTCTTGGATGAAACCGATTATCTGGATCCATTTCAATCTGGTTTTAGACTCGGTTTCGGCACTGAAACAGCCTTGGTCGCCCTGTATGATGACCTATGTCGGGAGAGAGACAGGGGGAGTGTAACCCTGTTGATTCTGCTTGACCTCTCAGCTGCTTTTGATACCATCGACCATGGTATCCTTCTGGAGAGACTCATGGAATTGGGAGTTGGAGGTACCGCTTGGCGGTGGCTCCGCTCCTATTTAGTGGATCGTCTCCAGAAGGTAGGGCTTGGGGAACATTTCTCGATGCCCTGGACTCTCCATTGTGGAGTCCCGCAGGGATCGGTCTTGTCCCCTATGCTCTTTCACATCTACATGAAGCCGCTGGGAGCGGTCATCAGGAGCTTTGGAGTGCGTTGTCATCAGTATGCTGATGACACGCAACTCTATTTCTCCTTTTCATCTTCTTCAGGTGAGGCTGTTAACGTGCTGAACCGTTGCCTAGCCGCGATAATGGACTGGATGAGAGCTAACAAACTGAAGCTCAATCCTGACAAGACTGAGACGCTGTTGGTGGGTGCCTTCTTGACCCAGGTGGTGGATGTTCAACCTGTCCTGGATGGGGTTACACTCCCCCTGAAGGAACAGGTTCGTAGCTTGGGGGTCCTTTTCGATCCATTCCTGTCTCTTGAGGCTCAAGTGGCCTCGGTGGCACGGAATGCGTTCTACCATCTTCGGTTGGTAGCCCAGCTGTGCCCCTATCTGAATAATGATGACCTCGCCTCAGTCGTCCATGCGCTGGTAACCTCGAGATTGGACTACTGCAATGCACTCTACGTGGGGCTGCCTTTGAAGACAATTCGGAAACTACAGTTAGTGCAAAATGCAGCAGCCAGACTGCTGACGAGGACCAGACGGTCCGCACATATAACACCTGTTCTGGCGCGTTTGCACTGGCTACCTATTTGTTTCCGGGCCAGATTCAAAGTGCTAGTTTTGACTTACAAAGCCTTACAGGGTGCGGGACCACAATACCTTGCAGAACGCCTCTCCCGCTATGAACCTACCCGCTCACTACGTTCAACATCTAAGGCCCTCCTCCGAGTCCCGTCCCACAGGGAAGCTCGGAGGGCTGCTACTAGATCCAGGGCCTTTTCAGTAGTGGCCCCCAAATTATGGAACAGTCTCCCCGACGAGGTGCGCCGGGCGCCTACTCTTCTATCTTTTCGGCGCCAGGTGAAAACCTTTTTATTCTCCCAGGCATTTTAATTTTAATTATTTAATGTTTAGTTAATTTGATACCAAGTTGTTAAATGCTTAAGTTGTCTTTTTTAGGGATTTTATCTGATGTCTATTTTATAGTATTGTATTTTATTCCTTGCTGTGAACCGCCCAGAGAGCCATTGGCTAAGGGCGGTATAGAAATGGAAATAAATAAATAAAAGCAGGTATCTAAAACAAAGAATTCAGTGAACCCAGTAAGCAATGCGGTGGCACAGCAATTAGGAAGGATTTCCTCTGAGGAAAATGGAGAGGATAATAACGATGAAGTCTTGTCTTCATCGTTACACTGCAGAAGAGCAAGTTTATGTGGGGGAGCAAAGCCAACAGTTGATGGCAGTAAATGATGAACTGCCATCAGATGAGGAAAGGGCTCCACACCCATCAGTCCTTTTTTGCTCAGATTCTGACCACGACGAACAAGAGTTCATGGGATTTAACACATAGCAGCCTGAAATGGCACAGAGCAGTTTAGGCATGATGTCTTTGTGTAATACTGCCACATCTGGTCAAAATCACCAACAGCAGCATAGAGACTTGTTAAATACAAACAAGCAGCAGCAGCTTCATATGAATTCAGCACAGTCAGTTAATGTGGTCTCTGCTTCCACCTTCTGTTCTAATCAGGAACTTCAGCAGGTGGAATCTTTTCAGTTAAGCACTGCACAATTAAATTATATCAGGAGAGCTCTCATGGATGATATTTCAGCAGAATTTGCTGCATTTCGCCAGTCTTTTCAGGTAGCCCCTGTTCAGCACAACACTTCTCACAATCACGTCATTTAACAAGGGATAGTAATTTGCAACGCAATATGCGGCATGGCAGCGCTCATGTGGATCAAGCAATTGTGCCTGATCATGAGCTATGTGTTCTGCAAGGAGAATGTCAAAATGACTCGCTAGATCCACATGATGTGGCCAGGGGTAGAGCGAGGGGTGTTACAGCTCATGGAGCTGACAGGTCATCTGCTGATAGGCAACAGTTTCTCCATGATGATTCTGTGGTTACTCTGGAGGAAATTACAGATGAATGGAGTGATGGTTCACAGCTAGATGAGCAGCACTCCAATAGGCTGTTTCATAGCGCTTACAACATGCCTTTGCTATGCAAGGCTAGGGCGGCTTTGGATTTAAAGGATTCATTTGCAGAACAGGCACCTTATACTTCAAGGGGAGCAACTGTCCTTCCAGAGACAAGACTAGTGACAAGGTGGTTAAAGTGCCATCACTTCTGAGGAAAATAGTAAAATCTGAATGGGACTCACCAGTTCAGTCTAAGAGGTCAATGTCTTATGCTAATAAATTATTTGTTGGAGCCAGAGTTTATGGAGCAGCTGTGAAATCCAGCCATTGACGCTCCAATTTCTGCTTTAGTTTCTAGAAATTTCCTTTCACAGGATGGAGATACTCAATGGAAGGATCTTACAGAGTGAAAGTTGGACATGGCCCTTAAGAAAGTTCATGAGGCGTCAGCATTGGCTATACGCGCTTCTAGTGCAGCATCAGTGTTTTCAAGGGCAGCATTATTGTGGTTAGACAAGGTTTTGGACAATCCAGATCAGGAGCCAGAAAGGCTCAGGAAAACCATTCTGAAGGTATCAAGAGCAGAGGCTTTTATTGTGGATGCTACAATGGATGCGACTCAGTTTGCAGCCAGGGCCATGGCTGCCGAAGTGGTAGGTAGACGCATCTTTTGGCTTCATCACTGGGAGACAGATGTTTCATCTCAGATGGTGCTGGCCACTGAACCATATGGAGGCAAGAAATTGTTTGGTGAGAATGTGTTGAAGGATGTATTAGTAGAAATGAAAGAAAAGAAAAAGGCAATGCCGGTAACAAGCCAAAGAAAGGATGACTGGCATTCCTTTTAGCACTATCAACCATACCAGTCATTTTGCCAATGTAGTTTTGGAGGAAGAGGGCGAGATGTCTGTTCTGACAGACAAGCTTGGGGTCGCCCTAGATTCCAGTCACGCAGCCAACTGCAAGCAGGAGGGCGAAATAAAGGTTCAGCTTCCATCAGAGGTGCAAGACAACAAAGGCAATTCTGACTTACTGAGGATTCCAGTGGGAGGCTGTCTATTGAGTTTTGCACAACAGTGGCAGGCAACAACATCAGATCGCTGGGTCAAAAATGCGGTACAGCAACTGGTATCAACTAGAGTTTCAGACTATGCCTCCAAGCAGGTTTATCCCATCACCATTATCGTCGAATTCAGAGAAGCGCAGACTAGTACAACAGACAATACATAATCTGTTGCACATAGAAGCCATAGAACCGGTGCAGCAGAACCAGAAATTTTGTGGTGTTTATTCTCTGCTCTTTCTTGTGCTGGAAAAAAGGAACAAATGGAGGACTGTACTCGACCTGAAATTACTGAACAGATTTGAAGATATCAGAAATTCTTAGCCTCCATAGATCTAACCAAGGCGTATCTACATGTGCCAATTCTTCCACAGCATCACAATTATGTCTGTTTCACTTATGGCAATCAACACTACCAGTACAGGGCAATGCCCTTTGGCTTGGTGTGAGCTCCAAAGGTATTCACGAAAATAATGGTAACCTTTGTGGCTCATCTTCGTCAACAGGGGTTGCATTTGTACCCATATATGGATGACATTTTGATTTGGTCGCAGATAGTACGGTCAGCTTATCAGGGCATTCATGTCATACTATCAGCACTTGAGTATCATGGCTTCCTGGTGAACATACCAAAGAGCCACTTGTTTCCACAACAATGGCTGCTGGATTTGGGGGCAATGTTGAGAACAGGGTTGCCAGCAGAGGTAGTATCTACCATATTGGCGTCTAGAAGACCGTCTACAATATGAAATTATCGTATACTTGGGCAGCATTTTTGAAATGGTGCAACAATAATCACATCACGGGAGTCAGGAATTGTGGAGTTGTTATCGTTCTTGAATGATGGTTTGTAGAAAGGATTGAGGCCCAATACCTTGAAGAGACAAGCTTTTGCATTGGCAACAGTACTTTCTAAGTCATCTTTGGATCCTTTGGGTTCTTATCTGTATGAAGGTTCTTAAGGGGGGCTTCTCTGACTTGCACACTGGTTCAGCATCGATTTCCAACATGGGACCGTCACAAAGTCTTGTCAGCTCTCCAAAAACCACTTTTTGAACCAATGAGAACTTCTACTCTCCGAATAATTGTCTTTCAAGGTGCTATTCCTGGTAGCAATAATGTCAACTAGATGGGTATCTGAACTGGGTGCACTCTCAGTAGCAAAACATCTTCCACAGTGAGAGTGATATTAAGAACAGATTCTGCTTTCATTCCAAAGGTTAATACAGCATTTCACGATCAGCAGGAGTTGCCAACATTTTGCCCATCATCAAAGCATCCTCTAGAGCGTGCTTGGCATTCCTTAGATGTCTGGAGAGCACTTAAGGTTTACATTAATAGGACAAGGTCGATAAGGCAGACATTCCTTATTTGTGTCATACTCTGGGTAAAAAGGTGTCCTCTTCCACTTTAGCAAGATGGATTAAGGGCTGCATTGCTACAGCTTACAGGTCCCTAAGTATTCCATTGCCTTCCGGTGTTAGCTCATTCAATGAGGGCAGCAGCTGCTATTGCAGCATATTCAACATATGCACCTCTACAAGAAATTTGTTGGGTAGCCACTTGGGAGAATCCAAATACTTTCACTAAGCATTATAAGATAGACATTTATGCATCTGCGGAAGCAGCCTTTGGTAGGTGAGTGATTCAGCAGGTGCTAAAAAACCATTGAACAGTTATGCACCCACCCATACAGTAGGTCAGCGCTGGAATATCCCACTTGGGGGTGTCCTGGTGCCCACAGGAGAAGGAACCGCTTTAGTCATTGGAAGAGTGTTTCTCTCATGGATGACAGAGGTCTCCAAGTGGGTAATATAGCTCCTCCTACAGCCCAGAGACAGGAAATGCTTCAGAGAATATTTGCTCCTCCCCTACCGCTGAGGCTCAGTTTTAGTTTCCTGTCTCAGCCCGGAGCACATCCTCTTGGATTCTCTCCTTACTTTCAATATTCTATTTCCTATATACTGATTTAATTCTTCAGCGAGTCTCCTTCACTTCTGTTCCTTACCTTAAATACTGTGTCCTGCCTTGAATAACGCTTGTCTCTGATCCACTTATTCCTGTCAGTTTCACCTCACCCGTCTTCTGTCTTCGTCACTTCTATCAGAGTATTTCTTGTCAGTTTCACCTGTTCCCTGCTCCGTCTCCCGGTGAGCTATGGAAAAAGCAAAGAGAGCAAAGTCAGGGGAGAAAAAGAGCACAGATAATTCAAGCAGTTATATCGCAAAGAAGAAGCAGCTGAAAAAGATCGGGCAATACTCGGCTACGGCTCCCGTTCACTGCGCTTTCCCGCCACTTTTCAGCACCGGCTGCTTACTGGCGAGGATGACCCGATGGAAGGGTCTTCAGGATTATGCTTGTGCAGTTCACCAGCATCACTCCCGATCCTGCTAAGCAGCGGGGTAAGTCATCCCGGGGATGGTCTCATTCCCCTGACAGCGCTACGGAAGGAGATGGCAATGAGGCGCAATGAGGCGGTCGTGCCTGCCATGTTGGGAGCCCAGAAGATGGCAGCGGGCGCCATTTTGGAAAGCGCTACTGACATAACGTCAGGTATGGCAGAGTGGAATTCTTCTGTCCTGTTTGATATTTCGGCGGCGGCTACGGCTGAGGGAGGTGATCAGGCCACGCTGCGGATGCGACACCAGCGTTCACCTTTGCCCCCCCATTCTCCCGATCCTCCCCGCCTCCGCCCTAATATCCCTAGACAACTGGAATCGCTGTCTTCAGAGGATGAAGGCATAATCAGGTCAGGCCAGCATCAAGCAATTTCCCAAGCCCCGGCTAGGGAGCCCTTGCAGGAGCCTTACCCAGCTGCACAACAATTACTATCTGACCTCTTCTCCCCCACTGTTCTGCGTCAGCTTAGGCAGGCCATTCTAGCGGATTTACCCATGGCTGGGGGCCGGGGAGGTGGAAGGTCTCTTCTCCAACAGGGGACTACATTTGAACGTCCTTCCCCGAGAAGTCAATTAGAGCAACAGGAGATAGATATGACCCAGTCTCCAGGACCCCGTGCTGCTGCTATAGGGCAAGACAGATGGAGGGAACTTACAGCCTATGAAGGGGACCCTGATGATGGTGGGGCAGATATTGGAAGAAGAGAATGGGGAATGGAGTGACAGTTCTGAGCTGGAGGACTTTGGTTCAGCTAGGCTCTTTCTGGAGGCCCATTTCCCTCCTCTACTTAACAAGCTGTCGGCTGTTTTAGACCTGAACACCCCACAGCAGCAACAGCAGCAGGAGCCAGTATCTAAAAGTGCTTTGGTCCTGCCTGTTCCTAAATTGTCCACCAGATGCGTTCCTTTTCCTGCTCCCTTTAAAGCTATAATGAAGTTAGAGTGGGACTCTCCACTTCTATGTAAGAAAGGCACTAACTACGCTAACAGATTTTATATCCTAGATTCTGAGGTCATGGAACAGCTATGGATCCCGGCAGTGGATGGTCCAGTTTTGGCTTTACTATCCAGGACTTTTCTTCCTCGGGATGGGGATGGTCAATTGAGAGATCCCAATGAGCGTAAGATGGAGATAGCCCTAAAAAAGACTCATGAGGCGGCTACCCTCTCACTAAGGGCATCAGTTTCGGTCTCAGTGTTTGCTAGAGCAGCACTCCTATGGATAGAAGACCTCCTAGAAGATATGCCTCTAGATCCGGCCAGAATGAGGAAATCTCTATTAAAAGTGTCTAGATCACTTACTTTTATAGCGGATGCAACTATGGATGCTTCCCAATTCTCTTATAGAGCTATAGCGGATGCAGTGGTAGCCCGCAGGCACCTTTGGCTCAATCATTGGGATGTAGATGCCCCCTCTCGGGCTAATCTGACATCTGTGCCCTTTCTGGGTTCAAATTATTTGGGGACATGGCATTACAGGACGTCTTAATAGAGTCTAGAGACAAAAAGAAAATTATGCCATCTCAGAAGAAAGATGATCGCCGTTCCTTCAGGCGTCCCTTTCAATCATCCCAGTCATACCAGCCCTTTCGCGGGACTAGATTCGGGGGCAGGAGTTGTGATTTTTGATCAGGCCGTCCCTCCTGGAACAGACAACGGTTCCAACAGAGAAGCCAGCAACCATTCTCCTACAAGGGTCCTTCAACTCAGTCATGCCAAGGGCGTCAGAACCAACAGCGCTTCTGACTCACCCACCGGGTTGCCAGTAGGGGGCAGGCTAGGCCAATTCTCCCAACAGTGGCAACAATCTACCCAGGACACGTGGGTATTACGAATAGTCATGCAAGGGTACAAAATAGAATTGAGAGAGTATCTGCCAGCCAGGTTCCTTCCTTCTCCCGTTTCCAAGTCCGGGGTAAAACAACAGGCAGTTTCCAACGAAATTCACAGCCTATTGAGCATTTCGGCCATAGAGGTGGTTCTTTTCAGAGAGTCCTTCTCAGGACTTTACTCTGTCTTGTTTTTGGTCAAAAAGAAGGAGGGATCCTGGCGCACGGTATTCAACCTCAAATTTCTGAACCAATTTGTGATCACTCGAAAATTCAGGATGGAGACTCTAACCTCCATAAAAGAGGCACTTCAGCCCCACGACTTTCTAGCATGAAAGATGCTTACCTGCATATACCTATCTGCCCGGCACACAGACGCCTGCTACGCTTTTACTACAACGGCAACCACTTTCAATTCAAAGCCCTACGCTTTGGTCTAGCCTCTGCCCCACGAGTCTTCACCAAGGTGATGGTGACTCTGATAGCTGGCCTTCGACTGCAGGGACTCCACATATATCTCTACTTGGACGATCTCTTAATCTGGGCCGGCTCTCTTCCTCGAGCTCAAGAAGTTGTCCAGATCACTTTAGCTCATCTGAAGGATCACGGATTTTTGATCAATTCTCAGAAGAGTCATCTCGTCCCATCACAGACCCTAGTACATCTGGAAGCATTTTTGGACACAGTGCGTCAATCCATGTCCCTTTCTTCGGAACGAATTCAAAAGATCACAGGATTAGCCCGCATGGTGTCTCGGTCCCATTCAGTCAATCTCACGACACTTGCGAAGCTGCTCGGCATGATGGCTTCAGCCACATGCATTACTCCCTGGGCTCGACTACACTCACGACCACTTCAATGGATGCTTCTCCGTTTCCAGAAAGAAATCGCATTATGTTCCCACAGTTATGTTCTTCTCTCACAGCAAACAAGACACTCTCTTCTATGGTGGATGGATCTACACAACCTCACAAAAGGAGTTCCCCTCCAGGAACCTCCATGATCCGTCATCAACACCAACGCAAGTCTGTCAGGATGGGGAGCTCATTACCAGGGGCAGTACGTCCAGGGCCGTTGGTCCTTCCAAGAGTCACGGAAAAGCATCAACTGGTTGGAGCTCAGGTTGGCACACCTAGCCCTGCGTCACTTTGCGAGCAAACTCTAGTTGCCAGACGTCTTGATTTGCACGGACAATACCATGACTCGGGCTCATTTAAACAAGCAAGGAGGAACCCAGTGGCAAAGCATGCATGTGGAAACAGTGACAATGCTATTGTGGGCAGAACACCATGTGACGTCAATCAGGTCAGAATACATCCAGGGCCATCTGAATGTGACGGCAGATTGGCTGAGCCACCAGCAGTTGTTTCCTGGGGAATAGTCCCTCAGCCGAGCAGTCTTTCTCTCTCTTCAATCCCAGTTCGGCAAATTCAAGGTAGACCTGTTTGTATCCGAGTTGAACCACCAGACTCATCGCTTCTTTTCCCGCTACCTCAGCCATGGGGCAGAACAACAGGATGCTCTAATGGCAACTTGGCCGACCAGACTACTCTATGCATTCCCCCCAACTCCGCTGCTCTCCAGAGTATTAAAAAATATAAGATCAGAAAAGGCTCACGTGTTGGTGGCACCATATTGGCCAAGATGTCCATAGTTTTCAGACATCATTCAACTGCGCCTCGTATCACGTCCTGATCTGCTCCATCAAGGTCCTCTTCTCCATCCAGACCCACAACGGCTTCAATTGACCGCCTGGGAATTGAACGCAGCAGATTGTTAGCATCAGGCATATCCCCAGCAGTTGTGTGTACCATACTGGCATCTAGGAGGCCTTCCACCATTCGTAGCTACCAAGGTACCTGGAAGGCGTTCTCAACGTGGTGCTCTAAGTCGAACATTAATCCAGAAAGAGCGGAGGTACCCAACATGCTACGCTTTCTGCAAAACGGGCTTCAAACGGGCATACAACCCAATACGTTAAAAAGACAGGCATCAGCCTTATCTTCTGTTTTACAAGTCCAGGGCGCTCCCTCCTTAGCCTCTCACGAACTCGTGAAAAGGTTTCTCCATGGGGCTACGACTCTTAGTCCACCAGTGAAACAGCGTTTTCCTATGTGGAGCCTGCACACAGTGCTCTCTGCGTTACAAAAACCACCGTTTGAGCCTCTTAAGTTCTTCATCATTAAGAATACTTTCGTTCAAAATAATTTTTCTAATTGCTATAACAACAGCACGCAGGATTTCAGAGTTACAGGCGCTCTCTGTTGACAAGCACTTGTGTGTTTTCCATAAGGATAGGGTTGTTCTACGTACTAACCCAACCTTTATACCCAAAGTTAACTCTCCATTCTCAACAGGACATTATACTACCTTCTTTCTGTCCTCACCCTTCTCACCCTTGAGAGAGGGCATGGCACTCACTTGATGTCAGAAGGGCACTAAAATATATATATAAATAGAACTAGGCCCTTGAGGAGGTCTGACTCCTTGTTCATTTCCTTCCATCTGGCCACATTGGGACAAAAGGTGTCTGTGGCAACATTGGCAAGATGGATTAAGGCTTGTATATCCTTAGCTTACGAAACTCTTCATTTAACCTCTCCTTTGCATATCACGGCACATTCCACCAGATTGACTGCTACATCGGTGGCGTTTTCCACAAATGCTCCGATAGCCAATATTTGTAGAGCGGCCACCTGGTCCTCTCCTAGCAAGACACTACAAGATAGACCTATACGCCTCAGCCGAGGCTTCATTTGGCCGCAGGGTCCTGCAACAGGTCCTGCCTTCGTCTATCCCACCCTAGGTCTTAAGCTTTGTTACGTCCCACTTGGGGACCTCTGTCATCCATGAGAGAAGGAACAGTTTGTTCTTACCGTAAACGGTGTTTCTTCATGGATGACATGAGGTCTCCAAGGCCCACCCAGTCTATAATTAAGGGTTGGGACTGCGTCAAGGAGTGCTATGAGTTCTGTATCCTTTAGTTCGCACCAGCTTACATTGTTTGGTTTGTTTAACTAATTCTGAGCATGTTGCTCACATTCTGTCTGGTATACTGTTAATTCTCTATTTATTCGCTGAGGCTGATGTCAAAGCTAGCCAAGAAAAGAAAACTGAGCCTCAGCGGCAGGGGAGGAGCAAATATTCGCTGAAGCGTTTCCTGTCTCTGGGCTGTAGGAGGAGCTATATTACCCACTTGGAGACCTCATGTCATCCATGAAGAAACACCGTTTACGGTACGAACAAACTATTCCTTCTGTGTGGGTACCAGGACACCACAAAGGTCCACTCTGTTGTCAGTTTTTCAATATGCGTTATAAGATTGTGTTTTTAAGCTTGGCCAGACAGCGAACTAGCACTCCATGGAAGAGACTGTGATGAGGGTCCGTTGGAGTGTTAACTGTTTCTGCCTCAAGCATTAGCAAGGAAGACAATACCCACTTGGCAGTGTCCTGGTACCCACAGAGAAACACCCTTCCGGTGAGTAAAATGTTTCCTTATACCCCGCCAGAATATAGCTGACTCTGTACGGAGAGTGTTAAATGCAATTTTTAAAGCTCAAAAAGACGGCACTGAGTTGGCTTTGCTCTCCTTAGATGTGTTCATAGCCTTTGATTACCTTGAATGGCATTATACTGTTAAACTTCTAGAGTCGATGAGATTTGGGAACAAATTTTTGCACTTAATCTGCCAATGGTACTCCGAAACTACAGCAGCTATCAGTACGAATGAGCTTGACTCTCAGGATGTGCATCTTCACAGAGGAACTAGGCAGGTGTGCCCTCTATCACCATTGTTATTTGCTCTGGCAGTAGAGACACTGCTAATAGAATTTGGGTTCATCAAGATATCAAGGGTATGTGCATTCAGGGAGTTAATCATAAAATAAACTTATTTATGGATGTTATTCTAATGTTATTTGGGGACTCAGTGCAATCAGTGGCTCTGCTTTTATCAGAGCTGGAAGCCTTGTGTATAGTGGCTAGTCTGGAGATCACTTCATCCAAGTCTACAGTTATGTGTATAAATATGACTCTGGAACAACAGACAATTTTGACTTCCAGGGCGGCCTGCATTCCATGTTACAGAGGGTTCTGTTATTTGGGGGTAATGTTGGTTAAAGAGCTTCAACAACTTTGAAAGAGAAACTTCAAAGTACTGTTTAAAGAAGTCAAGACAGAACTTAAACATTGGAGCAAATTTAATTTATCATGGCTTGGCCGTATAGCGGTTCTACCTATTTCAAGTTCTACCTATTATTCTCCATAAAGATTGGTTTGTTCGGTGGCAAAAAACATAGAACATTTTATCAATAAAGGGAAACGCTGCAGGATCAGCAAATCTATATTATATAGCAGGGGTGACCAAACTTGCTTAACGTAAGAGCCACATACGATAAACTTCAGATGTTTGAGAGCCGCAAGACATGAACAAATATTACACACACGTTTTCATTGTTACATGCACATTTTGTTACAAAAAGTTTATATAAATATTAAGAAATATATGTACGTAATAATATTTATTCATGTATGTAGTTTTTAAACTGTTAATTTGTGTTAGTTTCAATAATCACAAAGTACACATGTCTATACCAAATGTTTTCAAAATTCTGAATGATTATTGTTTTAACTATATTGAGCATATTTAATATGGTAATGAACTACGGAAACATCTAAGAAAAATATGCAAATAAAGGGTAAAAACAGATATTTTAATGATATTTATTTGTCTTAGTAAATATCTGGTCAAAACATGGAGGAAAATATGTAAACCAATAAAATTAGATATTTTAATCAGATACCACCTTAGAAAATTATAGTCTTATCATAATATTTTTATGACACAAACAGACATTGCTGCAATTATCAGGCTATTTACTGCTAGTAGAGGTCTTATGAGTCTCCATCTTGGCTGTGAGTCGTTGAAAATCTGGCTGATATGTTGTCAAGGATGTACGAATTAGCTCCATCAGGTGTTGATTTGTAAGGACAGCACAATGCTTCAACTTCACAAACCTCATTACAGAGTACAGTGATTCACAGCAGTATGTTGTGCTGAAAATTGAGATGAGTCACACACTGGTTTTCTTCAGTTCAGGATATTTTATTTCTGGAACTTGTTTCCAGAACTCAATTGTAGACTGGGATTTATTTACTCTCCTTTTGAGATTGGGAAAGTAACTGAAGTTTCTTGACAATATGTCTCTTTGAAAAACTCTTATTTTATTCTGAAAGCTGAACATTGTCTGAGTAAGATCAGAAACAATCTTATCCTTCCCTTGAGTGCCAATTTGAGAGTTTGTAGATGATTCATTATATCAGTAAGGATCATTAGATCTAGCATCAATTCATTATTTTCCAGTTGAGGATAGAATCTTTTCTTTTCTTCAAGAAAAGTAATAATAGGCTCCAACAGATCCACAAACCTACTTAAGACATTGCTGGTTGACAGCTTCCTCACAATGCAGAAGAAAGGGACATCACTGGGTTTATTTTCAAGCTCCAGTTCTTCAATAAAATTTTTGAACTGTCGGTGGGTCTTCCCATTTAAGCGTATGAAATTGACAAATTCAAGAACAGATTTCATAACATTTTCATACTTGAAGTATCTGGCTGCTAGGTGTTCATGATGAATAATGCAATGAACAGGGAGAAACTGGAAAGCTGGGATCATTTTTCATAAGTGCAAGTAATCCTGCATTTTCCTCAGGTGCTCCAACATCATGTGGGATATAGCGCTGTCTAGCGTCCGAAGGCAAGAATGGATCGAAGTCAAGACCTGGGGCATCGAGCCCCTCTCACTCCAGTTCATTCTTGCCTTTGTTCATTCGAGGCGTTTGGATCTTCTAGTGTAGCTAAGTTTGAGTGTGTGGGACTGTTAAATTTTCTTCTTGTTTCTTCTCTCCCTCACCCTCTTTTTTATATTATCTGGGACTTTATTTTTGGGGGGGAATTTTATTTTTACCTCATTTTTGCTTCCCCCTTTTAGTCCCTTTGTTGAGGAATCCGGCGGCTGCCGTTTTCCCTTTCGGCTCCCGTCTCCAAGAGACGAGCCTTCCTCTTTTCAGCCCTTTTTTTAGTGTTTTTTCCTATTCGACGTCTCCCCTCCATAGGCGATGTCCGATTTTATTGGGCTCACCTCTCCTTTGGGACGAGCCTCCCTGAGAGCCGCGGCTGCAGCTCTCTCTTCAGCCCTTGCCTTGCCTTGCCTTGCCGCCTCCTCCTCCAGGCAGCGGCCGTTTTTTATTGCTTTTTGCCTCGCCGGGAGCCCCGTGTGCAGCTCCTTTCATAACTGCTTTTTCCAGTGGCGGCTGCTATTGGGCTGTGGCGAAAGGCTGCTGCCTTTTAAATTGTTTTTTGCCTAGGGCTTTCAGACGTTTCGTCAGGGGCTGCGGCTCCTTTAACATCTGCTTCTTCGGCGGGGGCTGCTATTGGGCTGTAGTGAAAGGCGGCAGCCTCCCTCGGCAATTGGTGGTTGGAGCTCACCTTTGCGGCTCCTCTGCTGGCCTTTCTCTGCCCCAAGGCTCTTTAGGTGGCTGTGGGAGGACCCCCCCCGGCTTTTTTCACAGTTCCGCGGCCATTACTTAAAAGCGCGTCATAGTTTATATGCTGCGCTTGGAGCTCACCCTTGCTTCTCCTCCCCTACTTTCTGCCTGACCACTGCCGCGGCCATTATAGGCCTTCTGGAGCACCAGGACCCTTGCCAGCCTGCCATTGTTCCTTCTTCCCGGCTGCCATTTTGATTGAATTTCCCACCCTTTTCACGGGCGCCATTTTGTGCTGCCCATTTTTCCCGCCCTTTCTGTTCTCCTTTACTTGACTGTGCAGTTATTTAGTCAGGCTATCCAAGTGTTACATTCCTGTAGGGCTTAATTCTACAACAGTGCCTCTGCAGAATAACTGCATATTGGGACTGCACATTGAAATTATCTGCACCACAGCTGCATATTGCAGCTGTACGCCACACCGCACCCACCACCTCTGTGCGTGTGTTGGTGATAGTACCTCGCCACACCGCATCCACCACCTCTGTGAGTGTGTTGGTGTTATATATACCGTGTGTTGGTGAAAGTCCCTTGCCACACCGCACCCCCCACCTCTGTGCGTGTGTTGGTATTTATATATATATATAGCATTGCTGGGCGCTCAGAATGGCGGATCAACACTCAGATACACATTCGGCAGCGGCAAAGAGACCCTGCAAGTCTTCGCATCATAGGTCTACCAATCAAAAAATGCCCAGGCTGCACTCCAAGGCCGTGGCTAAAACAAAACACCTGTCTAGCCACAGTGTCACTAAGCGCACACGTTATGTTTCGGTGCCACATTCTGAGGCTGCTAACCAAGAACAATTGACAGCACTCTTTCACTCTCCAGCTGGGTCATCTGAGGATGACTTTGAGGGTTTTCCTGACCAGCCTGGGGTCTGCCATTCTCAATCCAGCTTGCCGCTCCAGACCAGTGAGCCCACTGTTGCTGTTCCTCCACAAGCACAACCGCCTGCTGGTCCGCTACCAGGGCAACTACCGGCCTCTGTACTAGGACTGCAGTTGTCTCCTGAATTCCTGATGCAGTTGAAAGATACGCTAAGCCTCTTATCAGATCACTCGAGAGTCCAAACAGCTCCATCAACTCAGCACAGCGAACAGCACCCTTCCTGTGCCCCAGCCCCATGTGGCTGTTCTGATGGAATACCGCTCCCCTCGCCCAACCCATTTGATGTTGCTAGAGGCAGGATTGGAGATGACATCCCTGGGTTGGAGGACCCGGAATATTCTCTTCAGGCCGAAGGGGATGAGTGGAGTGACGAGGCAGACTTCGAGGAGGACACCTCATATCACCTATTTGATGCGGCCGACTTTCTTCCGCTATCTCACAGAGCTCTGGGCACATTAGGCCTTCAGACTACACAGCCTGAATCTACCACTCCCCCCATGAAAGGGGCTGAAGTCCTCAAGTCTCCAAAATCAACAGATCATTACCTTCCTGTGCCGGACCCTATTGGCAAACTGGCCAAGGAAGAGTTGGATCACCCTCTGCAGGCATGCCGCTTTTCCATTATGGCCAAAAGGCTCTATGCACTAGACCCGGACTTTATGAATCGCTTGCTGCTTCCAGGCATTGACGAGCCAGTCTCCAGTTTGGTTTTGCGCTCGCTCCTTCCAAAGCAAGGGGAATCACAACTAAAGGACCCCTTCGAATGCCGCATGGACTACGCCTTGCGTAAAAACCACAAGGCTACCGCCTTCACTATTCAGGCGTCTGCTTCAGCTTCCATATTTTCAAGAGCGGCTATGATGTGGCTAGACGAACTTCTAGAGGACCCCGAACCAGACCCTGTCAAGCTCTGCAAGGGCCTGGTAAAATTACACAAGACAGCGGCCTTCGTAGCTGACACCACACTGGATGCCACCCAGGTGGGAGCGCGAGCTCTAGTCTCACAGGTGGTAGCTCGGCGTACCCTTTGGCTCAGGCACTGGGACGCTGATTCTACGGCCAAGGGCAACTTGTCTAGAGCACCCTTTTCTGGATCTTTACTATTCAGAGACGAAGCCCTCAAGGCGGTCTTGGTAGACCCTAAAGACAGCCGAAGGCCAGTATTGGCCACTTCTAAGAGAGAAGATCATAGGGCTTTCAGGCGTTTCAACCCATATCGCTCCTTTCAGCCCTTTCGAGGAGCGCGGCCTGCGGGACGGGGCCACAACTTTCGATCTTCTGATTTCCACTCCTCCAGGGGAACCTGGAACAGGGGAAGTCAAGGGGCCTCAACTTCAACTTTTGGCAGGGGAGCTCGTCAGCGCAGACAATACTGACGCTTTCCCTGTGGGGGCAGATTGCTAATGTTTGCAAGTCACTGGTTACGTCTGACACGGGTCGCTTGGGTCAGAGATCTCTTCCTCCATGGTTACGAACTGGAATTTTGGTTGATCCCTCCAGACAGGTTCATTCCATCCACTCTACCCAGAGTTCGAGACAGGTGCCGGATCATGCGGGAAGCCATAACTCATCTTCTCGACATAGCTGCAATAGAACCTGTACCACCGGAGGAGAGAGCACAAGGGGTTTACTCTCTCCTGTTTGCAGTTCCCAAGCGAGATCAGTCATGGAGGGCGGTATTAGATCTCAAATTTGTCAACCGTTTTGTGAAATACTGACGGTTCAAGATGGAGTCCCTGGAGTCAATTGTAGAGGCGCTACATGAAGGGGATTTTCTGGCTTCCATAGATGTCAAAGAAGCTTATCTTCATGTGCCAATCTGTCCAACCCACAGACGTTTCCTATGATTTGCCTTCGGCCCCCATCACTTCCAATATCGAGCAATGCCTTTCGGTCTCTCATTGGCCCCGAGAGTATTCACCGAAGTGCTGCTAACCCTGGTGGCTTATCTCCGCCTCCAGGGCGTTCACATTTACCCTTACTTGGACGATCTGTTGATTTGAGCGGGTTCCAGAGATTTGGCCCTCTTTCACGTTCACTCTGCTCTCACGGCTCTGCGCACCCATGGTTGGCTTGTCAACTACGACAAAAGTCAACTTCTACCAACTCAGCGATTACAACATTTGGGTGCAATTCTAGACACGACGCAGGCCATGGTCTTTTTGTCACCAGATCGCATTATGGCCATCACAGAGATGGGTCTACACCTTGCGTGTCGTTCAAGGGTGGACTTAATGCTTCTGGCAAGGTCTGGGGATGTTTGTCTCGACCATTTACATTGTGCCATGGGCTTGGCACCACACTCGACCCTTACAGTGGGCCTTACTCCCTTTCCAACAGGACATTGCCACGTCCAACCACCGTACAGTCCACCTGCACCCATCTCTGCGGACCTCTTTCCGTTGGTGGGCTACGGCCAAAAATCTCAGACTGGGAACCCCGTTCCGAGAACCAGACAGGACCGTACTCACCACAGATGCCAGTCTGTCCGGATGGGGGGCCCATTGCAATTCCCAGTATGTTCGGGGAGTGTGGTCCAACACGGAAGCAAGTCACAATATCAACTGGCTGGAACTGAGAGCGGTCCATCTGGCTCTTCGGCATTTTCAACCCTTGTTCCTTCTGGACCACGTATTGATTCGCACGGACAATACTGTTGATGTTTGGCGGTTCTTGCGTGTAGCAACACGTTACGTTGGATGTAAGATGATAAAGAAGCATCACAGAGGCTTGAGAAAGTTTTAAGAGTCTTTACTAAGACATTACGGCCTAAGGCATTTAAAGTAGATACATGTAGAGTTTCACCCCCCTTCAAGATGGAACTAGGTAGAACTGCTTGCTTCAAAGACACACACAGAAGGAAGAACTAACAGCATGCTGTCACAACTTTCCCAGCTGTTATCTCCCGTTACCATGACAACCTGTCTGGCCTTGAATGTCTGCTCTCTCAGGCCAGGCATAGCTGATAACACAGAACCATTCCCATACATCTTGAAACATTTCAGACTTGATGAAAAAAACACATTGGTAGTACGGCCTAGTAAGCCAACATTTCCCCCTTTCATCATGTCTGTAAATCCATTACAACATTTCTACAATACAAAGGTAATACATTTCAATACATTGCATCATACAGATACAGTTTACATTGCTGTACAGCTCAGAACATCTCTGTACATTTAGCTAGAACTTTATTCAATCAAACTTTGGCTGAACACAAGTCAGATACAATGTCTCAGGATCCATTACAACCTCCTTATGCATTCCAGAACTGGTTATTAATCCTACCGTGAATCTATCAGGCGGTTTGCCAATGTTAGATCTCTGAGAACGTCTCAAAGGCACTAGAGCTTCTGCTCTCTCAGCCCCCCCATTTGAGCTGGTGCTTGGTACAGCCTGCGTAGGACATTCCATTTCCTCAGCCTTGCGTTTCTTTGATCTTCGTTTCCCACAAATGAGTTCATTTAATGCATCCCTAAGTGGAATTTGTGTGCCTTCCACTTTTATGTCAAGGTTTGGTTTAAATGTTTGTGCTTGTGTTTGTGCTTGTGTGTCAGCTGACCCTGTAAGAATGACTGTTTGCCTTTGATCCCAAGGCTTTTCTGAGACTTTAATGCTTCTGCTCAGAATTAATTGCTGTGTTTCTGGAATCCAAACTCTGAAATATGCATTCTGAAACCCCAGAACATATCTCTGTTGTGCTCTGGGTGCAAGTTTGCCCCTTCTTTTTCCCTGTGGAATGTGGACCCAGCATCTAGCTCCAAATTTCTGAATGTGTTGCACTTTCGGCTTTCTCCCAGTGAGTTTCTCATAAGGTGACATTCCAAGTGCACTGTGTAACACCCTGTTGTGAATGTAATTCGCATACATGATTGCCTCTCCTCAGAAAGAATTCCCTAAACTGGAATCCATTAACATGGCTCTCATTGCTTCCTGAAGCACCCTGTTTTTTCTCTCAGCAGTTCCGTTGGAAAACGGGCTAAACGGAGCTGTGAAACTCTGGTTTATTCCCTTACTCTCAAGGAAGTCACTCAATGCTTTGCTCGTGAATTCTCCTCCCTGGTCTGAGCGTATAGCCCCCACCGTGGTGCCATGTTGAGTTTCGATTCTCTTAATGAACAGTTTCAGCTTCTGCTCAGCTTCACTTTTACGCTTGAGCAAATAAAGATGAGTGTATCTAGAAAAATCATATACCACTACCATAAAAAACCTTGCACCTCCTTGTGAAGTGTTTATTGGCCCTGATAAATCAATATGAATGAGTTCATAGGGAGCAGATGTGGTCCTTTCAGCCTCCCGGTTTATGGGTGCAATGGTCATTTTCGCTTTATGGCACGCATCACAATCCATCATTAACTGCCCACAGTCTTTCAAATGCATGTTTTCACTATGCATCGGGGTTTTCTTTATCGTGTCAAAGTTTGCATGCCCCAGCCTCTGATGCCATTCATGGACGCAGCCTTGATGTGTCTGTGCCTCAGCGTTTAACACAGCACACCCTGCTTGACTGCTCTTTATTACAAACTGGGAATCATTCAGGCTTCCCTGCAAGCACACTTGATCTCCCCTCATTACATAACATTTGTCTCTGTCAAACAACACTGAAAACCCACAAGTGGTCAGTTTTCTCACAGACAACATGTTATGAGACAGTTCTGGTACAAACAATCAATCTGACAGTATTCCAAGCTTATCAAATCTCACCAGTCCTCGAGCCTCCACATTTTTCTGCGATCCATCCGCTAGTTGCACAAAGTCCTGCTCATCTGTAGACGAATAAAACAAACTCCTGTCTGTAATTAATATATGGCTCGCCCCACTGTCAAGAATCCAGTCAACAGATCCTAAATCTTGAGACTTCTGTTTACAAACAAAGTTCACACTGCCGCTATGCGTCTTCAAGCCTCCGTCTCTGGAGTTTCGCTTGACTGCACAGTCTTTCTGGAGATGCCCACGAGCCCCGCAAACATAACAAGCCTTTAGCCGCTGCTGCTCCTGCTTGTAATCCAGCTTGCTTCCGACAGCCTCCCTCGGCATGGCACTTTTCTTCTCCTCTTGTCTCCACTGCCATTCCTGGGACAAATCCTGCAACGCGTCCCACATCCGTTTAGCCGACGGCTCATCTCTCGCATACATCAGTTGAGAATCCGATAGAGCCAAGGTAATAAACGCCTGCGCCCTCTGCTCTCGGCGCTTCCAGGCCGCAGTCAGTACCGCCGGGGGGTTTCCTTCAATCACGTCAAATAAATCCTCTGTTATTAAGAAAGCACGCATCCTTGGCTTCCAACTGCCATAATTCTTTTCCGTAAGTCGTTCCATCGGCAAGCCTCCAGACAAGTTTACAGCCATCTCTGCTCACCTCTGTCTGGCACAATCAATCACGCTGCCCTCTGGATTTCCATCTGCTGTTCAGACCAGCCACTTACTCCTATGTAACGTGCTGTGGATCTGGGCCCATAACCCTGTTGATGTTTGGCGGTTCTTGCGTGTAGCAACACGTTACGTTGGATGTAAAATGGTAAAGAAGCATCACAGAGGCTTGAGAAAGTTTTAAGAGTCTTTACTAAGACATTACGGCCTAAGGCATTTAAAGTAGATACATGTAGAGTTTCACCCCCCTTCAAGATGGAACTAGGTAGAACTGCTTGCTTCAAAGACACACACAGAAGAAGGAAGAACTAACAGCATGCTGTCACAACTTTCCCAGCTGTTATCTCCCATTACCATGACAACCTGTCTGGCCTTGAATGTCTGCTCTCTCAGGCCAGGCATAGCTGATAACACAGAACCATTCCCATACATCTTGAAACATTTCAGACTTGATGAAAAAAACACATTGGTAGTACGGCCTAGTAAGCCAACAAATACTTGTGTGAAATCACATTTGAACAGACAAGGGGGAACCAGGTCACGGTGTCTCCAGACGGAAGCGTCTCAACTCTGCCAATGGGCCGAAATACATCTACGTTCACTGAGAGCAGAACATCTCAGAGGGGTTTTAAATGTTGCGGCCGACTGGCTCAGCAGACAACAAGTGATCCTGGGAGAATGGAAGCTACACCCTATGGTGTTCAGCCTTCTCCAACTTCGGTTCGGCATCCTCTCGGTGGATCTGTTTGCCTCCAGTCACAATTACCAGCTACCTCGCTACTTCTCCAGGTATCTGGACAACGACGAGGAATTGACAGATGCTCTGTTGACTCAGTGGCCAGCAGGCCTCCTCTATGCTTTTCCCCCAATACCGCTCCTGGGCAGGACCATCCGGAAGCTGCGATGCGAAAGAGCCCATCTGGTCCTGATAGCACCGTACTGGCCTCGTCGGCTGTGGTTCTCCAATCTGCTCTTCCTTTCAGTGACGGAGTCTTGGAGGTTGCCACTCAGACCAGATCTTCTATCTCAGGGCCCGATTTGGCATCCAGATCCCGAATGGCTCAATCTGACAGCGTGGCATTTGAACGCAGACATTTGATTCATTCCAGACTGTCTAAGGAAGTTGTGGACACAATTCTCGCATCTCGAAAGCAGTCAAGCTCTCGTGTCTACCAGAGCACCTGGTCTACCTTCGCTAGTTGGTGTGACTCTCAAAATGTTCTACCATCTCAGGCCAATGGTCAACATCTACTGCAATTTTTACATAGAGGCCTGAAGATGGGACTGAAACCTAACACCTTACGTCGCCACGCCGCCACCATATCATCTATTCTCTCTGTCATGTCTCCTACTATTCATATGGGTTCACACCCGCTTGTCCAACATTTTTTGAAGGGGGCCGTCCTACTGTCGCCAGCAGTCCATCATCGCTTCCCTTTGTGGAGTTTATCAAAGGTCCTGCAAGCCCTGCAGCAGCGTCCTTTTGAACCCCTTCAATCTGTGCCATTCCGTCTTTTGACCTTCAAAGTCCTGTTCCTCGTGGCAATCACCTCGGCGAGAAGAATCTCAGAGTTGGGGGCACTGTCCTTGGCCCGCCACCTCTGTATTTTCCATAAGGACTCAGTGGTACTACGTCTCGACCCTTCCTTCCGTCCCAAGGTCATGTCAGCGTTCCACTGTAACCAAGACATTGTTTTGCCTTCATTCTGTCCAGACCCTGTTCATCCGCTTGAGAAGGCCTGGGACTCACTAGATGTCCAGAGGGCCCTCAAGACCTACCTGTCTCGCACCCAGGACATACGGTCAATGGATTCCCTATTTGTATCCTTTCACCCGCGCACTCTGGGGAAAAAGTTGTCCAACTCTACGTTATCTTGTTGGTTGCGTGCCTGTATTGCATTGGCTTATGAGTCCCTTCAGCTGCCAGTGCCTCGTAACATAACGGCACATTCCACTAGGTCAGCGGCTACTACTGCTGCCTTCGCAACCAATGCTCCTCTGGCAGAGATTTGCAGAGCGGCTGTATGGTCTACCCCAAATTCGTTCATAAAACATTATAAGATAGACCGTTACGCTTCTGCTGAGGCCTCCTTCGGGAGGTGTCAGGCCCAGGATGGGACTCAGGAACCAGGCTTGTGGTTGAAAGCAATTCAGATTTTATTAAGGTAATATCCAAACATAGACTGCGCCTTCTCATGAAGTAACACAGAGTTATAGATCCTGCGACGTGGAAGAAAGTTGACAGAGCAAGGGACCACTTTCCCGCCTGTCTCTTAAGAGGGGGGCAAACGGGCGCGAAGCCTTTCGCTCCTCCTTATCGGACCCTCGGTCTCCACCCTCCTGCCCCCCTTCCTCTTCTGTCTTTTCAACTGTCTTCGCGTACGTGGCGATGGGGGAAGCACGGGCCCCTCCTCTTCTGAAGTCTCCGACTCTGGTATGGGAGAGGGGGGGGGTCAAGACTCAAACTGTCTTGCAATCTCTCGCCGCTTTTCTCTGGCTCAGGAGGCAGCGTGGGAACTTCGAGGGAAGACTCCAGTTCTGTGAGACCGTCAAGGTCTCCGTTGCTATGCAATGCTATTTCTGGAATTTCCTCTCCTTCTCCAGTCTGCTCTAACGAACTGGGCCCCTCCTCCTCCGTTTCTGAATCCTCATACCCCCAACCTGGCACCTGGACGTCTGACGCCCTGACATCATCCCCTCTCCCATGCTGTGCCCCCCCCTCCCGAGTGGCTTGGGGCGATGGGGAAACCTTCGGTGAAAAAGTTTTACCAAATCTGGAGCGTGCACATCAGTTTCAGCTTCCCAAGATCTGTCTGCCGGCCCATAGCCCTTCCAGTGAATCAAATACTGCAATTTGTTATGCCTCATTCGGGAGTCCAGAATTTCTTCCACTTCAAACTCAGTTTGCTCATTCACTATTAACGGAGCCCCTGGAGGCTCCTCTGGCCGCAATTCGCTGGGGGGTGGCTGCTTTTGTTAACAAGGATCGATGAAACACAGGGTGTATTTTAAACGTGTCTGGTAGCTTTAGTCGATAAGCCACGGGATTAATTTGAGCCTCTATTTCAAAGGGCCCCACCCTTTTGTCCTGTAATTTCCTACATTTGCCCGGCATCTGAAGGAAACGAGTGGACAGCCATACCTGATCTCCTGGTTGAAGGGGGGGGGCCTCCCTCCTGTGCAGATCAACAGCTCGCTTGTACTCCGTCTTGGCTTCGTTTAGCTGCTGTTTCAATGTCTGTTGAACGGCCTGTAACTCCTTCAGATAGTCTTCTGCGGCCGGCACCAGCACCCCTTCTGAGCTGCTTGGGAAGGCTTTAGGATGAAATCCATAATTAGTGAAGAACGGGGTTTGCTCAGTGCTGGAGTGCAAAGCGTTGTTATAGGCAAACTCTGCAAAGTGCAAATATGACACCCAGTCAGTCTGTTGATAGGACACATAACAACGTAAATATATTTCCAAAACAGCGTTCAGGCGTTCCGTCTGACCGTCTGTTTGGGGATGATGAGCGGAAGAGAGTTTTAGCTCCGTCTGCAACTGTTTCCACATTGCTCTCCAAAATTTAGCTGTGAACTGAGTTCCTCAATCCGAGACTACACTGTTTGGCAATCCATGCAACCGGTAGATTTCCCTGATTAATAACTTAGCTGTTTCTTTTGCCTCTAAGGCCCCTGAACAAGGGAGAAAATGCGCCATTTTGGTGAGTAAATCGACCACCACCAGGATGGCCGTCATTCCTTGTGACTTTGGTAGATCAGTTATAAAATCCATGGAAAGGTCCTTCCAGGGTTCGTTTGGGACAGGTAGCGATTGTAACAGTCCGGCTGGCTTTTCTGTTTGTGTTTTCACCCGCACACAGACAGAACAGGATTTTACATAGTTTTCAATGTCTCGACGCATTTTAGGCCACCAAAAGTCTTTGGCCACGTTCTGAATGGTTTTATAAATACCAAAGTGCCCCGCGGTGATGGAGTCATGGCACTGATGTAGGACTCTGAGTCTTAATTCTCCTTCTGGCACATACCTGGCTGCTTTGAACCATAACAGTCCATCTCGCCAGTGGAAACTTACTTCTGGATCTTGATCTTGTCCCGCCTCCTGACTATATCGTTGCAGGTCTGCATCTTCCTGTTGTGCCCTTTTGAGTTCTTCTTCCCATGAAGGCTGACATGATCCCAACGTTAATTTCTCCGGCGGGATCACGTATTGAGGCTGGTCATCATATTCACTTCCTTGGAATTGTGGCTGTCTGGATAAGGCGTCTGCTCTCTGGTTTTTAGCTTGAGCATGATAAGTAATCTTGAAATTGAACCTAGTGAAGAACTGGGACCACCTTATCTGTCTCTGGTTCAGCTTCCTGGCTGTTTGCAGGCTTTCCAGGTTCTTGTGGTCGGAGCGCACTTCAATCTGATGAGAGGCCCCCTCCAAGTATTGTCTCCAGTTCTCAAAAGAATCCTTGATGGCTAGTAGTTCCTTCTCCCAAACTGTGTAGTTCTTCTCTGCAGGCTTTAACTTTCTAGGAAAGTACGCGCAGGGGTGCAGCTCCTTCCCTTCTTGGTCTAATTGCAGAAGGACCCCCCTGATGGCAAAATCCGAAGCATCGGCTTCCACGACGAAGGGGCGGGTTGGATCAGCGAAACGCAGAATGGGCTCAGTAGCAAATCTTTTCAGCTCCTCAAACGCGTTTGTGGCGTTCTCTGTCCATTGGAATTTCTTCTTTCCCCTTAAGCAGTCAGTCAGGGGGGCTGTTAATTTGGGAAACCCTGGAATGAACTTTCTGTAGTAATTGGCAAACCCTAGAAAACGTTGTACATCCTTTTTGGTGACAGGTTGACCCCAATCCAGTATACAACTCACTTTCCCTGGGTCCATCTCCACTCCCCCCGCTGAGATTCGGTACCCAAGGAAGTCCAGAGACTTGAGGTCAAATCCACATTTCTCTAGCTTAGCATACAGATGATTTTCTCTCAGTCTCCTCAACACAGTTTTTACGTGCTGGTCATGGTCTTCTTGATTCTTTGAGAACACTAGGATATCATCCAAGTAACAAATCACATACGTGTCCAACAGGTCTCTAAACACGTCATTCATGAACTTTTGAAACACGCCTGGGCTCCCCGAAAGCCCGAACGGCATGACCAAATATTCAAACTGACCGTAAGAAGTCAGAAATCCTGTTTTCCATTCATGTCCCTCCTTCATTCTGACCAGGTTGTACGCTCCTCTTAAATCCAACTTCGTGAAGATTTTTGCTGAGCGCAGGCGGTCTAGTAGCTCTGAAATCAAGGGCAGTGGGTAACTGTTGGGGATGGTGATCTGATTCAATGCACGGTAGTCGTTACAAGGTCTGAGCTCCCCCCTTCTTCTTCACAAACAACAGGGGCGCTCCAGCAGGGGACTGTGAGGGATGTATGAATCCTCGCTTCAGGTTCTTTTCTAGGAATTCCTTCAGGGCCTCCCTCTCAATTTCTGTGAGAGAGTAAATTCTCCCCGATGGGATGCTGGCTCCTGGCATGAGATCAATCGCACAGTCGTAAGGGCGGTGGGGGGGTAGAGTCTCTGCCTCTTTTTCATCAAACACATCTTTGAATTCCTCATACTTCGAAGGAAGGGTCACTTGCTCACTCTCTTGTACTGCCCCCGCTAAGGTGTTCTTGATTCCTTTGGGTTGACAGTTCTCTTGACAATACTGAGAGGTGAACCACACCACCGCCTCCTTCCAACCTATTTTGGGTTCGTGCTTGGCTAGCCAGGGCATTCCCAGAATCACCTCAAAGTTCGAGAGATCTGACACGTACAGCGAAATGAACTCCTCATGCCCAGGAATTTGGAGTTTCAATTCCTCCGTGGCGTGTGTCACCCCTCCTGACTTCAGGGGTCTCCCATCGATGGTCTCCACAGATAGGGGAATGTCCAGTTTCCACCTAGAAATTCCATAACGCTTGGCTAACTTTGCATCCATAAAATTCGTGGAGGCCCACTGTCAATTAATGCAGTGGAGTTAAACATCACTCCTTGGGAAGTTGTAATCCGAATAGGTAGAACCAACACTCCTTTGGAGGGGGGTTGGGTCATTGGAGGGCCTTTATACAACGCTGCCCCCAGTCCACCGGCCTGCACTTGGACTGGGTGTTTTAGTTTCCCGACGGCTCTGCCTTCCCCCCTTTCAGCCCACAATCTCTGGCCACATGGCCCGGTTTCGAACAAAAAAAACATAGACGCTCTCGGCGTCATCTCTCTTTTTCTTCTTCTGACAGTCTCAGCCTAGCCCCTCCCTGTCCCTCGGGTGCATTACCTGCCGTTCCTGAAGTGGAAAGGACCTTGCTGCGGGATGCCGAGGCTGAATATCTCGGGACCTCCTGTTTCTTTTCCAGGCGCCTTCCTTCCAGCCTGTGATCGATCTGTAAACATAGCCGGATTAGCCCTGGCAGGTCAGTGGGGGGGGGGAGGTCCTGGCCAGCTCATCCAGAATTTCAGCATTCAGTCCACTTCGGTACATAAACATCAAGGCTGCCTCATTGTAACCTGTTTCCTGGGACAAAATTTTAAAGGCATTAGTGTACTGGGAAACAGTTCCTTTGGCTTGTTTCAGTGCACCTAACTGCCGCGCTACTGTTTCAGCTCGTTGCGGGTCTTGAAACATCTCGGTCATTTCTTGGATAAATCCTCTGTATCTTCCTAGGAGGGTATCCTTTCTCACTAGGTACGGGGTCACCCATTTTGCAGCTTCTCCCTCCAGGAGGCTGATCACGAAGGCCACTTTAGCCCCATCATTCGGAAATTCTGCATTCCTGACATCCAAGTATAGCTCACATTGAGCCACGAAAGTTGCCAACTGATCACTTTGCCCCGCATACTTTGGGGGTAATCCAATGGGAACCTTCACCGCCGCGGCTGGAGGGGCTGCCCGCATCCGATCGACCGTGGCTTGCAAGGCCTGATTATCCATTTTCAGCGCCTTGACTGCTGCCAGCAAGGTTTGAACATCCGTCTGCAGATCAGCCACATTAGCCCTCAAAAGTCTCACTTCTTCCATCTCAGAAGTGGGATTTGTTCCCCCCGCTGCTCCCTTTGACATCTTGTCACGGTCAAGTGAAGAGAGCGTGGAGGGTGATTTAGATGGCTCTGTCAAGCTGTCAGGCCCAGGATGGGACTCAGGAACCAGGCTTGTGGTTGAAAGCAATTCAGATTTTATTAAGGTAATATCCAAACATAGACTGCGCTTTCTCATGAAGCAACACAGAGTTATAGATCCTGCAACATGGAAGAAAGTTGACAGAGCAAGGGACCGCTTTCCCGCCTGTCTCTTAAGAGGGGGGCAAACGGGCGTGAAGCCTTTCACTCCTCCTTACCGGACCCTCGGTCACCACCCTCCTGCCCCCCTTCCTCTCCTGTCTTTTCAACTGTCTTCACGTACGTGGCGACGGGGGAAGCACGGGCCCCTCCTCTTCTGAAGTCTCCGACTCTGGTATGGGAGAGAGGGGGGGTCAAGCCTCAAACTGTCTTGCAATCTCTCGCCGCTTTTCTCTGGCTCAGGAGGCAGCGTGGGAACTTCGAGGGAAGACTCCAGTTCTGTGAGACCGTCAAGGTCTCCGTTGCTATGCAACGCTATCTCTGGAATTTCCTCTCCTTCTCCAGTCTGCTCTAACGAACTGGGCCCCTCCTCCTCCGTTTCTGAATCCTCATACCCCCAACCTGGCACCTGGTAGTCTGACGCCCTGACAGGAGGCGTGTATTACAACAAGTTATTTCTGCTGAGTAGCCAGGAGGAGGTCCCTCCCTATTAGGGGCTGCTTTGGTACATCCCACGTGATGTCGGAGCACCTGAGGAAAATGTACCATTGGTATCACCTGAAGGGTGATTTTCTCAGGTGCTCCGACATCACGGCCCTCCCTTTGTGGAGGATTTGGGTTTTTTTGCTACCTTACTGATTATCTCTCTTTAGAGTTATAGTATTTAAAATTTGTCACCAAGTCAAGACCAATTTGGACCTGTTTATTATGCTTATGATCTTTGGGTTATGCTTTGGGACAGTTTCCTTGCTTTTAGGCCCATTGGCCTTTTCTGTCTTTTCAGATATATGTCTCACTTCGGTCTCATCGCGAATGAACTGGAGTGGGAGGGGCTCGATGCCCCAGGTCTTGACTTGGATCCATTCTTGCCTTCGGACGCTAGATGGCGCTATATCCCACATGATGTCAGAGCACCTGAGAAAATCACCCTTCAGGTGATACCAATGGTACATTTCCCCCCACCATTGTAGGTGCTCCATCTGTTGCAACACTGACGAGTTTATCCAGTGGAATATCAGCATTTGTTAAGGCTCTGTCAAGTGCATTTTTAATGTCAACACCACGAGTTGTTTCTTTTAGTGCCACTAAGTCCAACATCTCTTCTTTCATAGTTACATCAGAGAAAACATAATGAACAAATACTGCCAGTTCTGGGTTGTCTTGTATGTCTGTAGATTCGTCAAGAGCAAAGCTGAATGCAAGGGAATTCTTTAAATCATTTTGCATTTTGCCTGCAACATCAGCACTGATCTGGGAGCCACACATATATGTCAAAGAGCTGCATGTGGCTCGCGAGCCATGGTTTGGCCACCCCTGTTATATAGAATGCGAGATGTAGGAGGTCTTGGGTATCCTAACCTGAGACTTTATTATGAAGCTTTTCAGCTAAAGCATATTATCAGAAGGTCTAAGGATGTCTCTTGGGTTCAATTCGAAGCCCCCATTGCAAAACCCTTGGTAACCGCTGTACCATTTCTCCCTCTGTCATGGCATGAAGTACACAAGGTGTCAAACCCATTTTGGAAGTCAGCTCTAGTAGTCTGGAGAAGATGGGTAGATGTATTGGCTCCCAAGCCATCCCCTCTTATTCCGATACTAGACCACCCAGATTTTTTTTGACAGGGCTCCACTAGGTTCGTGATTTCATTGTTCGAGGCACGCCTATTTCAGAAGCCTCTATATGAGTTAAGCTAAAAAAGGTAAAGGTGTCCCCGCACTTATAGTGCGAGTCGTTTCCGACTCTTAGGGTGATGTCTTGCAACGTTTACAAGGCAGACCGTATATATGGGGTGGGTTTGCCGTTCCTTCCCCGGCCGTTCTTTACCCCCCAGCGTATGCCGGGTACTCATTTTACCGACTACGGATGGATGGAAGGCTGAGTGGACCTCGACCCCTTTTACCGGAGATTCGACTTCCTCCTTCCGTTGGAATCGAACTCCGGCTGTGAGCAAAACTTCGGCTGCGTTACTGCCGCTTACCACTTTGCTCAAAGCAAATTGGTTTCAAATAGCACAAATCACCATATTTACAAAATGTTTAGTTGCCAGAGGGGAGGGCATATGTTCTTTCACAACATTTGAACATCTCTGCTTTAAAGAAGATTCTGACTTGAAGGGGGCAGCATCAATGCTATATAGATGGTTAGAAAATCTATGGGTCACTCTTCTGTGTTAAAAGAGACATGGGAGAGAGAGATGGGTGCAACTATTCAAGATAACCCCTGGGAAAAGGTTTGGACTAGACCCCCACTTAAAACGATCTCAGCCAGGATTCAGGAGATGACATTGAAACTCATATTCAGGTGGCACTGGACTCCTCTCAGATTATTCCATATAAATAAGTTACACTCCCTGAAATGTTGGAGTGGTTGTAATGCCCTGAGATCAGACGAACATATGTGATGGGACTGTGGTCCTATAAAAAATTTCTGGAAAGCAGTGTTCGAAGAAATTTCTAAGATTGTAGGTCAGCCACTGGTACCTGACACAGTGATGGCATTGTTATCGCTGGAAAACTATCACAATCTTAAGGTGATCCATAAAGAGCTGGTGGGATTCTTACTATCGGCAGCCCATCTGGAAATTTCAGCCAAATGGAAGACAGGTATAGATCTATCACTTGATAACTGGTTGCTTAAAATTTGGGAGACTGCACTTTCAGAGTGTCTTACACAATACAGCAGGGTAGTAGATAGACAATCCAAACAGATAAATTTAATGCAAACTGGTTCCTGCTTTTGAGCTACGTTAACTGTTTTACAAATGCTGTACTCCCTTCGGTAAAGCATATTTTATTATGGAGAAGTTATGTTTGTTCTCACAGGGATGATTCTGTATGATACATTTTTTTATACATCTGCTTTCCTTTTCCCCTTTTTCTCTCCTCTCCCCCTCCTCCATTTGTTTTGTTTTAGTCTTTTCTTTCCTCTTTTTCTTCTCCCTTTTCCCTAAAACAAAGTGTAGATCAATGAAATAAGTATGGTGTAATTAAAATGTTTGACTTGACATAATGTACACCTTTATTGGTTAATGTTAATGATGGTTTATTGACCCTGTTGTTTGAGAGGTTTACAGGGACATGTTATAGTAAAAGCTTTTAATAAAATGTTATTAAAAAAAGAAATTAATGAACCTAAGTTAGTCATAACTTCAGAGGGTCCACTCTGAGTGGACTGGCACTGAATACCGCCCTATATGTTTCAACTAATGTCTAGTTTAAGTGAAACCTTTTTGGTGGTGCCGCAAGTTGGGAGTACCCGGTTGGCATTGAGCCGTGACAGGATCTTTTCAGCTGCGGTTCCCTATATGTGGAATGCCCTCCCTGGTGAGGTGTGTCTGTCTCATTATTGACTAAGGAGGAATTTAAAAACATTCCTCTTTACCAAGGCACTTGATGGTTGAAATACACTGTTCCTGGCAACCCTGGTTGAGATAATGTTTAAACTGTTTTTAGTATGTTTTTAAAAAAAATGTTTTATCAATAACGTGTTTGCTGCCTTGGGCTCCTTTGGGAGGAAGGGTGGGATATAAATAAAATCAACAATAATAATTAATCTAGTATTTATTGCTCTTTAAAAATGATTTTCATATTAGTCCTCTGTCAAGGGAAGCAAGAACATGGCAGTTTGTTGTTTTGGCCATTCCTAGAAGTAAATCCTAATTGCTATGTGTGATTTTATTTATTAGCAAGCAGTAAAACTTTTCGATCAGTTGCATATTTAAATAAGTCCTATAAACTTCGTATAAATTTATCCACTTAGAGGTGTTGTATGGTGCAGTGTGCCTTTCCATGGCTGCAGTGGCGTCTATTATGAGTGGCTTATTACAGGTAAGTGTCTAATGACTATTCAGTCTTAATCTGCTTTAAAAGAAGTGCCACTGTTGTAGATGTGTATACTTCCAAAAGATAGAGCTCTGCTGGTTGCTTCTGTGGCACTGGAGCAGAGTTCTGACCATTGGCCCCCATCCTTCCCAAAGGCACTCTGAGAAAGAAGAACTGTGGTGACACAGGCTCTCCTGTGCTGCCAAAGGTAACAGCAGAGCTGCTGTTTTCAAAAAAGTAAAAGAAAGGGAAGACAAGATGCCTGTGCTCCCCTGAAAGGCCACAAATTGCTTGAGTTGCCTCATTTTGCCTGACAGGACCCTCTGTAATTGGGTGAATTGCAAAGCTGGGTGAAACCAGCCCTTGTTTGCTCTTTGATAATTATGTAGATTATATTATATTGAGAAATTCACACAACTCTTTCCTGTGTTCAGGTAGATTGTCCCAGGTAGTCATATATTATTCTGCCTATTGGTGTTTTTAAAGCACTTACTGCGGTAAGGATGCAGTTAATACCATTGGGGTTTTTTATTTTCCAGTGCATGAAGTTGGTTGGGATGGGGTGGGATGTCATCCCACTTTTTTCAGGCATGTCTAAAACCATCCTTTCAACAGATATAATTGATTCTGACACAATCTGAAACAAAACAATTGTACTGCCTTTTGTCCAGTTTCAAACATAGTGATTTCAAAAGCAAAAATGTATTTATTTCATATATGAATTGCTTTCTATGATGCATCTCAAAGCGATTTACAATAAAATCATAAATAAAACATTACTATATAAAAAGTTAAAACAGTTGCACATAAACATTTAAAATTACATGCAAAACAATAAAAAATTACATATATAACTACAATTACAAATCCAGTATAGATACCAAGTGGGATAATATCTGTTTAGATTGCATATAATCTGAGGGAGGAAGGAAAGTATTCAATATCCTTCCGTATACCCACTCCCATCTTGTTTGGGGAAAGGCCCAGCAACGATTGATTCCCCTCCCCCCTATTTCCCAGTCATATGTCTCATAGATAGATAGCAAGGTGCCAGCTTAGCTCTCTAGCTGTTATTTTGGCTTAAAGTGTGTTTTTTGTCCTTGCTGACTCCAGGCTGTGGGGAAAGAAGTATACAGGCCTCCAAGCCGGGCAAGTTTTCCTTGTTTCAATTACCTAAAGGCCCTGCAACACAATACACACTTAGTCCTCTCTAGACAGTTGCATCTCTAGGCCGGGCAGGAGGGAAGAAGGGACAGCTAACCAGGTTTGCAGGATATACTTCCCATTGTACTTGATGACTCAGAGAGAAGCCTTGGCTGCTACTGTGATGGCTCAAGAGTACAATCTGGAGGTAAAAGCTCCAGGGTAGGAGATGTGGGGGACTTGGTGGATTCCTCACTATCTTTGCCCAGTCTGACAGAAAGTGAAGCCTGTACTCAGTTTCTGGCATGGGCAAAAATCCTGGTGGCAAAGGAAGGCAAGGGTATGGTGCTCATGGACCTACATTATCAGGGCTGGAGGTTAAACACTTGAGTCATTACACTCACCTCATAAACTACGTTGCAAGGATCAAAAGATGTGCAAGCACAGGAGCCAGTCCCACAGTTGCTCTAGCAATAAACATCATAGAGGTCACCCATGGGCACTAAGGTGCCCAGCAATACAAAAGGACTCAGAAAAAATCTCAGTTATAAAAGTAGCTCCTGCTACAGGTGCCAACCTATGCCCACCATTGTTAAGGGGTGATCAGCCCTGACTTCAGCCAAATCCTCATAGGTCTCTCCCATAGATGTCCCCGTGGTTTTGGTGACTTTAGTGGCACAATGGTATCTCAAGGGGATATTCCTTTACCCTTGTTTCAATGACATCCTGGTTCCAAGAGGTCCCACAAATGAAGCAGATATAAGGAAGTCTCCTTTCTAGAATGGTACTTGCATTAAAAAGTACATACCACTATTTTTTCTCATTGGGTTCAGGAGGCTACAGTAATGGTGTACAAGGCACTGAACATGGTGCACCATTTCTTGCATGGGACAGCTGCCACCTTGTCATTTGGGGGCTGCTTCCCTCTACATATATTTACTAAACATTTTGACATATTTGCCTCTGGATTCTATATTTGCTCAGATGATTCTGCCCCAATAAGCACTCAAGAAATGCTTCTGTGCCTGTCATGTATTGCTACATAGCTACCCTGAAAAATGGATTGCAACAACTAGTGTCCAGTTGCAAATACTCCCTTCCTGGAAAAGATGGTTGAGAGGGTTGTGGTGGAACAGCTGCAGACATTCCTGGATGAAACTGATTATCTGGATCCATTCTAGTCTAGGTTAGCCTTAAAAATACTGAATGCCTTCCTGCCTTCTTCCTGAACAGGAATTTATGGTAAGGAAATAATCCAGTTTCCACTGCTGCATGTTAGAACATAAGATGAGCCCTGATGGATTGGGCCAAAGGCCCATCTAGTCCAGCATCTTGTTCTCAGTGTCACAAACAGTTGTAGAACATCTATGATAAATAAAAAAGGGCTCACAAGGTACTGAGGGGGTAGTATGAGATTGTACCATGAACATTTGGTTAGGACCCTGATTGGAAAAGTAAATGAGGAATAGTTCCAAGAAACCAAGTACACTGTCTGGAATTACATCATGGGAAGAAAGACAGGATATAAATATAATGATTAAATAATAATATATAAATAAAACCACTTTCCTCCCATCTCAGTCTTTACTTAATGAATGGGGACATATGCACACTAGGAACTGAGAACATTTGAACTATTAAGTAGAAAATCCTGCACTTGTGAAAACTGCACTTTACTTTTGCGGATAGATGCCAGCAAAGGTGCAATGCAAACTTTTGAACAATGCTAATAGATGGTATTGCACATCCATACTCTGTTGTAGTAGTTACAGATGGGCAAATACCTCTGGGCTCTTTTTGGACTCATCCAAAAATGAACTAACTTGTTTCCCCCAAAATCCTAAACAAATCGGATCATATCCTGAGTCTGTCTGACTGGCTCCAGAAGTGAAGTGACGCCTCCTATGGTCCCATTAAACATCCTTCCATTGTGAGAACAAATATTTAGTAAGACTAATGTTCTGTTTTTGTTAGTTTCTGCATTTACCAGAGTTTGAGGTTGTTGTTTTTCCTTCCTCAGTCTTCACTCAGTATTTTTGGAATATTTGGTGGACCCCTTTTAGGAATATTTTGTTTGGGCATCCTTTTGCCTTTTGCAAATGCTAAGGTAAGTACTTGTTTTGTATTCTACTTTTACTAAATGAAATGGCGGGAGGGCAATGGTCGTCTTTCATTTTTTAGTATCTCAGAGAGTATGTCTAGAGTCCATTACTTAGCAGCTACACACACACACACTTGTAGACTCTGTGTGAGTGCTTGTGTGTGTGTGTGTGTGTGTGTGTATATATATATATATATATATATATATATATATATATATATATATATATATATAGTTCAGATGTAAAAAGAAACCATGGCTTAGCATTTTGTCAGTAAGCAATTGGGAGCCCAGCGCTCATCCACTCTCTCTCTCTCGTGTGGTGACCCCTGCCATTTACCTGGTTTGATGTAATCCATAGTTTGCCATTTCATCTGAACCAGGAAACTATTGCTTGCCTTCCACCTGGATAAGAGGCAGGAACCCACTGCATGCCTGGGAAGGGGAATATTATTTATTTATTTATTGTACTTATATACCGCCTCATAGCCGAAACTCTCTGGGTGGTTTACAGTAACTAAAAACATTAAAACAAATATACAAATTTAAAAACACATCTTTTAAAAACAATTTAAAACACAATTTAAAAAATTAAAACAATTTAAAAACACGCTAAAATGCCTGGGAGAAGAGGAAAGTCTTGATCTGGTGCTGAAAAGATAACAGTGTTAGCACCAGGCGCATCTCATCAGGGAAATCATTCCTTAATTTGGGGGCCACCACTGAGAAGGCCCTCTTCCTTATTGCCACCCTCTGAGCTTCCCTCAGAGTAGGCACCCAGAGGAGGGCCTTTGATCTTGAATGTAGTGTACGGGTGGGTTCGTATCGGGAGAGGAGTTCTATCAAGTATTGTGGTCCCAAGCCATGTAAGGCTTTATAGGTCAAAACCAGCACCTTGAATCGAATATAAAAGGTTAAGTGATACACCAATCTCAACATTTCTTCCCATTGTAGATAACTTCAAACAATCTATATTGATAAGTCTGCACAGGGAGCAGTCCTTTAATTCTTTACATATTAAAGGACATTGCAATCAATATAAGAACTGCTGTGAATCTCGGGAAATTTGGCAAAGTTGGTAACGGCTTGAGAGAAGTTTGTTTGCTAATGATAACTACAAATAAATAAATAAACCACAGTGAACTACATATTCTTGAATAGAGTTCTCCAAGAAAAAGCATTTGGAGAAAAACAAACACCACAGAAAACTTTGGTTAATAGAATTTCCTTTATTTATTTATTTCATTTGTATCCCGCCCTTCCTCCCAGCAGGAGCCCAGGGCGGCAAACAAAGCACCAAAAAACTTTAAAACATCATAAAAACAAATGTTAAAATACATTAAAACTTTCAATATGATGTTTTAAAAGCTATTGCTTTCTTCACTTAAAAATGTTTCCTCAGTAAGTTACAGGCAGGCTTCCTGATGCAGGGTCCCATATATGCCAAGATATGCACACATCTCTTGTATATATGCAGGCTTCTCTGTAGTTGTATGTGGGTCTGCTTTCTCCTTTATAACAAATGATGAACTGCAACTAGGGATGTTGGAGAATTCCGACAAAAACAGATATGGATGTGGAAGTTGCTGATGTTTGCTTTTTCATTCCATGTCCAGAAAGGAAATTAATCTAGCTAATATGATCAATATTTGCTGCTGTTCCTGCTTTCAGTTCATAAATGATATGTAATTGATTGCGTCTCCTTCCCTTTTGCATTGTGTTTTCTTTGCATTGAAATGAATGGGTGAAATAACATTTGTTGTTGTTGTTATGTGCCTTCAAGTCGATTATGACTTATGGCGACCCTATGAATCAGCAACCTCCAAGAGCATCTGTCATGAACCACCCTGCTTAGATCTTGTAAATTCAGGTCTGTGGCTTCCTTTATGGAATCAATCCATCTCTTGTTTGGCCTTCCTCTTTTTCTACTCCCTGCTGTTTTTCCCAGCATTATTGTCTTTTCTAGTGAATCATGTCTTCTCATTATGTGTCCAAACTATGATAACCTCCATTTCATCATTTTAGCTTCTAGTGATAGTTCTGGTTTAATTTGTTCTAACACCCAATTATTTGTCGTTTTCACAGTCTATGGTATGCACAAAGCTCTCCTCCAGCACCACATTTCAAATGAGTTGATTTTTCTCTTATCCGCCTTTTTCACTGTCCAACTTTCACATCCATACATTGAGATCGGAAATACCATGGTCTGAATGATCCTGACTTTGGTGTTCAGTGATACATCTTTGCATTTGAGGACCTTTTCTAGTTCTCTCACAGCTGCCCTCCCCAGTCCTAGTATTCTTCTGATTTCTTGACTGTAGGTAAGTTAGGTAATTTCACCCATTTTGGTGGAAGAGAAACTAGTGGAACAGAGTTGCTTAGGACTAATACAGGATTGAATGGAAAATGATGCCTTCTTACATCCCTGCCTGCGGCACACCACTGGATTGGGACAAAGGAATATAAAAAACTGGTGCCCTGATAATACCCTGTAAGATTCATTAAATATATGGTAGGGAAATATTTGTGTTAATTTCATTTTAAAAACTGGAGCTAGGCCCTTCAGTTTTTGAAATGATTTTGTTTTGTTTTTTGTTAAGCTTTCATTGTAATTTTCTGCTTTTTAGGGTGCATTTTCAGGTCTACTTTGTGGGTTTCTTATTGTATTGTGGCTTGGAGTTGGGGCCCAGAAACATCCTCCCCCTCCTCACAGAACAAGGCCATTACCCCTTTCAACTGAAGGCTGTCCAAAGCCCAACAGTTCTGTGATTACACAATTAACTACTACTCTGCCTCCTCCAACTTCACCAAGGTATGCACAAGAAGTCCATAAAATATTTGAGTTACAGAATGTTTCATATTGTTTGTTTGTTTTTTATATTGTATATGTTTTGCTATGTTCTTTTAACTGTTTTTTATGGATGCTTTAGTATATTGTCATTGGCCATTTTGGGATTCCTTTTGGAAGGCAAACCATGGCACGAACATTACATGAAATGAAATCGAACAATGATTGTGGGACTAGATTCACTAATAGGCAAAAAACCCTTGCAGTTTAAGAATGTACCTATAGCCAACAGATATTTCTGTCAATCTTTAAAATGTAGGGAAATTGGGCAGCTATACAATTCACAATATATGCATATGGTGAGTGATGGTAAGACCTGCAGTTAGGACTGCATCTCCAAAGATGAATTATATTTTTGTATGTTTGTTGGTGTTCTTACTTTGCTTCTTTTCTGTGTTATTCCTGTTTCTACAGAGAATCGAATCAAAAAATTATATTTCTCTCATTCATCCTAGAAATCTGTGTCAAATTTATTTTTATTAATTTCAAAGCCTTTTTTATTGATCAATGTCATGATGGTGAAGACAGCCTTTTGTTTTTCAAACTGGAGATTATGTTTATTTCTATTTTGGGTACATTAAACAGTTGAATCTGAAACTGCAGTTTCACGTAAAATTAGACTGATTACAATATGTTACTGCTTAAGCAATGGATCTAGCCATTGGGGAAAACAAACTAGGCCTGCCCAAGGTGCATGTGTTCAGCCTGCTGTGCTTAAACCACTCCACTTAAGGAAGGGTGGTCAATTAAAAACAGAGCACACCTAGAATTTTGCTAGAATAGACTTCCCAGGAGGATCCCTACGCCTGTGCAGCCTCTGAGACGAGCTCTCGTCTTGGATGAAACTTTTCCAGTTTAAATTCAGTCAGAAGGCTCTTTTCTGACTGGGAATAATTTCTTCCGGTTAAAGAAGAAACGTGAGATTTCCTACATAGCTTTGTTTTGATTGTTGGAGTCTGGAATTCGTCAGAATTGTCTGTCTTCCAGCAGCTCAGACAGAGCGAGGATTTTTATGCTAGCTCAGCTGGATAAGTGACCCGTTTTTTTATACGGATTAACAGGCAAACATCCTCCTGTCTACATTCATCATTTTCTTATCTATACAGCTAAAGAGATTTGTCAAAGTAACAGCAATTGAGATAACCTAGGTGAGGTAAGACTTTCCTTTTTTTATTCACGGAACTAAGGGGGAAGAAAATATAAATAGCGTATCTTTTTTTTTATTGCAAAAAGCTGACATGGAAAATAGCATTCTAAAGATTAAACGGATGAGAGATTTCTGATTGAAAGAGATAAGACTGGGACTATTTTTCTTGATCTACTTTTTTTTTTTCTTTTTGACGAATCTGCTCATTCTCTCTGCTACTAGCTATTTCGACGCTGTGAACTAAAGCCGTTCTTACACTTCTGGGCAGATAAGAGATAAGGGCTGTCTAGCGTGTGACGTTAGTTTGCTGGAAAGATTAACTCCTTTGTAACTGGTTAAAGAAATAAGCTGCTCTCTGTTTGGGACATTGAAAATTGAAGGAGTTTTGTTCCTTTGGTTTTAAGAATGACAATTAAGAAGATCATGGATGTACAAGAAGGGACTTTATCTCTAGACATGTTTCAGAAAATAATGAATGGGATTAACTCAATAAAACAAGAACTGAGAAATAATAGACAAGCGTGGAGAATTGAATTTCACGAAATGAGACAGGAGCTGAAAGAAACTCAGGATTCTATGAGAAAGGAGAATAAAGATAGATCTGGAAAACAAAAAAAGGATGGAAGAGAAATTAAAGGCAAGGTTCAAACTATGGAGATTGGCTTAATTATGGACATGAAAAAAGATTTGGATTTTCTGGCTGTGATGGATCCTGGAGACAAATATTATAGTTTGGAATTCAGCGCTGTCCTTGAAGGAATTGAAGAGATTGGAGATAAAGATATTATCGGTTCAAGAAAATTCTTGGACTGGAAGGATTTGATGGAACTTGAAATGGAGAAAGTTAACAGAATTAATCCCTGTTTTGTGTCAATGGAAAAACCTTCAAGAGATGTACTAGTGTATCATGTGGAAAAGAGGAACAGAGATGCGGCTTTGCAACAACACTTCAGTGATACGTTTGGATTTGATGGTAAGAAAACATCTGTGATGGAGGAAATTCCTATCAGACTTTTATTATATGACTATGACAGCAAGATTTTTGGGTGCGTAAAGATGGAAGATGGAAGATGGACCCAATATGGATAATGACAGAAGAGCGATTTAAAATTACTGGACTTAGTAGATTTGATGAGTTGGATTAATTGGCATGTTTATTTAGAAAAAAAATTGATTGACATATATCTCAAGGATTGGAAGCTTCTCTTTGACTTTTTGTGGAAGATTAAAATGATATGATGTTAATGAGATTTGAAACCAACTAAGATAACCGTTGGAGGAAGGTGATTTTATAATCTATTAAGAGATAGGTTTGTTATATATTATAGATTTATAGCTGAACTATGACAAATCGGAAGTCAATATTCTTTCTTTTTTATATATATATATATATATTTTCTTTCTTTTTGTATTGTACTAGTTATTGATTTGTGTTGTTTTCTTTTGTATTGTTTTGGTTTTGAAAATTGGAATAAAAATTAATTGAAAAAAAAAAGAATTTTGCTAGAATATATTTCACCTCCCACTGTTTTATCTTGTGTAAACTGAGACACTCCTCGTGTCCACTGGAGACTATTCTGCAGAAAGTAAGTGCCATTATTCCACAATTATTTTTGGAGTTTTTAAAGTGTAAATTATGCAAAGTATTGCTGTACTTCACATATTCACAGAAACAGAAGCCAAAAATAATTTCCTATAGGAGGCTTCACTAAAATTGCAAAGTAAATAAATTTGTTTAAAGTGACTATCTGAACTATATCAGCTGTCTTAATACTGTTGCTTCCTCCCTGCTAAAACAAGATCAGCACAGCACATGTTTTGTTTCTGTTATTTGGGCTGATTGCAGGTGTTGTCACCACTCACCGTATGCTCAGAGGCACACGTTACCAAATTCTTCCAAGCTGCCCGGGAAGTGGATTGGATTGTGAAAGACCAACCTAAATTGTTTGCATTTTTAGAAATTTGTAGGGCAGTCCAATATCTCAGAGAGGAGGTCAGGTCTCCTGCTCCCCTGGTGCATTCATTGTAGCTATCGAATTTCCCTGCTTTTAAAAATGTGATAGAAATATCTGTTGGCTGTTGGTACGTTCTTAAACTGCAAGATTTTTTGCCTGTTAGTGAATTTTTCTGCTTTTTAATCCACGAGGTAAAAAATGGGATCCTGTGCAAGTTTGCTGAGAATGGATTACTCATTTGCATACTTACTGAGTTCAGTGGGATTTACTGTCCTGTAATCATGCCTAGGATAGGTGAAACTGATCATGGGGAGGAGGAGGGAGGGCAGATGGGAGGATTGGGAATTGGAGCAGGTGGGAGGGGAGGGCAGGTTTGATCATTTGCACGCTTATTGAGTTCAGTGGGATTCACGGGGAGGAGAAGGGAGGGGTGGGGGTTAGGGGGCGGGAGGGGGAAAGGTAGGGGTAGGAGGGAGGATGAAGGGAGGGTAGGTTTTATCATTTGCATTTTTATTGAGTTCAGTGGGATTTATTCCTGTGCAATCATGTTTAGAATATGTGAAACTGACCTGGGGGAAGGGCAGAGAGGAGGGGGGAGTAGGAGGGAGGGGAGAAGATTGGGTGGGTGGGCACTGGGCAGAGGGAAAGTGCCTTTCCTTTCCAAAAGGAAAACAATGTGAACAGTATCATTATTTTGGGGGGTTTCCCCACCTTTTTATTCTGCAGCTGACACGTGTAGTCTCCCAACCAAATTTAAACCAAAGCTGTCCCTTACTACACCCACACCAGAAATTTATTTCACTTTAAACAGTCATGGCTTCCCTCAAAGAATCCTGGGAAGTGTAGTTTGTGAAGGGTGCTGAGAGTCGTTAGGAGATGCCCTGTTCCCCTCACAGAACTACAGTCACAAGAACAGGGGCTGACTGTTAAACTACTCTGGCCACTGGAGCTCTATCAGGGCAATAGGAGTCTCCTCTCAGCACCCTTCACAAACTACACTTCCCATGATTCTTTGGTGGAAGCCATTACTGTTTAAAGTGGAATAAATGCCTGGTGTGGGTGTGGCCACCTTATCAGCCAAGCCAAACCGCTGTTACCCTGGCTTTTAGAACACTGACAGTTGGTTCTTACTGAGCATGCCTGCACTATCATAGACTCCAGTGCTAAATTTCCTAAATTAATTAAAAATCAGCCATGCATTTTTTAAAACTTTTAAACTGCAGAAGATGAAGGTTAGAGTATGGGACAAGGTCAGTAATAGGATTATAGGTATTCTGTAAACATGGCTGATTTTTAATTAATTTCAACAAATTATGAGACCACTGATAGAAAAATGTCCAACAGGGGTCTGAATTTCCCCCCTTTATTTTACACTTTGAATTCTAGATTCTCTCTGAGTGTTTTGTGTATCGGCATGAAAACTTAGAGGATTATTAAACAAGCATTTCTGAGTTCAGGATTATAAGTTTTGTAAGATTTTGATTTGAAATGAGTTTATGAGAAGCAACAGAATGGCATGAGGGGGTATTTTCAATTAACATGGTGGAATGTGAAAAATGAATGCTGGCTGTAGTATACAGCCACTCTAGTGCAAATTAACCAACAAGATTTTAGTTACTTGAATAATGTGGTTTTGTCCACTAACATTAATTTTTAATGGTTATTTTCGAACTTACTAGAGTTTATTTTGTCTGTCTTGAATCTCTTGCTAATCAGTTTCATTAAGTGAAATCCAAGTTTTAGCTATGTAGGGATAGACAAATTTGCCCTGTTTGAATTAGTAATTTTCTTGCTGTTCATTATAACTTGCTTTATAATCTTGGCTAAGCATTCACCATTTTTATAAAATTCCATAACTATATTTGATTTTCTTGTTTATAAAAAGTACTTTTTGATGGCTAAGAGCACCTAGGTAGTGCTCACTTTGTAATCAGTGTTGCAAGACACTGGGAGTGGTGGGTCTTGATGATATCTTGCCATTGTCTGGGGGAATTTTATATATTTAACAGATACATTCAAATCCCTCTTAGAGTGCCAGGGGGAATTAAACATAAACTGTACATAAAATAGGTTAAATATGTAAAATTCCTCTGGAGAGTAATGGCACATCATCAAGAAAACCTGTCACTCTCAATGAGACTTACTCTACATTAATTTCAACTCAAGTGGCAGCAAGGAACCCTAAACACTAGCTAGTGACTTTTAGGTGCCTTAAATTAGCTTTTTAAAACAAAAGAAGCTTTCGTAGCCTCAACCTTGCTACTGCCCTGCCCCACTACCTTACTGTTCTAGTAAGCAGTAGTGGAGGACAGCTCCATGGTGCCTCCTGAAGAGAAGATAGGTAGCCCTCCTAAATGTGCCCGTGCACAAACTACAAATTAATTTGTAATTGATCTCTGCTTGAATTATGAGAATATTAACAGTTTGCTAAAGAGTGCAAGGCTTAGTACACATCTGGTCACTTTTAACTCATCGGGTTCAACTTCCAAACTGACCAATTCATTTCAGTGGCATCACTAGTTATGAGGGGGTCAAAAATTCTCACTATCCACTATTTCCACACTATATATAATTATCTGATTCTTGTAATGACCATGTTTTTTTCTAAACATATTATTTGGTTCAAACGAAAAAGCATTTTTAATGTAAGTGAATTAACATTTCCTCATCCCCTTATTAGCACCTTCTTTGCTAATAAAGCAGAGCATGAGGGGAGGATGCTAACATGATCGTATGTTCCTTTACTAGCAGGAAAGCAGGCAAGAAAATGTTACCTTTTTTCTGCCTCAATAGGCAGAGCAAATTAACACTTTGTTCTGGTTTAAAACTTTCCTCTCCCTGCAGTGCTGTTTACCTGACGGGAGAAACAGCTGAGAGTGGTGAAAAGGGGTCTGGACTGCAGAAAAAAAGTTGATCTTTTCTGGAGCCCACCCCCTTTCTTCCTGCTGCTTGGCTGACCAGTGGGAGAGTATTTTGTGGGCCATGTAAGATTAGGCAGCAGGCCATAAGCAGTCTGGGGAGTACAGGTTGCACCTCTCTGAGCAAGAGATAAGGGGGGATAAGGCATGTTTCTTGGAGACTGTGTATACTGACTGGAGAATGTGCATATTGCCCAGAGAATGTACAAAGTGCATATGTGCACATTCCACAAAGCCTGTTGGAGATCATGTATGGAAATGGACTGCCTTCAAGTCAATTCTGACTTATGGCAATCCTATGAATAGAGTTTCTCCAGTGGGCACCAGGACACCCCCAAGTGGGTATTGTGTTCCTTGCTAGTGCTTGAGGCAGGAAAGAGTTAACACTCCAAAACGACCGATAATGCGGCCCCTCCCACGGAGTGCTAGTTCGTTTTCCTGCCTCGCTTGAGCAGTACTGATTTTCGCCTTGCTCTTCAGTCTGGCCGAGTTATATCTTTATCTTTTTCTCTATGTTATTTATTAGCAGTCAATGTTCCCTTAACTCTTCTCTCAGTGTTGTATATAGCTGTTAGTCCTAAGATTAATTAGTACAATGTTTTCTCCTCAGAAATGAATTTCTCTGTGATTTTTCCAATTAATGTGTTCCCTTAGTGATATTTCCCTCACTTAATGGTTTCCCGGGTAGATTTTCCTCACTAATGAATTTCTCTGTGATTTTCCCTCTTTACATTCCGTTAATATTTCCCTCATTTAATGAATTTCCGGGGCGGTTTCCCTCAGTAATAACTTTCTTTGTGGATTTTTCTGTTAATGATATTTCCCTCTCTTAATGAATTCCGGGGTATTTTTTCTTTGTTTAATGATTGGCACAGTAGTTTTATTTCCTTTATAAATTGGTCCTTCCTGCTAGCAGTGAAATGCCTAAGGAGCAAAAAAGTGTCTCTTCAAGGCTTTCTAAACGAACGGTTGCAGCGCTTGGTGCGGTAGCACCTACAGCTCACTTGCATAAACCAGCAGTTAAAAAGACGAGCCGCTTCAGTGCTCTCGAAGACAGTCGCCATTTTAAGCAAACAGCCTCACAGGCACCGCGCGGCCCAATCACTCTTGCGGTAGCACAGAGAACGGCCGTTAATCAACCTGCACCTGTTTCCCCTGTAAGCGATGAGGTATCAGGGTGGAAAACTTTAAACGCAATTAACGATACTGCGTTCCCTGTAGCTGGTGCGGTAGCACTGCAATCAGAACATAAAAGTATGGACACCGTTAAAGGTGCAGAACAGCCTGTTAGCACTACGGTAGCAGAGCAATCAGGACGCAGGCATATGTCTAAAACAAAACATACAGTTAGCCATACAGCTGAGCAATCAGGAAGGGTTGCTGCTGAGGGAGCCATGGAATATAAGAAAAATGCTTCCTTACAAAGCAGAAGGGCGCTGTATCTAGGACAGCAATCACAGCCATTGAGTACAGTTAATGCTGAATTTCCCTCACAGCAGGAGGGGGTTCCAGATCCTTCAGTCCTTTTTTGCTCGGATTCTGACAACAATGATGAAGAATTTACCGGTTTTAAGACTCATCACCCCGAGCTTCCGCAGGGCACTGGGGCGTTAGAGCCTGCAAATGATATTGCGCCTAATGAGCACAGTCATATTCAGCAGCACAGAGTTTTGCATGAGAGAACTAATCACAATCAACATCAATTTACCTCCACACACATGCCCTCTCTTGCCACCTTGTGTTCAGATCAGGAACTTCAGCAGGTGAAGTCTTTTCATTTAGGAGCTGCAGAATTAAATTATATTAGAAAGGCTCTCATGGGTGATATATCAGCGAAACTAGCTGCGTTTTGCCAATCTTTTCAAGTGAATCCTGTACAGGTACAACAGCGCAGTCATACACCAAAACAAAGTCACTGCCAACACCATATACGACAGTGCAGTGATCAGATGAATCAGGCAGGTTTCCCTGAAGTTGAGCAACATGAGCTCCACACTGAACTTGCAAATAGATCCCCAGATCCACATGATGTGGCCAGAGGTAGAGCACAGGGCTTATTAGCTGACAGACCAGACAGATCAAGGTTTGCTAGGCAACGGTTTATGCACGATGATTCAGTGCTTGATTTTGAAGATGAATCAGATGAATGGAGTGATACTTCGCAACCAGAAGAGCACCACTCCAATAGGTTGTTTCATACCACTTACTATATGCCTCTGCTATGCAAGGCTATGGCGGCTTTAGATTTGAATGATGTTGTTACAGACCAGGCACCTTCTACCTCCAGAGGAGCATCTGTCCTTCCGGAAACAAAGTCTACCGATAAGGTCATTAAGGTACCATCACTGCTCAGACAAATAGTGAAATCTGAATGGGACTCCCCAGTTCAGTCTAACAAGTCAATGACGTATGCTAAGAAACTATACTTATTGGAGCCAGAGTTTATGGAGCAACTGAAAACTCCAGACATTGATTCTCCAATTTCTGCCTTAGTTTCTAGAAACTTCCTTTTAAGAGAAGGGGATGCTCAATTGAAAGATCTTACAGAACGAAAGTTAGATACGGCACTTAAAAAGGTTCATGAAGTGTCAGCATTGTCGGTACGTGCATCTATAGCAGCATCTGTGTTTTCAAGAGCTGCATTATTGTGGTTAGATGAAGTTTTGGAAAATCCAGATCAAGACCAAGACAGACATAGGAAAACAATTTTCAAGGATGCAGGCTTTCATTGCAGATGCAACAATGGATGCTACTCAATTCGCAGCTAGAGCCATGGCTGCTGAAGTCGTAGCTAGGCATATTCTGTGGCTTCGTCATTTGGAGACGGACGTTTCTTCTCACATGGTGTTGGCGACAGAACCATATGCAGGCAAGAAGTTATTTGGTGACAGTGTGCTCAGTGAAGTACTAGTTGAAACAAGAGACAAGAAGAAGGCAATGCCAGTAACAAGTAAAAGACGAGATGACAGGCGTCCTTTTCGCTGTTTTCAGCCATACCAGTCCTTTCGTCCCTCTAGGTTTGGAGGAAGGGGGCACGATTTCCGTGTTAACAGACAAGTTTGGAGTCGTCCAAGAGTCCAGTTGCGCAACCAACAACACTCAGCAGCGCGAACTACAATCTCAGCTACCCACAGAGGTGGAAGGCAATAAAGACAATTCTGACTTATTGCAGATACCGGTCGGGGGCCGCCTGCTGAAATTTGCTCACATTTGGCAGATGACAACATCAGACCGCTGGGTACAGAATGCTCTACAGTATGGGTATCTGATAGAGTTTCACGCTACGCCTCCAAACAGATTTCTCCTGTCCCCTGTTTCAGCACATCCCGAGAAGCGCAGGCTGCTACAACAGGCAATACAACATCTGTTGCAGATAGCAGCCATAGAACCGGTTCTGCAGCACCAGAAATTTCAAGGGGTTTATTCTATTCTCTTTCTTGTGCCCAAAAAAGGAAACAATTGGAGAGCCGTACTCGATCTAAAATTTTTGAACGGATTTGTCAGATACTGGAAATTTTGCATGGAAACATTAGTGTCCATAAAAGAAGCTATTCAGCCTCGCGACTTCCTTGCTTCCATAGATGTAACTGAAGCATATTTACATGTGCCAATCCATCCGCAGCACCGCAAGTTCCTCCGCTTTGTTTACAACAATCACCACTATCAGTACAGGGCAATGCCCTTTGGCTTGGCGTCAGCACCGAGGGTCTTCACAAAAATTATGGTGACCCTTGTCGCGCATCTCCGTCAACATGGGTTGAATCTTTACCCATATTTAGATGACATTCTGATTCGGTCACACACAGCACAGTCAGCTTATCAGGATATTCACACCATACTAGCAGTTCTCCACAATCACGGATTCTTAGTCAACATACCCAAGAGTCATTTGTTCCCTCAACAACGTTTACAGCATTTGGGGGCAATGATAGATACAGAACTGGAGACGATTTCTCTTTCGGAAGACAGGGTTCAAAAGATAAATTTGGCTGTTCAACCACTGTTAGCGAAGTCTGCAGAGGACTTAATGGTCTTAGCACAGGTTTTAGGCATGCTTGTTTCCTCTATCCAAGTTACCCCATGGGCCAGATTTCATGTTCATCCTCTACAATGGACACTGTTACCATACCAGTGGCAGATAGCGCATTCCCTGCATCTCCAGGTTCCTCTGACGTTACGATTAAAAACCGCTCTTCGTTGGTGGACACAGGCTTGCAACCTACACAGAGGATTTTCCTTAAAGGACCCACCACGGGAGACTGTCACATCAGATGCGAGTCTTCAGGGGTGGGGAGCTCACTGCAGAGGTCAAATTCTGCAGGGATCTTGGTCCCCTCACGAATCAAACCAAAGCATCAACTTTCTAGAACTTTGGGCAGCACGGTTGGCGCTGCAGCATTTTGTGCCTTTATTCCATCTCAAACATGTGCTGCTGCGAACAGACAACAACTGTGTGAAAGCGTTCATAAATCATCAAGGAGGGACGAAGTCACTGGTTCTTTATCAGGAGGCATCTCTACTAATTTCCTGGGCAGAGCACACACTCCATTCATTGACAGCGGAATATATAAAGGGAGTAGAGAATGTACAAGCGTGTTCAACCAGATACGCAGCAGGTTCGGAAGGATAGATGTGGATCTTTTCGCTTCAGGTGTAAATCATCAACTGATGAGGTATTACACTCGCTATCCATCTCTCAGAGCAGAGGGTGTAGATGCCCTAAATTCTCCTTGGCCAAAGGCAACACTGTATCTGTTCCCTCCTTTTCCATTGCTATCTCGGGTAGTGAAAAAGGTAAGGATGGAGAGGGCCAATGTTGTTCTACTAGCCCCAGATTGGCCAAGGAGGCCATGGTTCTCAGAGCTAGTCAACCTATCTGTCGAGCCCCCATGGCGTCTGCCTCTTCGACTGGATTTGCTGCTACAAGGACCGCTTCGCCACCCCGATCTTCAATGGTTGAGCTTGACCGCATGGAAATTGAGCGGGGCAAACTGCTGAGGGCTGGATTACCAACGGAAGTGGTCACCACAATATTGGCATCTAGAAGACAGTCCACCATAAGAAGCTACCAGTATACCTGGGCGGCCTTTTTGAAATGGTGTAAGAGGAATCATGTTTCACCTAGGACCTCGGGAATTACAGAGGTGTTATCCTTTTTAAATGCTGGTTTGCAGAACGGGTTGAGACCCAATACTTTGAGACGACAAGCCTCTGCGTTGTCAACAGTCCTGTCTAAGTCTTCTTATGCATCACTGGGAGCTCATCCCTATATGAAACAATTTCTAAGAGGGGCTTCACTATTGTCAGCACCTGTTCATCATCGTTTTCCAACATGGAATCTTCACAAGGTCTTGGCAGCTCTTCAAAAACCGCCATTTGAACCATTGAAAACGTCTACGTTATGAATACTTTCCTTCAAAGTATTATTCCTCATAGCAATAACATCAGCTAGATGAGTATCTGAACTTGGAGCTCTCTCGGTGGCAAAACATCTATGTATCTTCCATACTGACAGAGTTATTTTGCGAACAGATTCTACTTTTGTTCCAAAAGTTAATTCAGCCTTTCACTGTCAGCAGGAATTAGTATTGCCAACATTTTATCCTTCGCCAAAGCATCCTCTAGAGCGCGCTTGGCATTCATTGGATGTGAGGAGAGCACTTAAAGTATATATAAACAGGACTAGGCCAATAAGGCAAACTGATTCTTTGTTTGTTTCTTACCATCCAACTACTCTCGGTAAAAAGGTGTCCTCCTCTACTTTGGCGAGATGGATTAAGGGCTGCATTGCCTTAGCATACAGTTCTCTAAACATACCATTACCTTCAGGCATCGTTGCTCATTCCACTAGAGCAGCGGCTGACACTGCAGCTTATTCAACAAATGCATCTCTTCAAGAAATAAGTACGGCTGCTACTTGGGCAAACCCTAACACTTTTACTAAACGTTATAAAATAGATCTTTATGCTTCAGCTGAAGCAGCTTTTGGGAGGCGAGTTATTCAGCAGGTCCTGAGTGATCATTGAATATTTATGTACCCACCCAATCAATACGTTAGCTCTGGAACATCCCACTTGGGGGTGTCCTGGTGCCCACTGGAGAAGGAACCGTTTTACTCACCAGAAAGGTGTTTCTCAGTGGGCGCCAGGACACCGCCAAGGCCCACCCTGGGATACGAACGACAGGAAACATGATAATAAAATGGGTGGACACTGAAGAGTCAATGATCACTCCTCTCCCATGTATCATTCAGTGGAGTTGGCAGTCGCTCAGAGTAGAGACTGTATAGTTATTTTTACAACTGAAGTGTAGAATGTATGTTTTCATAATTACAGTTAATGTTGCCACAGTTTTTTCGATATGTATAAGTTTATATTTTAAGCTTGGCCAGACGGCGAACTAGCACTCCGTGGGAGGGGCCACATTATCGGTCGTTTTGGAGTGTTAACTCTTTCCTGCCTCAGGCACTAGCAAGGAACACATTACCCACTTGGCGGTGTCCTGGCGCCCACTGAGAAACACCTTTCTGGTGAGTAAAACGGTTCCTTTCATGGTAAGCGGTATTCAGAGGTGGTTTACCATGTATACTGACCAGGAAATGTGCACAGTTCCACATCACACATTCTTCACGAGGCCTGGTGCACATTGCACCGTGCCTGGTTGGTATGCACATTAACTGCTCATCTTACATTCCCCTTGACGTACTATAAGGCAAGTCTAGTAACTTTATTGAAATATGATTTACCATCACTCAGTTTCTTAAAACTTAAAACAAACTTTCATTAATATAGTGGTCCATATGTATGAACATTAAAGAGGAGTGTTTTACCTCCCATAAAACAGAAAATAATTCCATAATCTGTCCCTTGTCTTTAAGATTGTGTGTTAACTGTGCTATCTTATCAATGTCTGCTCAGAAGTCAGTCCTATTGAGTTCAATAGGACTTACTCACAGGTAAGTGTGTATAGCATTGCAACCTTTAGCAGTTTAAATCATGGTATATTTTAACTAGTTTGTGGATATCATTAGATATAATTTTAGGAGGTAATATTAAACTTTTTTCCTTCCAGACCTCTCATTGAAGAATATTGGTGGTACTCACTATCATATCTATACTTCAGCCCATTAGGAACTATGATAACATTTATTGTGGGATCAATCATGAGTGTAGTGACAGGTAAGTCTTTGTAGTTTTGACAAGCATAGAAATTGGTGTCTGTGGTGCATTCACATTTGTATTGCTCTATCTCCTTAATGTAGCAACACAATAATGTAAGACAGTATAAAAGGATCTCAGCTGTTCAAACAATTGCTTCTTTTCTATAATGTTCCCCTTTAAATGTAGGTCTTCAGTGAGCAGCTATATCCATACTAGTAAGTGATATGTGCACAATTTGTATCAACCTTTTTCTGTATAAATGTTTGATCCTGCTACAAGTGTAATCGTAAGCATCTAATCATAATGAGAGATCCCAAGCGGGCATGTGCATCCACATCAAAGGGTCGTAGAGGCATTCTCTCTTTGTTGTTGGATGTCTCTAAGTGGGTTTGGCTCCCCCATCACTCAAAGGTGGGGAACTCTGGCTTCAAAGGAAGCTCCTAGTTGTTCCTTCCTGTTGAGACTTCAGTTTGCTTCCTGCCTTCACTCGGAGCAGTCTACCTGAATACAGTTTTATCTGTATTCAGGCCTACGTCCTTCTTTCTCGTTGTTTCCATTAATTCTGCAATCACTTTCTTCTGTCTTAGTATGTCTTCATATCTTGTTTCTCTGAAAGAAAAGGGAGAAAAAAGCTTCCCTCCTTTGTGTCTTCTCAGATATTGTTTCTGGTGATGATTAGGGAGCCCCTCTCCTTTGTCTCTTCTCAGCCTCTCTTGCCTTCCTTTAATTCTTTCCCACCTTTTTTCTCTCTTCTCCTCCTCGTTCCTGAGGCAAACTGAAATAATTGGAATGGGGAAAGCATTACAGACCACCATGGAGGACGTGGCAGGGGTCCCACCCAGTCAAGCAAAAAACAGAGAAAACATCTGGAAGGAGCTTGAATGTCTAGCTATTGCTAGGAAGAAGTGTGTGGCTGCTGGCCACACTAAATAGATGTTCAGTCTGTAAAAAGGCTAGTGGAGAAACCTGGGTGTCCAGCGAGCATGGAGAAGGGAGCCATCCTGCATCCCACAAGGGGATAAGCATAGACAGGGAAGTAGAACTGATTAAGTGGATTTCTCCTCTGCTCCTTCCTACTGGTGGCAGCCTCCTTATTTTTTAAAAAATTGTTTTTACAGAACCATCAGCAAGCAATCCTCCTCCCCATCCTCCCTTTCCTTGGAGCAGGTGGTGGATGAGGTGGGCAGGAGACTGCTTGCATTGCTGCCACTTTGCTGGGGCACCTAGAAGAACTTAGGCAAAAAATCAAAATTACTTATATACATTTAAACAAAACTAACTGCCATGATGAGATGTTGCCACCCATGCAAGGTTCCAGAATGTGGGCCCAGCAATGAGGTAAGGAAGCTGGATGCCCAGGGGGCACCAATTCACCATCCCCTTTGCATGTTGCATAAGACAACCGTCTCAGTTCACGTCATGATTTGGCTGGCCCTGCCTGGCAGATGAGCAAGTTCCCTGAGGCCTACACATATGTTAGGGAAGAACATAGAAATGGAAACAGAGGAAAAACGAACAGGAACATACCCCATGGCAGCAGACTCCAGTTGAAATAAATAAATAAATAATAATAATAATAATAATAATAATAATAATAAATTTTATTTTTCAGCCGCATATCTGTCCGAGTTAGGGACACTCTAGGCGACGAACAACAAGAATAAAACAATCCATATACATCAACATAATCAAATTTTAAGCTAAAGAAACCATCCGTTAATTCAGTTATAACATAAAATTAATCTGTCCCAATCTTGTAGGCCTGCCTGAACAGCCAGGTCTTCAAGGCTCGGCGATAGCTGGACAGGGAGGAGCATGTCTGAGATCAAAAGGGAGGGAGTTCCAGAGGGTGGGGGCTACAACAGAGAATGCCCTCTCTCTGGTCCGTACCAGCCTAGCTGTTCTCACCGGTGGGACTGAGAGAAGGTCTTGCGAGGCTGATCTCGTCAGGCGGCATAATCGGTGATTCTGGAGGCGTTCCTTCAGATATACTGGGCTGAAACCGTATAGGGTTTTAAAGGTCAACACCAACACCTTGAATTGGGCCCGGTAGACAACTGGTAACCAGTGAAGATCTAATAACACTGGGGTGATATGATCCCAGCGACGGCTATGCGTAATCAAGCGTGCCGCCGCATTTTGTACCAGCTGTAATTTCCGGACCGTTTTCAAGGGTAACCCCACGTAGAGCACATTGCAATAGTCTAGGCGAGAGGAGACCAGGGCATGTATCACCTGAGGGAGCAGATGAACAGGAAGGTAGGGTCGCAATCTCCATATCAGATGTAATTGATACCAGGCTGCCCGGCTCACTGCTGTAATCTGAGCCTCCATGGACAGCTGGGAGTCAAGTATGACCCCAAGACTGCGGACCTGGTCCTTCAGGGGCAAACTTACTCCATCAAGCATCAGGTCAGTAATTCCTAGTTTCCTTTTATCTCCCACAAGTAGTACCTCAGTCTTGTTGGGGTTCAGCTTCAGCCTATTCTCTCCCATCCATCCACTTACGGATTTCAGGCACTTGGACATGGTGTTCACAGCCAACTCCGGTGAGGACTTAAAGGAGAGATAGAGCTGAGTGTCATCGGCGTACTGATGGCACTGCAACCCAAAACTCCTGATGATTGCTCCCAGCGGTTTCACATAGATGTTGAATAGCATGGGAGAGAGGATAGAACCCTGTGGCACTCCACAATGAAGAGGCCAAGGGTCTGAAACCTCATCTCCCAATGCCACCCGTTGCTGCCTATCCGAGAGATAGGAACGGAACCACTGCAGGACAGTGCCTCCTATTCCTAATCCCTCTAGGCGATTTAAAAGGATACTGTGGTCAACAGTATCGAAAGCCGCTGAGAGGCCCAGGAGGACAAGGAAGGTGTATTCACCCCTATCCAATGCCCTCCGCGTATCATCTACCAGAGCGACCAAGGCTGTTTCCGTTCCATGACCAGTCCTAAAACCCGATTGGTATGGATCTAAATAATCCGTTTCCTCCAAGTGTGTCTGTAATTGCGCAGCCACCACCCTCTCAATCACCTTGCCCAAGAATGGTAAATTAGAGACTGGGCGAAAGTTGTTTAACTCTTGGGGATCCAAGGACAGTTTTTTTAAGATGGGCTTTATTACCGCTTCCTTGAGGGCTGATGGCATTGCACCCTCTTGCAAGGATGCATTCACCACCGCCTTAATCCCTTCGCCCAGTCTCTCTTTACAGCTCATGATGAGCCATGAAGGGCAAGGATCAACCAGACAGGTGGTTGGCTTCACAGTACAGAGCACCTTGTCCACTTCCTCAGAGAGAAGAGGCTGAAACCGATCCCAACAGACCGGAATGCAACTGGCCGACTCTGGCCCACTTCCTGTCTCCACGGCGAGCGGAAGCGTGCTCTTCAGACGCTAGATTTTGTCGGCAAAGTGTTTAGCAAAAGTATCACAGGAGATTTTAGAATGTTCCATGGGTTCCTGAGCAACTGGACCGACCAGGCTTCAGACCACTGAAACCTTCAGGACTAGAGCTTAGAATATTAGAGCTGGATATGTTTGCCTGTCAATAAGGCTGATTAACATTTAAATTTAGTTTCTGTTGGATATTCCAGGAAGTATGTTGGGCCTTCTGTCGATTTAGGGGAAAAGGTCTGACAAGCCCTTAATTGTATATGACAGATGCATAGTACCCATAAAACAGACTAGCTTTGCTGGCTATCCAAAACTGAGTTTTAAAACAGACGCCAGAATGTCAAGCTGGCTAACCTAAACCATCATGGCCAACAGGAATTCACACTGCCACAGGTCAGAGAAACCATTTTAACTATATGATGACAAGTCTAGTAGTGACAAGTACTAGTATTAAATGGAAGATAGAAAGCTTGATTACCATCTTCAAAAACTGAGCATCTATCACTTTAGACATAAGGTGCTTCTAGAAGGTTAGCTTCACCCAGTGATGGTAAGTTGCAGCTGTAGCATATTAGAGGAGAGCAGAGTGGCAGCATTTCACTGGGACAGGGATATTGTGCTTACCAGAATGAGAATGGGATGGGGCAATGTGATGGATTGGTTGAAGAAACTCCAGGTTGCAGGTGTATGTTCACGTGCTGGACTGATACCAAGTCAGAGTCTTGTCCCATCCCTGCCCCAATGATGCTATGTCACTCCAGAATGTGCAGCTGTCACCCAACCCGCTCAAATGCTGTTGCTGCTAATTGGAATAGAAATAGGGGGGGAAACCATGCTACTTTTTAAACCTTGTGTTATATACTGTAGTTATTTTTCTTTTTCTTTCATGTTACAAATTTGTACATTGCCTTGTGTATTTTAAATAGAAAATCCACTCAATGTTTTTATTAAAAAAATAAGTGGAAGTCTCATCTATTACCATGGTGGGGAAGAGTACAGCAATTATTGCTAGTCTTGTACAACTTTCTGTTTTCCCTGTGGTAAACCATCTAGTATGTTAGTCCTAGACACTAGTTTGGCACATTTGATATCTGGCAAGCAGGTGCCATTGGAAAGTATCCTGTTCACCTCGCATGACATTAGATCAATGAACAGCTATGGAGCAATCTCTGAATTTCATCTTTGATTTTTGGCCCTGAGAGAAGAATATCTCTCCACAGGGGAGTGAGTATGAGCAAGTCCTATCAGTACTGTGAATTGCACCAGTCTTAATGACTTGTATTGTGTGAGAGATCATGTTGTCAATCCCTCAATCTTCTAGGAGGACTCAAGCAAAATGTGGAACGCAGACTTCTGTTTGGCAAGGAGGAGTTTATGGCCAACTTTTTGCACTGGAAACCTAAGTGTGTAAGTCCTTCTTGTATGTCTTTCGTAGGCAGATAGTGTCTACCTGTCTAAATATCCTGTATGTTTCTTTATATTCAGAACCTAATTGCAGACATTCTGTGCAATCATACATGCACTAGAAAGATAGAAGCATAAAACAACATACCCTAACTCCAAGCCATGGGTAGATATGATCCAACAACTGATGCTGAATGTGCAGGCACAGGGAATGGTGTTGGGTTTTTGTCTGCACAACACTCTTGCATGTGAAAGATGTAATTGAAAGGGTCATCCAAACAACCCTGTTTTTATATGCACACACATATATACATGCTGCATTTATTGGAGTGGAGTGGTGCAAGATCATACATTCTCTCATGGATGACAGAGGTCTCCAAGTGGGTATTGTAGCTCCCCCTACAACTCGGAGACAGAAAATGCTTCAGCAGACATTTGTGCTTCTCCCCTCTTGCTGAGGCTCAGTTTTAGTTTCCTGTCAGCTCGGAGAACATCCTGTTTGATTTCTCTATTCTCACTGAGATTGAATCCTTTTTTTGTCTTTTCCTATACTTTATTCATGGGTTTTTATCCTCTTCTGACCTCTCCTTGTGTTTATGCCTACTGTCCAGAAAAATCTTTCCTCCTTTTAAGTCCTTAGCAACTGAGCGTCTTACCTGTCAGTTCATCAGATCTCTTTCTCCGAAGAGGTTCTGCTTTCTTTTCGCCTACTCTCAATTTCCTTCCTTAAAAATAAAATAAAAATTTGTCTTATTTGTTGATCTTTTCCTCCTATCAGATCTGCCTGTCAGAACTATCTTGTCTCTCAGTTCTAGTCAGATTTGCCTTTATTTCTTGAGGTCTGTCAGTTTTCAGATCTTCATTTCTGTTAACTCCTGCCTGACTTGCATCTTTCATTTTTTGTCAAAATGGAGAAACTCAACGTTAAAGCTCAGCATTCTGAGAGAAAGCAGGCTAAGAAAATCTGGGCAGTACTCAGCCACAGCAGTGTTCAGCTTCCAGTCCCCGCACTTTCCCGCCATTTTGCAGAGAAAGCTGCCTCTGATTACTAATGACCCTGATGAGGGCACTTCATCCAGCTCTGGTGGTAAACATTGCCCTGGTTTGCAAGTGTTCCCAGGTAGGAAGTCCACAGAGGTGCTCCCTTCACCTGAGGGGATGTTGAAGTGAGAGTGCCCACCATTTTGAATCGGGGCGAAGCAACGAGGTCCTCAATGTCAGTGCAAAGGGGAGCAGTAGCCCCTGCCGATTTAGAGGGCAGCGGACCGGCAATACCTACTTCTTCACAGCCTGCCCCAACTGCTGCATCTTGTGTTGCTGCCCTGCCACCAGCACGGCAAATGCAATATTGCGATCCACCTGCTGCCTCATGTGTGACCGTCCGGCCAGCAGCACGGCAAATGCAGTATACTACCGCAAGGCCGGCAGAACCAAATGGAGCAGCGGTATGTGACAGGGACAGATGGGCTGCATAGTTCTATCCCCCCTTTCTGTCTCAGAGAGGCAACATCTGACAGGGGTTACGCTGCAACAGCAACTGCCCCAAGTACTATGGTTTGACCTTTTGTCTTCCACGGTTCTCCATCACTTAAGGGAGGCTATGATGTGGGATTGGGCAAATGAATTGGCTAAGAGTGATGCTCCAAAGCATCTGCTGCCTCTCCCACAGGGTGCTGCAGATTGGACCCCCTGCCTTAGTTATGGAACAGCAGCCTGTTCACAGACCAGGCCAGTTGCACCATCCAGCAACAGCCCAACAGGTCTGGCTGCCCAACCTTTTTTTGCCTGAGGTGTGATTTTTGCTCCTGGCTGCTTTTAGAGCTCAAACCGCTCTCCTTTACTGTGTACGGTCATTTTTGGCCTCACTATTTTGGCCCTTGGCTGCATTTAGAGGTCAAACCACTCCCCTCTACTGTATGCGGTTATTTTGGCTTCTCTATCTGTGCATGGGTTGATTAATCAGGAATCTGTCCACATAATGCTTGGTACCACTCTGCCTTCACTGTATGCGTGTAACCATGACTGGACCATCCTGGGCAGTTTTTATGGATATCATTATTGAGGCACAGCACAGTGATACGCAGCTGCAGCCATCTCAGTGGCCATCAGTGCCATACATTTCATGGCCCGTGTCAGAAGAAATACCATCAGGAGGAATGTTGACTTGCAATTTGGGCTTTACCTTGTGTGCACAGTACTTGGTCACTTTCCACCAGAAGGAATATTGACCTGCAATTTGCACCAGAGCAGCAACATTTGGTGTGGATGCTGCTTGTGATGAGCTCTTTTTCACTCTCCGCTGCATATTGGGTCCTAGTCTGTCCAGTGACTGTGGAAAGGGCTTAGCTTTTCCACTTAGAACCCTGAGGAAGGGGCCTGGCTTTGCTACTCAGAATCCTTGGGCAGAGATATGGTATAGGCCTTTGCTGAGGAGGTTTCCCACCATTCTTTATGGTCCTAGCCTGTCCAGTGACTGTGGAAAGGGCCTAACTTTACCGTTCAGAGCCCTTGGACAGAGATATGGCATAGTCCTTGGCTGGGGAGTTTTCCCGCCATTTTTATGGAACCCGAAGAGGTTTCCCCACCATTTTTATGGTCCTAGTCTGTCCAGTGATGGTGGAAAGGGCCTAGCTTTCCATTTAGAACCCTTGGTCAGAGATATGGCATAGTCCTTTGCTAAGGATTTCCCCCCCACCTTTTTGATGGTACCTTGTCTAGTGACTGTGGAGAGGGCCTAGTTTTCTGTTCAGAACTGTTGGGTGGAGATGTGTCATAGTCCTCGGCTGGGAAGCTTTTCCACATTTCTTTATGAGAGGCACTAGAACAACAGGTTCAATATTTCTGAAAGACCTGATTCACTTTTTCCCCATGCCTGAACAGCAGCAGGCCGTTTCCAGGGCAACAGTAGAATAACATGGTGCCTCTAGGGGGCCTCAGTGTAGTGAAGGCATATGGATTGCCTCATGAGCCTCAGCTCAAAGCTCCAGTTCTCCCAAGGCCCGAACAGCAGCAGGCCATTTCTAAAGGCAACAATAGAGCAACCTGGTGGCTCCTCTAGGGGCCTCAGTGTAGTGAAGGTATATGAATTGCCTCATGAGCTGCAGTTTGAAGCCCTAGTCTGTTCCTATGAACAGTTGCAGCCCTTCTTAACCGTCTGTGTAAAGTTTTGCAGCCCTTTATAACTGTCTGTGTGAATTTTTTGGATTTATCCAGTGACTTCCTTATGGAGGAGGAACTTACTGTCATTCCTGTAGAAATCCGTAAATAAGCAAGATAAGTAAATTAAGCTGAACATAGCTTGTCAATTACATGAGGTTTTCTACATAACTCTCTGAGTAAATATTTGGATTTATCCAGTGACTTTCTTGGAAGCGCTAAGGGTTCCCTTGTTATCATCCTAGGTAAACGTACATTAGCTGACTGCTCCGCTAAGTCTTCCCTCCACCAGCAGGCTCCTGGATGACTTAAGACAGTTTAAAATTCCATTTGGCATTTGGTGAGGCTTACTTCACAATTTCACTTTGCATAACTAGACTCAAGGTTACTCACATTGGCATATATGTGCTGAGGTGCAGTTCTCCTGAAAGGTGGTGATTGTTCATTCAACTCCTGGCTTTCATCTGCAAGTCCCTGGGTGACTTATAACAGTTTAAAATTCCATATTAAATTTATCAAAACAATTTAGCTGCTGGTAAGACTTGCTTCACTGTTGAGTTTGTGTAACTTGACTCCAAGTTACACACATTGGCATATTTGTATGGATATTTGGCTTCCCTACGTGCAATTAAGCATTTCAGTGGTTAAAGAAAGGAAATAAATCTTTTTGGATTTTACTGTTTTTGTTTTGACAGGTAGCCCTCTGGACTGGTTACTGCACAGGTACTTAGTCAGAATATGTCCCTGGGTATTTACTTCCTGTGGCTGACTCTCCAGTATTTACTTCCTGTGGCTGCCTCTTTAGCAGCCCCATATGTCCAGGGTAGGCTTGCAGGCAGGACGTGAGTACAGCAGAGGGCTCCTGCCATTTCCGGTAGCTAGGGGTTCAAAGCATTTTGTTCCTGTTTAGGCGGTCAGAGCATGTTCATCGTGTCTGGTGACCACTGCTGGCCTTGTCTTCTATATATTGGCCTATATTTTTTTTGGACCCAGCCAAGCTGTTGGCTTCCTCTCTGCATAGCTACAGGGCAGCTGTAAGACAATAGTTAGACTACCCAAGCTGTTGACTGTCTCTCTGTGTAACAACAGGGTGGCCTTAAGACACTGGTAAGGTTATGAAGCAACTCACGGATTCCATGGGGGTGCAAGGTTCTTCTTTTTCTGCCAAAAAACGCCTTAAGGAATTTTGATTGGTTTCCAGGGGCAATAGTCTTTGAGATGTTTCTTTCATTTTGAAATTAATCAGGTTGTTTAATCTTGCAACTGGTTTCCTCTTCAAATAGGAATTTCAATTCTACTAGGTGACTGCATGAGGTAGTGCTGGTCGGCCATCTTGGCCTGTCGGCCGTGTTTGCTAGAAACAATAGGTTGAAGTTTACTCCATCATGGCATCTCCAGTGCATCTAGCCATGCTGTGTCCTTTTATCCCAATTCATTTCATTCCAATCCAGCTCATCCTGTGGAGAAGGCTGGGCATTTATTAGTTGTGCGAGGGGCTCTCTAGGCCTCCACAGTCACTTACGGTTCCATTGTTAAACATTTTATTTTGGAAGACAATCTTATTTGGTCATGAGTGATTGCCAGTGAATGACCTGAGACATTTGCTGCCCCGAGTCTCCATACGTCACTCTGGCATAAGAGTTGCCACAACCTCATTACCGCATGTTTTCTTTCCACAACACAGGAAAGCAGGAGATGCCAGTCAGATCTGGCCCTCAAATGTTATGATGATGCTAACCTCTTTTGAATCTTTGGGGTCAGTCCCTGTAAGAATTCTCCTTCAAAACAGTTCTTCTAGTGGCTATTACAAAAGCACATAGGATGTCTGAGCTCCAGGCTCTATCTGTCGAAAAGCACCTTTGTATTTTCCACTAAGACAGGGTAGTGCTACGCACTAACCCAGCCTTGTCATCAAAGTAAACACAGCCTTTCACAGGCAACAGGAAATAATTCTGCCTTCTTTCTGTCCTTACCCTTCTCACCTGAGAGAGAAGGAATGGCACTCTTTAGATGTCAAGCATGCACTGAAGGTGTGTATTAGTAGAATGGACCATTCATCTCACCGGAAGGGTGGTTTTCCCAGGTATCATGCCATCATGTGGGTTATAGCACCATCTAGTGTCCGAAGGCAAGAATGTACTGAAGTCAAGACCTGGGGCATCCATGCCCCTCCCACTCCAGTTCATTTGTGACGAGGCCGAAGTGAGATATCTGAAAAGATACCAAGTGCCAACAGGCTTACCAGCAAAGAAAAGAGACACTGCCTCAAATAACGCCAAACCACATTCATTCCTAATAGAACCAGAAAGGTCTTGACTCAGTCACACAATGTACTCAGAACAAGTTTAACAGAAATAATTTGAGAGGTGGTACAAAACACCCAGGCATCCTCCAAAAGGGGAGGGCAGTGATGGCATGCTACCTGGGAAAACCACCCTCCAGGTGAGACCAATGTTCTGTTTTCCCCAGGTAGCATGCCATCACATGGGATGTACCAAAGCAGCCCCAACAGGCAGGGACCACCCACTGCTTACATATGAGAAAGGACCTGTTGCAGAACACACTCCCCAAAGAGGCATCGGCAGAAGCGTAGCAGTCTTATCTTGTAATGCTTGAGAAAGGAATCTGGAATAGACTATACAGTCGCTCTGCAAATATCCGCAAGAGGTGCATTGGATGCAAATGCAGCCATAGTGGCAACCAACCTAGTTGACTGCGCTGTTATTTTACTAGGCACTGGAAGCTTAAGCGCCTTGTAAGCCAGTGTAAGGCAGGTGCACAACCAACAAAGCAAGGTGGACTTAGAAACCTTTTCCCCCAGTGACCGTGGTGAAAGGATACAAACTGTGAATCTGTTAATCTTGTCTTAGGTTCGAGACAGGTAGGACTTGAGGGCCCTCCAAACATCGAAAGAGTGCCAGGCCTTCTCCAGTGGATGAACGGGCTTAGGACAGACAGAGCGAGGGAAGAACAATGTCCTGATTGCAGCAGAAAACTGAATTGACTTTGGGACAAAAGGTCGGTTCTCGATGCAGCACAACTGAGTCCTTATGGGTGATGCAGAGATGGCATGTCAGTGACAAAGCTCCCAACTCAAACTCTTCTTGCTGCAGTGACCGCCACCAGAAACATGACCTTGGAGGGCAACAGTAAAAATGGTACTGACCTAAGAGGCTCCAAGGGAGGTCGCTGCAGGGCTTGCAGGACCTTTGGTAAACTCCAGAAAGGAAAATAGTGACACACTGCCGAGGGAAGGAGGGCAGCTGCCTAGGAAGAACACACAGTCATCGGATGCGAGGCCATTTAAACTCCCATGCTATTCAACATCTATGTGAAACCGCTGGGGGCTATCATCAGGAGTTTTGGGTTGCAGTGTCATCAATATGCAGATGACACTCAGCTCTATCTCTCATTTAAGTCCTTACCGGAGTTGGCTGTGAACACCATGTCCAAGTGCCTGGAATCCGTAAGTGGATGGATGGGAGAGAATAGGCTGAAGCTGAACCCCGACAAGACTGAGGTGTTACTTGTGGGAGATAAAAGAAGGTTAGGAATTACTGACCTGATACTTAATGGGGTGAGTTTACCCCTGAAGGACCTGGTCCGTAGTCTTGGGGTCATTCTTGACTCCCAGCTGTCCATGGAGGCTCAAATTACAGCAGTAAGCCGGGCAGCTTGGTATCAATTACATCTGATACAGAGACTGCGACCCTGCCTTCCTGTTCATCTGCTCCCCCAAGTAATACATGCCCTGGTCTCCTCTCGCTTAGACTACTGCAACGCGCTCTACGTGGGGTTACCCTTGAAAACGGTCTGGAAATTACAGCTGGTACAAAATGCGGCGGCACGCTTGATTACGCATAGCCGTCGCTGGGATCATATCACCCCAGTGTTATTAGATCTTCACTGGCTACCAGTTGTTTACCGGGCCCAATTCAATGTGTTGGTGTTGACCTTTAAAACCCTATACGGTTTCGGCCCAGTATATCTGAAGGAACGCCTCCAGAATCATCGATCATGCCGCCTGACGAGATCAGCCTCGCAAGACCTTCTCTCGGTCCCACCGGTGAGAACAGCTAGGCTGGTACGGACCAGAGAGAGGGCATTTTCTGTTGTGGCCCCCACCCTTTGGAACTCCCTCCCTTTTGATCTCAGACATGCTCCCTCCTTGTCCAGCTTTCGCCGAGCCTTAAAGACCTGGCTGTTCAGGCAGGCCTACCAGATTGGGACAGATTAATTTTATGTTATTATGAACTGAAAGATGGTTTTTTAGCTTAAATTTGGTTATGCTGATATTTATATGTATTGTTTTTAATTTTGTTGTACGTCACCTAGAGTGTCCCTAACTCGGACAGATAGGCGGCTGAAAAATAAAATTTATTATTATTATTATTCAAAGGGCAATCAAACTAAGCCTGGCGATACAAGGTGTTAGCTGTCACTCCCATCTTCAGACCTCTATGAAGACACTGGAAGACTTGTTATAACATGGCTTGTGAAGGTGGAAGAGCCCTGGACGCATACCCGTCGGAGAAGGTGGACCATGCAGTCTGGTAGATGCGATTTGTTGACGGCCTTCTAGATGCCAGCATGGTCTCAGTACCCTTCTGTGATAGGCCTTTGCAGATCAGCTGTGTCCACTCCAACGCCAAGCCATCAGGCACAACCGGGCGGAATCCGGGTGCCAGATTGGACAATGCAAAGGAAGATTTAATGTCATTGGATCTGATCTCAATGGCAGCCACCATGGAACTGCTATTAATAGGGCAAGCCGATCTGAGAATCACAGTCAACGCAGCAAGTACATAAGGTCCCGTAGCGCCAAAACTTCCACAGTGCTCTGCCCAGGAAGGAACCAAATAGGAGACCGTCCAGTCAGAGGTTCCCAAAGGCCTCTATGGACTCCGCCCTTGTGTCTAGGTACCAGGAGAAGTACCAGGGAAGGTGAGAGTTGTGACTCAAACAAGCAGCTCCACTGTCAAGGTGTCAAAACTAGCTGAAGGAGATGAAATACTGCTGGATGTATTTTCCAGTCCCCTGGGATCACTTGTTGCCTGTTCAGCCAATCTGCAGTGACCTTCCGAGCCCCACTGAAGTAATCTCTCTTCAAGGATAGCAGTTGACTCTTGGCCCAATATAATGATAACATGATAGCATGGTCTCCACCCAAAGGGAAAGAGCTCCAATGCCCCCTTTCTAACTTTTACATAGTTTCACGCAGATGTCATGACTGGAAGATGCAGGGGTCAGGTGGACTGCTCTCAGCTCCAGATATACAAGATAAACACTGAAGTAAGCCTTACTAAAACTCAGTGTTTGATAACTGTACTATGAAATGTTACTGTTATAGTCACCCAGGGAAGTACTGACAACAGTCAGGACTCAAGTGGGCAATCCCCACCTACCAGGAGAACTGCACCTCAGGACAGACCTGACTATGTAAGTAACCATGAGCTTAGACTATGTGATTAATCTAGAAGGAAGTTATGCAAACAGCTAGCGAACAGAATCCAGTTCGCTGAACCTCAAAATGAGCCATAATAAGGCTGCATGGAATTTGTAATAGATGATATCACCCAAGGATCTGCTGGTGATGACTCCCCTAGCCACCCAGGTTCATGACATTATTCTGCTAAGCATCAGTTACCAAGGATAATTGCTACACAGCTATGAGGGCTGCAAAGGTTCACAAAGAGATACGGTGGGCTGAAACCTAGAACTGAGGCTGATGCAATTTGAATATCTGAGGCCCCTGTAGGGATCACCAAGTTATGAATCCTGCCAAGTTTACACCAACAGCCATGAAGGCCAGCAACTGTTCAAAGAGACAGAGTAGGGATTTGAGCTGTAGCTCAAAAATCCAGTCATATATTTCAGGTACACTGAGGCCCCTAGAGGAGGCACCACATTGTACCACTGTTGCCCCTGGAAGCAGCCTGCTATTAGTTCAGGCCTCAGGAAAAAATGGGAAATCAAATATTGCTTTCAATGCAAAAGATCAGACATAATTCCAGCCGAGGACTATGCCATCTCTCTGGCCAAAGCTTCTTGAGAACTAGCTGGGCCCCTTTTCCCAGTCACTAGACAGAATGACAGCAATTCCTCAGCAGAGGGCTACACCGTTTTCTGCCCAAGGAGTCTAGGTAGCAACTAGGCCCTTTCCCCAGGGTTCTGAGTGACAGGCTAAACCTTTCCACAGTCGCTGGACTGACTAAGAAAGCACCCATTACATTCCACAAGAAGCATCAGCACCCTCAGCGTCAACACCAACCTTGCTGCTCAGGTGCCATTGCTGAGGAGGAATACTTAGAAGGCCCAAGTTTGGCTGCTATACTCACCATAGAACCACCTTGCCTACCTTAGGGGTCAATGTACACCTTGTGCAGCCCGAATTGAATGCAGCATTCCTCCCAGCAGAATTCCTTCTGACGCGGGTTCTGCAAAACATGGAACTGGCTGCTGGTGAAAAGGCTACTGCTGCATATCACTGACTGCTGCTGGAGTGGGTGCTGCTGCCTATCACTGACAGCTGAAGAAATGGCTATCGCCTATCACTCTGCTATGCCTAAATAATGACATTTAGAAAACCAACACAGGGTGATCCGGCCACAAATATGCACACACAGTAGAAGGAAGCAGATCCAGACCATATACCAACATCTGCACGGGAAGAGGAGTGTAGCAGAATAGCGAGGCCCAAAATGACCCCGCCTGGAGGTCTGTTCTTTAATGAGCTCCAAATGCAGCCAAAGGCTGGTGAGGTCAAAAGACCCAACCCAGAAGAGGGGAGAGGGCCGTGGCCCAAAGGAACTCTGAATGCGACCAAGCAAAAGATAACTACCCAAGGTAGAGGGGAGCGGTTTAGCGAGGCCAAAGCTGCCTAACAGAGGCAGGGGAAGAAATCTGCCTCTAATTAGTTCCAAATACCAGCAAAGGCAAACCAACAATCACATCGGTAAAGGGAGCATTGACTCACGAGGCCAAACCTAACTGCACACCACCGAGGGGAGGGGAGTGACCTCTAAGAGCCAAAATATCACACACACTGGGGAAGGGCATCGAGAGTGTCCTTCCGCACTGGTCTTGTCTCTGACCTGACAGGAACCGTGGATACTTATCATGGTTTGTGAGGGGAGTGGAGCGACCACTAAGAGTGAAAATCATCGCACACAGTGGGGAGGGGCAGTGAGAGTGTCCTGCACTGGTCTTGTCTCTGGCCTGACGGGAACCATGGGCACTTATCATGGTTCATGAGGGGAGGGGAGTGACCACTAAGAGTGAAAATCATCGCACACAGCGGGGAGGGGCAGTGAGAGTGTCCTGCACTGGTCTTGTATCTGGCCTGACAGGAACCGTGGATAACTCATCATGGTTCTGTAGCAGCAGCAGCAGTCTGCTTGACGGGATGCCTTCAGTTGCAATCTTTGCCAAGGTGCCATTTTGAGCTCTAAATGCAGCCATGAAATCCAGCCAAGGGATAAAACCAAGTGCACATAGCAGATAGGAGCGGTTCAACTCTGAAGGTAGCCCAGAGATGTAGCCAAGGTCCAGAATATCCAAACACCATCAACTACGGCCCAAGCAAAGTACTTGCAGCAAAAGGGCAAGTCATCTGAGGTAGTGACAAGACAGTAGCATCAACAGGCAAATGAAAACTGAGGGGTAGTGGAAGCTGAGGCTGGCCCCAATAGTGCCAGATGTCTGGGTTGTAACCTCTGAAAAGGATTCACTGGCAGTGTAGGCACATGCCATGTCTGGCTGGTAGTCAGCAAAATAGAGGTGGCCTGGTGCAAGGAGGTCCTGTACTTGAGGCCTTGCTTGAGGATTGATATGTGAGGGAAAGACAGCTGATCCACATCAGAGAGTGATCAACATGGTATACACTCACCTTTGCCTGGCCTGCCGCTGGTGCCTGAACCAAGATGTTATGCACACACGTGAGTGAGGAGTGCAGTATCTTTAGTCAAACACATGCACTGGAAGAGGGATGCAGTGTGAACAGGGAGCACTGGTACACGCCCACGGATGAGGGGAGCAGTATAGTCCCAAGTGTACTTCAGCCTGGCGGTACATTGTTTGGCAGCTGATCCACCATAATATACACATGCAAGAATGGGGTGTGTGGTATCTGTTGTCAACCCATGTCTGGCGACTGATCTGCCATAATATACACGCACAAGGATGGGGGGGTGCGGTATCTATTGTCAACCCACACATTAGAAGAGGGGTGTGGTATAAAAGGGGCACCGGTACATGCCCACAGACGAGGGGAGTGGTACAGCCCCAAGTGCACTGCTAGTGATGAGATACCATGAAGTCAAAGCTCAGGTACATGCACACAGTGGGAGGGGTGCGGTACTGCTCCTGTCAACTTATATATCTGGTAGCCCCTCCACCTCCTGGACCTGTTCTTTTTAAATAAATAAATAAATAAATAAGAATAACATTAATACAAATATGCCCTATATGATTCCCTGTATGACTACAGCTACACTGGCTGCACAATGCTGAAAGTTATAATATGTGGAGGGTGTAAATAAAGTCTCTAAGCAAAAATGCCTTAGAAAAAAGGGCGGGAAAACAGCAAGTAAACAAAAAAGGCTGTTGATTAAAAGGCGGGAAAGGTAGAAAACAAAATGGTGGTCACTGAGTCTAACACTACCAGGCCCCTTGGGAGGACAATGGTGGCCATCAAGGTAGTAGAGGAGGCCATCTGGGGGGGCAGTAAAGAAGCAACCACCCCCGCAGTCAATGAAGGACCGAAGAGCCACTGTCACGTACTCTAGGCAAGTTGAGCTAACAGGCACATCCGCCTCTCCTTTAACTGGAGCCGCAGCTGCAAGCTCCAAAAAGGGGGGGAAACTGCCTCGTCCTCCCAAGAGGGCAGTAAGAAGGCAACCACCCAGTGGTCACAACACCAGGGATGAAGGCAGGGAGATGCCGCCACAAGCACTAAGCATGCTGGAGCAGACAGTACAGGGAGCTTCATGGGGAGAGTCGCCCACTGCTAGCATGAAACGCACCTCAGCAGCTCCCCCAAGGGGAAAGATAGCTGCCACTGCCAAGAGCAGAAACCACCGCAGCAGTAAAGCAGGGCGCGAGTTGAAGCCGCAGCTTCAGACTCACTGCTTCTGTTGGTGGCGAAGTAACAGTCCTGAAGGAGAGGAAGCCACTGCTGCAGAAGCAGAGGCGACAGAAGCAGCCCCCACTGTCACCAAAAAACGAGGAAAAAAACCAACTAAAAGGGCAGAGGTGACACCAGCAGCCTCCACTGTCCCCAAAAAACAAAGATGGACAAGCAGAGCAGGAGGAAGGGGGGAGGACACAACTGAAAAACAACCACCCAAACCTGCCCCAAAACGGGTAAAAGTGAAAGAGGAGGGAGGGAAAAGACTGGGAACAAAAAACTCCAACAAAAACAATCCCCAGTCCCAACACACTCTCACACACAAACATAACTTGAACACTAAATTCTCACATGACAAGTGGATATAACTGCCTCGGACGAAGGCAAGAATGAACTGGAGTGAGAGGGGCATGGATGCCCCAGGTCTTGACTTCAGTACATTCTTGCCTTTGGACGCTAGATGGTGCTATAACCCACGTGATGGCATGCTACCTGGGGAAAACAACCTTTTTGACGATCTGACTACTATTGGTGTCTTTCCATACTGCCATTATAAGAAAGAGTGTCTTCTGCAACTTTAGTTCATTGGATTAAGGCTTGCATCTCATTAGTGTATGAGGCCCTTCACTTACCCTCACCTTTACATATTACAGCGCACTCCACCAGGTCTGCGGCCACATTGTCAGCCTTTTCCAAAAACGCTCCACTAGTAGATATCTGTAGAGCAGCAACCTAGTCCACTCCTACTACTAAACGAGACACTACAAATTGACCTTTATGCCTTGTCAGAGGCTTCATTTGGTCGCAGGAATCTACAAGTCCTGCCTGCCTCTGGTCCATCCTAGGTCTGCAGCTTTAGTATGGCCCACTTGGAGACCTCTGTGATCCATGAGAGAGTGGACAGTTTGTTCTTACCGTAAACGGTGTTTCTTAATGGATGACGAGGTGTCCAAGGCCCACCCTTGCAGTTATCTGATGGAAGGGACAAAGTCATTGAGTGCCATGACTTTTTTCTGTCTGGTTCATTGTTGGTTGGTTGACCATGTTACTAACACGCTTAGTTACTTTCAAGTTTGTATGTTCTACATTTCATCTTTGAGTTTTATCCTGAGGCTGACTTCTGGAGCTTTCCAAGAAATGAAACTTGAGTCTCACCAAGTGGGGAGGAGCACAAATGTCTGCTGAAACGTTTCCTGTCTCTGAGCTGTAGGGGGAGCTACAATACCAACTTGGAGACCTCTTGTCATCCATGAAGAAACACCATTTACGGTAAGAACAAACTGTCCCTTCTGGTCACAGCTTTTACATAAGCCCATTGACATAAGTGGTCTTAAGTGCAGTTCTGCATTGGCCTATGGCCTTGATAAAGAGAAAGCTAAGAATAAATCTTTCATGCTTTACTTTTTTTATTCATATGAAATATGACCGTTACAATTATAGGCAATGCTGTTTAAAAGGGCTCATCCAACGGAGCATCCAGTGGAGCAGATGGTTTCAGAATAAGGCTGGTGAAGCAGCAGTCTGTATTCATTGCTTTAGAAGTTCCCTTACTTTCAGAGGATGACACAGAAGAAAGAGTATTCCGGGGGGGGGGGGAAGTGCAAATGAACATGACCGAATGCAGTGGAATACAAGGTCCAGCAATGTTTTTTTTATTAATTGTAATTAAAAATGGGAACTCATTGGGTTTTTCCCCCAGTACATCGGTTTTGAAACAGTAGTAACCAAAATACAAGCAAGCTGTCTCAGTTTTGTTTAAATGTAAGCTGATGGTAGCGACATCTCAGCAAAAATTATAAATTGAAAATAAAAGTGTACCCAACCTAATTTATTGAGGAATTTTAATTATAATTTTGACTGTTTGGCAAAGTACAGTTGTTAAAATGAACCTGTCATCTTCATCTGTGTAGCTGCTTTGTGTGGTTCTTCTGTTTTTCATATCCTTTACAATATAAGCCAGGAAAAAAACTTCTCACTTCATAAAGCACAAAAGATAAGATTGCAGTACCTAAGTCCCAACATAGGTGTTACATGGTTGATTTGTGTAACATTTTTTTTTAAATGTGAAGCAGTTTTGGGAGATGACAAATTTGTTCGGAAGAATTGGGAGGTGCGGCTTAAGTCTTTTCAGTCCAGCTCATTCTGTTCAGAATTGCCACCTGTAACGTTTTCCTCAAAGGATGTTGGTTGGGGGTAAGCTGAAGCAGGAGGGAAACACCATTTGTACCCACAACTGTTTCTTTGATCAAATCCACAGCCTCAAGTGGCAACAACAGTAACAGTAGGAAACTATTATATGCATCTCCCATGTAATATCTAGTTTGGCCCTGACAAAAAGCATTCAGAAGATGACACACTTTGTACTCTTCTAGTTCTTATTTCACCCTGAGAACATAAATAGCTCTACTGAACTGAGGAAGGGTGATCAACTTTACTGAATGTATATTCTTCATTATCTTCCTAGCTTATTATGGAGACCAAATGCCCACTCAAAGAAAAAAAATAACTTGAACTGGTTGCAAAAATCACATTTAAGATCTAGGAAATCTCTAAGAAAAAAGAAATAGAGCTATTAGGAAGGCTTTTTTCCCATTCATGTAAGGTAACAGGTGGGACTTGAGCTCCACCTTGTGGTTGAAAGCAGAAAATATGCTGTTCAATTTCTGGTTTCTCCTTACACTTGCAGATCAGTTAAGTTCTTTTCTACCTTCATCAAGTGTGGTTGGGTTTGCGCAGTCTCTGCTCACCTTTGCTGGTTCAGGCCAGTTTTAAAATGTTTTTTCAGTGTTAATATCTCCATTTTTACATATCTTGCTTACTTAGGTTCTTCATTCTTCCATCTCTTTTTTTAAACCTTTTGTGAATGTTTATTCTCTCTGTTTTCTTCCCTATTTGTGTCTGCTGCTCCTCTTTCTGATCTTTATTCCCCTTCAGGATGAAAAGACCTCCACCTCTATTTTTTACCTCAGCAACCTCATCATCAACACTCCCCCATCCAGCTTAGTTGTTGTCCTTTGTTGTCTCTCAGCCTTTTCTGTTCAGACATACCCATCCCCTTGTCCCCGTAAGCCCCACTAGCCCGTCGGCATACAGATCCCCACTCTCAAGCTATGGGGAAATCTAAAGAGAAATTGGTGGTGCCCGTTAAAGTCTCTACTGCCACCGCTTCCCACCATAACTACTTACTGTCTTCTCTAGTGGGCACCAGGGCACCCCCAAGTGGGTATTGTCTTGTTTGCTAGTGCTTGAGGCTGGAAAGAGTTAACACTCCAAACAGACCATTACTGTGGCCACTCCCAAGGAGTGCTAGTTTGTTTTCCTGCCTCGCTTGAGCAGTACTGATTTTCACCTTGCTCTTCAGTCTGGCTGAGTTATATCCTTATTTGTCTGTTTAAATTATTTATTAGTCGTTAATGTTCAGTTTACTTGTCTCTGAGTCTGTATGGAAGTTTGTATGTAGTTTGCTAACGAATCACAGCGAGTGCCTGAATGGCAGTTAAGTGTTTGTTAGTCCATTCAGCATACCTTGCTAGTATGCCTTTGAGCTCCTGAGATTAATAAGCCTAATGATTTCCTTCAGTTAATGAATTTCCTCTGTGATTTTCTTCCCAATTAATGCATTTCTTCTATGAGTTCCCCATCAGTTAATGGATGTCCTGGGTGATTTTCCCCTCACTTAATGAATTCAATGGTTGCTTCCCCCCCACTTTATAAATTTGCGGGGTTGATCCTGTGTTGTAATCAGCAGTTCACTGTGCTTAATTAAAATAAAACATATAAGGGGACCAGAAAAGACACTAGATAAGCTTCTCCTGCTGAAGGCTAAATGCCTAAGGGGAGAAGTAGCTCTCCTCAGAGCTCTCTAAGCAAGTGGCAGGAGCGCTTAGTGTAGTAGCACCTACAGCCCAGTCACACAAACCAACAGTTAAAAAGACAAGCGGTTGCAGCGCACATGGAGGCAACCACCATTTCACTCAAACACCCTCACAAGCAGCACATGGCCCACTCACTCTGGCGGTAGCGCAGAGAGTGGCTGTTCATCAACAGCACAGCGCTGTTTCCCCTGTAAGCGATGAGGTATCAGAGCAATCAGGGCGGCAAAATGTGACAACAGTTAAAAGTGCAGAAAACCCTGTAAGCAATGTGGTAGCAGAGCAATTGGTGCAAACATGTGACTAAAACAAAACATACTGTGAACCCTGCAGCAGAGCAATCAGGAAGGGTTGCTGCTGAGGAAACCAGAGATTATAATGATGATACTACCTTGGCAACATTGTTACAGGGCAGAAGGGTACTGTATGTAGGAGAGCAAACCCAGCAGTGGAGTACAGTAAATGATGAAATGCTCTCAGAAGAAGAGAGGGTTCCAGGCCCTTCAATCCTTTTTTGTTCAGATTCTGAGGAAGATGATGAGGAATTCACAGGTTTTAATATTCAGCACCCTGAAGTTCCACAGAGCAGTGGGGCCACGGTGCCTTAGAGTAATAATGCTGCCTTTGGACAAAGTCATCAACAGCAGCAGACTTTTGCTTAAGGCAAATAAGCATAAGCAGCGTCATATGAACTCCACAGTCACTTAAGATGGGCTCTGCTGCCACCTCTTGTTCAAATCAGGAACTTCAGCAGGTGGAGTCTTCAGTTAGGAGCTGCAGAATTAAATTATATTAGAAGAGCTCTCATGGGTGATATTTCAGCACAATTAGCTGCTTTTCACCAGTCTTTTCAAGTGGTTCCTGTACAGTCACAATAGCGCAATCGTGCAACAGGAGACAGTCACTTGCAACACAATATGTGGCAGTGCAGTGCTCAGATGAGTCAAGCAGGTATGCCTGAGGTTGAGCAACAGGAGCTGCAAAGGGAAAGTGCAAATTGCTCATTGGATCCACATGATGTGGCCAGGGGTAGAGCGCAGGGGTTCATAGCTTACAGACTTGACAGATCAAATTCTGCTAGGCAACAGTTTATGCATGATGATTCAGTGGTTGATCTGGAAGAGGAAACAGATGAATGGAGTGATGGTTCACAATCGGAGCAGCAGCACTCCAATAGATTGTTTCATAGCACTTACTACATGCCTGCTTCGTAAGGCTATGGCGGCTTTACATTTGAATGATGCAGTTATAGAACAGGCACCTTCTACCTCAAGGAGAGCATCTGTTCTTCCAGAAACAAGGTCCAGTGATAAGGTGATTAAGGTACCATCACTGCTAAGAAAAATAGTGAAGTTTGAATGGGACTCACCAATTCAGTCTACCAAATCACTGATGTATGCTAAGAAACTATACTTATTGGAGCCAGAGTTTATGGAGCAGCTGAGATCTCCAGCCACTGATTCCCCGATTTCTGCTTTAGTTTCTAGAAATTTCCTTTCAAGGGTTGGGGATGCTCAATTGAAGGATCTTACAGAATGAAAGTTAGATATGACACTTAAAAAGGTCTACGAAGCGACAGCATTATCTGTACGTACATCTATTGCAGCATTTGTGTTTTCAAGGGCTGCATTATTGTGGTTAGACGAAGTTCTGGAAAATCCAGATCAGGAGCCAGAAAGACTTAGGAAAACAATTTTGAAGCTGTCAAAAACAGGCTTTCATTGCAGATGCGACAATGGATGCGACTCAGTTTGCAGCCAGAGCTGCTGAAGTGGTAGCTAGGCGCATTTTGTGGCTTCGTCATTGGGAGACAGATGTTTCTTCCCGTATGGTGTTGGCTACAGAACAATATGCAGGCAAGAAGTTGTCTGGTGAGTATGTGCTGAGTGAAGTATTAGTTGAAAGGAAAGGAAAGGAAAGAAGAAGGCAATGCCAGTAACAAGTAAAAGACAAGATGACAGGTGCCTTTTTCACCGCTTTCAACCATACGCCTTTTCGTTCATCTAGATTTGGAGGAAGGGGGCAGACTGTCTGTTAACAGACAAGCTTGGGGTAGTCCATGATTCCAGTTGTGCAACCAACAGCAATCAGCAGCGTGAAATACAGGCTCAGCTACCCCCAGAGGTGGAAGGCAACAAAGACAGTTCTGACTTATTGATGATACCACTGGGAGGCTGTCTACTGAGATTTGCACAACTTTGGCAGATGACAACATCAGACCACTGGGTAAAAAATGCTGTGCAGTATGGGTATCAGATATGAGATTCAGGCTATGCCGCCAAACAGATTTATTCCGTCACCTATTTTGGTGAATCCAGAGAAGCACAGACTACTACAAGAAGCAATAGAACACCTGTTGCGGACAGCAGCCACAGAACCGGTTCAGCAGAACCAGAAATTTTGTGGCGTTTATTCCGTCCTCCTTATCGTGCCGAAAAAAGGGAATGATTGGAGGGCGGTGCTCGATCTAAAATTCCTCAACAGATTTGTAAGATACAGGAAATTCCGCATGGAAGCATTGGTGTCCACAAAAGAAGCACTTCAGCTTCGAGACTGATTAGCTTCCATAGATCTAACTGAGGCATATTTACATGTGCCAATCCATCCACAGCACCCCAAGTACCTTTGCTTTGCTTACAACAATCAACGCTATCAGTACAGGGCGATGCCCTTTGGCTTGGCATCAGTGCCAAGGGTCTTCACGAAAATAATGGTGACTCTTGTCGCTCATCTCCGTCAACAGGTTACACCTTTACCCATATTTAGACGACATTCCAATTTATTCGCAGACCGTACAGTCAGCTTATCAGGACATTCACACTATACTAGTAGTTCTCCAGGATCACGGATTCTTGGTGAACATACCGAAGAGTCACTTGTTCCCTCAACAACATTTACAGTATTTGGGAGCAATGATAGATTTTGGAAGGGGAGACAATATCTCTTTCGGAAGACAGAGTGCAGAAGATAAAGTTGGCGGTTCAACCATTGCTAGGGAAGACCGCAGAGGACATAATGGTCTTAGCAAAGGTTTTAGGGATGCTCATTTCCACTATCCAAGTAACACCATGGGCCAGATTTCATGTTTGGCCTCTACAATGGACACTGTTTCCATACCAGTGGCAGATAGCACATTTCAGACATCTCCAGGTTGCACTGACTTTGCGACTGAGGACTGCTCTTCATTGGTGGACAAAGGATTGCAACCTACGCAGAGGTGTTCCTTTAAAGGACCCACCACGAGACACTGTGACATCAGATGCAAGTCTCCAGGGGTGGGGAGCTCACTGCACAAGTCAAATACTGCAGGGATCTTGGTCTTCTCAGGAATCAAAGCAAAGCACCAACTTACCGGAACTTCGGGCAGCACGATTGGCGCTGCAGCATTTCGTGCCTTTATTGATTCATCTCAAGCATGTGCTGCTGAGGACAGACAACAACTGTGTGAAAGAGTTCATAAATTGTCGAGGAGGGACAAAGTCACTGGTGCTTCATCTGGAGGCATCACGACTGATTTCCTGGGCAGAGCATGGTCTACAATCGCTGACAGCAGAATATATAAAGGGAGTAGACAATGTAGAAGCGGACTGGTTAAGCAGACAGGAGGTGTTGCCAGGAGAGTGGCAGCTGCACAAAGATTTGTTCAAACAGATCCGCAAGAGGTTTGGAAGGATGGATGTAGAACTTTTTGCTTCAGATGTCAATCATCAACTGAAGAGGTATTACACTCGTACCCTTCGCTGAGAGCAGAGGGTGTAGAGACCCTAATCTCCCCTTGGCCGAAGGGAACACTTTACCTCTTCCCTTCTTTTCCATTGTTAGCTCGGGTGATGAAAAAGGTAAGGATGGAGAGGGCCAATGTCGTTCTAGTAGCACCAGATTGGCCAAGGAGGCCATGGTTCTCAGAGCTAGTCAACCTATCTGTCGGGCCCCCATGGCCTCTGCCTCTTTGCCCAGATTTGCTGCTACAGGGGCCACTTTGGCACCCTGATCTGCATTGGTTGAGCTTAACCGCATGGAAGTTGAGCAGAGCAAACTGCTGAGAGCTGGATTGCCAACTGAGGTGGCAACCGCAATATTGGCATCTAGAAGACAGTCCACAATACGAAACTACCAGTGTACCTGGGCGGCATTTTTGAAATGGTGTAGTAGGAACCATGTTATGGCTCGGAAGTCAGGAATTATGGAGGTGTTACCCTTTTTAAATAAGGGTCTGAAGCATGGCTTGAGACCCAATACTTTGAGAAGACAACCATCTGCACTGTCAACAGTGCTTTCTAAGTCTTCTTCTGAATCACTGGGGGCTCATCCGTATCTGAAATGATTTTTAAGAGGGGCTTCGCTGTTGTCGGCACCTGTTCATCATCGATTTCCAACATGGAATCTTCACAAGGTCTTGTCAGCTCTCCAAAAATCACCATTCGAACCATTGAAAACTAGCACTCCATGGGATGGGCTTAAACAGTCTGTTTGGAGTGTTAACTCTTTCCTGCCTCAAGCACTAGCAAGGAAGACAATACCCACTTGGCGGTGTCCTGGTGCCCACAGAGAATCACCTTTCTAATGAGTAAAATGGTTCCTTCAGTACAACAGAGCCCTCCGCTAGTAGAAGTTAGCACCAACACTTCTTTCATTATGGTGTTGTGGAATCTTTGATAACTCTGGGCAGGGAGAATGTGGAAACATCACCCAGTGTTACCATGCCAGTATCGACACCCTTTAGTACAGGACCAGGGCGAGATCAGCAACAGAGCCATGCCATTCTCCCTTCCCAGTGACAGAGATCACCTTGGAGGAGATGGGGGGGGACTGTTTTGACTATTAGCTCTTGAAACGGAGAAGCAACAAGTAATACACAGATCCCTTAGAGCTGAGAAGCAGCTCTCTGATTATAAGGGGGCAGGCTTTATGGTCCTTAGGACCATTTTTTCTACTCAGTTTTCTCCAGAGGACTTCAGAGGCTTTCAGGACACCTCTAGGGCTTAATCCCTCTGCCCTTCTCATGACTAGTTTTTGCAGTACACCACATCAGTTGGGCTATCTCTTATTGCCCAGGGCACTTCATCAGCTGGGTTACCTCCTGCAGGGTGAGACTTGGTCCCTCCTGCTCAATTACAACTATCAATTCAAATGCTACAACAATTGAAAAAGCCATATTAGTTGACACTTCTAAGGATCTGCCTGCCATGTTTCAAATCTTGCCTAATGCCTCATAGTAGCCACCTGCTGTGACAAACTCCACATCATTCCCAAACCAGTCTTATTCCTCATTGAATAGGATACTCCCTCAACTCTACAGCATGTGCCTTAGGCTCCTCTGGATCCACCCCACATATCTCCTGACCCCCATGCTGTACACAGGGGATGGGCAAAAGGACTGCATTCTAACTAGTCCAGAGGGGATCCTCCAGACAGCAGAGGATCCTGAATCCGATTTGATCATTCTGGACAAATAATAGAGTGGTGAGTCAGAATCTGAAGATGTCTCTATCTTTTTCAGGATTCTCACTATCTTCCCTTGTTGTGCAAGGCAATGGTGGTCCTGGATTTTAATTTTCCTGAGGAACCTTTTACTCCTGCATTCTCCAGGGTGGCAGCAGTATGCCCTGATCCTAAACAAAAGTCCAAAGTGTTGAAGCTTCCATCTCTGTTACTGAAGGTCATCAAATCTGAGTTTGATGTGCCTTTGCAATGCAATAAGTTGATGCCTACTACTAATAGGTATTATGTTCTGGAACAATCTTTGGTGGCTCAATTAAAGCTTCCTCTCATTAATGCACCTGTTGTGGAATTAGTGACTCATTCCTTGCATCCAAACGACTCAGATGCACAGCTTAAGGACTCTGTGGAGTGTAAGATGGACCTGGGTTTGAGGCAAGTTCACAATGCTAGTGCTGTGTCAGTGTGGGCAGCTGCTTCGGTATCGGTCTTCATGAGAGCCTCATTACTCTGGCTACAGGACCTCTTGGATGGTCTCCAAGAAGATCCTGCTAGAGTTCGCAGTCCCACTTTGAAAATTTCCCATGCTGTGGCATTCATTGCTGACACCTCCATAGATGCAGGGCAATTTTCAGCTTGGTCCCTGGTGGCAAGCGTTTTCATTTGGAGGACTCTTGGGTTGTGCCATTGGGAGGTGGATGCCATGGCTTGCTCCAGTCTGGCTTCTGAGTCTTATGAAGGTGTCAAACTCTTTGGTGACTTGGCTTCGGTGGATATTTTGATAGAGTCCAAAGCGTCTTTTCTGCCTTCCACCACAAAGTGATGCCCAAGTCCCACCTGAGATCATCTTTGCATGCACGTAGAAGACCAGTTCATGGTTAAGACCAAATGTATTTTCTATCTTGTTCTTACTGCATAATTTTGGAACACTTAGCTGCAACCCTGAACACACTAATTAGTAAGCTCTATTGGACATAATGGGATGTCTGAGTAATAAAGTTTAGGACTACACTCTTAGTATTGTTGAGAAGATACTTTGGTTGATCTTATAGAAAGTGAAGAGCTTGCTCTCTTGTATAAATGGTCCATATGTTTCAGAGCTTTATTAGTCAAAACACTTGTGCTTTGAATACTATAGGAAATCATTGTAAATTGCATGTTGTTTGCTAGATCCCTCACATTCTGCAATGGCTGCAGTTTCCAAGATTCTTCCAGTGTATTATTCAGAGGTTTTCATAAAAGAATCCAGAGAGCATGTTAGATAGTAATTAATATAGCTTTCTTTCAGACAAAACATTTCAACTCTTAGTAGACCCAACAAAACTAGGGAGTTTACCAAATCTGAACAAGGTTCACTCTCTGTAAAGGAACAGGTATGTAGCTTGGGGGTGTTTCTAGATCTGTCTCTGTCATTAGATGATCAGGTGACCCCTGTGGTAAGTATCACCTTTTATCAACTTAGGGTTATTTATTTAATTAATTTCTATCCCAGTCTTCTTCCTCAAGGAACCCAGGGTGGCAAACAACAAAACAATACAAAAATACATTTTAAAAAAAATTAAAAGTTCAAGGGTGCCAGCCATCAAATGTCTTGGTGAACAGGAATGTTTTAAAAATCCACCTAAATGTCAGCCTCACTAGGGAAACAGTGGTGGCTGGTAACCACTGAGAGAAGATAGGGAGACTAGCAGTAGGCAGAGACAAAGCCAATGACAGGCAGAGCCACCCTTGAAGAATTGTAACTAAAGACGTCAGGCAGGTGGATGCTAGCTGAGGTTGGTGAGACAATCCCCATTTGCCTTAATTGTAAGGCCAGAGATAGTTGATATTGCAGGAGGCAATCTTTTAGGTATTTGAGTCCCAAATAATTTAGGGCTTTGAATGCTAGAATTGGGCCCGGTAGCTCACTGGCAGCAGTCAACTCAACACTTTCAAGACTGGTGGCATATGGTCTCATAGGGCTTTCTATTTACCAGCCTAGCAGCTGCATTCTAGACTAGCTTCAGATAGTATTTAAAGGCATTCCCCTATATAGCACATTACAGTAGTCCAAGACAAGGCATCACCAGAGCATGGAGAACTGAGACCAGGCTAGCTTGGTCTAGGAATGGCCAATGATGATGAACCAGCCTAAGTTGAGCATAAGTACTCCTAACCACAGAGTCCACTTGAGACTGTAATGACAGATTAGAATCCAGGAGTAGTCTTAGGCTATGAATATTTTTTCTGGGGGACAGCTACCTCTCCCAGAGCAGGTCATCCATCTAATTCCTGGACATGGGGATTCCTGGACACCCGCAGCATCTCCACCTTAATAGGATTCAGCTTCAGTTTATTGACACCCCCCCCATCCAGCCCATCTCTGCTTTCAGTCACTGGTCCAAAACCATCACAGTCTCTCCTGATTCAGTTATAAAGGAAAGAGAGCTGCATGTCATCAGCACACTGATGGCACTTTGCTCCAAGATCCAGGATGAAAGCTCTCAATGGTTTCATATAGATGTTGAATAGACATTGAGATAGAATTGATACCTACAAGACCTCACAGTCCAAAAGCCATGGGCTCAAGGAGCCATTACCTAGTGCTACTGTTGAGCAGAACCACTGTAATACAGTGCCTCCAACTGCTAACCCTGAGTCATACCAGAAGGACACAATGGTCAATGGTGTTGAAAACTGCAGAGAGATCAAGGAGAATAATCAAGGTTGGACTTCGCCTGTCCATCTCTCTTGATAAAGGTCAACATTGGGCAGCCAAAGCTGTTTCAATGCTGAACAAGACTAGGGTCTAGATAATCAGCTTCCTCCAGGTACAACTGCAGCTAGCTGGGCATCACCCTCTCAATCACTTTATCCAGGAAGGGACACAGGGACTGTGTCTAAGGAGAGCCTTTTCCATATGGCCACAAATCATAACTTCCTCACGTAATGTCAATTCCCTCCTACTAGATTTCAAGTAACCATGATGGGCAGGATTGAGAGGACATGTAATTGACCTCCCCACTGCTAGTGCCCTGTCCATGTCCTCAGACTACAACAGCTTAAACTGATCCCACAAGCTGTAACTAGATGCTGTTCCAGGCACTTCCAATGGACCTGCACTAATTATGGTATCAAGTCGGGCATGAATCCAAACAATTTTGCCCTCAAAATGCTTTGCAAATCACACAGCAGGCTATTGAGTGATCCATTGTTAATGCTACCACATGGCTAATGAATCAGGCAATTTTCCATTCTAAACAGCTCTATGAAATGGTTCACAGAAGACACAGTGGAGGCTGAGAAATATGCTCTTTTTGCCATCACCATTGTCACATGGCAGGTGGGACTACACATTTGTACCTGGTTGATTTGGTACTGAGACTTGTGCCCGCTGCACTTTCTCCATTGATAGGCCGACGTCACAGCCCAGAGCTCAGGAAACTAAAGAGCTTTGGACAGGGCACTTAGGAGCAATCATGTCAATGGCCCTCTTCATTTAGCCATTCCACAGTAAGACAGGAGCACTAACCATGCTACCTAGAAAATCTCCAAGCTTTCAGAAATCCAATAGATTCCATCACTCTGAGGATGGAATTCCAGTGTAGACATCCAAACAATTTCAAAAAATTCTCATTGATCTTTTTTATTTTTATTTTTTGTAAAGAAGCATAAGGACTATAAATATTTGGCCACTAAAGAAAACTAATGGAAATGCATCTAGTCATTACATTTTTAGGATCAATTATTTTTAATTGGCCGTAGCCTATAAGTGGGATAAAGAAGTACTTTCCTTATATTTATTTATACTATTGATTTTATTCTATGGAAAATTAAAAATCTTAGTTTTATATAATTTATAAGTGAGTATTTTACCTTAACTGTGTTCTTTTTTGAGTTGTATTTGATGAAGGGCAATGAAACATTTTTCTCTTCTGTGTATTCAAGGTCTTGTTATTGACATATAAAGTCCTAAACAAGGACCAGGCTATTTGAAAGACTGTCCCCTTATATACAGACCTCTTCAACCACTTGGTCTTCAGGCAAAACCCTATTTGGTGGCACTATGCTTTACTGATTGTAGGACAATGATCTGGAAGGTTGAGATTTCCATAGTTGCCCCTGTACTCTGGAACACACTTCCCTCTGCAATCTGTAAGTCACCATCAGTTACCTGTTTTTGGCGCCTCCTAAAAGATACCTTTTTGCCCAGGCCTTTCCTGACCCTTAAGGTTAGATTTTAAAAAAACAACAACTATTTTTAAACCTCTGCTGTTGTATTTTAGTATTTATATTTTATGATATATTTAATTTATATATACGTTCTTGTTTTGTGCTTTAGTGAATACTGCATAATTTTTTATATTTATTGTGAAGCAGCCTAGAATTTTTTCTAGATACTAAATAAATATAAAATTACCAATGTTTAAAAGCAAAATAGAAATGAGAAACCTGACAGCAATGGAAAAAGATATCACACATTAATTTTTTTTTAATATGAGGCAATAAAATGGCATTACACATTAAAAGCCCATTGAAAGTTTGAAGACACTTGTCTTCAAATTCTGTTGAAAGAGATGAATAGGAAAGATTTCGATTGGGAGAGTATTCCAGAGTCTTGGCACCACTACAGAAAGGGCCCTATAACTCATGCTCACTCACCAAATATCTTGAAATGGCACTAAGAGGAAGGTCTCTGATGATCTTAAGTCTAAGACACAAAAGCAAGAATTTAATCCATAATTTGTTTTAAAGTTTATTTTATCACATTATAGAGGCGCTAAAACATGGCTTTATGTTGATATCTTTTTTTAATGTGAAAATTTGACATTTTTCACCAGGTTTATTTTTTTGCTATTTACAATAAATAATCTCTATATACTTTGTATATATTATACATATGTACGATATATGACATCTCCCCGCAGAAAAACAAAAAAATTACCATATATGTAAACAGTGTGCCTGATGTACGTGGTATCTTAGTAGGAGATGCAGTTATAATAGGCATTACTGAAGTACCCAGATTTATATGTATATTTACTGTTCGAAGAGTTGAAAAAATGACAACATAATGCAAAAAAGTAGTAAACAGGCTGAAAAATAGTCCACAGTATACAAGTTTCTTGATTTTAAAAACTGGAGTTGCATGCTTGTTTTGTTTAGAATGACATATGACTAGCAGTCATTTGCAGATGATCACAGTAAAACTCCTTAAAATGTTCTGTCCCGTTTGCTATGTCAGATTAAGGTTGCATCTTTTTTTCATTCTCTGGAAGGTAGTATTCTTGTGGAACTGTAGTAAGCAATGGAATATAACCTGCAAACTTAAGCAGCAATGACAATAATAGCAAATAGTATCCAGTCAGGAAGAGATGCCAGGGTAGTGTTATGTACACACAAGCCAAGTGAAATTAATGGAATTTGAATGTGTACCTGAGTTCAAGAGTGCAATTTTTTATTTTGGGGGACTGTAATTTGATTTGCACATATTTTTGTTTAATAAAGGACTAAGGGGAAATTTCTTGTTTAGAAACAGGGCCCATGATCAAACATTATGTCTTCCTACCAAAAATGGCAGCAATACATCATGTTGAACCTGCAGAGATATATGATATCAGTTCCAAAACAAATAATAATAATAATAATAATAATAATAATAATAATAATAATAATAATAATAATAATAATAATAATAATAATAAGGCAGCTATGTTGGTCCATTAGAACAAATCCAAAAAGCCATTCAGTTGGCCCAAATAAAGTTAATGCCCCTACTGTAGTTTTTGGATGATATAAATTACCTTTTATTAAACCAATGTAAAGACATTATCAGAAAACTTATATTACAATATATTCTTGTGTTACATTGAACAAAACCTACATACCATTTTGAGGATTTTTAATCACCAGGAAACAATATATGATGCTATAAGTATCACAGGATTGACCTTGCACAGGATGCCATACAGTAACATGATCCAACATCATTTATATTGTCACTTGTCAGCTACCTGAACTGTAATGGTAGTTACCAACTGTTTTATTTCTCATTTTGCCTCATTGAAATAGTTAAGCTGGGTATGGTTATTTTGATTTCATCAGTATACAGCCTAATCCTAGGACAGATAGCATTGTTATTAGAATAGTAAAAAATGATAAAATTTTGAAACCCAGTGGCTCATAGGTAACACTAAAATATATTGCTGGAGCTTTTTCTTAATGGGATATATGCACACCAAGCTACAGATGTATATCTGAATCCTCAGACTTAGGAATCAAAGTTATCAGTGACTGTATATGATGGTATCCAGTTCAGTCCAAAGTTGCTATTCCCCCCCTCTCCCTCCTCCCTGAGAAAGGAGTCTCTCTCATCTTGATGCAGGTAGAATTGGAGTAATTTGTACTTGGGTTAGAGGAAGGGCTGAATATACTTTTACAACGTAGCACTACAAGCACACCAAAATGAAGGGAGACTCTTCTTGTGTGGGGAACACTGACTTATGTGCAATATAGTATATTGCTGAGCTGGCCTTCTGTGTGGCTGGCTGCACCTATGGGGTGAATATATCATGACTATAACATTTTGATGCTGCAAATATGTTAAATGCTCCTAGGAGAAAGGGTGGGATATAAATTTAATAAAATAAATAAATGTGGAGAAGTACTGCAGACTACAGACTTCAGTTATGATTGAGCACCCTTACCTAGTGACACCATAAAACAACAATCCAAACTGTTGGTTACCTGAAAGATTACAGAGTTCCTAAAATTATCTGGGCAATTTGTTTCACACTATAGAACTGATGCATTAATTTAGAAACACTCACCCAGCTTAGTTACGGCCACTCATTGTGATAAGATTTCCCATTTTTCTTCCTCTCCTTCCGTTCTTTCTGGAGGCGCTCCAGTTCTGCTTCATACATCATTTCCTGGATCAGATATTTTTCTCTCCTCATACGATCCCTCAGATCTTTAGGAAGATCTGGGATTAAATAAGAAATCAAGTGTTTTATACAAAACACCAGGTGCTGTAAAAAAAAGTTATTAAAATGTGTGAAGTCGGTATAAAAGTTCAACCAGAATTGAAAAACTTTTAAATAATAATACACTTAGCAAATATAAAGTGTAAAAATACATTTGCAATTGCATCTCTAATTCTGTTCTGCCACACAGACAGGAATGAGACATTTGGCCTTACCGTGAAACGGTCTTCTCTGTGCATGTCAAAGATGAACTCGGGTGGGTAGCTAGCTCCACCTAGCAGTTGAAGGCAGAAAGAGCGCTGGTGCATTTTGCAGGGACTTCCTGCTCTCTGTAGCATTTTGCCACAGTTCTCTTGATGACAAGCCAAGTATATGGTTAAAGGCCATGATAAGAACAAAAATGTGAGGCAGAAACAAACAATACTTACATACTGTCTGCTAAAGGCCTACAGGGGAAGAAAGGTTGGCAGCCCAGCCCTCCTAGAGAGTGGCCCTGAGATCATCTTTGACATGCACAGAGAAGACCGTTTCACAGTAAGACCAAATGTCTCTTCTCCACTGCATGGAAAGATGATCTCAGGTGGGACATACCAAAGCTGACCCATGTATGGTGGGAATATTCCTGGGCTGTTGACCATTATTGGTCTGCGAAAACATGCTGTAGCACTGTCGAAGGCCGCCTCCACTGAGGCATAAGTATTTATTTTGTAATGTTTGATGAATGTATTCGGAGTAGCCCATGTAGCTGCCCTACATATTTGTAGGAGAGAAGCATTGCGGGAGAATGCTACTGATATGGCTGTTGCCCTAGTGGAGTGGGCCACTATTCCAGCCAGTTGTATGCTAGTGTAATACATGCCTTAATCCACCTGGCTAGTGTTGAAGTGGACACATTGCTTCCCAACAAAGCTGGGTGAAAGGACACAAACAAGCTATCTGTCCTGTGGATGAATTTTGTCTTGGAGATACATACTTTTAGTGCTCTCCACACATCTAGTGAGTGCCATGTCTTCTCAGTGGGATGGACTGGGTTGGGGCAGAAAGAAGGGAGCACTATCTCTTGTTGACAGTGAAAGTTAGACAGTACTTTGGGATGAAAAGAAGGGACAGTACGGAGGACCACTCTGTCTTTATGAAACACACAGTAATGTTTATTGACAGAAAGGGCATTAATCTCAGACACTCGACAGGCCAAGATGATGGCCACAGGGAACAGAACTTTAAAGGAAAGTAGACGAAGAGGGATTTTACTAAGTGGCTCAAAGGGAGGATTTTGGAGTGCCATTAGTACTTTATGTAGGTCCCAAATTGGGCAAAGATGTACTGTAGGTGGTGCAGACATCGTTGCTCCACAAAGGAAACGTTAGAAGAAGGGATGAGATCCCAGAGGATTATCTGGTGATCTGGACAGGATTGCAGAGAAAGCTGACGCCTATTGCTTCACTGTGTTAGGTCTGAGTCCCAATTATAAACTCTCTTGCAGGAAGGAAATGATCTAAGTGATACCTGCTTTCTTAGGAGCCATGTTCTTTTTCCGCGCCCAGGCAGAGAAGGCCTTCCGTGTACTCTTGTGTATTCTTACAGTGGATGGACATCAAGATGCCATCATTGTGTCCGCTACTGGAAGAGAGATGCCTTTTCCTAGTAGATGGCGTCTCTCAATTTCCAGACATGAAGGGCCAGCCACCCTGAGTCTGGGTGTAGCAGCTGCCCTTGAGTCAACAAGTAATCCCTGAGAGGAATCTGCCACGGAGGATTGACCAATAGGTCGAGGAGCTCCAGAAACCAAGGTCTTCTTGGCCAGAATGGAACCACCAACAGAACTGTTACCCTCTCAGCTCGGATCTTTTGGAGCAGCCTGGGGATTATGGGAAGTGGTGGGAAGGCATATAGTAGTCCTAGAGGCCACTGGGATGTCAGAGCATCTATTCCTTCTGCCTCCGGCACTGCAAATCTCATGAAGAACCTTTTTACTGGCAACTGAGATGAGTGGTGAAGAGATCCACCTCGACTCTTCCGAAGTGTGCTATCATCTGCTGAAAAGCCTCCGGGTGAAGATCCACTCTCCCTGATGCAATTTTGTCTGACTTAACCAGTCTGCTTGCCCACTGTCTTCCCCTCTCATGTATTCTGCCACGATGGAGTCCAGATGGGTCTCCGCCCACTGGAACAAAAGTGAGGCTTCCTTCTGGAGTTGGACTGAACATGTGCCCCCTTGATAGTTTAAATGAGCTTTGATTGACATGTCTGTTTTGACAAGTACCACCCCCAACTGGCATGACTCCACAAAATATTTCAGTGCCAGTCAAATCGCGCAAAGTTCCAGGACGTTGATGGGGGGAGAGGATTCCTGAAGTGACCAATTTCCTTGTACCATCTGTCCCTGGCATATGGCTTCCTAGCCTGTGAGACTAGCATCCAATGTGATGAGAGTTCACAGGGATCCCAGAACGGTACAATGGACCGTTGGTGACAGTTCCAGTCTCAGGAGCTGTCTGGCTGCTATCACACTCTGGAAGGGGAGCAGTGCCCACAGCAGAGGTTGAGAGTGGTGACGTGCCCATGGAATAATTTGGAAGGTTGAAACCATCAAGCCTAGGGCTGCTGCAAGTTGAATGAGGTCTACTGAAGGGGAAGACAGGAGGCGTGATATTGTCATGAGAATCTTGTGGCTCCTGTTTTATGCCAAAGTTATCATTCCTTGTTGCGAGTCTATAGTGGCTCTGAGGTGGATTATGCACTGGGAAGGGCACAGTTGGCTCTTGCCTTGATTGATTAGGAAGCTATGGACCTTTAGATAAGCCATGGTGATGTCTAGATCCTCCCAGGCATTGTGCAATGATGGGAACCACTGGAAGTCATTCAGGTAGGGGAACACATGTACCCCTTGTATTCTGAGGTAGGCCACCAGGGCAACAATGACTTTTGTGAAGACCCTGGGAGCGGTCGATAGGCCAAATGGCATAGCTCTGTACTGGAAGTGGCTGTCCCCAACTGCAAACCTGAGGTAGTGCCTATGCAGAGGGAATATGGGAACATGTAAGTAAGCATCCTTCAAGTCGATTGATGAGAGGAAGTCTCCCTGTCTCAGAGCCTCCTTGATCGTCATCAAGGTGTCCAAGCGAAACTTGTGGTATTTCACATACTCATTCAAGCTCTTGAGGTTGAGTACCGCTCTGTACAAGCCGTCTTCTTTCGTGACTGTAAAGAAGATTGAGTAATATCTCAAAAGCCTCTCTCCTGTTAGGTATTACTGCAGTTTGCAGTAGATGAGAAACTGCTTGTTGAATCCTCTCCCTTTTGTCTGGAGCTGCACAGATGGGAGAAGGGATAAACCTTGGAGGAGGGAGGGATGTGAATTCCAGCCGTAACGCATCCTGGAGGGTCTGCAGCACCCACTGATCCGATGAAGTCTCCCTCGAGCGATGTGTGAATTGTTTGATTCCCCCCCCACCAGTGCTGACGTTAAAATTGGTGTTTATTTACTCGCAATTGGTTTCTGAATCTGGACCTATTGGAGAAGCACTGCTGTTGGCTCTTGACCTGGTTGCACTGTCTATACCAGAAGGGGTGGTTGGACCGTCTCTCCTTTGGTCTTCCCGCTGTTCTGGAGCCTCTAAAGGATTGGGACGTTTGGTAGGAGTGGAAAGATCTTTGAAAGGATCTCCTGTCATCCCTCTTTCTGGTTAAAGGCATAATTTTTTTCTTTTCCTTAGTTTCTGGGACACCCTCGAGGGTGGTGTCGCTGAACAGCTTGCCTCCCACATAGGGTTCAGAGGCCAGGATGGAGCGGGCCATGGGTCGGCTTCCCAATGGCGCAACCAAAGGCTCCTGTGAGTAAAGATGCCAGCTGCTAGCAACCTTGCTGAAAATTTTATGGCATCCATAGAGGCATCTGCCGTGAAAGTAACTGCCCAGGCGACTTTCAATAGAAACTTGTGAACTTGTGCTGGGTCCTGCTGTGGACCTTCTAAAAGGTCTTCCAGCCAGAGAAGGGAGGCCCTAGCAAATACTGAAGAGGCAGATGCTGCCCAGATGGACAGTGCACTAACTTTGTGGAATCTCCTGAGGTCCTGTTCCATTTTGAGTTCAGCTGGATCCTTAAGGTGCGCATCAGAGTCCTTGGGGTTCAAAGACAGATTTAGGAGATTCACTATGGGGGTGTCTACAAGGGGACTTTCAGCTGATCCATGATGTGTTGCTCCAGGGTATAATATGTGTTTGCAATTAGAACTGACTTCTTAAATTGCAATGGGATGTCGAACTCTGACTCTGACCCTTAGGCAGCAATGAAGGGAGTTTAAGGCTTTAGGTCTGGACACATCGAGAAATTCTAGATGCTGAGGCTGGAAGATCTTCCATGGAATTTAAACTAAGTGCTTCCATGACTTTACACAAGAGTGGAAGAAAGTGAGCTTCCTGGAATATCCTGTTGGTTGAAACCTCCTCAGATTCCGAATCCCTGCTCCACTCTTCTTCATCTAGAAAAATTAACTCGTTGGCTGGGTCAGTCATCGAGTCCTCCAGAGGGTGGAGATGCCTGCCCTGGGCAGTGGCATAGGCATTTGGTGATGCACAGTTAAGTGCTCTAGATGAGGCCGGGTTGGATCCTCCGGACGCTGCTCTGTTCTCCGTAGGGTGTTGCGTAGGCACTGAGGAGACGGATAGGTCTCTGGCCAGGTCCAACAGAAGAGATTCCCTCTGTTGTTCTTTTAGTTGCTGAAGCATCTTAGAAGACAACTGCAGCTGTAGAGGCTGAGCATGATGGCAATGAGGCTGTGCACTCCCTCCCCCACCTCTTGCGTGTCCTAGAAGCCCATGAAAGATTCTGGAGATGATCTGGTAGAGAAAATGTCATTTAAAGGATAGGTGTAGGGCATCTTCCCCCGTCTGACAGAAATTCCAAGTCCCTTTGTGCCCTACAGACAGTGCTGTGTGAGTCTGCTAGTGCCTCTGTGCATAAGTTGTGAAGTTTTTGTTGGTTGCTAGGATCCCCCAAATCGACAGAGACCACCCTGCCCGCTAATACACCTGCCTCAGCCACCTTGTGCTTGCTGGTGGTGGTGGTGGACTAATGCTGCCTCTGCATCTGAAGTCATTCCTTACCTTGCGTCTGAAGCCTGTCTTGGTAAAGGAGCTGGCACAGAGTCCCACTTGGGGGAAGGCCGAAGTGGTTTGAACCTCTTGGCTGGGACAGCTGATTTGCAAGTTGCTTTCCCCATTGGGGGCAATCAAGCTGTGGGACTTACGCGGGAGGCAGGTGGCCATTAATCCAACAGAGATTCCTGTGAGGGGGGGAAGACCAAGGTGACCTTCGCCTTGAACTTCAAAGTCCTCCTTGGTTATGGTCAGTAATTGGGGCAAGAAAGAACTTAAAAGTGGTGTGCTCCTGGTGAGGCTGCTGCCTTTTGCGGAGGGCGCCACGAGGGCTGCAGGCATGTCAGCTGGAAGGGCCAACTGGAGGCTTGGAGACTGTCATTAGGGCTGCTGGTGTGTCGTTGCTGCAAGGCTTGTAAACTTGGAGGCTTCTGTGCACCAAGCAGCAAATGGGTGGGGGAAGAAAAAAGGTTTCAGCGGCAGCAGGAAAGAATCCACTGCCGATTAGAGGGGCTTCCAGAGGCAGCCTAAGCTGTAGCCCGCTGAGGGAGGGTGTTTGGATGCTGCCATTGGGCCCACTGTTGCGATGGCGCCAAGTGGCCTTGGGGTTTCTTCATGCCAAGTGCGCCCAAGTAACACGGGGGAGCACATCTACCTTGCAGGCAGCGGGAAAGCATTCCCCCATTGAGTAGACCTCCCACAGCAGCAGCCCAGTGCCAGGGCCCGCTGAGGAAGCGGGCGGGGGGGGAAACATGTTTTTGTTCTTTTTTAAATATAGAGGGAGAAATGGAGAAGGGCAAGGAAAGATAGGTAGTGTAGAATAGACAACACAAAGACAACTATACAGGCCTGAACCAAGCAGCAGAGAGCCTAATCAACTGTTCTTTGTGAAGGCAGAAAGAGAACTGTGGCAAAGGGCTACAGAGAGCAGAAAGTTCCTGCAAAATGCAACAGCGTTCTTTCTGCCTTCAGCCGCTAGGTGGAGCTAGCTACCCACCTGAGATCATCTTTCCATGCACAAGAGAAACAGGAAGATGCATTATACCAAGTCAGGCCATTAGGCCATCTAGCTTAGTATTGTTGACATTGACTGGCAGCAGCTCTCCAGGGTTTCAGGCAGGAATCTTTCCAACTGTACTTGGAGACACCCAGGATGGAACCTGGGGCCATTTTCATGAAAAGCATGTGCTCTTATCACTGAGCTACAATAGTATAAGAAAGTTTAACACTGATTAAAAAGAGTCAAGTAACCAAATGTTGTGACAGAACAATGCATAATTACAACCAATATGTATATCTTCATTATGAGGAAGGGGAAAACATCACACCTGAAGGCCAACTGTGGTGTGAGTAAAATTTCTTCCCAGCCTTGTCAACCAGAAGCCAACAATCACCTGCGGCAAAGACGATCAGAACATAGGAGGGTGGGGAATAGGTTAATGGCAATGATGAAGCCGTCACTTGGACTAGCTTAAATAGTCCAGGCACGGACCAAAGGGAACAAGTTTTGCCTTCAGTCTGCACCCAGGCTCCACCCAGCAGAACTAACCAGGTTCTCAGATTGTTCTGTTTTGTTCTGTCTAGTGGCCCGAGCTGCGGCAGCAATGTTGCAGTTCAACTACAAGCCACGGCCACTCACTGATGTCTGCTCTGCCAGAGGAACAGCATGGATGTGCCACATAAAGGCAAATTGAAGATTTCACTAAACAGTCTAAATAATTTAATAAGAAAAACCATGTTTCTAATAATTTCTCATATCCCACAATTTTTACTATAGTTTTTTTAATAGTATCTCTGCGTAGTGATATTCCCAACAAATATGACAGTAACCCCCCCCTTTTGCATTCCCAGCACTTGTTTGGATATTTTTTATTTTTTAAAATGTATTATCTTTGGTGTTATATACAACTGAGTCACTGTTTTATGACCAGTTTCTCTTACAATCATGTTCAAAGAGAATTTGTGTCTTTCCACAGCTTTTTCAATGCTACCATCAGGATATTCCCTATATCTTGCCCCCGCTTAATTATCAATTCTTTTACTTGTCCTGGTTCATTATCATATTTAAAAAGTAATTTGTAAATCTTTGACAGTAAATTGTTTTTATTGCTTATCAGTAGTTTTTCAAGTTTTGTTAATTCCCTTAATCGTTTATTGCTTCTTAGATGTTTGTTTATAACCAAACTTATTTGAAAATATTCATACCATGCTGGACTTTCCTGCTTAAACTGTTTGTATTTTTTATATATCCAGTCATGTTCCCATGTTTTGGATTGTTGGGGTTTTCTTCATTTCACACATAATAAAAATAATTATGTGTAAACAGCTTATTTTACAAAGCTAGTCATAAGCAACATAACAATATGGAAAGATGCAAGTACAATAATTAAATGCAGCAGCAATACACAAGAAGGCAATAATTACTAATGATTATTTTGCATAGAATTTTAGAATGCTCTGAAAATGTTTTAAACATTTTTACATAAGCACATAATTTCTAGTTGAACATCAGCAATTCTAGGAATCAGAGAGGATAATCACCATATTTTCTTTTCTTTTTCTCTGTTAATAAAGGATGTTTTAAAAATGCTATATTCAGGATTAGAGGTCACCTCAGAAATTCCAAATCTGGAATTGGGATTTAATCATGCAATTGGCCAGCATCCTATCTGCAATAGATTCCATGCTATGTTAGGATCTGTTATACAGACTTAACCAGTAGATTCTTCTTTTGTCCTGATCTATAGTATCAAATTTGATTTAAAAATTCAACATAAAATTTTGAAATTTCAGAGTTTGAATTCTGCAAAGCCTTTTGTTCTAAAAACTTACCTCAAATACAATAATAAAAGCCAGCCGTGCAGCTAAGACATGCCAGAACTGTAGCGTATAGCCATAGGGCACTGGAGAATGAGGAGGGTCACGATAATCTCTGTACCTAAAAAGCCAAACAGGAATTCAGTCTTGTCCATATAAATGCAACTGATATTAAAGGAGCTGGCAGATCATGAGAAACTCCTAATGTGGCTAAAGAATCTCAGGTCTTTAGCAGGTAAATCAGGACAGCATGGGAACGCTTCCTGTGAAAGGTGGTATGCCTCTGAATGTTAACATTCATGCAAGGAAAGTTCAGAGAATTTCTAATATATTTTTAAATTGGAAGGACTTCATCCTAGATTGCATGAGACTGGTAGCAGTATAGTTATTTATACTCACTCCTCTTCTGCCTTCCTGTGCGCACAGTACTCTGGTTCTGCAGCACAAGAGGGACAGAAAGGAAGTAGATAGACAATGGGGACTGGAAGTGGAACTGCTTCTTGTCACGGTGACACGGTGACCTGTTCAGAGTGCAGTAGTGTATCTAGCACCACCATGGATTTGCCAGTCTGCAATGTCTGTTGCAATTATGTCCTACCCCACTTTTGGCAAGTATTTACATGTTGATAATGACTATCTTTTCAAATGTGTCTGCATATTTGAGTAGGAAGACTTAGCAACAGTGCAAAATACACTACGATTAATCCACATTAAGTGCAACAAATTGCAACATGATAAAATTTATCGAATCTTTCAATTTTGCATATCAATATTCAGTGGGATAAATGACCACTTTTTGCTCTGCTCATTGTACTCCCTTTTTCAATTCTTTCCTGCTTTCCCACTCAGATTCTATTTCTGCATCTCCTCCATTATTGTCTGTCTTGAAAGTCAGAACAAGCAGTTACTATTAGTGCTGTGCTATTTTCACAGCACAGAAGCTGAAGTGGTTCCAAATGATCTTCTCTGCCTTCAAAATTTAGAGCCAGAATATATTTATTTATTAAATTTATATCCTGCCCTTCCTCCTACAAGGAGCCCAGGGTGGCAAACAAAAACACTAAAACATATTAAAACATCTTTGAAAAGATCTTTTTTAAAAATTAAAAGCCTTTAAACTTTTTTTAAAAAAAGCTTTAAAACTTTTTAAAAAAACAGCTTTAAAAATATCTTAAAAAGCAATTCGAGCACAGATGCAGACTGGGATAAGGTCTCTACTTAAAAGGCTTATTGAAAGAGGAAGGTCTTCAGTAGGTCCAAAAAGATAACTGAGATGGTGGCTGTTGAATATTTAAGGGGAGGGAACTCCAAAGGGTCAGTGCCACTACTCTAAAGGCCCATTTCCTATATTATGCGGAATGACCTCCTGATAAGATGGTATCTGCCAGAAGCCCGCATCTGCAAAGTGTAGTGATCGATTGAGTGTAAAAGGGGTAAAACGATCTTTCAGGTATCCTGGTCCCAAACTGCACAGGGCTTTGTACACCAAAACCACAACCTTTAACTTGGCCCAGTAGCTCATGGGCAGAATAACAGGAAATGCAGTGTTGGGAGGGGCCTAAGGCCACCTAATGAGTTCATGGAAGAAATATTTGCACCGGGGACTGCTTGCTTCATAGCTTAGCCTCTTAGCCAGTAGTGGATGGCGGGGTGGGGTGGAAGCATTTACCTCACCTCCTGGCACATGACTCACTGCTGCTTACCTGAAGGGAGAGTAGGAGGTGCAAGGTAGCAGTGAGTTGCAAATGCACTAGTGGAGCCAATGTGGCGCTCTTGTTGATGCATTTACATAGTATGGACCTCCCCACCTTGCACTTTGCGGTAAGCAGCAGCGACTCCACTACCAGCAGGTGAGGTAAGCACTGCCGCCCCACCTCACTATCTGCTACTGCTCTTAGCTACTATGTTATACTAGTTCACTGCTCAGTTCAGATGGCTTGTCAATATATTCTCATTTAAAAAGCAATCTAATGAGATGGAGCAGATCCTCCGTGGTGCAGAGTGGTAAGCGGCGGTAATGCAGCCAAAGCTCTGCTCACGGCCGGAGTTCAATTCCAATGGAAGGAGGAAGTCGAATCTCCGGTAAAAGGGGTCGAGGTCCACTCAGCCTTCCATCCATCAGTCTGCCTTGTAAACGTCGCAAGACGTCACCCTAAGAGTTGGAAACGACTCGCACTATAAGTGTGAGACACCTTTACCTTTAATGAGATGGAGAACCCATGGTGGAAGAAGTGCCAAATCCAGAGTCCTGCCAAGTCTCATGCTGGCCTGAGCAGGTGAGTTTGGATGGAGAAAAAAATAAATATGCCAGCTTGTCTACATTTCCTTCCCTTGTCAGGGATGTCTCTCAATCTGACCCACCCAACATGTTCCTTTCCCCCCCTAGGAGGATGAACAAACATGGAGGTTCCTGCAGACACATCAAGGAGGCCTCCATGGAGAAAGAGGTCTGCAATATCCTAGATAGTTCTGGGGGTGGACTTTTAAATCTAGATTGTTCTGTGGGTGGACTTTTAAATCTACTGTGGCTGATTTTTTATTGTTTTGAAGAGTTTACTGTTTTCAGAAAGCTGTGCATTGCCTCGAGTAGGTGCGTGCTAGAATCCCACACAATCCCACATGCTAGAATCCCACAGTACCGGATTTGGTACTGAATTTTCCATTACAGTAATTCACTTACTCTCTGCTGTTGCAGATCGGATTATTATGTAGCAATTTTCTGCAGCTATTTAAAAAAAATAGATCTTTTTTTAAAAAATCTGCCTCTAAAACATTGATATTAAAAACAATTTTACTGATTTTTCCTTTCATTTATTGATATTATCTTTAATATTATTGATATTTCCTTTAAAAATATTGACATTAATATCAATATTTTTTGCGAAGGAAAAAATAGATTGGTAAAAGCAGCAGCTAGCAGACAAAGAACAAACCCGGATCAATCCTGGTCTGTTAGGTTGATGGAATGCTTTCGAACTAGCCAACGGATTTCTAGCCTTGAGTAGTTTTTTAATTAAGATAATACTAATAATAATAGAAAAATTATTATGCACATGGCAGTATTTTTGCATATGTTTCTTTACCTGCAATATTTTAATGGCGAGCCAGAGAACTCACTTCCATTTGATGATGGTAGTGAACGTTGTTCAAAGTCATATATTTGAAATATTGATAAACTTGCATTAACGTAGCCAACCATACACCTGGGAAAGAAATTTTTTTCCATTTAGAACACAGCCTTCTAACCTTATGCTTGTTTCACATGTCTTGATACAAAACTCATGACAATCCATGTCCATGGAAAGATCTCTCATAATCTTCTGTTAGTGGTAGCTAAGCCTCCAGTTGATGTAGAAACCACCCGAATCAGGTGTTGAGATTTATGGTTGGTGTAAACCACTCAAGAAGAGCTGAGTAAATAGTTCTCCCAAATCAATTTTCAGGTTATCTGTACATCAGTTGTGGAGATTTATATTTAGGCATCTGAAAGTACTCAAAAATCTCCACAGTTTTCAAAGAAGTTACGGTTTTCTGGTGCGTAACCTCAGGTTCCAATTTTGAAGACTTCTTTTGCAAACAGTAGATAAATAATTATGTAAAAATAAATCCCACAGTGTACAGAAAGCTATATATTGGGAGAATATGCCTAGAAGTGCAGGGATACCAACTGGAGTGACTACACAGACTTTCAAGGCCTGAATGCACTAAAGGGCTGAGGAAAATTACTTTGCTTTTCATAGTTTCAAGGAGAGACACATAAGAAGAGCCTGCCGGTTCAGGCCAGTGGCCCATGTAGTCCAGCATCCTGTTCTCACAGTGGCCAACCAGGTGCCTGGGGGAAGCCCGCAAGCAGGACCCGAGTGCAAGAACACTCTCCGCTCCTGAGGCTTCCGGCAACTGGTTTTCAGAAACATGCTGCCTCTGGCTAGGGTGGCAGAGCACAGCCATCATGGCTAGTAGCCATTGATAGCCCTGTCCTCCATGAATTTGTCTAATCTTTTAAAGCCATCCAAGCTGGTGGCCATTACTGCGTCTTGTGGGAGCAAATTCCATAGTTTAACTATGCGCTGAGTGAAGAAGTACTTCCTTTTGTCTGTCCTGAATCTTCCAACATTCAGCTTCTTTGAATGTCCACGAGTTCTAGTATTATGAGAGAGGGAGAAAAACTTTTCTCTATCCACTTTCTCAATGCCATGCATAATTTTACACACTTCTATCATGTCTCCTCTGACCCGCCTTTTCTCTAAAAAAAAAAGCCCCAAATGCTGCAACCTTTTTTCATAAGGGAGTTGCTCCATCCCCTTCATCATCCTGGTTGCCCTCTTCTGAACCTTTTCCAACTCTATAATATCCTTTTTGAGATGAGGCGACCAGAACTGTACACAGTATTCCAAATGCAGCCGCACCATAGATTTATACAACGGCATTATGGTATCGGCAGTTTTATTTGCCTTTTTCACAGCTGCCGCACACTGGGTCGACATTTTCATTGTGCTGTCCACTACAACCCCGAGGTCTCTCTCCTGGTCGGTCACCCCCAGTTCAGACCCCATGAGCGTATATGTGAAATTAAGATTTTTTGCTCCAATATGCATAATTTTACACTTGTTTATATTGAATTGCAATTGCCATTTTTCTGCCCATTCACTCAGTTTGGAGAGGTCTTTTTGGAGCTCTTCGCAATCCCTTTTTGTTTTAACAACCCTGAACAATTCAGTATCGTCAGCAAACTTGGCCACTTCACTGCTCACTCCTAATTCTAGGTCATTAATGAACAAGTTGGAAAGTACAGGTCCCAATACCAATCCTTGAGGGACTCCACTTTCTACAGCCCTCCATTGGGAGAACTGTCCGTTTATTCCTACTCTCTGCTTTCTCCTTCTTAACCAATTCCTTATCCACAAGAGGACCTCTCCTCTTATTCCATGACTGCTAAGCTTCCTCAGAAGTCTTTGGTGAGGTACCTTTGTCAAAGCTTTTTGAAAGTCTGAGTACACTATGTCCACTGGATCACCTCTATCTATGTGCTTGTTGACACTCTCAAAGAATTCTAATAGGTTACTGAGACAGGACTTTCCCTTGCAGAAGCCATGCTGGCTCTGCTTCAGCAAGGCTTGTTCTTCTATGTGCTTAGTTAATCTATCTTTAATAATACTTTCTACCTGTTTTCCAGGGACAGAAGTTAAGCTAACTGGCCTGTAATTTCCGGGATCCCCCCTGGATCCCTTTTTGAAGATTGGTGTTACATTTGCCACTTTCCAGTCCTCAGGCACGGTGGAGGACCTGAGGAACAAGTTACATATCTTAGTTAGCAGATCAGCAATTTCACATGTGAGTTCTTTGAGAACTCTCGGGTGGATGCCATTCGGGCCCGGTGATTTGTCAGTTTTTATATTGTCTATTAAGCCTAGAACTTCCTCTCTCGTTACCACTATTTGTCTCAGTTCCTCAGAATCCCTTCCTGCAAATGTTAGTTCAGGTTCAGGGATCTGCCCTATATCTTCCACTGTGAAGACAGATGCAAAGAATTCATTTAGCTTCTCTGCAATCTCCTTATCGTTCTCCCTTATCATCCAAGGGTCCAATCGCCTCCCTTGATGGTCTCCTGCTTTGAATGTATTTATAGAATTTTTTGTTGTTGGTTTTTATGTTCTTAGCAATGTGCTCCTCAAATTCTTTTTTAGCATCCCTTATTGTCTTCTTGCATTTCTTTTGCCAGAGTTTGTTCGGACAAGACTTTTTGCCTCTAAGAGCTTCCTTGACTTTGCTTGTTAATCATGCTGGCATCTTCTTGGCCCTCTTGGTACCTTTTCTGATCTGCAGTATGCATTCCAGTTGAGCTTCTAATATAGTGTTTTTAAACAACTTCCAAGCATTTTTGAGTGATGTGACCCTCTGGACTTTGTTTTTCAGCTTTCTTTTTACCCCCTCATTTTTGTAAAGTTTCCTCTTTTGAAGTCAAATGTGACCGTGTTGGATTTTCTTGGCAGTTGGCCATTTACGTGTATGTTTAATTTAATAGCACTCTGGTCACTGCTCCCAGTTGGTTCGACAACATCTCTCGCACCAGGTCCCAGTCCCCACTGAGGATTAAGTCTAGGGTTGCCATCCCTCTGGTTGGTTCCATGGCCAACTGGTCTAGGGCATGGTCATTTAGAATATCTAGAAATTTTGGTTCTTTGTCGTGACTGGAACACATATGCAGCCAGTCTATGTCTGGGTAGTTGAAGTCACCCATTACTACCACATTTCCTAGTTTGGATGCTTCCTCAATTTTGTATCTCATCTCAAGGTTTCCCTGAGCATTTTGATCAGGGGGACGATATATCGTTCCCACTATTAAATCACTCCTGGGGCATGGTATCACCACCCACAACGATTCTTTGGAGGAGTCTGCCTCTTTGGGGGTTTTGAGCTTGCTAGATTCAATGCCTTCTTTCACGTATAGAGCAACACTGCCACCAATATGTCCTTCCCTGTGCTTCCGATATCATTTATATCCAGGGATAACTGTATCCCACTGGTTTTCTCCATCCCACCAGGTCTCTGTTATGCTCACTATATCAATGCTCTCCTCTAAGACCAAGCACTCGAGTTCTCGCATCTTGGTTCAGAGGCTCCTAGCAGTAGCATACAGACACCTGTAAGCAGTGTCTCTCTTCAAGTGTCTTTGGCACTTTTGGTTTGGCCTGTGGTAATTTTGCCCTTCTGAATTGATATCCTGTGCCCCTGCTCTCACAATGCCTACTTCTAGGCCTACCCCTTTTAAAATTTCATCCTTTTTTTGGTCTTTATCCGGGGGGGGGGGTTATTCCGAACTGGACCTTCCTCAGCTCCTGTCGGGTTTCCCCCCTCAGTCAGTTTAAAAGCTGCTCTGCCACCTTTTTAATTTTAGCATCCTACTTAGCAACCTACATTTTGCTTCCAGGACCTCACAGCTGCATTTCCCCATGTCATTGGTGCCAACGTGCACCACGACCACTGACTCCTCCCCAGCACTATCTACCAAACTATCTAAATGATGGGCGATATCCGCAACCTTCGCACCAGGCAGGCAAATCACCTTGCGGTCTGCACGCCCATCATACACCCCACTGTCTATGTTCCTAATGATCGAATCACCCACTACAAGGATCCCTCCACCCCCCCAGAGATATATTCTTGGCACGAGAGGATAGCTGCTCATCCCCCAAGGAATGGGTCCCTTCTAAGGGATTGTTTCCCTCTTCCTTGGCTGGATGCTCTCCTTCCCCAAGATCATCGTTCTCCATGATAGCAGGAGAGCTATCATCCTTGGAGTGGGACACAGCTATAATGTCCCTGAAGGCCTCATCCACACACCTCTCTGCCTCTCTCAGCTTTTCCAGGTCCGCCACCTTGGCCTCAAGGAAATGAAGTCGTTGCTGGAGAGCCAGGAGCTCATTGCACCGAGAGCACACCCACAACTTCTGTCCAACAGGCAGATAGTTGTACATGCTGCAGGCAGTGCAAAACACTGGAAAGCCCCCACACCCCTGCTGGCTTCTTACCTGCATAGTTTTGTTTAAGGTTTATTAAGTTAATGGGTTGGAATCTGTGGTTTAGTTGAGGTCAGGGAACAGACGGGCAGAGTGGGGGGCCCTGGCCTCCTTGCCCTGCTGCCAAAATCGCTCTGCTGCTTAACTCACCTTGACGCTTTGTCAGCTGGGGCCTTGATGCTTTGTCAGCTGGCGCTCCCTCTAGCTCGTGGAGCAGACATGATTTATATTACTGCATTTTCCTGGATGATGTAAATAATTTTAAAATGAATTGGAACAAATAGGGCTAGCCGAATACATGTTGTGAAAGTGGGCTATTCTGGAAGGAGAAAATAAATGTTCCCCACAGAGATGTTCAGTGTGAAATGATTAGCTCTTTTCATGCTGGTATTTGCACCTTCAGTTGGCTACTACATCTATGCCATTCCCCTTCCTCTGACCAGTATTATAGTACTGTTTAGTATTATAAGCAAGGGAGAAGTTCCTCTCCCATAATACTAGTGTCAAGAACGCTTGAATGTAACATGGCTGTTGTGCAAAGAACTGTGGGATTTCATCTTGTCCAAAAATGAGGCCTCTATGTGAGAGCAAAGATTTTTGCAGTTTCATTTTTAAATTACAGGAAATTACAGGCCAGTTAGCTTAACTTCTGTCCCTGGAAAACAGGTAGAAAGTATTATTAAAGATAGATTAACTAAGCACATAGAAGAACAAGCCTTGCTGAAGCAGAGCCAGCATGGCTTCTGCAAGGGAAAGTCCTGTCTCAGTAACCTATTAGAATTCTTTGAGAGTGTCAACAAGCATATAGATAGAAGTGATCCAGTGGACATAGTGTACTTAGACTTTCAAAAAGCGTTTGACAAGGTACCTCACCAAAGGCTTCTGAGGAAGCTTAGCAGTCATGGAATAAGAGGAGAGGTCCTCTTGTGGATAAGGAATTGGTTAAGAAGCAGAAAGCAGAGAGTAGGAATAAACGGACAGTTCTCCCAATGGAGGGCTGTAGAAAGTGGAGTCCCTCAAGGATCGGTATTGGAACCTGTACTTTTCAACTTGTTCATTAATGACCTAGAATTAGGAGTGAGCAGTGAAGTGGCCAAGTTTGCTGACGACACTAAATTGTTCAGGGTTGTTAAAACAAAAAGGGATTGCGAAGAGCTCCAAAAAGACCTCTCCAAACTGAGTGAATGGGCGGAAAAATGGCAAATGCAATTCAATATAAACAAGTGTAAAATTATGCATATTGGAGCAAAAAATCTGAATTTCACATATACGCTCATGGGGTCTGAACTGGCGGTGACCGACCAGGAGAGAGACCTCGGGGTTGTAGTGGACAGCACGATGAAAATGTCGACCCAGTGTGCGGCAGCTGTGAAAAAGGCAAATTCCATGCTAGCGATAATTAGAAAAGGTATTGAAAATAAAACAGCCGATATCATAATGCCGTTGTATAAATCTATGGTGCGGCCGCATTTGGAATACTGTGTACAGTTCTGGTCGCCTCATCGCAAAAAGGATATTATAGAGTTAGAAAAGGTTCAGAAGAGGGCAACCAGAATGATCAAGGGGATGGAGCGACTCCCTTACGAGGAAAGGTTGCAGCATTTGGGGCTTTTTAGTTTAGAGAAAAGGCGGGTCAGAGGAGACATGATAGAAGTGTATAAAATTATGCACGGCATTGAGAAAGTGGATAGACAAAAGTTCTTCTCCCTCTCTCATAATACTAGAACTCGTGGACATTCAAAGAAGCTGAATGTTGGAAGATTCAGGACAGACAAAAGGAAGTACTTCTTTACTCAGTGCATAGTTAAACGATGGAATTTGCTCCCACAAGATGCAGTAATGGCCACCAGCTTGGATGGCTTTAAAAGAAGATTAGACAAATTCATGGAGGACAGGGCTATCAATGGCTACTAGCCATGATGGCTGTGCTCTGCCACCCTAGTCAGAGGCAGCATGCTTCTGAAAACCAGTTGCCGGAAGCCTCAGGAGGGGAGAGTGTTCTTGCACTCGGGTCCTGCTTGCAGGCTTCCCCCAGGCACCTGGTTGGCCACTGTGAGAACAGGATGCTGGACTAGATGGGCCACTGGCCTGATCCAGCAGGCTCTTCTTATGTTCTTATTTCCCAGCTGTAGCAGATTAGAAGGCCTGAGTAGAACACCTGCTTATCTGTTAAGAGCCTGGTACCCAAGGTCAGCCTGGCCTGGGAATGGTGGGGAGTACGTGTCAGGCGCAAAGACTTGAATAAGTATATTATGAGAAAGCCCCCTGATTAGCTAATTAGTCCTGGACAGTTACTAGGGACTTTTCCATAAGTATAGGAGTGAAATTTATAGCCTTTATTCCCTTGGATTCCATCTTGCCTCCAGGTGGGTACCTTTGTGGGTTCCACTGCCATCTACTACCCAAGCTGTGCATCTCTGAGGAAATGTGGGACTTTACAACAACTACCTCTCTGTAAGTAGAGAATAGATCAGTTAGTTTTCTTTTGTGTTTGTGATTGAACTCTCTGTATTTTTACCTGGCCCCTTTTTGGGTGTGGGTTTTAAGGAACCATTTTGCTGCTTTTAATTGTGCACTTATATTTTACCCAATAAAGCTACTTCTTATTTACCAGTGTGTGTTCATTGCAGGGGGAAATCGGCTCTGAATCTAGTACCTTGGCCACTGACCACAGACTACCGTGTATTTGGGTTTGCCTAAGGCTCCAGGACAAGGAGTGCCCTTCTGGCTCTTGTCTTTTGGAATCCCTGGCAAATTTATTTCTGGGCTCTGGGTTTCCCCTTGACTCACAGTGGTTGTCAGTTAAAGGGGTAGTGGCAGTCTACCTTCCTTGCAGGGTGGTTGTTGACTTACTTAGCCTTGACAAGGGGAGGTATTTTGCCAGGATCAATAGCCCTGCGTGGGAAGTTTAGTCCTGGGACTGCACAGAGTGCCAGGCTGATGGCGCTGGTGCATGACAACTAGAACTTGGGGCTATCCAATGAAGCTGAACATTGGAAGATTAAAGACAGACAAAAGGAACTACTTCTTCATATACCACATAGCTAAACTAAGGAATTTTATTTTTATTTTTTTATTTATTTTATTAAGCTTATATACCGCCCGACTAGCAACAGCTCTCTGGGCGGTGAACATTAAAAATACAATAAAAATAACACAATACAGTATATCACAATACAAAACTGTACAAAAAACTGTACAGTCTAAAATCAAAATATAATTTAGAATTAACAGGAATTAAAATGCCTCAGAGAAGAGAAAGGTTTTAACCTGGCGCCGAAAAGATGATAGTGTCGGCGCCAGGCGCACCTCCTCGGAGACACCATTCCATAGTTCGGGGGCCACCACTGAGAAGGCCCTAGATCTTGTCACCACTCTCCGGGCTTCCCTATAAGTCGGAACCCGGAGGAGGGCCTTCGTAGTAGACCATAGTGTACGGGCCGGTTCATATCGGGAGAGGCGTTCCGACAGATATCGTGGTCCCGCACCACATAAGGCTTTATAGGTAAGTACCAACAATTTGAATCTGGCCCGGAAGCATATTGGAAGCCAGTGCAAACGGGCTAGCACAGGTGTTATATGCTCAGACCGCTTAGTTCTTGTTAGCAGTCTGGCCGCCACATTTTGCACTAGCTGTAGCTTCCGAATCGTCTTCAAAGGTAGCCCTACGTAAAGCGCATTGCAGTAGTCCAGACGCGAGGTTACCATAGCATGTACCACTGATGTGAGGTCCTCCTTACACAGATAGGGACGTAGCTGGGCTACCAACCGAAGTTGGTAGAACGCATTCCGGGCCACCGAGGCTACATGAGCCTCAAGTGTGAGGGAAGAGTCTAAGATGACTCCCAGACTACGCACCTGTTCCTTTAGGGGGAGTGTAACCCCATCCAGGACGGTATATATCCACCATCCGATCAGAGAAACCATCCACCAACAGCATCTCAGTCTTGTCAGGATTGAGTCTCAGTTTGTTAGTTCTCATCCAGTCCATTGTCGCAACCAGGCAACGGTTCAGCATGTCGACTGCCTCACCTGAAGAAGATGTAAAGGAGAAGTAGAGCTGCGTGTCATCAGCATACTGATGACAACGCACTCCAAAACTCCTGATGACTGCCCCCAGCGGCTTCATATAAATGTTAAAAAGCATGGGAGACAGAACCGAACCCTGCGGGACCCCACATTGGAGAACCCACGGTGTCGAGCAATGTTCCCCAAGCACTAGCTTCTGGAGACGACCCGCTAAGTAGGAGCGGAACCACTGCCAAGCAGTGCCTCCAACTCCCAACTCCGCAAGCCTCTCCAGAAGGATACCATGGTCGATGGTATCAAAAGCCGCTGAGAGGTCAAGGAGAATCAACAGAGTTACACTCCCTCTGTCTCTCTCCCGACATAGGTCATCAAACAGGGCGACCAAGGCAGTCTCAGTGCCAAAACCAGGCCTGAACCCTGATTGAAATGGATCTAGATAATCGGTTTCATCCAATAGCGCCTGGAGCTGGTCAGCAACCACACGTTCCAGGATCTTGCCCAGGAACGGAACATTGGCTACTGGTCTGTAGCTGCTGAAATCCTCTGGGTCCAAGGAAGGTTTTTTCAGGAGTGGTCTCACTGCCGCCTCTTTCAGACAGCCAGGGACCACTCCCTCTCGTAAAGAGGCATTAATCACTTCCTTGGCCCAGCCAACTGTTCCTTCCTTGCTAGTTTTAATTAGCCAAGAGGGGCAAGGATCCAGTACCGAAGTGGTCGCACGAACCTGTCCAAGCACCTTGTCTAAGTCCCGGCGAATGCATGAGATCTTATGCTGGAAGTGTTCAGCAAATTTATTACATCGAGCTACCGATGTATCTGCCGTATCTTGTAGGCCTGGATGGAGTAGGCCACGAACCACTTTAAAAAGCTCCCGTGGGCGTGAGAGAGATGACTGAATAGAGGCGGCGAAATGTTGTTTTTTTGCCGCCCTCACCGCTCCTACATAGAGCTTAGTAGAAGCACAAACCAGCTCATAATTGCATTCGTCGGGAGTTCATCTCCATCTCCGCTCAAGCCGCCTCCTGTCTTGTTTCATCGCTCTCAGCTCCGGAGTATACCAAGGAGCTGTATGAGCTCTACATAGGAGAGGGCGCACAGGAGCGATCATGTCAACAGCCCGGGTCATCTCTGTATTCCACAGATCGGCCAGGGCTTCGACAGGAGCGCCAGTCTTATCAGCCAGAAAAACCCCCAGAGCCTTTTGAAAACCTTCAGAATTCATTAGTCTCTGGGGGCGGACCAATTTAATAGGTCCCCCACCCTTGCAGAGGAAAAAGGCTACTGAAAGTCTAAACTTCAGCAAGCAATGATCTGTCCATGACAACGGGAGAGATGTAAAACTCCCCACATCCAGATCACTATCCCCATGTCCGGTAGCAAAGACCAGGTCAAGAGTATGCCCCGATGTGTGTTGGGCCACTAACATATTGAGACAGCCCCATGGTTGTCATGGCGGCCATGAAGTCCTGAGCTGCCCCAGACAAAGTAGCCTCAGCGTGAATGTTGAGATCTCCCAGTACTAATAGTCTGGGGGATCTCAATAGTACCTCCGAGACCACTTCAGTCAGCTCAGTTAGGGAAGCCATTGGGCAGCAAGGTGGGTGGTACACCAAAAGGATTCCCAGTCTGTCCCTCTGGCCCAGCACAAGGTGCAAACACTCCAGACCAGTGATTGCATGGACATGGTGCTTGGTGAGTGAGATGGAACTCTTATAGACCACAGCAACCCCACCTCCCCGACCCTCAGATCTACCATGATGCTGAACCAGATACCCCGATGGGCAGAGCTGGGAGAGACTAACTCCTCCCTGTTCACCCACCCAGGTCTCGGTTATACATGCCAGAGGTAGTGATGGTCACCAACTTGGATGGCTTTAAAAGACAATTAACAAATTCATAGAGGATAGGGCTATCAATGGCTACTAGAATGCCTCTGACTGAATACAGGTTGTTGGGAATCACAAGTAGGGAGAGTGTTGCTGCATTCAAGTCCAGTTTGCAGGTGTTCTGCAGGGATCTGGTTGGCCACTGTGAGACTAGATGGGGCTTTGGGCTGATCAAACAAGGCTTTTTTAAGGTTCATTTTGATCCTGGAAACAGTGCAGTTGTTATGTAGCCAGGGTAAGGCAAATGAAGTTATTGCTGAGTAAATGAATTGCCCTGACTAAGTGAGCTTCGCCTTCAGTTTTGTCATCACTTAGTCAAACCTCATTGGCCATATGATAACTTCACTGTTTCCATGAACAATCTGAACCGAACAACCAATTCCAATTGGGGATACAAATGCACTTGCACTACATGGTTAAGCACTAGAGGTGTGGGAAACATTTTTGTTCCCCCCCCCAAAAAGCCCCCTTTTGCTCAGAAAATGTTCGCAATTGAACATTTAGCTCAGCCCTACTTGTTATAATGTTAAAGTAAATTGTACTGTTCAGAAAAAAAAAATTCAGGGGTAGCCAACATGGTGCCCTCCATATGTTGCTGGACTATAATTCCCATCATCCCTTAACATTGGCTATGTTGGCTTCATGACCTCTGGGGGGCACCATGTTGGCTACCTCTAAAACACTGAAAGTATGAAAAGGAATGTAATTTGAGGGGTAAACTACATGGTGCCAATGCATCAGTTGATGCAAGCTGCAAGGAGGCTCTGGAAGTACCTCCACCCATGGAGATAGGATTGCCACCATTGCTTTGCAAATGGTACTGGGGAGGAACCAATACTTGAAATGTGCACCTATCAGGAGGAGAAGGAGCTGCCTGAATATGTTGAGGGTGCACAAGAAAAGTTTTGCCCCTTTTTGAGCCTCCACATGAACTAAGCCTAACAAGAAAATATTTGTTTCAACTCCCCTTTATGAAGATTTGAAAAATGCCCTCATGTTGGAAAAAATGTTTTTTAGTTAATTTATTCCCCCCCCCTTTAAAACAGGAATGGGTAACATCTAGCCGATATCCTGCATCTACCTTCAGAGCTTTTTCTCCTCTGTCATACATCTCTTTCTTGGATAGATCTGTAAGCATGACATATTGATTTGGGGGACTCTTCCATCTGTGAGCAAACCTTCTCTGGAACAGAGTTAATACATCAAAACTATAGTAAAACATTACTGGTGATCAACAGTAACGCTAACGCTTACAACAGTTTTGTGATCAAGATGCAATTACTGACTCATAAAAGCTCCACTAAAGTACGGATCATTTTATATATATATAAATTTCTTCCAGCAAATGAATGTCCCAGTAAACTATACTCAGTCCTCCATCTTGGTCCTGAGGTGTGTGGAGTCAGCTCACTCTCAGAGAGAGCTTCTGGGAATTGGTCATCACTGATGCTACACTATACTAAAATATTCAGTTTTGAACACTGAGTATGATAAAAGAATTTGGACACAATCCACTTTGCTACTCAGCCCACACTTTGGACAAGTACTATGGATGATCCATAGAGCATACCAAGAACGCAAGTATTCCTTCTTCAGAAAATAAGGTGTGCTATTTTTTCACTTCCAGTTCCAACAGTTTATTTATTTATTTATTATTTTGATTTATATCCGACCCTTCCTCCCAGTAGGAGCCCAGGGCTGCAGTTCAGACATGCAGATTGCTTGGCCTATGTTCTTCTATGAGTCTAGCTTCTTCTCTGAGTGTGGGGGTAACTTCAGCCAGTTTTTTTCAACTGTGTATATGAGGGGTGACATGATCTGTCAAGTATCCTGGTCCCAAGCTGTATAGGGCTTTATACACCAAAACCAGCACCTTGAACATAGCTCAGTAGCTAATTGGCAGCCAGTGCAATTCTTTAGCAGCAGGGCAACATGTTGGCAATATCCTGCCCCATTTTGCACCAGCTCATTTTGCATCGAGCTGCTACATTTTGCACCAGCTGCAGCTTCTGGACCAACCTCAAGGGCCGCTCCACATTGAGCAAACTGCAGTAATCCAGCCTGGAGGTTACCAGTGCATGGACAACAGTTGTCCAGAAATGGTGACAAATGACTGATCAGCCAAAGCTGATAAAAGGCAATCCTAGCCACTGAGGTCAACTGGGCCTCTAGCAACAAAGATGGATCCAGAAGCACCCCCAGATTACAAACCTGCTTTTCCAGAGGGAGTACAACCCCATCCAAAGCAGGGAATTGACCAATTATCTGGACTCTGGAACCACCTACCCACAGTGCCTCCATCTTGCTAGGATTCAGAGTCAATTTCCTGGCCCTCATCCAGTTCTCTATCAAGTCTAGGCACCAATCCAGGGCTTGCATGACCTCTCCCGATTTAGGTGTTACCAAACAACAGAGCTGGATATCATCAGCATACCTCGCCCCAAATCTCCTAATGACCATTCCTAACAATGTCATATAGATGTTAAATAGCATTTGGAACAAGATGGTATCCTGCAACACGCCACAGCAAAGCTGCCAGGGGACTGAAAGACAATCACCCAACGCTATACTCTAAAATTGACCCTGGAGGTAGGATTGGAACCACTGGAAAACAGTGCCTCTGATACCCATCTCACTAAGTCAAGCTCAAAAGGATACCATGGTCAATGGTATCAAACGCCACTGAAAAATCAAATAATAACCACATTGCACTCCCACTGTCCTCCTGATAAAGGTCATTTGTCAGGGTGACCAAGGCCGATTCAGACCAGGCCTGAACCCAGAGTGAAACAGGTCAAGACAATCTGTTTCATCCAAGAGTATTTGCAGTTTTTGTGCCACAACCCTCTCAATTACCTTCTCTAAAAAGGGGGTATTCTAGTGACTGGGCAGTACTTGTCACAAATCAATGGGTCCAGGGTGGGCTTTTTTAGGAATGGTTGAGTCACCATCTGTTTCAGGGCAGCTGGGACCATTCCCTCTTGCAAGGACACATTGACCACACCCTGGATCCATTTGCCCATACTCCCTTGGCAAGCTTTAATAAGCCAAGAGGGGCAAGGATTGAGAAGACAAGTTGCTGGCCACATCATCACAAGTACCTTGTCCACATCATCAGGCCACATCAACTGAAACTGATCCCAGATGTTGCTCCAGACGTTGCACTGGACACCTCAGAGGAGAGACTATAGTGAATGCAGATGTGGCATCAATATTGCTACAGCCATGAGTTACTTCACCCTCAAACAATTCACAGTGGGCTTCTGAAGGGTCTAAAACTCCAGACCCCAGACAATACAAAAAAGCTCCACTGTGCAGTTACTCGAGAATGTGATGAGGTAGAGAATACCTTTTTGTTTGTGAGGCATTGCTATTTTTCACAAACACAATTTCAACTCAGGTGGAGCACTGTATGGAATACAGTGCTAAATCTCCTTGGTGTATAATGCCATTTCATGCTACATGCAATTGTGAAGGGCAATAAAAAAGTGGAAGTGTCTTAAGTCATGTATACTGCATCATCTTTCTTTAACATGCAACTCTATGGCAAACATCACTGCAATTAGTGTAACTGTGTAGTGCTTGAAAGGTCACTCTTTTTTAAAAACTCAGGTTCATGCATACCTGCGTAGGCAGTTAATGCAAGTTAATGGAGAGATCCTCTTCTCCATTAACTTGCATAGGAGGAAATAAGAGGCTGCACCTTCCAGAAATAGTTGGCGAGAAGTGCATATAGCTACCACTGCAATCGCATTCCTCCCACAGTCACAGTCCATCTCCTAAAAAAGTGAAGGTTGTGCAGCTGCCTACTGGATGTAGCATCTTTTTTAAAAGGGAAAAAAATACTGTCCAGCTGTTGAAAGTAAAATGGAGGATAGAACTTCTTTTCTATGGATTCATGCCCACCTGGCTGAGGTTAAAGTTGGGGCAGAGGAGGAAGATGGGGAAAGAAGAGTCTGCAGGACTGAAGCCTCTCCCACTGATGATGATGATAATGATCATAATAATAGCAGTGCACAGTGGGTTCATATGGAAATCCACAGCAAAAAGAGCAATGTAATAAAAAGGAATAAAAAGAAAAAGTAGTCTAAGAACTCACAGAATCACGGGATAAGGAGCAGAAATGGTGGCATTACTACAGGTTGGGTATGTGCTATGTGCCTCATGATCAAGCAAGAAGCAGCACTTCTAGAAAAAATGCCAGTGTGGATTGAATCCTGGATGAGCTTACAGCATGTTTCTGAAATAAAAACTTACTTTTGCCCAGCCTCTCCTTGACCTGCACATGGTCCATATTTGTAAGCATAAACAAGCCGAGGGATAAAATCTGAAGTTACAGCAATAACAAATGCATTTGTGATGACGGAAAGAATTCCTATGCTTTCAAGAATTCCATACCAGATTCCTGTGCAATAAAGAAAATGCTGTGTTAATTTCAGGAACAACAGCATTAAGAAGCATTTCAAATACAAGCAAGTTGCAAGCTATTAGTACAAGTGACATATGATGTTCATTCTGCATTTGCGAGGAATCAGTCTTCTAATGCAGCTGCATCTATACTTTGGAACTCCCTGCCTATTGACATTAGGCTGCTACCCTTGCTATATTGTTTTAGACACCTGCTAAAAACTTTTTTTTATTTCAGAATGCCTTCTCAGCCATTTAGTTAGTTATCTGTGTTTGTTTTCAAAGGTGTACTGATTTTACCTGTGTTTTATTTATAATCATCTTATATATGCTTGGTTTTTAAACAGTTTTGCGAATTTTAGCTGTGTTTTATTGATAATTTTATTGCATATACCATTTAGAGAGTTTATGATCAAGCAGTTGATATTTTTCTACTAAATAAAATAATTTACTACTTTATAGGAACATATGAAGCTGACTGATAACTGTGTCAGACCATTAATCCAACTCAGAGCTTGGAAGTAACTAGTTACAAGTAACTAGTTACAAGTAATTTATTACTTTTTTGAGTAACGAGTGGGTAACTTCATTACATTCTGCTGGTAATAGAACAAGTAGTAACTTCATTACTTTCGAGGAGTAATTGTAATGTTTCCAGCATTACTTTTGTGCATTACTTGGGGGGAAGCAGGGGAAGTCTTCTGCTCCTCTGATTTGTGAATAAAAATTGTGTGCTTCAAATTGGGCTTCTGTGCAGCATTGTTCTTCCTTCATGCTCTATGGGTGCTTAGGAGGCAACGAGGGAGGAGGTGGAGAGCGAGATGGCGTGGAGAAAACAATTGTTTAACAATTGACAGGAGTGGAAGGAGAAAAGATCTGGAGGCAATATATACATACAAAAATATGTGTGTTGGGGTATCATCGTTGCTGTGGGTGGGATGAGGATATGAGATTGTTATGACATTCTGTTAATCTTACGGATAAAAAAATTATTCTACTACCCTTTGTGTGTGTGTGCTTATTTTTAATGTTGTTTTAGGCTACTTAGATGTGCAGCAGCAAAGGCCAGCACCTTGTAGGCAATTTTTTTTTTAAAAAAGTAACTAAAATGTAATTGTAGCAATTATGTTTGAGTAAAAGTAAAGTAATCAGTTACCGTATATTCTGGCGTATAAGACGACTGGGCGTATAAGACGACCCCCAACTTTTCCAGTTAAAATATAGAGTTTGGGATATACTCGCCGTATAAGACTACCCCTGCTTATGACATGCAGGTACTTAGCAGGAAAACTGTCACTTATAAACATAAGGCTGTTTGTCATCAAACATGTAAACATAAAACAGTGCAAGTGGATTAAACTTTTCCTAATTCACTCTAAAGCTGAAAGGAAGGATAAGACAATAAACCCATGGGAGCTGCCATGCTGTTTGTTTTCTAAGCTGACAACCAAACTGGAACTGATGATGATAGGAGGAAGATAACAAACAACAGAGAGAGAGCAAGTGCCGGGCAAGTCCCTGGCGAGTTAGCAACGCCCATCATAACTGCAAGCTACGGTATTTTTACAGGTTTTGCTGGCGTGACAGTTTCCCTTTAAAAGCCTTCAAAATCCTCCTGTTCGTCATCTGATATCATAAGTACATCAATGACATCTTGTGATACATTTGTAAGGCAGTCATCGTATGGATCGAATTCCGTATCAGATGGTGTGGTCTCAGCTTCGGCTTCCTCTTCATCTTGCCACAAGTAGTCGTCCTCCATACCATCTAATGAATTTGATATGCCACACTTCTTGAAAGACTTGATTACTGTTTCTGCATCAATATCATTCCAGGCTTTTATGACAAACTTGCACAAAACATCCAACTGTGGAGCACGCATGTTTCCTCCTTTTGTGAATGACTTTTCGCCGCTAACCATCCATTCATTCCATTGTTCTCAAATGCAATCTTTAAATGGCTTGTTTAGGCACACATCCAGTGGCTGTACCAACGATGTCAATCCTGCAGGAATAACTGCCGCATCTGTGTTTAGTCTTGCAAGCCTTTGCTTGGTGCTGGGAGTTAAATGAGCCCTGAACATATCCCACACCAGTAGACTACGTTTTTGAATAAGTCCACCTGGTCGCCTGCTCCATACATTATCAAGCCATAGCTTTACCCCTTCTTCATCCATCCAGCCTTTCTCATTCACATGTACAAAACAACCAACAGGGAACTTGAGTTTCGGCATTGTTTTTCTTTTAAAAATAATCATTGGTCTCAGTTTGGCGCCATCAGCTGTGCATCCTAGTACCACTGTAAAACTGGACTTCTCATGTCCTGTTGTTTTAATTAAAATTGTTTTTTCACTTTTTTGATGGACAGTTTTATTTCCAACCATATCAAAATTCATTGGAGTTTCATCCATATTTCCAATACTACTTAACGCATAGCCATGTTTAGTGCGCTGTTGTATTACGTATCGATGGAAACTATTTACTTTGCTATCAAGATCTGCAGGTAATTTTTGGGCAATTTTCGTCTTTTGCCTCAGTACCATATTATGCCTTCCCATGAATCTAGTACACCAGGATACAGTGGCCTTAAATCTGTTGCTGTGATCTGGGTTAGATTTGGCCCACTGAAGTGCAAACAAACGTATTTTATTTCGTGTCACTACATAACCGTTTTGGCGATGCTCATTCACCATGTCTGCTACATGTTTTTCGAGTTCTGGCCAATGTGGGGTGCCTCTTCTTAAAGTACACTTACCCCTTGGCATACTCTTTAATGCTTTTTCATTTGCTTTCCAGTCCCGAACCATCTTTTCTGTTACTCCATATTGTCTTGCAGCAGCGCAGTTATTATGTTCCATGGCAAAGTTTACAACTTTAAGTTTGAAACTGGCTTCATATTTCTTTCTTCTTGCTGGTGGAGCCATGATGGGGTTTTGACTGTTGGACATTTGTATACTGTACTGTATGTACTGGTGCTATACTGTATGAACAGGTACAGATACTGGTGCTGTACTGTATGTGGTACCCAGTATACAACAACCAGCCAATCACGGCAAGCGATGTACCTTACCGGCGATTGGCTGGTTGTTGTATACAAAGCCTGCTTGGATTGGTCAGCTCTCCCTGCCTGCCCAGCCCTCTCTGTCTCCAAGGCTATCAGAGCGGTAGCGCAAACACGCCTCTTTCACCCGTCTGGCCCGCCCTTGTATCCTATTACCTCCTTCTCTGCCTCTCAGATCTCGCACATGCACGCCTGCGCCGCTTCACTGCAGTCCTCAGGAGTAATCGGGACCGCGTTAAGTCACTTCTTTCCACGAATCCTGGTGAGTGGATTTTCTTCTACCGTACTTATACAGCGCCGCCCTTGCTGCTTTCATACGGTCGCTGCACACGGCGGGGATGCGGCCGCAGCCATTTTTGAGCTCCCCCCACCATATGCGGCGACCGCAGATTCTCCAGTCCGGCTCGGAAGTTTCAGCACCCGCCCTATAAGACGACACCTGGCGTATAAGACGACCCCCGACTTTTGAGAAGATTTTCCTGGGTTAAAAAGTCATCTTATATGCTGGAAAATACGGTACTTTCAGAGCAATTGTAATTGTAACGGTAATTACTACTTTTGGGGGGCCATGTAACTGTAACTGTAATTTATTATTTTTTTAAAGTAATCTTCCAAGCTCTGATCCAACTAACTTAGTATTGATTACGCCAGGTGTGGGGAACCTTTGGCCCTCCAGATGTTGTTGAACTACTACTCCCAACATCCCTGGCCATTGGCCATGCTTTTTGGAGCTGATGGGAGTTGTAGCTTATTATTTGTTTGTTTGTTTGTTTAAGTGTTTATTAAATTCATATCCAGCCCTTCCTCTCAGTAGGAGCCCAGGGTGACAAACAAAAACACAAAAAACATTCTAAAACTTCATAAAAACAGCCTTTAAAATATATTAAAACAAAACATCTTAAAAAACACCTTTGTAAAAAAAGCTTTAAAAACATCTTAAAAAGCAATTCCAACACAGACACAGACTTGGATAAGGTCTCTACTTAAAAGGGTTGTTGAAAGAGGTCTTCAGTAGGTGCCGAAAAGGTAACAGAGATGGCGCCTGTCTAATATTTGAGGGTAGGTGCCACTACACTAAACCTCCACTTCCTATATTGTGCAGAACGGACCACCTGATAAGATCTGCAGGAGGCCCTCACCTGCACAGCATAGTGATCAACTGTGTATAAAAGGGGTAAGACGATCTTTCAGGTATCCTGTTACCAACCTGTATAGTGCTTTGTAGACCAAAACTAGAACCTTGAACTTAGCCTGGTAGCTAATGGGCAGCCACTGCAATTCTTTCAGAAGGAGGGTGGCATGTTAGGGATATCTTGCCCCAGTGAGCAGTCACGCCGTCACATTTTGCACCAGCTACAGCTTCCGGACCAACCTCAAGGGCAGCCCCGCGTAGACCATATTACAATATCCAGCCTGGAGGCTACCAGTGCATGGACAACAACAGTGTCATGCTTTCCTGGTCCAGAAACAGCTGCAGCTGTCTTATCAGCTGAAGCTGATAAAAGGCATTCCTAGCCACTGAGGTCACCTGGGCCTCTACTGACAAACATGGGTTCAGGAGCACCCCCAGCCTATGAACCTGCTCTTTCAGAGGGAGTACGTCCCATCCAAAGCAGGAAACTGACCAATTATCCAAACGTGGGAACCACCAACCCACAGTGCTACTTCAGCAACATCTGGAGCCCCAAAAGTTCCCTACACCAGGCCTACAGTGACTGGTAGCAACTTTCCAGTGTTTCAGACAGGGATCTTTCCCAGTCCTACCTTGTCATGCCAGGAATTGAACCAGGGACTTTGTGTATCCGAAGCAGATGCTCTACTACTGAGGTATAATCCTGGCTTTGTATACCACTGCCAGTACCTTGCTTAGCCTGGTAGTTGACAGCTATTGCAATTCTTGCAACAGCAGTGTAACATGGTGGCAGTAGTCTGCCCCAGTGAGCAGTTGAGCTGCAGCATTTTGTATTACCTGCAGTTTCCAGGCCATCTTCAGGGACAGCCTCCCACAGAGCATTGCAGTACTCTAACCTAGAGGACTACTGAAAGTATGAGAAGTTTGTGGTACCGAGTAGACACTTCACATTTATAATGATAAACATCTTACCTATATCTTTGGCTCTTGAAGCTAATGGCCGTCTCCACTGTGTGACAAATTTGTATGCATCAAGCCGGATTTCAATAATGTTATTAAGCAAGGCCAGAAGTGGAGCAAGTGGAAAGGCTGCCACAAATATGGTTGTGAATCCAAACTGAAGTACTGTGAAAGGGTGAGATGAATTACATAATTCAGCCATAAACTGAAATACAGTCCAATATTAGAAGGCCAACTTTGTGTATATCTGCACCACTTATCCTTTTTGTTCCATTTTAAGTTGTCCCTTGAGGTATATCATTTGGGCATATTTGTTCCTGAGCTTAATGAGCTTCAACAAGTTAAATTAGAAACAAAAACACAATGAGGACTAAATGGAAGGCCTGGGTTCCTACTATATGGTTTACTCTATGGTAATATCTTTTTCTTTTAGCCCATGATCATTAAGGTGAGGCACAGGGAGTGGCTAACATGTAGCCCTACAAATGCTGTTAGATTCCAACTCCCATCAGTCCCAGTCAGCATGACCAATGATCAGGGATGAGGGGGGTTGTACTCCAACAATATCTGGAAAAGCCACTGGTTAGTGGCCCCTGGTGTAGCACCACTATTTCAAGTAGCTGTCTGAAGTGTTTACTTGTAAGCAAATACACCTGCCAGCTAGATCAAACTAAAATACATTGCAAGGCCTCAAGTCTCCAAAATAATTAAAACAAACATTAGCTTCTCTGTCAATATCTTCTCTCATCGGCAAGTTAAAGTTGTTAAACCCTCTAAGCAAGTATCCTTGCAAAAATACCTTTGTCTTAAAAGTATGGCATTATGAAAATTCTTTTTTAAAACAAATAAAGATTGCATTTAAAATATGGTTTGAATTAATGCAATTATTAAAATATCTATTCTAGTTTTCTTGAATTTATTTTCTTGATGAGCCATGCAGTGGTGAGGACAAGGCAATGGAGAGCATAAGGATAGAGGTGCAGTTCAGCCCAGAAAAGACATTACATTTTGTATTTACTGTTTTGTTTGCTTTTGCTGCTACGGTGAGAGCAACATTTCTCAAATGCAAAATATGTTGTATAATTTATTTTGTAAATGTTAGTATAACTATATCCAGGCATGCCACTCATGTGCACTACATCAAAAAAATGCTCACTGCATGTGCCTTTAGCAGTTTAATAGCGGTTCAAGGGAGTTTGCTTGAAAAAGGAATTCTCATGAAGCTCTCAGATGAAAGAGATAAATTGAAGCTGGGGGGCAGGGGAAGGGAAGAGAAATTCAAGCTAGGGAGAAATGGAAGCCAGACATTCATAATGCAAAATCCCCCTTTACAACAAAGCAAGCAAGCAAGCAAACAAGCAGGAAGCTCCGTGCTACACTGTTAGAAACATTTACGTTGCTAATGTTTCACTCCTATACACACTTGCCTGAGAGTAAAGCCCATTGAACACAGTGGGACTTATTTCCATGTAAACATGCATAGGACTGCACTTCACAAAAACGTCATGGTCAGAGAACTGCACATGACAATTTTCCTGCTGAAGAAAAGGTCAGCACACTGTTCACCTGATAGAGGATAGGACAAGTCTAGAATTGCCTGATAAATGCCATCAGAGCTGACAGTCATAATCCTATTACTAGTTCACAAGTGCATCTGATCCAGCATGGAGCACAGTGCACAATGTCCTGATCCACACCATGCATTTAAAGCACTCTTATACCACTTGAAGTCACGGTTACTAAAAATATACATTGCTATTATTTGGGAGTGGTGGGATGACATATGATATAGAAATGACACAGTGATGAAGCAATGTAAACATAGAGGTTTTCATACTCATTTCTAGATATTCATCAAAGAGTCCATAGGCATTCATAGGCTGAAGGTTGTGGTCCTTCTCCCATTGTGGGAAGCTTGCTTTTCTCTGTGAACCATGCTCCTGTCGCAATCTTCTTCTGGTCCACCAATTCTGAATTAACCTGCATGTATGAAATTGTTTTTAAATGCTCATTTTTCAAACCAGCTGATTTCAACATTGTCATCTCCCTCTCCTCCACCATTCCATACTTGTATTTGCCAAGAACAGTTAAAGGGTCCATCTGGTTAGTCCATATATCAGATATGTTGCTGTTTTGGATATCTGTACACAATTTGGATAAAAAAGGGTAAGAGGATAAAAAGTGCTGGAAGGTCTGCAGGCATTTAGATGCTAACAGCAACAGGGCAAATAAATATCAAGACACAAAGCCTGTTTTGTGGCAGTCTACAAGTTGCATAATTTGATTTTTTTTTAAAAAAAAATTACAACAAAATTGTCCTATTCTCAGTTTATTGTATTGGAAAAGACTGTGCAGCAAATTTAGTTAGTACACTCATTCATGTGGGAGATGTTGATCTAGTTTATATAGTATAAATAGTTCAAAATTAATATACCAAGCAATAAATGACACAGACACGCTTTATGTGCAGTTGATTGTATAAATAGTCTGTTAACTAAACACAAGCCAAGGTTGCAACCCTCAGATAATATAGGAAAAAATATGGAATGCATACTCGTTTTAGTCTGGTTGGTTGGTTTGTGTAACTCCCCTTGCAAAGGACTGCTAACTGCTTGAATTAATCAGAAGAGGAAGGGAGTTCAGATGCATGGAGTTCCTTGAATAACAGTGCATTTGAGGGGACTGAATGTTCAGTATGCTAAGAGTTAGAGATAAGCAAGGAAGCTAATCACTACATGCTGTCTGCTAACAAGTGAATCAAGAGCTGATGCAATAACAGCCACTCAGGACATTATACAGCAACCCTGAACAGTGATTCGGTGCAACATGCATAGCTACCCTTAAAAGGTAAAGGTGTCCCCGCACTTGTAGTGCGAGTCGTTTCCGACTCTTAGGGTGACGTCTTGCGATGTTTACTAGGCAGACGGTATATATGGGGTGGGATTGCCAGTTCCTTCCCCGGCCCTTCTTTACCCCCCAGCATATGCTGGGTACTCATTTTACCGACCATGGATGGATGGAAGGCTGAGTGGACCTTGACCCCTTTTACCGGAGATTTGACTTCCTCCTTCCATTGGAATCGAACTCTGGCCGTGAGCAGAGCTTTCAGCTGCGTTACCGCCGCTTACCACTCTGCGCCATGGAGGATCTTACTTAGAAATAAATCCTATTGAAATTAATGGGACATCCTTCCAAGCATACATGGCTAGGATTGGGCTGTCAGTCTTCAACCCAAGAGCATGTTTCTAAAGCACATATGTATAAACCACCTAGCACTGGTCCTGAACAACCCTTACCTGTTTCAATAGGATTTTAAGTGAAGTAGTACTAGGTGCTAGAAACTGCTTTTAAAATGAACATAATTTATTTAGTGATGGTAAATATTTCAATTCAGTTTTATGTCAATCATTTTCTACTTGAGCTACTGAATTATTTCTCACTTGGCTATTGGGTATAATTTATATGGTATGTTTTAATATGTACATGTTCTAAATAATTTATTAAAATTTCTTTCATTTGACTGCATGCAACACAGGTGAATGGGTAACTCTTACAGGGCTCTCTCTTCCTAGCACAGGGTTCCTTTTATCCCCGTTTTTGAGGGGGATTCATGAATCAAGCCAGAGACTTTAAAAAAATGCTATTGCAACCATCCCATTGCATACCACAGGTCATAGGCCAAACTTATCTAGCCAATGAATGGGCAAGGATCTCTTTCCAAAACTCCTTTTATAAGGCCGTATCTTCCATATAGTAGTCCTGCTACACTGACATCATCTCATTATACTGCCCCTCAGACAAATAGTGTGAATGAACAAAGTATATCACTAGATGCTAGACTTGATCCAGCAGGCTCTTCTTATGTTCTTACTTAAGAGATACTTGTTGATAAGGCTTTCATATCTCATACAATTAAAAATACGATTAAAAAAAATACTAATAAAATCCCATAGTTACTTACGGGTAGCCTAGTTCCATGAAGTTGTTCCAAGTCTGCTTTAGCACCATTATGATACCCATTTGCATACAGAGATCTATAAGGCATCCACTTGGGTGGCACTGTGGGGGTAGGAGGGAAGGGGCCAGGGAACAAAGAATGGTTCAAAGAATGAAAATAGTCTGTGTTAGGGATGTGCTTGAATTTCGCAAAATTTGAATTTGACATCAGATTTCCTATTTATTCACACTTTTTTTGTTCTCATGGTTCTGGTTTATTTCTAGTGGTTTTCCACAGCTAAAGCAGATTTTTTTTTAAAAAAAGTCACCTCAAAATTTATTAATATCAATATTTTCCTCAAAGTATCAATATTAATATTGATATTTCAATTAAAACATCAATATTTTTAAGAAATCTATGAAAAATTGTATTTTTAAAAATACAGATATTAATATCGATATTTTTGTGCAGAAAATACCAAATCAGTATTTATAGCAAATAGCAAACATTGATCCCTGACAAAGCAGTACCGGAAAGAAATTCAACAGAGCAAAAATTGAACCGGAACAGAAATGCGGATCCGATCCCTAGTTTGTATGTTTTATTTTTATTACATTTGTGTAAGATGAAGAATGTAGACCATCACAATCCCCTCTCAACAGATCCAAGGTTCAATGATGGCACAATCCTATACATGTTTACTTAGAAGTAATTTCTACAACAGCTATGGGGAACCTCCAGTTTGCAGACCTAATTAGGGCCACCAGGCCTTCCCATTCAGTCCATGAGGCCATATTGGTCAAGTCATGCCCATCTGTCCTACACTTAGTGTTCCATATGACAGATAAAGTCGGGTCTGAGCTGAAAGGGGTACTGACAATCACAATGTGCATGCAAAAACAGGTCATTTGATATCATTGTGATTTCAGCCACTGATGAGCCACTGCCTTCCTCCTTCAATAGTATGCCTTCCTCTGTCCCATGAAATAAACCGGAAGGAAAAAAAGGGGCCTGTCAGTATGAGGGCACACTACATGAGGGGCCCACCACACACCTGGAGGCCCACAACATATAGATTGAGTGCTTTCAGACAGGTATTTTTTGTGGGACCAGAGCTGCTTTGCATTCAAAGTTTATCAAAGAGTTCACATGTCATCATCAGAATCAAAATGCCAGCCTACATGTAATTCAGATTTACCTTTTCTGGGGAAAATCTGGTTAGTTAAAAAGATGTTGCCAATGACCTGTTTGTGATATCTCAATGACCCATTTGCAAATTAAGCATCTATCTGGAAGCACCCAGTGTCACTTCTTTCTAAGTTGGTAAGTTTTGATGAAGGCCATGGTGCTTTCAAAAAAGCAACTCCCCTTGTGACAACTGATGTGGTACAGTCATGTGAGAGAACAGGAGTACTCCAGCAATGGAACATTTTAATTGGTTCTCAAAAGCAAGGAAAACAAAAGGTAACAGACCAATTCAAGTAAGAGCCACAACGTTGTCTTTTAAAATTTTGTTGGTGTTGACAGTAATTTTAAAACCCTCAACATATTCATAGCTAGGTTCGCTTGAAAATATACAAGCAGAGATTTGTCTTCTGTACTTTTTAGTCCTTCCTCGGTGACACATGGTTTTAATTTATTTTAATATAACATTATTTATTTTTATTTTTTATTATACAATTATTTAAAATATTATTTTCAATCACATATATTCTAGTCATTTCTAATTGCTAAAGTGAACCAGATATTTTCCATACAACATTATTTGACCTTAGTTTGTATAAATTAGAACACTATACAATATGCCTCAACATTAGTTGGAAACACATACCTCTTCTAGTCTCCATCTGTTTATCAGCCTCAAGTAGGCACCAGGGTGACCTGTAAATCTTCAGCATAAGAGAAATCATCATCCCTTTTGTGTCAGATTTCTGATCACAACAGGAAAAGGTCAAACACAACCATTTCCAGCTATATTTTTCTAAGGAAAATGACATTAAATATACATTTAAATGGTTTGTGTTTGAATACATGATAAATTCATTATTGATATTCAGCATAGAGACATTATCACTCTGAGCAAATGTTTATCTGCAGTTCCTTTCTGGAACTTCTGCATTAATATGTTTTGTACTTAGCTGGAAACAGAATGCATGGTTCATCATGAACATCTGTACAAGTGGTAGGTGTTTATGAGCATATATGAGCCATTGCACAGAAATCATTACAAATGAGGTTGCCTAGAAAATATTTCTGGTAGATTTTAGCAGTAATGGAATATTGATATACCTGCTTGCCTTAAGCGTTTACAAAATTAGAAACAAAATGGTTTTATAGCTTAAAATGAAGAATCATTTTAAAATGCAACTTCTAGAGGTGATATCTAAGTTAACTTTTTGCAAATGAGAAAGAGGCTTCTGGCACCCTGAGGTTGATGCCACAATATACCAGTTAGTCTTTATGACATCCTAGATTTGTTGTTTATTAAAAACTACGGATGAGGCGCTTTCCAGATGATACCAGAGTGAGGGCAGGCACCATTGCTTTCTGCTCCTGCTGTCACTCGATTCAGCTTCATGGGCAGGCCATTTCAGCTCTGCTCTACTAAAAATGCACAAATGTAAACTTCACAAGTGCAAACTTTCCATCCAACTTCACTCAAGCAAATGATAAATCTTACTTTTTAGGTGTTTGTAGAGTGGCATACCCCAAACCTCTTATTATTATTCAGGTATTTATTCATTTTCAGGCTTCATGGGTGTAATAGACAGCAGGAGGTAGAAATGGAAAGCCTAAAAGCAAAATTCTGCATTTACCTTCTTCTTGTACTTGGCATCACCAGCCATGATACAGGGAAGCACAGTAGGCAATCTGTACATGCCTTATGAGGTATCTCATTTTCTAAGCGTCTCTGCCTCTACTCCAGGGTTACCAGATCTCCGGCTTTCATCCGGAGTCTCCAGCTTTGGGGGTGTTTTCCGGCTCCCTGGGCAGACCACACACACCCATCCCTAGATCTCTGGTTTTCTGGCATGGTGTGGCATGGCCACCCAGTAGGGCTGGCTGCAGGGCGGGAGATCTCAAGCCGCCCGCATTCCCCCGCTCTACTTACTTTTCTCTCTGCTGTTTTTTGCAGTGCATGCAGGTTTGCCATTAATCAAGATGGCGGCCAAGGTTTCCCTAAGGGGCTGAAGCCTCTGCCGCCATCTTGGTAGATGTCACGCATGCGTGCTACAAGTGCGCATTGCTGCCATCAACCAAGATGGCGGCAGAGGCTTCAGCTCCTTAGGGAAACTTCGGCCGCCAACTTGATTGATGGCAAACCTGCGCGTGCCACAAAAAACAGCAGAGAAAAAGGTAGGTGAAGCGGGGGAATGGCGGGTGGCTCTGAAGCTCCTGCCCTGCTATCTGCGGCAGCAATCCTGTCGCGGATTGCGGAAGGGGAGCGCAGGGGCCCTGCAGCTGATCAGTCACAGTGAGAAGAGGACGTGCTGGACTGGATAATAATAATAATAATAATAATAATAATAACATTGGCCTGATCCAGCACTGCAGGGCTCTTCTTAGGTTCTTAACCCACCATCCTCCATGAGGACTAGAGAGGCACCCTTGATCCCTGGTGCTGCTCCCTCCCCAGGACTGACAGGACGCTGCCTGGATTAACCACCCTCTAATAGTCTCCAGCCCCTCCGTCCCAAAAAACAAAACTGAACCAAACCCTGCTCGCACACTTGGGTCAATGCAGGTGGGCACCCCCTCATGCCACACCTTCTTGCAGGTTGACTTCAGTTTGGGCTCCTGCCAAAAGAGCCCCCTTCCACCGGTTTCCCTCCTCCCTCAAACATGACTTGGGCCACCCCTGGCATCCTCTCCTCCCTCTGGAACTCCCCACACTCACTGGGGAAGGACTGTGGCTGAGTGGGCAGAGCACCTGCTTCGCATGTAGAGGGTCCCAGGCTCATCTCCAGGTGGAGCTTGGGAAGACTCCCTGCCTGAAATGCAGGAGAGCTGCTGCCAGTCAGTGTAGGCAGTAGAGAGATTGATGTACCCATGGTTTGACTTGGTGGTAGGCAGCTCCCTATGCCCCCCCCTTCGTTGACTGCACCTCATACACTGAGGCTCAGGTACCCTCCTTTTGCCTTAAGGCCCCTCCTTTTGCCTTAAGATGCCGCTGGTGATGCACACACCATGCACCAATTAATGCATGGCATATCTATAATTATTATAGGTTTGTAGACACTGTGCAGCAACTGCCCTGGTGTGCTTTCCAGTGCTAGACTAGAAGAGATGTGTTCCATACTTGGGTTTAGGCCTCTAGTGCTTGGAGCATTCCAGGACAACATATTTTAAAATAAAAGCATGTGTGGGAGAGTGAATAAACCTAGAAAATGTAAAAAGCGGAGGGATTTTTAAATGAGACTGCTAGTGCTTCCAGCATAAGGAAAATATATTTCAGAAGTTCTGTAATTAATCTATAATATATCATTTATAAAATGTAGTAAAATTTTATAGGAGAGCTTTAGATTTTAACATCACAGGATTTAGAAAAACGTTATTAGCTTAAGCAGAGGGTAATGGGAACGTACAACGTGGTGTGTATAGTGGAAGAACTCTATCTCCTAAGGATTATCACAGTTACCTAAAATAATTCCTGCAGTACATTGATCTTCATCAAATCTGAACTTCTAGGTATTTGTGCAAGAGATTGGATTTATTATCTGGATAGACTATATTTCATGCTCTTGTATTCCTCTAAGATGCAATGAGTGATTTAAATAATTCATTAATTTATATTATTTGGTGGAGCTAGTGTTAATGTTCATTTATTATTATTATTATTATCCCACCCTTCCTCCCAACAGGAGCCCAGGGAGGCAAGTAAACAGGACAGATCTGTCCTTTAGAGAACCCCCCCTCTCTCTCCACACCCCCACCCAATATCCCTAGGGGTCCATCTCTTGAAGTTTGCAAAGAATTTACTGGGTTCTTGCACAGAAGTCGAGAGGTGTTTTGGACAGGAAAGGCATTCATTTTTTTGTCTGAATGGTATGCTCCAAGCAACTGTGGTTGATACTTAATGTATCATGCTTTATGATGTCACTAGGGCCCACCCTGTGACATCACTAGGGCCTGCCCCATGACATCACTAGGGCCCACCCCATGACATCTCAAGTTTTGGGATGCTTCTGACCAGGCAACCCTACTCCACTTCCAACCCCATCATGCCAATCAGCAGCTCATTTTGTGGTTTATTGAATGAGCCAAGGGTTTGCTTCTGTTTTAGTTATTATTTTATTGGTTATGGTGTTTCTGTTGTTATATTTTATACTGTAATCTGCCCTGGGATCATGAACTGATGAAGGGCAGGATAAAAATGGAAATAAGAAATAAATAATAAGGGGGCCAGGCATTGTCCTGCGTGTTCAGACTTCACTATGCAGCCTTTTGAACTGGAATGCACATCCACACACATTTCCTATCAGCATAAAATATTAAATTCCTAAACAGAAAAGTTCAAGACATAGCAGGACTGGTTCTCAGGAGTGCAGATAACAGTATTGGTTGGTTGTTGAGTAAAGGTAATACACTGGCTTGATTCAGATTGAGTCATACTTTGAGTATATCCACTGAATTCAATTGGATTTATTATGTTAGTTATAACTAACAAGTCCCATTGGGTTCAATGTGTTTACATTGTGTATGACTAAGGGTAGAAACATACTGTTCTGCCGGTTCCAGAGCATCTCAGTCTCTCTCTTCTGAAAACAGGGACACATGACGCTAGTCAAATGTCACCCCTTTTTACTGTAAAACTTGGTGGGATGTTGTTTTTTAAATTCAGCTTCAAAGAGATTTCACAACCCATTCCTCCTCCAGGTGTGGCAAATGGAAATGCTTTGCTGTAGGCGACTAGTGTGGTCACAGCCTAAGTCTGGAGCCAACCCTTTCAATGTAATTTCTACTTGTTTATGAAGCTGAATAGCAAATACTGTGAATCTGATAGGCTTTGTGTGAAATACTGTACTCCAGCATAGATATTGTTTAAAGTATATTTTACATAGGAATAGCCAACATTGTGCCCTCTAGATGTTGCTTGACCCCAGATCCCACCCACCCCCAGCCAATATGGCCAAAGGCCAGGGATTATAAGAGCTGAAATCCAACAACATCTGGAAGGCACCATGTTAACTTCCCCTGATTTAGCATTACATTTAATGGTATTATTATCTCCCTTCATAGTTTTCTGCATTTTTCCAGGCAGGTAGAATGCACATTATTAATCTTACCTTCCAAGAAAGAATGCTATATAAAAGGTGGAGCTGTTCAGATTGACAAACTGAAAAAGAAACATTTTCAAAGTGAAGCTGTTCTCCCACTCAGACTCAGTACGAGGTTGCTCTGCGAAAAAACGAGAACAGATTTAAAGACATACTCAGATTTAATTGTCTGATTAAAAGAAACCAGGCTCTCTATCTAGCTGAAAATGTATTTGCAAACATGAGACCACTGGTCTTGCTGCCCAACCCACATTCAGAGGCAATTGCTTGAGAGCAAGGGAGGGCTATTGCCCTCATGTCCTGCTTGTGGGCTTCTTAGAGGCAACTGATCACTGTGGAAAACAGAATACTACACTAGATGGACCTTTGGTCCATCTGATTCAGCAGGGCTCTTCTTTTGCTCTGATGCATGTTTACTTAGACACTGAGTCCCACTGAGTTTAATGGGTTTTTGAAGTATGTGGGCATGGGATTTCACATTTAATTTAAGAAACAAACAGCGCAGATTTTATCTGTTTGGAAACAACAGCAAGGGAACCAGTAGGAATGCTTAAAAGACTACTCTGGAACCCTGCAGCTGGTTTTGTAAATTTGCAAAAGACGACTGGACTATAATTGCTAGAGGAAACATCTTTTCCTCTGTTTTGAATTGTCAAACAGAAAGAATGCCTGGCTTTTCCATGTTTATAGCAATCCCTTACACTGGGTCCACTTCTGCCATATTGTAATTATATGTAATTAAAGTGACAGTATGTGCTCTAAGACACTGGATGATAAATTCCAAACTGTGGTTTGTTTGTTAGTGGAGGACACAAGCATGCTAGTTAGCTAATTCAAACACAACTCATGCATAAAATGCACATGTCACAGAGAGCCTGACGGTTTTTGTTTTTTAAAAAAGCCCTGAGAAATAATGAAACATCATGTGTGCCTCATAAGATACTGGAAATTCTAATCTGCAGCGAAAGAGTGGAGTCAATTTGATATAGCAAAAGACTCAAGTGATTCTTAAACTCTTTGTATGTGCATAGCATCTGTTCTGTCAGTTTACGGTGCATGATTTGGTGGGGGAAGTTATTACTGTACAGTAGGGCCCCACTTATACGGCAAGTTAGGGATCAGACCCCTGCCGTAAAGCAAAAACCACCAAAAAGCGGAACATCGATCAGCTGTAGTGTGAGGAGCTCCAGCTGACAGCACTTGGCCCCTGAAGCTCCCCCCACAACAGCTGATCAATGTTCCGCTTTTCCGTGCATCGGTCTCTCCCCCCCACTCGCTCACCCTTGTTATGGTGGGGGAGTAGTGCTCCCCTTCTGCGGCAGGCTCCCTGCCACAGATTGTAGGGAGGGAGCTGCCCGCCCACCCACCCACACCTGCTTGCTTGCCCTCCGCCGCCTCCCTGGCTCATCCTCCACTTGCCCGTTCGCGCGCTCGCCCTCCGCCGCCACCCTCGCTCATCCCCCCTTGCCCGCTCGCCCTCCCCCTACCTGTTCGCTCACATGCTCTCCACTACCTCCCTCGCTCTCCCCCCTTGCCCACTCACCCCTTTGCCCACTCACCCTCACCCTGTTCGCGCACTCGCTCGCTCTCCGCTGCCTCCCTCGCTCTCCGCTGCCTCCCTCGCTCGTCCCCCTTGCCTGCTTGCTCTCCCCCTGCCTGTTTGCACGCTCGCTCGCCTCTGCCGCCTCCCTTGCTCGTCCCCCCTTGCCCGCTCGCCCTCCCCTCTGCCTGTTTTTGCACTGGCTCACTCCCCGCTGCCTCCCTCGCTCGTCTCCCCCTTGCCCACTCACTCTCCCCCTGCCTGTTCACGTGCTCACTTGCCTTCTGCCACCTCCCTCACGCATCCCCCCTTGCCCGCTCGCTCATCCCCCCTGCCTGTTCGCTTGCACACTCACTTGCCCTCCGCCACCTCCCTCAACAATAAAATGGTGCCAGACGCCCTTCTTCGACTCAGCTGCTGAGCACATCATCAGAGCTTGGAAACGTTTCTGTTTTGAACTACAACTCCCATCAGCCCAACTGTAGTTTAAAAAAGGAACGTTTCCAAGTTCTGACTCAGGACGTCAGGAGCCATCAATTTGTGCATTCAGCATCTCTCTTTTCCAAGCTCTTCACATCATACCACAAAATTGAAAAATCGCCGCAAAAATGGAACAAGCGCCAAACATATGGGACATGGACACAATTCAAAACCGCCGCATTAACGAAGCACCGAGAAGCAAAGTGCCGGAAAGCAGGGGCCTACTGTAACTTGCCCTCCCACACACACACTTGCATTCAGTATACTTACTGGTTGTATGGACAAGACTAGTGGGCGAAATATAAAATTAATACATGTGAAGCTGCCTTATCTTGAGTAAGAACTTTGGTCTACCTAGCCTATTATTGCCTGCTATGAACTACAGTGGCTATGAAGGGACTCAGACAGAAGTCTTCCCTGGTCCTAGTGCTTCAGATCCTATGAGAGATGCCAGGGATTGAATCTGGAACCCAGGGCTGGTTCAAGACTCTTTGCTGCATGGAATAAAGTAATAGTACAGGACAAGGGATGCATTTGTGTACAAATCACACACAAAAAAGCTGGTACATACATATATGAGAGTCAGTCTACAGTTGCAACCTGAACTTAAATTTTCAGTTGCAGTAAGTGAAAATTATATAATGAATATTACAGAAAAATATGTCATGGCTATTATAGGTAGCGTACACACATTACAGTGTAAGTGTACATTGTATGCTTACACAGTCAAATATATATCTTATAGATATAGTACATTAAATTCATTCATAAAAATAAAGGTGAAGTATTGATTACAATGTTACTATGTTGCTTCATTTTTACTATTACTTACCTAAATTTGTCAAAAAAAGAGCAACCTTTTCATACAACTGCAACAAATGAAAAACAGCATCTAAAAATATGAACCATTTAATTATAACTTAACAACATAAACTTGATTTTTGAAAAGAACATCATGTTACCTGCCCTACAACTGTGGTTTCTCATTCCATCATTGGTATGATGACTACACATGAGACTTACTCTTTATTTATAGATGAACTTGGGAGCTGGCTAGAACTATTTCTAATTTTATGTCTTGTGCAACCTGCTGGAAAAATGTTACTTTGCACTTATACGATATCTATGTCTCTGAACCAACAGAGCACACACAGAACTGCCTTGGAAGGGGACTTTGCCTTAGAAAACAGGAAATACACTTATTGAATAATAAATAAATAATTTTAAAAGCTGAAACTGGGCTAACCAGTTGGTTGGTGGGCTGGGGATTTCAGCTTATAAAAAGATTCCAGCTTTTTAAAACGGGTTTCTTGCATGGGTTCCTTGATCCCACATCTGTTGGTTAAGGCAGGAAGGTGTACAAGAAATCCTCATTTGCACATGCCATGCCTCATCCAGCAGTGGATATGATTGTGAAAGCAGACTTCTGTACTGCTAAGGTCCCTGGCTGAACTGAGGCATATGTATGTAAATTCTGTTTTGGATATTCCTTCTAGTTCTCTCAAATGTTAACTGAGCTTTTAAAATGCTTGTGCCTCTTGATCTGCTACTGGAGTTTGTCATTACTCTGTCTAAAAATTTCATTTGGGTCTCATTTATTTCTATATTTTGTACATCATGTGCTATAAATGGAAGGTGATTAATAAATAATAACATTATATGTATGGAAAGCAATACTTATACGTCCAGTGCAATCCTATGCTATATCTAATGGAGCTTACTCTCAAGGAAGTGTGTGGAGGACTGCAGCCTAATAAGCACTTGTTTTTTCTAAGATAAAGGCTGAGACAATTTCAAAGGAAGCTCTGTAGTTGTCTTGGAGATTTTTGCTTCAGTGTCATTTAATCATGTCTTCTTATCTTGCATACACAAATGCATACAAGAATAAATTACTGGCAACTGTATTTTCTTTCACATTAATCTTTTCATTGCTCCTATCCTGCCTCTCATAGTAGCTGTATTATTTATTTAGAATTTTACTGAAAGGTCATTTCAGTTTAAAAGCTTTTTTGTATAGGTTAGGGCTGAATCTGACCATTTTAAAAGTTGAAAAGCATTCTTACTTTTTTTTAAATGTGCAAAATATTTTGTCTCAAACAAAATCAGCTGAAACCCAAGTAGTCTAGCTCAAGTGGGTTGTATATTGCACTCTTTAAAAATTGTAAAGGAAAATATATAGTATAAATATCAGGCTACTTGTCATGTATAATGTGTCTAATATTTACAACAAAAATTATTGCCTAGCTGAGGATTTTGGAGTTCAGCAGTATTTGATCCATTTAGCCTGGAATGGAGAGGTTTCTCCAGTCATATTTTATCCAGCCAGAGTGATAATTGACAACCTTCTGGAACTCATCTGGGCAGCCATAATATACTATACTGCTTTTGGAAGCAGAGAAATGCCCATTTCTGAACAAAGGTTTGTTTGAGATATCCTATACAAGGTTACACTTGCAACATTATCAACTCCCAGTTCTCCAGCAGGATCTGAGAAGGAATGCAGAAAAAGAGAAAGGCTTGCTGGCACCCCCTCTCTTCCTCTCTAAAATGGATTAAGATGAATGAGGGAATATCTGTGAAAGAGAGGAATTCATTGTTTGTGAAGCAGGTTATCTTCATGCTATCAGATCTATCAAGGGCTCTTTCAGTCAATCTATGTATTCACCCTGATTTGTTGTCACAAGTTTGTGTAGAGGTAATATAATGCTCATTGTTTACTGAGCATTCACTCTGATCTTTTTGTGCAGTTTGTACACCACTTTGTCAAGCAATTGTTATCCCACACTTTCCACTGTATTTTACTGTCACTTTCCTTACTGCAAAAAGCCTTAAAAAAGGTTTATTGCACAACAGCACCAAATCCACTTTAATCTCATAACTCAATTTGCTGATATATGATTGAATCCAATCCACAAAATAGTGATAGTCTGGTAGCAGCCCAAAATGAAATGAGAATGTAAATAACAAAAGCACTTGGAGAAAGACACTAAAGGGTTTCTCTTCAGCTGTTATACTCCCATCTTTTTGAGATTTACCAGAGTATAAGCTTGAGCATGTTCTGAGGGTGATGTCAAAAATTCTTTAAATATTTTGCAGTGGCAAAATGTATGTTTGCAAATCTTAACTCCCTGATGCATGCATCTGGACAATACATGAATCTGGCATTTTTATATTGGCTTGGACCCAACAACCACAAATGGAAGGAAGCCTGTAGACATCCTCTTGTGTCCCATGCAGCCTCCTGACAGGGCCGGTCCAACCACTGAGTGAAGGGGACACTTCTGGCAGGTGATCTGGAATGTTATGAAAGGGCAGCAAATTGTTAGTTAGTTAGGGGAGAGATGCTTCTATCGGCCTTAGGTACTATTGCTATGGGAGCATTTGCTGCTCAACCTCAGGCAGCAATATGTCCTGGCCTGCCCGTGCCTCCCCTCCCCCCCCAATCCTGGACAACACAGAGTGGGATTTGGGGCTGCAGAACTGCCCAATATTAGAGAGAGGCACCTTGCATGGGAAGAGCAGAGCATGCTTAAAGGTGCCTCCATCTAATCTGGGGAGCTTCCACCTTGCCACTGTAGCTCACTGCACTGCATCACACTCTGTTCAAGAGGTCCCCTGATCCTGTGGAGCAGCATTCCAGGGAGTGCATGGAGAAGAGGGTGTGTGAAAGTCCCCTTCCACAAGCTACTTCCACTTGTGATTTTCAGGATCCAATCCATTTTATGAGTACACTTTAAAAAATGTAATTTGTGAAGTACCTTGAAAACATTCCTATTTGGGCATGTTTTTAGTGGCCACAGATAAAAGAGGTTTATTTACAGAGCAATCCAACGCAGGGGAACCTGGCGGAAGGGGTGTTGGCAGAAGGTCCATGGCATCTAGTAGCTGTTTGGGAGCCTCTGGGCCAGCTGAAAATGGGCTCAGCTGTGAGCTGCGCACGTAAAAGCCAGCTTTCATGAATACCTATACCGGGGTGTAACCACTCTCTATAGACTTCCATTGTAATTATTTTCTTAGACCGACCTTTTTCCCGGTGTAACTTTGGCCCGGATTTGGACCTGCAGGAGCGCTCTGAACATGAGTTGGATGTTGCCTACACACACCCGCTCGGCTCCGACAAGCCCCTAGAACATCCCTTTTTTGGGCCTTCTGCTGGCTTCCGCCAGCTCTCCTTCCCCTGGGCTGGTCTTTCCAGGGAGACACCTGGCTGAGCTGGCAGGCTCCCAGCTCCATTGCGGCTGAGCTGGGATGAGGGGCTTCTGCCAGGGGAGCCTAGCTGAGCTGGGATTCTGCCAGCTCAACCGGGACTCTGCCATATCCATCTCCCCTCAGCCCGGTGTAAACAGCAACTGGATTGTGCCCTTATTTCAGTTTATAAATATATATATATATTTAGTTTTAAAGCTACTGATTTGTTTATGATAAATATTATAGGGAACATTTTTCATGTTTTTAGAAGGGTTTTACACTAATGTTTTAAAAAGTGATTACCTTTCCTTAAAAGCTTGTGGGCCATACATTTAAATTTAAATGGATATAGATAAACAAATCATTGCATCCACAGTCTTTATATATCATCAAACATAAAAAAGTTTTGTCCTTGAAATTAAACAACTAAGTCATACTCAGAGAAGACCTATTGAAATTAATGGATAAGTTCATTAATTTCAGTGGGTCTAATCTGAGTAACATTTGATATCACCCAGTTCTATTACTTTTAGAATCTAAAAAGTTCTGAGAACATTTATTTCCTACTAGAGAAAACTTAATACAAGTGAGAACCAATCAAATTATAGCTGATTAAAATGTACCCAGTTATGATGATCTCTACTTACAACATTCAGTAGCATGATGATGCAAAAATTGATGCACACAGCAGTTCCAGTAGTTGCAACCTGAGAGTTATTCCTGATTAAAGCCCATTTAAAGGCAGCAAAAGTGCTGACAGTCACAACACGGTAAATAACAATGCCAAAAACAGCAGCAATCACCACACAGATCTAAAGGGGCAGGGGCAGAGGAAGAACAGATAAAAGAAGACTGAAAATCGATATGAAATAAACTTCTGCAATTCTCAAGAACTGAAGGCTGAATGCAAACATTCAAGTGGCAACCCACAAATATACTCTGATTTTCCCTAGAGGATTGAAACACTGGGAGCATACAACTTGTGGGGACAATTCTAAAAGTGACTAGTTCTGCTTGCATGTTGACTTTCTTCCAGAACTTAATGGAATATCTTCTTGCCAATGCCATATGTCCAAAATATCAGGTCTACAAAAAGTCAATTAAATAGACCCCGCAATTTCCTTTCCATACAACGGCCACAAAATTATTAGTTAACAACCACCATCATCATGCTTAGAGGGCTTTCTGGGCTGTGGTGTGCCTGGTATGGAATGCCTTCCCCAAGGAGGTTTAGCTGGCACGTATGTCATTTTCTTTGAGATGCCAAGCAAAAAAATTCTTATTTGCCCAGGCTTTTTGAAATGGGTATAATTAATTAATTAATTAAAATGTGTACCACTTTTCCACAATTTTCAAAATGTGGGGTAAATCCTATGTAATGGAAGGAGCTTGGAACAATGCAAAATATGCCATAATTGGGGCTGTAATATTGAAGCTGCAATCCTAAACAATCCTAAACACCTGGAAAAAAGTCCTATCGAACTCAGTGAGGATGACTTCTGAGTAGGCATATAAAGGACTGCACTGTTAGTCAATTAGTTATATGAATTGATTAATAATCTTTTGCACATTAGCAGAATTATATAATATCTTATATTTTTAAAACAACATCTTTGTATTTCTCTAGATGGGAACTGCATTTTTCTCCTTCTCTCACAAACAAAGCCTTGCGAAGTCATATCTGAGTATTGACAGTTTCCATACTTTTTAGATGAAGGGTTCAACTAGGCTCTGTTTCAGCAAAGCAATTAAACTAACAGTTGCTTAATTGCTTTTCTGATTAAGGCAAATTTAGACATATGCTCAACTGCTCTGCTGAAGTGAGGCTTTATGCTGAGCACACCCAAATCTCTTACGATGACACATGATGGCCCTCTCTTCTCAGAGAAGTCAATTAACACTAATGTTCAATGATACAAAAAAAACCCTCAAGTCTCAAATAAGATCTTTAAGAACTAAGTGAATATCACTGATATAAAAATGGTATCTAGTCCATTGAGTAGATCTCAAGTGCATAGTGTTTGCCAAGCGCTTCGGGATCTACAAATGATGAAGCACTTACTTAAATGGCAAGTGTTATTGCTGTCAATATGGAAGATGAAGTAACAAAAGCAGGAACAGAGTGGTTCACTGAGCTCCCTTTCCTAGTAGGCAGAACAAAGTAAGCAAGCATGCCCTTTGATCTTTACCCCTTAGAGGGGCACTTCAACTTGTAAATTTTAGAAAACCCATTAATAATTGTGGTTACTACTACAAGGTAGCTTAAAGTGCTCATCCTCTGCAAGGTGATGTGCTATTTTAAGGTCTTTTAATGTTGAATTTTTTTTGCAGAATGCAGGTCAGCTATTTAGCAATCAGTAAAACTATTTCAGAAAATTGTGATCAAATATAAAATAGTCAGATTTAAAATAAGCTATAGCAAAATGTTTATCAATAATATTCATGCTAATATCTTCAGTAACACAATTAAGGCTGACTGAGAAAGACAAGTTACATGTATATATATATATAGTTTACACAAAAATCCTTAATACATCTGTTTGAAATCTGGAGCCACTTCAGACATGATTTTCCTACACACATATATATTCAAGGGCAGGGAAACCTGCTTGTCTGTATAATGAAAGTAGCCTAGTCAACTGAGTGATGGCCTGGGCACTCAAGTAAGCTGCCTCTTATACACATAGGCACATTTCCCAGTTTATGAGGACTGAATAGGTAGATCTAGTTCAGGGGTGGAGGAATTGGTAGCCCTTTTAATTTTGCTGACTACAACTCCCATTATCTCTTACCATTGGCCATGTTGACTGGGGCTAATGAGAGTTGGAGTCCAGCAACAGCTGGATGGAACCAGGTTCCCCAACCAGATTTTGTTTCCATATTCCACCATATGTTCAGACTGGATTCAGGAGTGGCCATCCATTTTCTGAACTGAAGCCTAGAATGGCTACCAGGTCTTGCTGTGTATCAAATGCATCATGCTGTGACATGAATTATGCTGTGACATGAATTAATGTGACCAGCAACCTGCACTAAGGTTAGACAAAAACACCCAGTGGATTTATTTGAATGTAAAATCTCCTACGTATGTACTGAATTGGCATAGTCCCTTGAGTACTGTACCATTTGCTTTTTCTGAATATGTTGGTGAGTCCTAAGTCTTATTCAAGTCAGTGGAACCTTCTAATAGGTAAAAGTGTTTCAGAAATTTCATGTTAAATACCTTTGTATAGTGGTTGTTTATAAAACATATACATCAGACTGTGATAGAAACCATTTTAAACAGCAGGGATAATTTAATATTAAAAACTAATCTATGAACTCTCCTTTTTGCTAACACAGATAAGGAAGTCTACTTTTCATACAACTCAAAAGGAAATATATTTTTCAAACCATAAAAAATATTCCAGATGCAGAAACAATAATTCTGCTGCATTTATCTGCAAATGCTTGATAAGGCTCCGGTTTTCCAGATATGGGATTCATGCGCTCTTTCTTGGAGTACTTGGCTTCAAACTGGGGTCGTATTTCTTCCTAAAGAACATATGAACAATGTTTAAGTAGAATTAAACAAAATGTAAATGTACTGCCTTCAAGTGGATTCCGACTTATGGCGACCCTATGACTAGGGTTTTCATGAGGCTGAGAGGCAGTGACTGGCCCAAGGTCACCCAGTGAGCTTCATGGCTATGTGGGGATTCAAACCCTGGTCTCCCAGGTTGTAGTCCAACACCTTAACCACTACACCACACTGGCTCTAGAATTAAACAAAGTCATGTCTAAAAAGAAAGCTCCAACTTTTCACAGTTTTGTCAAGCAGTACATGATTTAACCAGGAAAGCAGCTGAGATGTATTTGCTGAGAAAGGTTCCCTAAGGAAGTGTGTTCTACTGTTGCTAGAAGCTAAAAAAATCTATAGCATTGCAATCCTCTCCTTAGGGCAAAAATACCTAGTAAGGGAGTCAGAGCTGTAGGTTTTCCCTAAACAAAGGATCACCTTTATTTCCATCTTCTCCCTCTTTCTACTTCCAGGTAAATTTACACTGTAGGGAAAATACAAACAACATTCTGAATAAATTAACTTTGGTGTGTATGTGATCCTGAAGAAATTCTGGATTGGTCTGCTGCCAGTGAGGAAAACAGCAGTGTCACAACTCAGTATGGACAGTTCAAAATTAAGCTCTAAGGCAAATAAAGTTTTGGACCCATTTACTCTTATGAACAAGGTTATTTAAAGATATGCAAACAAGAAGATTCATAAGATTACACCAGCAAATTCTGTAGTATGCTAAGCCTACTAAGGCTAGAGGATTGATAGCAGATACTAGCAATTAATGGAAGTTGAATAAAGAATTCCTTTATCTAAGGGCTTATCCACACGGGAGCATTACTTCGTACTAAAGATGCTGCGTTTACCTCCATTTTCTATTTGAACCATCCACAGTAAGGCTCAGCTGCAAACATGGTGTTTTCTATTCACACTGACAGGAAGGATCAATCATGCAGTTTCTTAATGACCATGCCCTTTAATTTAACATTTCCAGTTCCTCTGGTTGCTTGGCAACCGAGCATGCTCAGTTTGTTCTATCAGCTGAAGTAGGTTCCATTTTAAAAAAAACAACAACCCGGAAGTGTGATTATTTGTATTTTCACTGGTACAATACAGCTGAAATAGAAATCTTTGTTTGAGCAGTGTTACACTGTTGCATACAAGTTAGGGGGAAAAGAAAAATAACACCACCATTTGCAGCAACATAAAAAAGGCCAGCAGAACGGAGGAGAGTAGTCAGAAGTTGCTTGTCAGCCTACAGGAAATGAAATGAAAGAACGGAGGAGGAGATAGTGGGTGTGGAGAGGGGAATGATTGACACACCCACCTAAAAGCATTGGAGTAAAGTGACTGCAAGCTCTAGAGATATGGAGTGCAGACTTTTTTCTTTCCTTTTCATATTATCAATTGGGTTAGTATGGATTTACAGGGAGAAAACTGCATGATAGTTTCTGTTTGCCAATTACATCATGTGAACCATATGAATTAAAAGGAGATGTGAGTAGCATCAAACACACAGTAAACCACTGTGTAGAGGAGCCCTAAGCAGAAAACAAGACAACTTGGTAGAGATTTATTTTATGTTCTATTTCTGGCAGGGGAGTCCTTATTTACTGAGTAAAGTATACCTGATTCAGAAGTGAAACTTCCTTAAAATATTTGTGCCCTTCGCAAATCAACTTTCTAACAGTCTTGTTGGCTCTCAACAAGTCTTCTGCGATGCCATAGGCAGCAGGAAGGATTCTAACCATCTCCTAGAACTGCCAGTTTTCCATGTACAGAAAGGTTCTCTGCATGAAGGAGCACTCAATCATCTGAACCCCCCACATATACTCTGAGAATGGAACAGTCCTTTGGGCATGAAGATCCTGGCATGCAAAACTATGATTCAGCAAACTGCGAGTGTCAGGCAGTTTCCTCTCCCCATCTCCTTCCTTTGCACATCAGCTACTGCAATCCTGGCCTATTTAAACCAGAGCTCTTGGTTACATTCAAAATGGGGAACTCATGTTTAATGTCAGTTTACTAACTAGGATCTTCAGCCATTGTCTGTTCCTGGTTTAAGAGCATAGTTTTTATTTTTTTGTTTTACAATCCTGATTAGTAAACTGATACTGGAGCAGAGTTAACCATTTTGGATATTACAGGAAATGTAACAGGTTTAAACACAACAGGAGTAAAGTGGCAAACAGTATGCAAATGAGGTGTGGGAAGAGCAAGTGCATGAGCTTAATGCCTCTCCTGGCTTGCTAAACCATGGTTTGGCCAGCTGAAACTCTTACATCGAAACCAGCAAAGAGGTTGCCATCTCAGTGAGAAATAGGCCTAAGCCTCCAGAAAGTTGCCTTGCTTTGTCTGTACAGCTGCCAATCAACTTTATTTTAGGAAATATTGCTTGGCTGATTTCATTCACTTGCTATGCCAGTGACCCTTTTTCTCTCTAAGATTGAAGTTATATTTTGAAGCCATCCTAACGAAACCTTCCTCTTATAGCTGGTAGAGCTGCAGCACATCTATACACACCTCTTCTTCTTCCCAGTCTATCAAGTCCCAGTCATAAGCAATTACTGCTCGTCTTCGTTTCCAAAATTCCAGGAAAACAGTTGCTACAGTAGAGAAACAGAAGGAAAAAGAAAGACAAGACCACATTTTGGGGAAAAAATAATTTACCTGTCATCTCACTACTCTTGAACACCTTCGTATGGTTACATTTTATTTTGCTACATAAACAGACATCTTTAAACAGCAAAAAACATCAAAAGCACTAAAAACACTTTAAAACATCATAAAAACAAACAGTGTTTATAAGATGCTACTTTTGGAAAACCTCAAATATGAATTATGCTTACGGGGTCAATTTATTGCTCAATGTTAAATAAATAAATAAATAATTAAAAAATGCAACAGGCAGTGTACTCCCCCTTTCCAGTCTGGAAGTATACCTCTTAGTCCTAAAGATTGACATGCTGTTGCATTAGGAAGTTTCTCATCAAATATATCATTACACATCTATTACCTGAACTTTGTACCTGGAACATCAGGATCCCAGCTGATCCAGACTATGAGAGACCTTTTTAGAGCAAGAGGCTTGGGGCCCCACACAGTAACCTACTCCCACTGAAGACATGGAGAAACCTGCACCAGTCCAAAGGCAACTTGAAGAGCCTCATCTCAGTGATACCTTTCCTTGGGCCCCTAATGACCCCATCCTGAGCCCTGCCTTTACTGGCATCAGGGGCAAAGGTGGTGGCAGAACAGAAGAGAAGCCCAAAATCACAGGAGTGCCAGACAGCAGTATTGGTAGGGAACTATTGGAGGGAGGAAGAGTCTAATTGAAAGGGAGGAAGAGTCTAATTGGGAGGATCTACTCAGGAGGCAGAAAACCAAACAGTAGGCCATCACCCAACTGCAGGCAATGACCCTGAAGAGGATCAGATAAAGCAGGGTTGGGTAACCTGTGGCCATCCAGATTATGTTGGACTACAACTCCTTTAATCCCTGACCGTGTTGACTGGGGCCAATTGGAGTTGTGGTCCAAGAACATCTGGAGGGCCACAGGTTCCCCAGTCCTGAGCTTGAGGCAATGGCTATTTAAATCCCTCAGACTACTCTGGTCTATTGCTTGGTTAACAACTACCTTCAGGGCTTATTAATGCTCCAGCTCTGAGGTGTTTTAGGAATTATACACATATGAAACTGGAACATAGAAAGATGCCTTATACCAAGTTGGACTATTGTTTCGTATTGTCTGTCCTGACTGACAATGATTCTTGAGGGCTTCAGATAGGACTGTTTTTCAATCCTACCTGAAGATACCAGGAATTGACTCTGGGACCTTTTCCATGCAAAGGATATGTTCTACCACTGACCTTTGGCTCTTCTACAAACATATGTGCAAATCTAAATTTTGCTGATCTTATATTGCTTCTGAAATAAATGCTGCTTCTGTATATTATTGCTTGTGGAAAGATTTGACCGTGTTCAGCCACAAAGACAGGTTTGCATAAACTCAGCAGAGCCTTTAATCTCAGCAGGATGTCTGACAGAAATACCTTTATTCTCTCTGAAAACATGAACATTTGCTACTTTCTAGGATATAAATCTAATACATAAATATAATTATGGATTATGTTGGTAGATGATTGAGGACCAAAGGCCACATTGAAACATGATGCTGGAAATCTATTGCTAATATTAATATTGGGTTCAAGATATCAATAGTTTCTGACTATCCATTGTATGAACATGATGAACAAATGTGTTGTCTGAAAACATTCTTAATTAGAAACTGTGACCTACAAATGTGGAGGGGGTCATGAGTCCAGAAAACATAATTAAAATAATAGAATATAATTTGAATGGAAGGAAGCTGGCTGCGTGACCTATCCCCTCCTGTGGTCAGCAGTTTTCACACTTGTACTGCTGAACCCTGGTGTTCCTCAGAAGCTTATTCCTCCTCAGCTATTCTCTAATGACAAGAGCACTAATGATGGATGAGTTTCCCAGAAAAAACAGCCTGATCGACAGTCTTATTGTACAACAGAATGTGCATTTGTAGAGTCCATTCTGGGGGGTGTTATCAGTTTACATGGAGTAATGGGGGACAATAGACCTGGCAAGCACCCCATGTGGACTGAAAGTCACGCTGCATGTTATGTTAAGCATGCTTCCTATAAAGCAGCTATGCAGGCCCTGATCAAGATCAGGACTGGACTGTGGAGGTGGTAATATAACTCTTCCTCAAATCATTTTGGTGCCAAAAATCCCTTCTCAAAAATGTCTGCTATGCCCACTGAAACTAGATATGCTGGAGTTAAAAAGATTCTTCGCATAGCAGACATTTTAAAACAAACAATTACTGACATAGCCTACCCTCAAAGTAGGACTTACCCCACACTGCCATGAAAACAGCAAAAAATACAGTGGCTCCGTTGTCAAAAAGATGTGTTACCTGTGGAAAGACAATCAGGTTAATCTTTCATTTTGAATGTTTTATTCAAAACGATTTTTTTCTATTTTGTAAAAATAAGGTATATATTTTAGTCAAGAAATTTACTTAAACTGCAAGAGGTTAGTGTTGATATTATGATGACAAGCAGTTCATAGAGAAAATTTCCAATATGCTGATATTTGGGCTATCAATAGCAAGCAAATTCTTTGGTACACTACCAGTTCGCTGTTTCAGCAAGTCAGCCAGTTGGTAGCTTAGAATAATATATTCCACTTTGTACGAGCCTTTTTGTAAACATGTAGCCATTAAGCTATCAAAGGGAAGTCTGCTTGAACTGTTCTCCTGAGGGAAAGCACCCTGACACATAGGCAAGCAATTAATTACACTGAGAATCCGAATTAAAATCTCAAGACACAAGCTATACAACGGCCTCCTCAGACCCTCATGCATATTGAGGGTCTATTTTTCCTGCTATCATATGAAATAATTCACAAATGCAGAGAAAAGCTTGCTTCAATGATTTAATTTAAAACACAGAATCTTGAATGCTCACAGAGGAAAAGTATAGAATTGCACCAGAAAATGGTAAATGATACAGAGACTGGTAGGGTGAACTGACAAGATTTAATAGTTAATGAATGCTGGTTTTATTGTGGGAAATTATGTGACATGAATTTTTCAAGATTCAAAAATATCTGCATTACATTCTGTCTCTGGGGCTCTTCTCTATAACTCTCTCACACTCTTTATGTATTTGACAAACTGTGCACACATACGAAAATACTGTTGTAAGTTTGGGGAAGGGTCCCTCACACCGCTATGATTCTTGGTCGGAAGACTGAAGTTTGGTTAAGGCAAGGTTAATGGAACACATAAAACTGCTGGAGATCAGCCTGATAGCACTGGCAGAGTGGTCAAAGATCCTTATTTGTTAAGGAGTTGTTTCTCAATGGACAGGTGATTCTAGAAGGAGAGCCATTTGGGAATCAAGGCTCAGCTCCCCCCGCCCCACCTCTCCTGGCTGGGGATGAGCAGGAAAGAAGAATAGCCAGTCTAACCTGGTAACTAGAACTAGAAACAGGCTAAGTTGAAGCTTCTTTAATTCTTTTTCTACTTTTGTAGTGCTGACTGGATGTGTAATGTGGCCTTTTATTATATGTTACATTATATTTAGAGTGTGGTATTAATTCTTATATTGTTGTAATATTTGCTATTTGTTTTATTATTATTATTATGGTTGTATTATTTTGTTTGAAATTGTTTTGCAATTGTTTGCTCTTGTTATAAGTTATTTCAATTATTGTGTTTTTTCTTATTGTAAGTCGCTTTGAGTTCTACTGTTGAAAAAAAGTGACTAACAAATGCCAGTAATAAATAAATAAACACAGAGAGGGCTCATTTTGCTTTCTGTGAGCATCCAGTGCTATGGAACCAGGGAGGCTCCTGAAAACCTAATGGGAAAACCACTATCTGTTGGAGCGTTAATGTTGTGAGCCCTTCCATCTTATGCACAGCCTATATATATGTGGGAATACAACCATATATCACAAAGACACCACGGTTTCCAGTGTCTTTCATTCTAAGGAAACTAAACCTGAGGTATGCACTGTCATCCCTGAAGTTTCTCACTGTTCAGAGATTGTGGTACACATAACAATACCATTTTCTCAACAGCAGTATGTTCGGACCTGCATTTTTTACTACTCTCATTCATGAAGACGTGGAGTCCATTTGTACCAGCTCATTTGCCTTTGGAAGTTTTGAATAGGCAAACAATGTTTTTTCACAGTACTAAATAAAACTTACTGTTGCTGGAAAGAAAAAAAAAACATTCTTTTTATTTTTACCTTGGCATAAACACAGCTGTCTGACAATCTCATGAAGGGGCAGTATTTATCACATATAGGACACATTATAATATCTGTAGCTTGGCAGACGTCTTTACTAGAAAAGAGAAGAGATAATGATTAATAGCTTAGTTTACAACTAACACACTTCAAAGTGCTTTCATAAGTTAGACAGTAAAGTAATGAGCAAGAGAAATTCCTGCTCTTTTCCTGATAACTGAGACAGAGAAACTGGAACAAGACATTTTTGCTTCAGGCTCAAAGCTGGTTCATACACAAATCACTTAATTAGCATGTTGAATATTCAACTTTCATACAGTCTGTGAATATGTGTACATAGATTGTTGATCTGTATGCACGTACAGTTGTTTACATGAAATGGAATGTGGTGATACCCAGTATCCTTTTGCCCACATGATCTGACTATTCTTTCAATGGCTAGCAGTCCTGAAAAAAGTGTTTCCAAAGTCATTATGCAGAACACTGCCATTTTTCACTATGCTGAAGGTAGGATGGGTAGGAAAGACATAGTTTTCTGTAATTAAGAGCAGCAGTTGTACCAAATGCCAAAGAATGGGTGGCTGCCCTTGGGACTGATAGGGTGGAAGGAAGGGAGGTCAACAGTGGGTGGAGCCAGAGCCAACGACAAGCAGAGCCAACTAATTCTACTTTGTTCCCATCTTCCTTACTGCTGAGTTCTATGGGAATTAAGGAGGAAGAAGCTGGTAGCCATTGCCACCCGCTGGGCTGGTTACAAGTAAGAAGGCAGGCAGGTAGGGGCTGGCTGAAGACAGGCTGAGGTTAGTAAGGCAGTGTTTCATTTGCCCTAATAGACCAGACTCCACTGATGGGTGGGTGTATGAGACTTGTTATGCTCTTTAAATGCTTCTCTGCATTCCTGTCAGTTATACAGCAGGTGGGATGCAACTTTTTTGTGTGTGTAAAACTGCAGGTGTAGGTGAAAGAAAATATCAGTACAAAACTGGGGGTGGGAAAATATTAATCAGAACTATCCACTAGTGCTTTCCTTTTAGCGGAACACGTTTTTTTTAAAATACACACACAAAAATTGAAAGAACAGTGAAAAAAATCCTAAAGTGCAGTTCATTTTCAGATCAACCACTATCATCATATATAGAATAATCAGCATTTGAATGGTTTTCATCTGTATCTACATTTTTTATGGGCCGGTTTTCTTTTACTGAAACCCAGATGGTACTCTAAATAGCATCAGTAGTGTGTGTATGTGTTTGTGTAAGATTCTCTAGCTGGGAGAAAGGGTGAAATATATAAATATAGATATAGACTAAAAATTCTTATGCCTCTAGATTTAGGCTGCAATCTTATATGCATTTACCTGGAAGTAAGTCTCATTGAACTAAATGGGGTTTACATCTGCATAGGAATGTATAAGATTGCCTGTAAACTTCATTTTGAGTGTGCATTTTCCAAAGCATTAGGGCAAAGTGCACATGTTAATCACATCAGTTGTCCTTGAGTTCATTATTTTTCTTTCAGAAATAAGCCAATGTGGGTAGACCAATCTGGATCCATTTAGGGATTTAAAAGGTTAATAACAGTACTGTTTGTGAGTTGGTAAATTTCTAACACTGCACTGCAAGGGCAGGAGAAACTGGAAAATAGGGTATGTAAGGGGCAGAAAGGGAAACGAAGGTAAAAGCAGACGGCCAAGAAAAGTAGCAAACACAAAGAAAGAGGTGGACCTGTGCATGCTCCCATATATAGCATGTGGGCAAACCGAGTGTCTGGTAAAGGGGAAGTGGAGAGTATTAGGTCATAAAATAGCAAGACCTTTGGCAGTGCCCCTGACCTTCCCACCAATTCACAAAACATCTTGTGTGTCTAAAGAAGAACTAGCCATGACCTAATCCTGTTTTTGATAAGAAAGAAAGAAAGAAAGAAAGAAAGAAAGAAAGAAAGAAAGAAAGAAAGAAAGAAAGAAAGAAAGAAAGAAAGAAAGAAAGAAAGAAAGAAAGAAAGAAAGAAAGAAAGAAAGAAAGAAAGAAAGAGTGTTGTACTTAGAGTAAGAGTTCATCAGTTAATACACTGGCTTTGGCAACAAGAAGAAAAATATACACAATGCTCTCAAGCAGTAAATGTTTATACTTCACCTGACTTGGCAGTGGTTCAGTGTGGCTACTCCATACAAAAAGACAAAGAGTCCAATGAAGGCAGCTGGGAAGAGCATTCCTGTGTACCAGCCTAACCAGGCAAAGTACAACCCAATTTTCTCACCAAAGTACCGTCTGTCAAAAACACAATGTAACAAAGTTATGAAGTTATTTTAATACAATTTAGTACCAGTTCTTAACACAAAAGGATATACTTCATAGACTATTACAATGATGGGCATTTTACCTATATAAAAATGAGGGGCAATTGTTTGGTTTTGAATGGATAAATTCATCAGTGCTAAGTTACATGGCAGCCCAACCAAACTATCTACCAGTATTAATTCCATACCATTAAATTGTTTGTAAACTATGTGGGGAAGGTTAGCCTGTTCTGATTATCCTCCCTGAAGTTTGGCTCTGCTAGTCAAATACCAAATGCAGTCAAATTGTTTTGTATTTCTCTGTCACCCAGAAGGTCCCATTAGTCTCCTGACTACAATGATAAACTTTTAACCTGAATGTGGCCCTTTATGACAAGGACAGCAGGCTGGCAGTGTAAGGACACACTGGCAACAGCTGCAGGTTTCTGTCTTCGCTGTGTGAGAGAACCTTCTGGTCTAATTATTTGGCTGACATACTGAATAGCAATTTGTGTCTGCTCCAGTGCAAAGGAACACTTAAAGCCTATGAGATTTACAGCAAGTGTTTACATGGACTACTTGAAACCGAGTCTATAATTTAAAACCATGAAGCAAAGTAGAAGCAATACACTCTCAGCTAAGGTTTCTTTATGCTGCTGCTATCCACTCTCAAGCATGGATGCTTCCTTTTGCTCTCTCATTGATTAAAAGCAGTGTCAGAGAAAGCTGATCTTTTCTTCTGTACTTGATATCCCTCTCCAGTCCTGTAGCTACAACAAGCAGTGCACACACTGTGACTTCTGATACCAACATGAAGCTGCTTCCAAGACTCAAAATGATGCCAGGCTTAATTTATGCATTTAAAAGGACCAGGAATGAGTGTATCCAATGAATGGGATCCACAAAGCCTTCTCACCCACATCTTTAAAACAGCTCAGCTATCACTTGTTTTATTGGCATATGTGAACATCGATGCAGCTAAATGGCATCATTCACATCATGTTACCATTTATTTTAAAAACTGACATCACCACTGGCAGAACAGTTGTTCAGGCTAGAGCTTGGGCTGTATTGTACATGATCAGATCAACCGTTGGATCTCTTCACTCTCCCAACCCTATCAGAGATGTTTGTTAAGGATTACCACTGACAGATACTGAAGTGCACTTTAACTATCCAAAGCCAAAAACATAACCAATAGAGAAAGAAAGAATGAAGTTCATGGGATGATTTTAACTTCCCACGTTTTTCACTTCCCTGTTTTGGCAGCTCTGCCTCTTTCCTACCAGTTCCATCAGACAGAAGCTTTAAGCACACTAATCACTAAGGATTGAATTGCATAACCATGTTGATCACATAAGCCTATGCAGGACTGGCTACAGGTTTGAAGAGGCTCTGAGGAAAGTGCTGTCTGGCGGGTGGCCTCCTTCATTAGAGGCCCTGTAAGAGTTACCTGGCAGCAGGAAGTAGTGCTCTGATTGGTGCTCTGACTGGCCCAAATGATTGGGTCTATTGGCCACTTAAATTTCCAACAATGCCCTGACACAGTGTTACTCCAAGATGTCGTGAGAAATTAAAATGATAGCTAGATCCAGGTCTCTGATATGCTTGGAGTGCTGGATTGGAGTTCTTTAACAAAGGGTGGTTCAAGTCAGCAATGATCCCTGGCCTGGTGCTAGTCCTCCAATACTAGTCCTGAGCCTATGCATAAATGCACATTGCGCAGTGCAGGGGATGAACTTTTTCAGGGCTGTGTTCTGTAATGGGCAACCTTCTGGGGACGACATGCCAGTGATGGGTATGCCAGAGGCAAAAGCAGGCAGATAAACAAATGTGATACTTAACTTTGCACAGTTGGGTACATTCTAGGTATGCAAAAGCCAGAGGCTTCTAATCCCCCCCCCACCAACACTTCTCCTTCCTTTATTCAAGCAAGCAAGAGACATTATCAAAGTTCAAGGGCACATTCCAGCCAGCGAAAAGCACTTGGGGAGGACATACAGCAGGGTCAGTGAGGGGGTGCAGCCTAGGGAGAGGAGGCATGGCCTGAGGAAAGTCCTGAGGACTGGATAGAGGGGCATGAAGGGTGGCATTTGGGCCCTGAGCCTCAGGTTCTTCTCTCCTAGTACAAAGTAAACATGCATGCACATGGAGGGCAAGCAGGACTGTAGCAGCAGGCCTCACTCCCAGCCAATATGCATTCAGTTGAACATCTGCATAGAACCTATACATATCTGCCAAGACTGTGCAGATGTTTAACTAAGTTGTGCAGGTTCCCCCAAAATAATTGCACACATTGTACACAGTTTGAATGTCTTCGCATAGTAATCTGTTACAGTAGGGCCCCGCTTTATGGCGTTCTGTTTTCCGGCGTTCTGCTGATGCAGCGGCTTTCAATTAGGGGAAATTCCCCGTTTGAAAGCCGATTTATGGTGATTTCCGCTTTACGGCGGGGGCCTGGTCCCTAACCCGCCGTATAAGCGGGGCCCTACTGTACTTGATATCCTGGGTGTGCCAAAAGGCTTTCAGGAATCAACCATCATGGGCAGAATTTAGTTGCTACATGATGCAGTATGTCTCAAAAAAACCCAGCTCAGAAACTAAGAAGATTTCCAACTGAAAAATACCAGCTTGGCTTGTCACTAGAATTCTTATTAATTTGACACATCAGCCCTGGTCTGATAATAAATGCACAAATTAATGCAAATACCAACAGATGTTGCCTGTATTGGAAATGTCTTAATTGCCAAGTTGATAGTGCTGTCATTAGGCAAGCAACCCATCCACGAGGACAGAGGTGAGCTACTCATAGGCTCCATCATTTAGGAAGGACTACTGTGTAGCAGACAAGAACATGAAGCATGCCTTGAGCAATTTCAAATCTAGCCAATCGAAAGAACTATTTATTTTCTATTCTTTAGATATTTTACTGATTTTTTAATTCATCTTGCAATAACTTGTAAACTAAATTCAGGCAGAGATCAGAAAGAGATCAGTCAGAACCTTTAATAAAACTCAGTGACATTTACTTCGTAAGAACCCACACATCACAGCTGTCCATTGGCACATCCACACAGAACTGTGCAACTGCATTTACACACTTTGGTTTCTTTGTTTATTTCTGGCAACTTTGGTGGCCGGCTGGTGTAATTAATCTAATATGAATGACTGCTGAATGTGCCGGATGGTACTGCAGAATTAAGACTTTAGTTTTATTGCTAGCGAAACAGCATTGGACAAGCTTTTTCAGTTCTCTAGCAATGTGACTTGAATATGATCTGGTGGAGTTCACTGGCGATGAGATGACAGGCCAGTTTATTAGCCTCTTCAATTCCTTTGTATCTCTGAACAGTGCTTATGAGATCATGGACTGGAAAATGGATACCATACAGCAATTCCCACAAGGAGCCACTGGGACCCTACAAACATACATCCTGAAAAACAACATCCTGATTCACCATAGGTGGTCTGATACATCATGCATTCAAAATTTTACCAGGGCAGAAGGGAATCTTGTACCTGATATTTCATGAAAATCTCAGGGGGGTTTTCCACCTAGAAAATTTATTGCCTGTTACTCCATGGATAGACACACATTTAAACTATATGGCAAACTAAATGGAGTCTTTAAAGTTTGCTGTGTTTAGTGATCTTGAATATGTACCCTTGTCACCTGCCCCTTGAACTTTGGAAACTAGGGGATCTGCATATTTACAAATGCTACACAAGCCTGATTGATAATTCACCAAGCTATTGACACAGATAACAAGAAGCAAATACCACCACAATAGCAAATTTGCTTGCTTCTGAAGTAACTTATAGTCACTATTTAAAAATATAAGGAAAACCTAAAGAAACAGAAAACAATAAGATGGACTGCTGCAGCAGCTTAGAGACTAATTAATGGCACAGAACAATGTATATTTGCAGCTACAGATGGTTTTTACAAATTACTCTCATGCAACCAAGAGTTTTAGTTATCTACTAGGCAGAACTCTGAACTTCTGCTGCAGTTGATATAATCAGCTCTGACCATAAGAGTGATGCATTTGGGAAATGGTCACTGTGCCCTCCATTATTAGGCTGCCATATTCAGCATAGCCCAAGAGGACCCTGTGAGATTTCTAGGTTATGTATTAAAAAAACTCTCAGAAGGGTATAATAAGAAATATAACTTCAAAGCTGATTTAGGAAGCCAGATCATGTGTTTTCCAGAGAGGACCACCTCTAAGTTTGAGAGGGGATCCTGGGCAAAGGGTCCTCTGATGAGTCCATTCTCCATCAGTAAGCCCTGGCAGGGTTGCTTGGCAGCGGGCAATAGTGCTTCAACCCATGTTGTGAACAGCTGAGGTGGATGAGTCTAGCTGCCATTAATGTTTCCCACAATGCCCCTGATGTGTTGTTGCTCTGTGACATCGTGGGAAATTTAAATGATAGCTAGACCAGCTGCCCAATGCTGCCTGGAACACTGGACTGGATTTTTTTTAAAGGTCCAGGGCACATGTCAGCTCTGATGGGTCACTAGTGTCTTGGCAGGTACCCAAAGATGCCGGGTACTGACGCCAGCCCTGCTGCCAGAAAAAAAATACATTTCAAGCAATCACCTTTTGTTATTATTCCTCAGTTAACCTTTTTTCCTAAAATAACTTAATATCTCACTTCATGTAGTGACAAAGAAATGTTTGGAAAAATAATCAGTTTTCCTGAGGAACCTTTACAAATGTTTCTATTAATAAACCATTTTAAAACACAAATGCAGATAAAGCAGATCTTCTAACAGTTGCTGTATGATAGAAGTATTATTATTGTATGATATCATTTGCAGACGTTCAGTCACCATTCTCAATTACAGTTTAACAGTATTTTCACCTACACTTTGGTGGTGGCCTATTTGCCTGCATATTTGGGGTGAAAGGGAGGCTGGCATACTTCATCTTCAGCACTTATATGCTGGCATATCAAATCTTAGAAGTGGGATGTAAGCCACTACTTCTAACTAAGGATATTGTGTTGAGACTTTGTGACTTCATAGTGCAGTCCTTAAGTGGGCAAAATGCCATCCAGGGTGCCAAAATGGGTTTTACCAGTGCCAAAAATCTACTTGTTATGACTATAGAAAAAGTTTAATACTTAGCACAAAAGCATTGCTGGACATACCACTCTCTTTGGTGGACATCCATTCTTGACATTGTAAATGGCACATCAGATGATAACATGGAAGGATTACGCATATTTGGAAGTCCTCAGTAATCAACCATACCAAATACAGGTTGATCTGTGATTTTAACATAGAAGGACTAACAGCATGAGATTACAGGCAGGGGTGGGGGAATGACCAAGTCTGCTGCAGGTAAATTTTATTTATTTATTGTAGGAGCCCAGGGCATCATGCCTTGAGGATGTTGGTGTAACAGGAACATAGGAAGCTACCATATACTGATCAGGCCATTGATCCATCTCCACAGATTGCAGCAGCTCCTCAGGGTTTCAGACAGGGGTCTCTCCTAGTCCTATGTGGAGATGCTAAGGACTTAACCTGGGACCTTTTGCATGCAAAGCATGTACTCTACCATTTCCTGGGATGCATTTTACATTCTCCATATCACCTTATGAGTTGATTTTATTTACTCATATGCACCAAATAGCAAAAAATTTAAAAACTGTTTTTTAAAAAGGTTTTACCGTACAAGATCCAAAGGTTGGTATTTATACCAAGCTCTCCATGAAGCCCAGCACTCATAAAGTAGATGCCTGTGGTTTTCTGCCCCATGGGTTCTTATGGAGTTTTTACTTCTGTAACTACCCTAAAATACATGTAGTTAAGGAGAAATTAGTTAAGAAATACAACCCATGTAAGAAAAAAAGAGACAGATTTAATATTTTTCCACCAATAAATTTTATATTGCTATAGCTCATATTACGATTCTTATCTTGGGGTCTATATACTCCCAGAAACCTTAAAAAGACTCTAAAAGTGTTGATAGGAGGCAAATATAATTTTTGCAGTTTCCTTTGTAATTAAGGTTTTTCTTTGTCTGGGCTTTAGCATAAGATCTCAGCATTAAGGTAAGTGCAAAAATTGCAAAGGAGATGCTGCACTGTGTATTTCCTGGCAAAGGCACCCAGAAGTCAGTCAAAAAGAGCGAGCATATGTGTGCAACCCTTCTTACATGATTGTGCACATCTTGAGACATTCACTTTGATCCATCAGTTGCATGGGATCAGTGTTCAGATCTGCATGCATACAGAACAGCTATTTTGCTTGTGCAAACATGCACATGATCCTAACAACAAACTATGGCAGGATTGGGAAAATACCTACATAATCTCTCAATATGATTATACAGCTACTCTTGAAAACATTTTGAATCTTCCAGTAATACTGCATTCTGAAAATAATATGCATGCCTTAGAAACCCAAATGCAAATATTTGCTTTCTTGTGGAAGAATGCTGGAAGGAGCACATAGTATCAGCAATGCTCCTGTATTTGCACTAACTTCCTAGCATCATCCATGATCCTACTAGTTACTGTTTTGGACCCTTAAAGTCACAAATGGCCTGTGCCAAGTCTATCATCTTCACCCAATGGGATGCTCTCTAGATGTGGTTCATCTACACGTCTCACTGACTCCAGCCAACATGACCAATGGTTAGAGATGATGGGAGCTGTAATCTATCATCTTCTTAGGAGCACCACATTGGCTACCCCTAATTGGCTACTCCAAAGTCTTTCTGTAAAGATATTCTTGGCATTTTGTCAGAATCTAATGAACAACAGAATGATGATGCAGAAACACCCTGAGTTTCAAAAGCAAAAATTTCTGGAAAAGGAACTAGTTTTGTCCCTACCCCTAAATCAGCAAAAACAAGGATTAACGCTATTGATAATTATGGTTACAGTAGCCTGGTGAAGATAATATATATCCATATAGAAATAATATGGAAACATACCTCATGAAGAGGAAATGCAGCTTCATAGGAGCCATTAGTAAGCAATCGATTTAGACCTAAAGACAAAAATAGTCCATATATAAGAGACAGGGCTGGAATAACAATAATATAACAACAGGAAACTATGTAAGTTTTTAAAGGTGTGATATTGTTGCAGAGTGGCATATGCAAAGAGAAAGAATAAGATCTAGAAACCACATATTGTACTCCCACATTTCTCAAAGTTCCTTGTGAACTGATCTATAGCTACAGCATAGTTTTCAACTTAATGCTACAAATGCCTGGGACATCTAGGTAGCTAGCTGGTAACTTTATCAAGAGGTAATATGGGTGATAGCCATGGCATCTCTTAAGATGGGTGGTGAACTGCTAGTTCACAGGCTGGCCTTGGTCCCTGAAGCCTTATAAAGCTGCCAGCCACTTTCCATATCCCATGGCAGTATCAGCAGCACTGAACAAAACAAAAAACAACTGCCGCAGTCTATCTCTGGATAGCTCTGGCATTTTGGGGTTTTTTAGAGAGTGCTCCAGCATGTTCCTTTCTTCTCCCTGCAATACTGCAAGAGCAGTTCAAATTGGGATCTTCAGCCGCAATTAGAACCACTTAGGCAGTTCCACAGTGCTCTAGGCAGCACTGCTGCTGTGGTGCCATGCCCAGCAGGTATGGAATGAACTGTCCGTTTTGGTTCTTTCCGTTTCTCATTTTTACAGTCTTAAATTCAGCTCTCCATATTTTGCAGCAATTTGCTATTTTTTTAAAAAAAATCCTCATGAAAATTTATCAGCATTTTAGTGTGAATTTCTCCTAAGAAACACATTTTTATATGCAGCTTTGACTAATGTACACATTTTTGTAAGTAATTTCCCCTGATATGCGATGCATTTTTGTGTATTATTTTCACCAATATATTCATTGTTATTTTCCACTAATATATGAATTTCTGTAAACACTGTTTGGATGGAGAATTGCACAGCAAAATTGGGATAAGTGCAAATTTCAAAGGATAGCTGTGTTTCAGTTCACATATCGTTTTGGAAAGTGCCTACCTGCCAGTCATGTCTTTGTCACGTGGAGAGGGTGCAGTTTTCCTCCCCACTGTGGCATATCCCAGTGCTGCAATGGGAATGACATTAGTGCTTTCCTTTTTCTTCAGATTCTCTAAAGAGAGGGAAGGGTGTGATTTTCCTCCCTATCGCAGAATTGGGATGTACAGGTAGATTTAAGACTTATCATCATTCTTACTTGGAAAAGCTAATATGAAGTAAAATCTACTGATGTCCCACACTTACCAATTTTATTTTTTCCTTCTTCATATTTCATTCTCTGTAAAATATGATGAACAATTCTACTTCTTGTAGCATTGTTGAAGAATGTGTCTTTGTTGTGGATGATGAAGCTATTTTTGAAAACAGCACAAGCAAGATAGTTATTGTTCATGACAATACAAGAAAGTGTCACAGACATTGCTGACATATCAGCAGTAGAACAGAAGAAAAGAAAAAAATGAATCACAATATAAAATTGATGCTAAGCTGGGTTATTTGAAATACATTATACATGAAAGCAATTTTTTTGAGGATATTAACAAGAGCTTGTATGGAAGTAAAAAGACATTTGGTCATACCGTGAAATGGTTTTCTCTGTGCATGTCAAAGATGACCTCAGGTGGGTAGCTAGCTCCACGTAGCGGTTGAAGGCAGAAAGAGCACTGTTCAATGCTGCAGGGACTTCCTGCTTTCTGTGGCTCCTTATCTCAGTTCTTTATGACAAGCAAATTAGACGAGTACAGACTTAACCTGTAGAAAACACAACGGTAAGACCAAATGTCTTTTCTCCTGTGCATGTAAAGATGACCTCAGGTGGGCCATACCAAAGTTGACCTTCTTCCCTAATGAAGCTGAGTGAAAGACACCAGGCACCTGGTTGGCCACTGTGAGAACAGGATGCTGGACTAGATGGGCCACTGGCCTGATCCAGCAGGCTCTTCTTATGTTCTTAAAGACACAGACAAGCTCTTGTTGACAGAGGAAGTTAAACAACCCTTTAGGACGAAAGGAAGGGACAGTGTGGGGAACAGCCCTATCTTTATGAAAACAACCAGTAACGCTCGTCCACAGAGTGCATTCAGCTGTGATGCTCTCTGAGGCGAGGTAATGGCCACAAGAAATAACACCTTGAAGGACAGTAGGTGGACAGTTTGAAGGGAGGTTCCAAAGGGCAGCCAGCACTTGTGCAAGTCCCATGTTGGATAGCAGTGTTGCTCCGCAAGAGAAACACTTCAGGAAGGGATGAGATCCCAGTGGATTCACTGGGGAACAGGACAGAATTGCTGACAGAGCCAAAGCCTGACACTTCAAGGTGTTAGGTCAGAGTCCCAACCCTAACCCATCTTGAAGAAGGGAAGAACCTCACTGATACCAGCTTCCTAGGAGGTATCTTCTTCCTCTGAGACTAAGCTGAGAAAGCCTTCAAAGTGCCCTCATAAATCCGAATAGTGGGTGGTTGTCAAGAGGCCATCATTGTCTCCAGAACTGACGGCTGAGGGCCTTTTCTTAGCAGGCGTCACCTCTCCAATTTCAGACACGAAGCACCAGCCATCCCAAGTAGGGGAGGAGAAGCTCTCCTAGTGATAGCAGATGTCCCTAGGGGATATCTGTTAAGGAGGAGCGACCACCAGGTCAAGAGTTCTGGAAACCGGGCTCTTCTTGGCCAATATAGAGCGACCAGTAGCTCTTTTGGAGTACCCTCAGAATAACTGGAAGTGGAGGGAAGGCATACAAATAAGCTGCAGGCCACCAGGATGTCAGGGCATCTATTCCTTCCACCTTTTGTGTTGCATACCTGGCGAAGAACCTTTGCACTTGACAGTTGAGGTTCACAAAGAGATCTGCTTTGACTCTCCCAAGTGGTCCACTATCTGCTGAAAGGCCATTGGGTGGAATTTCCATTTCCCCTGATGGATTTGCTCCCAACTCAACCAGTCCACTTGACTGTTGTCCTCCCCTCTGAGGTATTCCACCTGGATTGAGTCCAGGTAAACCACTGCCCATAGGAACAGTAGTGAGGCTTCACTCTGAAGCTGAGATGACTGTGTGCCCCCCTGATGATTCAAATGAGGTAGATAGCCACATTGTCGGTTCTGAAAAGCACAGCCCCCAACTGTCTCGATCTTGCTAGGTGCTTTAGTGCTAAGTGGATCACACGCAGCTATAGAAGACTGATAGGGAGTAAGGACTCCTGTGTGAACCAAGGTCCTTGGATCATCTGGTCATCACAGGTGGCATCCGATTTGATGAATGTTTGCCTAGGGTCACAAAACAGAATTCCCCTTATAGATTGTGCTGGTGTGTCCATCATAGTAGGGAGTGACGAACCTTGGTGATAACGATAGCCTTCGGTGACACCTGGCCGCTATGTTGCTTGGAAGAGCAATAGCAACCACTGCAGGGGACGCAAATGGTGACATACCCCGGGAGTGGTTTGGAATGTAGAAACCATCAACCCTAGTGCTGCTGCCCACTGTACAGGGTGCACTGATGTAGAGGCCAGAAGATGTGAAATTGCTGCACATATCTTGTTTATTCTGTCCCGTGCCAGTCTAATAATTCCATACACTAGGCGAAGAGATGCGAACAATTGGCTCTTGGCATGATTGATTAAAGGCCATGGTCCTTCAGACAGACTAAGGTGATGTGTAGATGATTTGTGAATCGATGGGGATTGAATTAGGAAATCTTCCAGGTAGGGCGAACCAGTAGAGGCGACTTCCCACTGGAAGTAGAGGCGACTTCCCTCCTTAGCCCTTCCCGATGGAGCCTCAAAAGGGCTGGGATGTCTGATAAGAATGAGGGTTCTCTGAAAGGACCTTCTATTGTCTCTTTTCCTGGTTGAGGGATTTCTTCTTTTCTTTAGATTCCAGGACGTCTGCGAGGGCAGCGTCAGCAAACAGCTTACCTCCTATGTAGGATTCTGAGGCCAGAGTATAGCAAGCCATGGGGCCTGCGTCCCAATGGTGCAACCACAGTGTCCTTCTAAGTAAAGACACCCGCCAGCAGTGACCATGTTGCAAATTATGTGGCATCCATCGATGCATCAGTCATGAAGGTCATCACCTGGGAGATTTTCAGCAGGGACTTGTGGACTTGAGCTGGGTCCTGCTGTGGGCCATCCCGCAAATCTTCCCCCCAGAGGAGGGAAGCCTAGCAAATGTGAAGGTGGCTGATACTGCCCCAATTGATAACATGCTAGCCTCGTGGATTCTTCTGAGGCCCTGATCCATCTTGCACTCTGTATGTTCATTGAGATGGGCAACTGAGTCTTTTGGGCTCAAGGATGGGCTTAACAATTTACTAGGGGAGCATCCCCCAGTGGAACTTTCAGCTGATCCATAAGCTGTAGCTGCAGTGTGTAATGTTTATTGGTTGTCAGAACTGACTTCTTAAACTGCAAAGGAACATTGAATCCCAATTCGATTAAGCACCCTAGATTTGGGTTATTGGTCCTGACACACGACGGAAACCCTAGATGCATCTTGGGCTGGAGAATCTTCTGGGGAATTCAAACTCGGTACTCCCAGTGCCTTGCACAGGAGGGGAAGAAAGTGGGCTTCTTGGAAGATCCTGTTGGTAGAAACCTCTTCGGTTTCCAAATCCCTGCTCCATCCTTCCTCATCTGGAACAATCGAGTTATTGTCCAGGTCTGTGCTCTGGTCTTCCACATAGCCATGGTATCTGCCTTGAGGAGCTGTATGTGTATCCGGTGATGTGTGGTTGCAGGGCTGGCTCCATGAATGCTGGGGCCCTTGGGCATCAGGCTGCCCCGGGCCCCTCCGCTCCCCTTCCGTGATCTGTGGCAGGAGCCGTGCTACAGATCGGAAGACAGTCCAGAGCTTTCGAGTCACCCGCTGAGCCGCCCGCCATGCCCGCCATCACCCCCTTCACCTACCTTGCTCTGCGGTTCTTTGCGGCTGCGCGCACTGTGCACGCAGGGTTGCCATCAGACAAGATGGCGGCCAAGGTTTCTGTAAGGGACTGAAGCCTCTACCGCCATCTTGGTTGATGGCATGCAGCGTGCGCATTGCTGCCATCAACCAAGATGGCGGCAGAGGCTTCAGTCCTTTACTGAAACCTCGGCCACCATCTCAATTGATGGCAACCCTGCGCGTGGAACGCACGCAGCTGCACACAACAGCAGAGCAAGGTAGGTGAAGCGGGGGGATGGTGGGCATGGCGGGCAGCTTCTATCCTGCAATCCACGGCTCCTGCCGCGGACTGTGGAAGGGGAGCAGAGGGCCCCTCGGGAGCTCCTGTAGCTCCGGGGCCCTCGGGTCAGTGCTCAACCTGGCCGCCCTTTAGAACCGGCCCTGTGTGGTTGGTTGGTGATGGTCTTGAAGCTGCAAATGCATGTAGCGGGTCGGAAGCCTGAATGCGCTGAACCTTCCCCAGTTCTGGGAGGAGGGTATAGAAGGCCCCCTATTTTCTCCAGGACATGTTGAAGAGACTGCTGAAGCCAACAGGTCTCTGGTCAAATCTACTAGCCGGGATTCCCTGAGTTGTTCTTTCAATTGCTGTAGCATCAGGGATGAAACTGCAATTGTAGTTGGTGAGCATCGCCCCATGATGGATGCGTACCTCCCCGTTCAGACACCTGCAGGGATGCGAGTCGACTCGGAGCCTCTTGAAATCCTGAAAAGTCCTCAGGAGAAGATGTGGTGGAGAAAATGCAGTTTAAAACGCAGGTTGCCCCCCCTCCTCCTCAGAGAGAGGTTCCTGGGCTCTCGCAATCTGCAAGCAGAACTGTAGATATCTTGCATGGTTGCTGTAGGTCTATTGCCATTGTCCTGGCATACATCATCATCCTGCCTATTCACTTCCAAAGAAGATTCCTCTGAAGCCACACTGCGCAGTTGAATGCATGCCTCAGCAACCTCCTGCCTGCTGGTGGAGGGGCTGGCTACTGCTGACTCTGCAGCTGTCTCTGGCAGTCTGTGACTGGCAAGAGCGGTTTGGCTTTCTTGGTGGGAACCACTGAATCCACTGTTGCCGTCCCCATGGGAGCAATGTACAGTGTGGGGCTTACGGAGGCAGTCTTAAAATGGAGGCCTGTGGCCAAAGCTGCGGGCCTGTATGGAGGCAGGAGGCCCAATGGCGGGCTGAGTTGGGCCTGCCAAAGCCTGCATTGATGGCGAGTGGATTGTTTGCGGCCGCGAAAGGCTCCATTGGGCCTACTGCGGCCTATGCAGAGGATGGGTGATGGGGGTGGCAGAGGCAGCGAGGCAGCGGTTGGCAGCCGCAAATGGCTCCATTGGGCCTGTAGTGGCCTTTGTTGGGCCTATTGAGGCCTACTCGTGGGCCTACTATGAGGATGGACAATGGGAGGGGGGAGGAAGGCAGATGCAGCAATATAGTGGCTTGGCAGCCTTCGTTGAGCCTACTGTGGCCTACTTGTGGGCCTACTGCAGCCTACTGTGAGGATGGACGATGGGGGGGAGGAAGGCGGATGTGGCAATGTAGTGGCTAGGTGGCTGTGAATGGCTCCGGTAGCAAGGAGGCGACATGAGGTAGATGGCCAGATAGCTGTTGGTGGCCGAGGGACTCTCCCCTGTGCTTGCTGCAGCCTCGGTTGAAGTGGGGGGGGGGGGAGAAAAGGAAAGCCAATGCCTGGTGTTTTAGGCGGGCAAGCCTCTTCTGTGCACCTGCTGGCACGTAAAGAATTTGGTTGGGGGGGTCTCCCTCCCTCGCAGCCTATACGCTGTAGTCTCCTGCTCCTCTTTTATATATATGTGTGTGTGTGTGTGTATTCTTGAACACTCAAGGGGAAAGGATCAAACAGACCCAAGAGGAATAACAACTAAAGACCAACAAACAGAAATCTATAGGTCTGAACCAAAAGAGCAGAGAGTGAAGTCAACCGTTTTTGGTGAATGCAGGAAGAACTGATATAAGGAGCCACAGGAAGTCTCTGCAAAATTGAACACCGCTCTTTCTGCCTTCAACCTCTAGGTGGAGCTAGCTACCCATCTGAGGTCATCTTTACATGCACAGGAGAATCGGCTTCAGTTAAATGGGCATAACAAATTGGTGGATTGAACAGGTTACTTTTGCAGTCTAAGACTGTGGTCAAAGGAAACAATTAAGGAACATAGGGAGCTGTCTTATACAGGTCAAACTACATGTGCATCTTGCCCAATACTGTCTACTTTGGCTGGCAACAAATCTGTCAGAGAGATTTTTTCCATCATAGGGATGATGCTAGAGACTGAACCTGGGGCCTTCTGCATACAAAATATGTGCACTGAACTATGACCCTTTCCCTATGTAAGTTCCAGATGCACTTATTAGGGAGTAAACTCCATTAAACCTAGGAGGAATTTTGGAGAAAACATCCACATAATAGCTCTACACATTTGTGATCTCCCACTCACACATGATAGTAGACAAGATGAAAAATTTGAGTTCTAACAAAGGTCTTGAGGTTACAGAATTCCTGAATGTCATGGAGGCTTCCCAAATGCTTGGTACAACCCAAGCAATGTTTATGCAAGGCTACAGTGAGGCACCCAAAAGTTAAATAATGCATTTTGAATTAATTTTATTCACACCCAATTTTTAAAATGCCAAGCAACAACAACATTGCACTTTTATTTCTTATTCTGTACTTCCTAAGATAAAACATGGAAATTTCAAAATGCTCTTCTACTGGCTTAACAAGGCAGAAAAAAGGTAATGCACTAACTGTCATCTAAAGAATAGCCTTGAACTATCATGACTGCAGCTGGATGCCAGCCAGCCAATTAATTTCTTTTGATATATTCTTTGTTGGAAACATTACAGGTTGCTAACTTCAGTTTATATAATGTTACCCTTTAATAAAAGTCTGTGCAACAAATCTTTGATTTACTGGAAGGTCTGTAGATGCACAAAGGTAGATTATGGCTTTTATTGCATTACTTTCCTGTGACATTTATTGACATGATTAAGGGCCATACTAGATGATATGTCATTCATGCAATTAGCAATTGTGGAGGCTTTTTAAAAATAAATCTGAATGAACTGGAACTTTCCCCCCAGAAGTAAAAAGCAGGCATATGGGGTGCAATCTGGATCTGAACCATACTTGGGGCAAATAGTTAAAGCCCCCTTACCCTCTGTTACTACAATTAATTATTAAAAACAGTCCATGCTATTGTGAATTGCATGGAGGGCACTGAATCTTGTTTGGCCCTAAGAAGTGAATCACTGCAGACTAAAACAAGCAAGTTAAAACTACACAGACCCCCATCTCATAGACATCACATATTTGTAAGGCAATCTTGTCCCTCAACATTCCCATGAAAGGATCAAATGTGCTATGCAATAGTCTTACCACATATCCCACAAGGGAACAAAACATACATGTGTGAAAGTGGGCCTAGGAGATGAGCTAATTGCATGGATGGCTCTTTCATCTTCTTTTCATATGATTATTAGCATTCCTAATGTAGCATTCACTCTTAAAACTTCCAAAGATAAAGTAATTCAAAACTTTATCTAGCATTAGACTTGATTTTTGTTTCTTCATGACATAAAGCTATGATATATTTATTACATCAGCTGTTCATTCCTTAAAATGTCTGTTCCTTAAGATGTTTGCAGAAAAAATGGCTGTATGGGATCACTTTGATTAATGTGCAATGAGGAATTAAAAATAAAAATGGCCATTTATTAAATTTATCTTAATTTAATTTTTACATTCTTGTTTAATAATAATTTTAAACTATCATTTCTAGAGCACTTATACATTAAACAAAAGAGAGATACTCCTATCCAGCTACGTAGATCCATATGAACAAGCAATATCTTATGCTCACATATCGTGCTGGATCATGAGCCATGAGTATAAATCACGTGCATCTCCAAATGCACCTCCAAATGTGTGAGTACATCTAGCCACACTACATTACTATAAATGGAATATGCACTCACATGTTCATTCCCATTGCAGTGTAACTAGTCATGGAGAAAAACTTTTTTAAAAGTCCAACTAAAGCAATAGTCCTGCCCTCAGAACTACAATCTCAGAGTGATATAGCAGTCAGAGTGTCAGACTAGGACCTGAAGACCAGGGTTTAAATCCCCACTTAGCCATAAAGTTCACTGGGTGATCTTGGGCCAGTGACCAACTCTCAGCCTAACATACCTCACAGGGTTATTGTGAGGATAGAGGGAAAGCCATTTACACCACCTTTAACTCCTTAGATAAAAGGCAGTAATAAATAAATAATAGAATGCATAAATAATAGATATGCAAGACAAGAGAAGGAGAAGGGAAAGGTAGCAGTCCATGTTCACTGAGAGAGAATGATAGAGTGAAAGGACAGGTTTTTAAACTATGTCTTCAATGCACCAATAGAATGAGCCAAATGGATGCCAGGAGGTAAACAGTTCCAACGGAAGGGAGCAGCAGCTTGTAGCAGTCAGTATGGTGGGGCAGCACTATCCTCCCAACACCAGCATCGCTGCAGCTTACCTGGATGGGACAGTGGGGACAGGGCATCAGCAAAGTCATGGCTGCACAGACACACCAGCAGTGCCAATCCAGCTGTACAGAGAGTGCCGCTGCACAGTTCCAACGTCATCACTGCCTTGTCCCATCCATGTAAGCAGCAGTTCTCCTGTGTCAGGAGGAGGGCTCTGCAGCTCTGCTTCACCATACTAGCTGCTACTAGCAACAAGGGAGAATGTAATTTGAGGATTTTTGGGGAAGGGAAGGTTCCAGTTTGGGGAAGAGAATAACGAGGGCCATGGAGTAAGAGAACAGTAAGAAGATAAGTAGAAATGTGTAAGACTCACAGTTCTGTGCATGCCTACCAGAAATAAATCCCAGTGAGTTAGAAAAGACTTTCTCCCAGATAAATATGTACAGGAGGGGTGACTAGCCTGTGGCTCTCCAGATGTTGCTGGATTACAACTCTCATAATTCATGACCACTGGCCATGCTAGTTGGGGCTGATGGGAGTTGAAGTCCAACAATTCACCCCTAGTGGATTGTGGCTTCCAAGTGGCATAGAACACTGATGGAGAATCTGAGGCCTTCCAACTTCCATCAGTGAACAAGTGGTCCCAAAACAACATGTGAATGCTCCACTGCTCTTGAAGGTTGTGTCCTGAAATACATCAGGTGACTTTCTAACCCAGTCACCTGGAGTAGGAAATTGAACAGGATGCAGAGTAGTCACGTGATTCACTTATGTCACTGCTGTCTCTGGGGCAGGATAGCTTAAGAATCATTTGGCAACTCCATCAGAAAGCTGCTTGCTCATTTCTTATGTATCAACAGATAGAGATGGAGAAGGAATCCATTTAAACAAATTTATACATGGAGTTTGGCAGTTCTGACCTGACTGAACTTTGCTCACATCGGACCACCACTTGCACTGAGTGCCTGCTTATGTCTGAGCTGCTTGTGCATTGTTGGTTTTTGGTTTTTTAAAAAAGCCCAACTGTTTACATGCAAAATTGTGCACAAAATGCATATATCATAGCTATAATTATACAGCCACGAGAGTGGCTGTATACTATAGCCAGTTTGGATTTTTCACATTCCACAATGTTAAATTGAAAATACCCCCCATGCCATTCTGATCCTTTCCATAAGCTCATTTCAAAACAAAACCTTACAAAACTTATAGTCCTGAACTCAGAAACACTTGCTTCTGATGCAGATTCCTCCACAGAATCGTTGTGGGTGGTGATACCATGCCCCAGGAGGGATTTAATACTGGGAACGATCTATCGTCCCCCTGATCAAAATGCTCAGGGAGACCTTGAGATGAGATATGAAATTGAGGAAGCATCCAAACTAGGAAATGTGGTAGTAATGGGTGACTTCAACTACCCAGACATAGACTGGCCACATATGTGTTCCAGTCATGACAAAGAAGCAAAATTTCTAGATATTCTAAATGACTATTCCCTAGACCAGTTGGTCATGGAACCGACCAGAGGGATGGCAACCCTGGACTTAGTCCTCAGTGGGGACCGGGACCTGGTACGAGATGTAAGTGTTGTTGAACTGATTGGGAGCAGTGACCATAGTGCTATTAAATTAAACATACATGTAAATGGACAATTGCCAAGAAAATCCAACACGGTCACATTTGACTTCAAAAGAGGAAACTTCACAAAAATGAGGGGATTGGTAAAAAGAAAGCTGAAAAACAAAGTCCAGAGGGTCACATCACTTGAAAATGCTTGGAAGTTGTTTAAAAACACTATATTAGAAGCTCAACTGGAGTGCATACCGCAGATCAGAAAAGGTACCGCCAGGGCCAAGAAGATGCCAGCATGGTTAACGAGCAAAGTCAAGGAAGCTCTTAGAGGCAAAAAGTCTTCCTTCAGAAAATGGAAGTCTTGTCCGAATGAAGAAAATAAAAAAGAACACAAACTCTGGCAAAAGAAATGCAAGAAGACAATAAGGGATGCTAAAAAAGAATTTGAGGAGCACATTGCTAAGAACATAAAAACCAACAACAAAAAAATCTATAAATACATTCAAGGCAGGAGACCATCTAGGGAGGCGATTGGACCCTTGGATGATAAGGGAGTCAAAGGTGTACTAAAGAACGGTAAGGAGATTGCAGAGAAGCTAAATGAATTCTTTGCACTGTCTTCACAGTGGAAGATATAGGGCAGATCCTTGAACCTGAACTAACGTTTGCAGGAAGGGATTCTGAGGAACTGAGACAAATAGTGGTAACGAGAGAGGAAGTTCTAGGCTTAATGGACAATATAAAAACTGACAAATCACCGGGCCCGGATGGCATCCACCCGACAGTTCTCAAAGAACTCAAATGTGAAATTGCTGATCTGCTAACTAAAATATGTAACTTGTCCCTTGGGTCCTCCTCCATGCCTGAGGACTGGAAAGTGGCAAATGTAACACCAATATTCAAGAAGGGATCCAGAGGGGATCCCGGAAATTACAGGCCAGTTAGCTTAACTTCTGTCCCTGGAAAACTGGTAGAAAGTATTATTAAAGCTAGATTAACTAAGCACATAGAAGAACAAGCTTTACTGAAGCAGAGCCAGCATGGCTTCTGCAAGGGAAAGTCCTGTCTCAGTAACCTATTAGAATTCTTTGAGAGTGTCAACAAGCATATAGATAGAGGTGATCCAGTGGACATAGTGTACTTAGACTTTCAAAAAGCGTTTGACAAGGTACCTCACCAAAGACTTCTGAAGAAGCTTAGCAGTCATGGAATAAGAGGAGAGGTCCTCTTGTGGATAAGGAATTGGTTAAGAAGCAGAAAGCAGAGAGTAGGAATAAACCGACAGTTCTCCCAATGGAGGGCTGTAGAAAGTGGAGTCCCTCAAGGATCAGTATTGGGACCTGTACTTTCCAACTTGTTCATTAATGACCTAGAATTAGGAGTGGGCAGTGAAATGGCCAAGTTTGCTGACGACACTAAATTGTTCAGGGTTGTTAATACAAAAAGGGATTGCGAAGAGCTCCAAAAAGACCTCTCCAAACTGAGTGAATGGGCGGAAAAATGGCAAATGCAATTCAATATAAACAAGTGTAAAATTATGCATATTGGAGCAAAAAATCTTAATTTCACATATACGCTCATGGGGTCTGAAATGGCGGTGACCGACCAGGAGAGAGACCTCGGGGTTGTAGTGGACAGCACGATGAAAATGTCGACCCAGTGTGCGGCAGCTGTGAAAAAGGCAAATTCCATGCTAGGGATAATTAGAAAAGGTATTGAAAATAAAACAGCCGATATCATAATGCCGTTGTATAAATCTATGGTGCGGCCGCATTTGGAATACTGTGTACAGTTCTGGTCGCCTCATCTCAAAAAGGATATTATAGAGTTGGAAAAGGTTCAGAAGAGGGCAACCAGAATGATCAAGGGGATGGAGCGACTCCCTTACGAGGAAAGGTTGCAGCATTTGGGGCTTTTTAGTTTAGAGAAAAGGCGGGTTAGAGGAGACATGATAGGAGTGTATAAAATTATGCATGGCATTGAGAAAGTGGATAGAGAAAAGTTCTTCTCCCTCTCTCATAATACTAGAACTCGTGGACATTCAAAGAAGCTGAATGTTGGAAGATTCAGGACAGACAAAAGGAAGTATTTCTTCACTCAGCACATAGTCAAACTATGGAATTTGCTCCCACAAGACGCAGTAATGGCCACCAGCTTGGATGGCTTTAAAAGAAGATTAGACAAATTCATGGAGGATAGGGCTATCAATGGCTACTAGCTATGATGGCTGTGCTCTGCCACCCTAGTCAGAGGCAGCATGCTTCTGAAAACCAGTTGCTGGAAGTCTCAGGAGGGGAGAGTGTTCTTGCACTCGGGTCCTGCTTGCGGGCTTCCCCCAGGCACCTGGTTGGCCACTGTGAGAACAGGATGCTGGACTAGATGGGCCACTGGCCTGATCCAGCAGGCTCTTCTTATGTTCTTAAGTTCTTATGCTTAACAACCCTCTCATTTCATGGCGATACACAAAAACAGTCAGAGAAAATAGAGAGTTCAAATTCTAAAAAGAGAGAAAAAAACCCCAGAGCCCTTTTGTACTTTGTTCTGTCAGAGTTCTCATAATCTGTTGAAATTCATTAAAAATCAGCCATGTTGACAGAGTACTTGTTATCCTTATACTGGCTTTGCCCATACTCTGACCTTCATCTTCTGCAGTTTAAAAGTTAAAAGAATGCCTGGCTGGTTTTTAATTAATTTAAGAAATGTTGGCTTGAATCCAATGATAATGCGGGGCATGCCCAGTAAGAACCAACTGTCAGTGTTCCAAAAGCCATACTCACAGCTGCTTGGCTAATCAGGGGGCCACACCCACACCAGACTGATTTCACTTGAGACAGTCATGGCTTCCCTCAAAGAATCCTGGGAAGTGTAGTTTGTGAAGGGTACTGAGAGGAGACTCCTATAGCCCACAGATATTTCTATCAAACTTTAAAAAGCAGGGGAATTGGGCACCTATAGTGAATGCACCAGGGGAGCAGGAGACCTGACCTCCTCTCTGAGATATTGAACTGCCCTACAAATTTGTCAAAATGCAAACACAATTTGGGTTGGTCTTTCACAGTCCAATCCACTTGCTGTGTAGCTTGGAAGAATTTGGTATAACGTGCCTCTGAGGGGTGCTGAGAGGAGACTCCTATTCCCCTGACAGAGATCCAGTGGCCAGAGTGGTTTAACGGTCAGCTGCTCTGATTAAAGCTCTGTGAGGGGAACAGGGTGTCTCCTAGTAACTCTCAGCACCCTTCACTAACTACACTTCCCAGGATTCTTTGAGAGAAGCCATGTTTGTCTAAAGTGAAATAAAGGTCTGTTGTGGATGTGGCCAGGGACAGCTTTGGTTTCAATTTGGGTGGGAGGCTACATGCACCTGCTGTAGAATAAAAAGGTGGAGGAAACCCTGAATAAGAATGATACTGTTCACAATGTTTTCATTTTGGAAAGGAAAGGGACTTCCCCTCTGCCCAGTGCCCACCTATATCATCTCCTCCTGTCCCTCTCCTCCTCCCCTCCCTGCCCCTCCCCAGGTCAGTTTCACCGATCCTAAACATAATTGCACAGAAATAAATCCCATTGAACTCAAAAAGTATGCAAATGATCAAACCCACCCTCCCTTCTCCTCCCTCCAATTCCCTCCCTCTTGCCCCTTCCCTCCCCATCTCTTTGCCCCTCCCTCCCCCTCCCCTTCAATCCCCTCCTTTCCCCTCCCCCTCCCCTCCTCCTCCTCCCCATGGTCAGTTTTACCTATCTTAAGCATAATTGCACAGGAGTAAATCCCATTGAACTCAATAAGCATGCAAATGATCAAACCTGCCTTCCCCTCCTCCTCCCTCCCATCACCTCCCTTTTGCCCCTTCCCTCCCCCTTCCTTTGTCCCTCCCTCCCCCTCCTCTCCCCTCCCCTCCCCCTCCTCCCCATGGTGAATTTTACCTATCTTAAGCATGATTGCATGGGAGTAAATCCCATTGAACTCAATAAGCATGCACATGATCAGATCTGCCTTTCCCTTCCTTCCCCTCTCCTCTCCCTTCCTCCTCCCCTCCCCTCTTCCTTCTTCCTCCTCCCCTGCCCACTCCAGTCCTCCCTCCCTCCCCCCCCGGTCAGTTTTACAGTAGGGCCCCGCTTTACAGCGCTTCACTTTACAGCGTTCCACTAATACAGCGGTTGTGAATTGTAGAAAGGCCCCACTTTACAGCGCTTGTTCCACTTTTATGGCAGTTTTTTGCCGCCAGGCACCATTTTGGTCAATGTAAGTCAATGGGATCCGCTTTACAGCGGTTTTCACTTTACAGCGGGGGTCCGGAACGTAACCCACTGTATGAGCAGGGCCCTACTGTACCTACCCTAAGCATGATTGCACAGGAGTAAATCCCACTGAACTCAAAAAGCATGCAAATGATCAATTTGCTGCCCAATTTCCCTGCTTTTTAACGTTTGATAGAAATATCTGTGGGCTATAGGTACGTTCTTAAACCACAAGGTTTTTTACCTGTTACTGAATATATACATACATATTTTATAAACTTATATGCACTGTTGCCTGTATGCTCTGATTACTTTAGGAAACCTGTTGTGTATATGTATAATAGTGCATATGATATGCAAGAGTTGTTTGTTTTTTTAGCTAAACCAGAGGCGGGGATTCTCATTGAGATTAAGGAGTAAAATGGAAATTAGAAAAAATCTGTGGAAAAGTTTCACATCAAGGTTGAACATTCCATCATTATCAACAAAAGCTATGTATGGGCTCCTACTGGGAGGAAGAGTGGGATATAAATCTAATAAATAAATAAATAAACAATAAAATTAATTTGCTATCGGTGCAAACAGACTTTGAATATATATAACATGGAGATAAACTAATTTTTAAAATGCCATTTTGGCAATGTTAAAAATGGAAATGGACTGCCTTCAAGTTGATCCCGACTTATGGCGACCCTATGAATAGGGTTTTCATGGTAGGCGGTATTCAGAGGTGCTTTACCATTGCCTTCCTCTGAGGCTGAGAAGCAGTGACTGGCCCAAGGTCACTCAGTGAGCTTCATGACTGTGTAAGGGCTTACAGTGTTTCTTATATAGTTGGTTTAGAGATGTAGTATAAAAAGTTCTGGGTTTTACCCATCTAAGTTTTACACAGAGTAAACCAATTAAAATTAATAAACCTAAGTTAGTCATGCCTATTCATTTCAATGGGTCTACTCTGAGTATGACTGGCATTCAATACAACCCTTTAACCGTGCCACATATGCTGAACCTTAAAAGCACCATCAAGTCTGCTGCTGTTTTAATTATTTTTATAATTAATGTTGTATTATTGTAATGTTTCTACACAGCTGTGAACATATTTCATGAAGGAAAGTAGGATAAAAATGAAATGAATGAAACAAATATAAATATAAATGTCTCTGTTATACATTCATATAACACTTCAAAACTCCTTTTTATTTGGCAACAGGTTGGTGAAATCTTGAGGAAATGATAAAAAGGGCCCCAAATGAAATATTTGAGCAATATTTCTAACAGTTCAGGAGGAGTCCATCTTTTTTGATATGCTGCTAGGATAATCTCAATCCTTAAAATAAACTGAAAGCAGTATTTGCTGATCTCAAAATTTGCCTTTCTTACAACACTCACTGATGGATCCTTTGCTGACTGAATGGGGCAGTATAGCAGTCATTCTCCTCCAGGTCTGGCAGCCGTTCCTTGTCCAACCTCATTGGCTTTCTAGGTAACCATCCTCGAAACCTGCTTAATTGTTTCTCGATTCTGCAGCACATGAAAAGTAAGAGCAAGTGAGTTATCAATAACATTAAACTGAAGCAGGTATTTTCTTTAGACATACAATCATAATCTTATAGATAACACAAGTTAATGGAAAAGTTGCCCTCAAAACCCTTTTAGAAAGTACTTGTGTGAAGTACCTGTTGTGTCTTGTTTTTAATTAATCTGTAAACTGCTCTGGCAACCTTCTTGGCAGAAAAGCAGGGTAAAAATGCTTTAAAACAAACAGTTTCTAGAACACACTTATGTAAAGTACAGCAGAACCAATTAGTTTAATTGTGTGTAATCTTTAAAGAGAAAGTGCTTGCTCTCAAACTCCCATAGTCCTTTTGACTTGCTATGGATAGCAAATGAGGATTCCTTGGGCCCACCTCTCAAGGCAGTATAAATACTTATTTGTTTTGCTGGACATTTTGAGAGGGGAAGAGAATAAGGGGTTTCAGGGCTTTGGAGATTGTGGCAGTGAAATGGGAAGCTGGTTCTCTGGAACTGAAATGGAACATTTGGGCCATGAAAATTGTTTTCTCTAAGGTTCACAACTTTTTCAAAGGCCTGAAGCTGACTTAATTGCAGGTATATTAGCCCAGGAAGGAAGGTATATTTGTGGATTGCACCCAAAATACTACCCAGTGGACTTATTATGAACAAATATTTTTCTTGGTGCCACTAGAACAGAATTTCCTGACTCTAATTTTGTCCCTGGCAGAACAGAAGCACTTATTACAATGCAGCAAAAATCAATAAAGTCCAAATAAGCTTTTGGCAATTTCATTTCCAGGAGTTTTTAGCTGGTTCAATCTAAATTTACACCTTAATTGCCAAAGCTATACTAAGGATGTTTGAACATGAGGATTTCAGAAACCATGATGGAAAGCTCTGGCAGCAGAACTTTAGGGAAATTAATCATTTTGCTTCCATTTGCCACCCATTCATGTATCACAGAGGGTGGTGCTTTAAGAAGCTGCTCTGCCAATTTGTTTCAGTGGCATTGTCTTGGTATGCAACAAAATTTATGGACTCAGAAGACAAATCATATGGTGCAAGTGCTTAGATTTAATGCCAGTTCTTAGGTTTAATCATCTCCATTCTACAGGTGAAAACAAACAGAAGCAAAAGGCTGCCAGCATATCAGAGATATTGTATCCACATGGAGGTTTCTTGAGGAATTCTGAATCTGGCACATAGCCAGCTGTGTCTTCAGCTTGTGCATAAGGCCAAGCTTCACAGCAAACACGTGAATAGTCTCCCAATTTCTTGAAAAAAAAGGAAAATCAGCCATAGGAGATTTCTAGTTTGATATCTTGTTTGCTTCATAGAAACTGTTTTCCCTCCTGTAGGGCAAGAGATATAGAACCCAGAGGGACTACACGAAGAAAGGTTATGCAGCCCACCTTCTGCTGATCTTCTACTCCCTATTGCAGCCTGTGAGCCTGCTTTTTGTTAAAAACCAACCAATCACCAGGAGTTTGTTCACTCATCTCCTGAGTAATGTCTAGTTTGGCTAGGACTGTGACTCCACAAGTAGGCTAGGACATACAATCAACATAACTTAGTATGCACTGTTGGTGTTGGTTCTCTTATTGACACTAGGGACAATGTGGCACAAGATAATTCCAGGAAATGGTGCTGGTGAGAGGAAGCAAATTGCTATGAGGTAACACGATGAAAAGCAGAGAGAGACAAACGTTTCATGATACTTCTTTGCAGAACATCACTTGTGGTCCTTTGACTACCCATCTTTAACTAGAAGATGCTACTTGCATTCATAAATTCATGATTGTTCCTACATTTCATAGAACACAAATTCACAGCAACGTTCTAGGCCACATAGGAGCATAGGAAACTACCTTATACGGAATCAGACCATTGGTCCATCTAGCTCAGTATTATCTACATTAACTGGTAGCAGCTCTCAGGTTTTCAGGCAGGAGTCTCTTCCAGCCCTACATGGAGATGCCAGGGATTGAATCTGGGACCTTCTGCATGCAAAACAGATGCTGTACCACCTTTCCTGTGAATCTCCTACTGCTATGGGAAGAAGCAGCTAAAAATGCCATCTTAACTTTCCAGTCAAATTGCTCTAATATAGGCATGGTCTGAAGGCACATGAGGCTACCATCTTACTGACCCTGAGTCTGGACAGTGACTCTTTGGAACCACATGTATACCATCTTGCATTCCACGATGGAAAGAAGGTGGTATATAAATGAAAATGAATATATAAAAATATTGACTACATGGTATGGAGATGTTGCTGAAAACAGCATCCTCATGTAGAATTCTTTACCTCCCTTTTGTAACAGCTGTACAGTGTGAATCCCGACAATGACACTTTTCATGTGGATTAGGAGTGGGAAAACATTCAGCTTGATAATGTCATACCTTGGGATGAGTGCTCCTACTCTTTATAGCAGGGCTTTGCCAATGTGGTACACTCCCTACAACTCTGATCGGACCAGCAAACACAGCTAATGGACAATGATTACAGGTGTTATAGCCAATCATGTACTACAAATTAATATTTATGTGCTGAGGGATATTCAGCCGAGTAATTTAACAATAAGCAGGTACATAGGGGGAATTGTGCACTCCCATGTATACACACAAACCAATTTGCCTACATCAATTATTTGCTCAAAATACATTTGTTCATATTTAGTGTACAACAGATCAACTTAGTGACAATGATGGCTAAATGAAGGGACAATTAAATTATGCTTGATGATGTGAGTAAAAACTCAAGGAGAAAAGGCAAACACCTTTGGTGTTTTGCACAATCCACTCTTTGCATGATGGTCAACGGAATGTTTCAACCTTTAACGGAAGTTTCCCAGTTAATTTAGATCATTCATTTATTGTTGCTTGGCATATTCAATGTTTCATCATGCACAATGTTTCAAACAGTTGGTGATAAGCCTCCTTCAGCCCACAGTGCTTTCAGTGACTGACAGGGAGAGGAATACATGCACAGTGCCAGTCCAAAACACTTTACCGTCTACAGCAAAGCCTAAAAGCCTAAAATGCTCTCCCTCGCTAGGGCCAGCACTTTAAAAAGGCTTGCTGCATCAGGGTGAGGGTCCTTAGTTCAATGGTAGAGCACATGCTTTGCCTTTAGAAGGCCCAGGTTTATACTCTGGCATCTCCAGTTAAAAGGATCAGGTAGCATGTGAGGCAAAAACCCATCTGACTGAGGTTCTGGAGAGCTGATACTAGTCAGAGTAAACAGTATTGGGCAATAAGTCTGACCTGGTATAAGACAACTTTATATGTTTCATTCAGACACTATAGATGGCTTCATCTAGCATCCCTTGTGGTGCTGCCTGAAGCAGGTTCTGCTGCATGGCAGAGACAGCACTGCACATACTACAGAAGGGCTAGACCATTCAAGATTATTTGGCACAGAATATTATTTCTCCTGGAAAGTTTACATGTTCATAGGTTATTACTGTAGATACAAGAGTTTGGCCCATACCTGGTTGACATTAACCACAGTTTCCCAGAATACATTACTTAGAGCAAATGAAGAAATAGAGTTTTGCTTTAAGTCCTTGTATTCAATCCAAATTTAATTAGCACTAATATGAATCAATCTGATAGCAATTTTTATTTGGTCCATTGTACAATATACCACACAAACACACTATAAAGGCTGGAACCCAAAGAATTATATTAATGGCACAAGTGCCCAAATGAGGCATTTCATGCCTCATGGCAAAATATTCCTATTTTGTTCCTATTGTTGAATGAGTGAATGGGTGGGGGGAGTAGAAAAAAATCCCCTTGACATCTCCAAGCCTTTGAATGTGCCTAAGGCAGCTCTTTCGATACTGGCCCAAATGCAGCAATGCAACCCTGTCATGACTGTACTGAAGAGGTTCTAGAGAACACTCTCCACTAACAACTTGTTAAAAAAAAATAAGAAAGATGCATATTGTGAAAAAGGGGAAAGTTCAGGTAGCAGTGTGAAAAACGGTCCAAAAAAAGCTTCTGCTTGTATGATCTAACCTGGTCAAGGGACTATAATCAAATTGGGAGCCATTTATATGCTTGAATGCGACAGTGAAGCCAAACTAGCTATTTCTATCATTAACTGAAGAACAGAAACACCACTGCCGGGATTCAGAGAGCTAGGGTATCACTGGTTTCAGCATGCCCAGTGGATTTATTCATTTATTTATTGCACTTGTATACCGCCCCATAGCTGAAGCTCTCTGGGAAGTTTACAGCAACCAAAAACATTAAAACAAATATACAATTTAAAACACATATTTTAAAAACAATTTAAAACACAATTTGGATTTGGGGCAGAAGAAACCCCCTCGATCTACCTTAACTAGGCATTATGTTATTTGTTAAATTGCCAGCTTGTCTCTGCATCAGTAACTGACCAAGCCTTAGTACAGTGGGGCCCTGCTTCTTGGAGCCCCGCTTTTCGGTGTTCCGCTAATACGGCGCCAGCAGGGCGATCAGCTGGAGTTTCCTGCTCCCCAGCTGATCTCGCCGGAGGACGAGAAGATCAGCTGTAGAGCGCTACAGCTGATCTCCTCCTCTTCTGGTGTGATCAGACTCCCGCACTCGAACTGATCTCGCCGGAGGAGGGGAAGATCAGCTGTAAGCGTGCTACAGCTGATCTCCTCCTCTTCTGGCACGATCAGACTCCCATGCTCGATCTGATCTTGCCAGAGGAGGGGAAGATCAGCTGTAGCGATCTACAGCTGATCGCCTCCTCCGGCGGGATCAGAGGGTTAGGTTCCAGACTCCTGCACTACAGCTGATCCGCTTTTTGGCGGCTTTCGCTTTTCGGTGGGGGTCTGGAACCTAACCTGCCATATGAGTGGGGCCCTACTGTATCTACTGTCATGCATTGATTGGTTGTTCCTAGGTAACATATCTAATCCCAAATAGATCCGTTCCCAGAATTAGAAAAGTCTCCCTCTAGTCTTGTACGCTGCCACTCTAAGATACTGCCTGGAGGATCTGGCCATCCACTGTCATTTCAACTCATTCATAACCATCCAGACTGTTTTATATTCCGGTAGGATTCAGTCACATTCTGGCAAATTCAGGTTGTACAATTGTATTGATTGGGAGCTTCCTCACAACATCACTTTTTGTGATATGGAAATGCACTGGAAAGTGTGGGATAACTCCTTTGAGGCAACCTCATCTAAGCTCCCTGCACTCAAATTGGGATGAATGTTCAATAAACAGATCATCTGGAAGCACCCTGAGACAGATTCAACCTTCCAATAATCCTTCCCCTACCGATAAGCATTTGATGATCTGCATTTACAAGCTGTTTGGTGTTCAAGTTATCAATAATGCTGAACATTAATTTAAATGAAAGTGTAGATCAGATGTGAGTTTAGCTGACTGGATACACAGCTTCTGTATGTTGCAACCAGAACACCCACTGACTTCCAGCAGCCTGCTTTCAAAAGATGTGTGAACTGCTGTACTCAGGGGAATGGTCATACCTGTGGTATATCGACATCTTCAGTACAGTGAGACGTGTTATAATGAGCTTTCACTATATCTGCAAATTTTTCTCATTGTGACTACTATTTTTGCAGAAATAATGGTTAATAATTTAATTTTTTTTCTTTCCTGGTTGAACTTTTCCATTAACATGGTCATCTAGTGTCTACTGATGAAGGGGGAGCATCACTAACCTGTACAGGAACTTGTACCGACGATGCAGGTAATAGATTTTTCTCCTGGAAGAACAGCAAAAATGAAGCCAGTCGAGAAGAAAACCCATCGTCAGTTACAGTATGAACTAGCAAGGAAGGAAAGGAGATTGAAGATAGAAGCCTGTAAGAGGTGGAGGAAGAAACTAAAGAGAGAGATTAACAGATAGAACCATCACAGAAACCCACAAAAGTGTCAGGTATGAGGGAACCTGTGGAAACTTTTTTGTTTTCATTGCTCTTCTTCCATTAATCTCATGCATGAAAAGAGGGACCTGGAGGGGGTTTTCTTTCATAAGGATCCTGGAAACTGATGGCAGCTTTTTGGAAGGCAAATGCAAATATAAATACATTAAATGTTGTGGTTTCAACATTAATAATTGAATTATTAAAGACAGCATTGGATCAATGGCATGTGCTTTAAATTGGGGAACATAAAACAATTAATACTTGGGCTAGACAAAGCCTTGCACTGGGTGATTACCATAACTATACATTTGGGATAGAATCCATTGGCCAGTGTCAGCACATTCTGTCAACCTAACGATTCCAGCACATCCCTACTACACATGCAGTACATCTCTAGGTAGTGCTTGTGTTAGTGAATATGATGCAGTTCTCTAAGAGGTGACACGCATGCAATATACAAACATTAGTTATGCATTTGGTAGGTGCTATCCTCTTGTTTAAAGGGGTGGGCAGCCTTCATCTACCTTATTTTTTTACTACAACCTCAAGATGCACCAACTGGAGCCTGATGTAAAAGGTGTACATTTAGAATGGAAGAATTTTGAACCCAGGAATTTGTCATTTGCTTTGAGTCTTGAAACTGAATGGCACTCACACTCCTTCTATACAAAAATCCATTCCTGGTTACTCTGACCTTTCTGTATTTCGGCAGTATAATTTAGAGCTGGGAGAGGAATCATTTTGTTGCTGCTATTGTTAAACAATTGGGAGCCAGAAACCCTTGCTGCACTACTGCAAATCTAGAGATTTACCAGTAGATCCAGATCTACCCTCTGCCCACGCTGGGATTAGTCAAATGAAATATAAATTAGATTATGCATTATTATATCTATGCAATGCAAATGTAAAGCTATACTGGCTAGAATGCACATTTGATTTAAGCTACCCTACGTTTACAACATTGTACAAGTAGTACATGAGACAGGGTTGCAGGTGTTAATTTGTGTTGTGTATGTTTTATGCTTGAGAGGTCTAAGAAGGGTGTGGATCAGGCTGTGAACTTTGGCCCATAAAAATTTGGAGAGCAGCTTTGGACACTACTGTGGTAAGATACAAAAGTGTCAAATACAGAGGCAGTATGTGCTTTTTACTATGGGGAGAGATGCTTGAGATACCCCTTTCACCTCTTTAGCTTGCATGCAAGAGCAAGCTTTGTTATTTTGTTTTTTGCCAATGTGTGTGCTTGTGTTAAACATACACACCATGTATTCCAGCTCTTATGTCTGTAATATGACTTAATTTGTGAATCAAAAATTTGTCTGGAATTCATATTCATGCACCTTCATGTGAAAATCATTCCCTTAGATGTATAGAGAATACTTGCTGTTTCCCAGTAGATAGACAATCACACTCTGCTCATGCTTAAAGGCACTCAAGCCTTTATTAATATTCTAAGGGAAAGGATGCTGTGAGGCTTTAAACATTGTTGCTGAAACTACTGAAATTCCACTCCAGCCAGCTTAGCCTAGGGTATGAAAAACCTATGAAATTAACATATTTTAAACCTTAAGAGAAGAAATCTTACTGTGAAAAATGAAATGAAATTGTCATAGGGTCTTGATCAATAGCCAAAGGTAAGACTGCTGTTAATTCTATAGGAACATGAGTTGGACTGTTTAAAAATAGTTTGGTTCAGACAAAAGAAAACTAGTGACAAGAGGCTTATGAAGTTATGAATGCTACAGAGCAGGAATCTGTGGCCCTCCAGATGTTGTTGGTGTTCAAATCCCATCAGCCCCATTCAGCATGACTAATGATCAGGGATGTTGGGAGCTGGAGTCAAAGAACATCTGAAGGTTCACAGATTCCTAAGCCCGGTGTAGAGAGAAAGAAATGTTTATCCTTTTTGAGAATACTAGACTTGCCAATGAAGAGGAAGTTGTTCTTCATACAATGCACAATTAACTGCCATAAAATGAGGTAATGGCCACTATGCAAATATGGAGATAATCAACTTTGGGAGCTGGGATCATGCCCACTGGAGCCTCTGCAATTTCACAGCAGGGGCTGAAAAGGGTACAATTTTCTTTGCACAACCTTGAAAGTGGTGAATTGCATTCACCTGGATAAGCAGCATTGTGTTTATAATCATACTGCAGTCTGAGAATTTTTTGTTTTCCTTTTGATATTTAAAATGTGGATAAAGAAGACTTCTAAAGAATGTGCTTTAACATGAAAACTGAATCCACACTGAAATAGTTTTGATCGCTCTAACTTTTTATGCTCTGGCAAGGGAATTATAGCTAAAAGGGCAGACTTTCATATCAGCTCTTGAGGAGACATCAAGAGATGCACAGAATCTGTGAAAGTCACCCACTGTGATTGCTAAGAAAACTTTGAACTTCATTTCTTCCAGTGTATACACTCTGCAAATTAGGAAGAATAAACATTCATACAAAAGACTTGCATTAATGTAAATCAATAGAGATGAAAGATGAATTAGGCTGTTTGAATATATTAATCAGTACAAGCCAAACAAAACTATTGCAATGGTATTTTCTGTAAGCAAATTAATATAAAGCAAGTGTAAGTTTTAAGGTTTAAAAATACTTTCATGCAAATTATATTTGACTTTAAAAGTTTATATATTGCCAAATATACCAAATTGTCTTAAATGACATTTTGAAGTTGATTTGTTAGTATACAATATTTTATCTGTTTTTCTTAAAAGTTAAGAAACACATTTATATTTTTCATGTTCAAACTTTTACTTTCTAGTAGATTAAATATTTAAGGGATATTTTTCTTGAGCAATGCAGCATACATACTGGCAGGCTACAGGTGTCGAATATGCCAGATACGTTCAACAGGCATGCACTTTCTGTGCTGCCATACGTACCTGGATCTTCTCGACTTTCCATTGTTTTCAAAGAAATGTCCATTTAAAAAACAGCAGGGCACGAGTATGCTGGGGGCTCCAGCAGTGAAGGGTTTAAAGGGCCTAAGGACAGAACACCCCATGAACCACCTTAATTTAAAATTGAAACTGAATCAAAACTGTAGCCCAGTAAGAAGAAAATAACAATCATATGCATTTCACTTTCATTTTTACATTAGCTTTAAAAAGCAGGATGGCAAATCTTAAAATATAACTAGGCCTACCTGAAAGGCATTCTTACATTCATAAGTTCTGCATATTTGCCGAGCACTTCCCATGGGGCATGCAACTTCACAAAGATGATATCGCTATTTGATAAAGATGACTGCAACAGAAAATTGGTTAAATGAAAACTTGTTCCTGAACACTCCATTATAGAAACAGTCAAGATCAAGTAACTATTTAGGGTGTTCCTAAATTAAAGACATTTAGAAAGGGTTAAGAACTTAGGCTTCAATCCTACCCACCTTACCTGGGGGTAAGCCCCATTGAATTCAATAGGATTTACTTCTGATTAGACATGATTAGGAAGGCACTGTTATTCATACAAGAAAATACACCACATATTTTTTCAGGACATCACATATAATATAGCCAAAACATGAAGACAGCTTGAAATGTAATGTGAGTAGAAAAAAGCCTAATGGGCATCATGGCCAAAATAGTAAAATAATGTCATGAAACAGAAGTGGAGAAATTGCATTGTTTGCAGTTACTGTGAAAAATACTTAAAAGTGGCACAATGGTACGTGTTCATATGAGAAAATAACATGGGGGAAGCAATGTTCAATGAAATGTCCACATGTCCATGCATTTTTTAAAAATCCATTTGCTATTGTGGAGAGAATACTGGATTTGCAGGAGATTGGTGATGGCCACTGTTTACTTGTAGAGCACACACTATCTGTGCATAGGATCTGAGGCTCGGTCCCTGGCAACTCCAGTTAAAAGGATCTCAAGTAGCTGTCTTTCTGCTTGAGGTTGCTGCCAGTCAGAATACATACCACTGCAGGAGTTGTACCAATACTAGTTTGCCTTTGTATAAGACAGCTTCATATATTCCGTTGCTGTTGAAGGTGTTTGAATGTTACTTTCAATGACAGGTACCTTGAAAATGAAGGGGGTACTATTGGCCTCTTGCTAATAACATCATGCAATAGAGACTTCAATATGTTTTTTCCCCTCTGAATATATAATGAATCCTTTCTCTAAGTTTTTAATTTCCGTGTCAGAATTCCTATATTTGCATGAAATTGAACAAGCTTACAAAAGCCATGGCATTACTGAAGAGAATTAAAAAAACAACTGCTCAGTCAATAAATAGATTTCATGCAATTGCTTACCTTGTATGCATATGAAGACAAGTAAATGCACTGCCATCACAATGTGGGGGAGAAGTGGCATTTCTTCAAGACGTGCAGAATAGAATCATCTCATTACAACTTTATGTGTTTTGTAGCCACACACACTAGCTTCTATAGAAAAAAGGCCCAAAGGATTCTAAAATCTAGCAAGCAACAGTGTCTTCAGCGGAAAGGAATCTAGAGAAATATATCTTATAAGTTTGCACATGTGCCTGCTCTTTAATATTTTAAAAGTCAAAGATCTGGAGTGAATAAAGAAAGTCATGAACCTTTGTAACTTTCTTAATATCTAATCATACTGTTTATTTCGGATAAAAGTTTAGGCACAGTTAACGAATGAGGTACAGAGCAATCCTAACGAGTAACTGGGGAGAACTGGAGTGGTGGATCCTCTGCCACATCCAAACAGGCATAGCTGAGGGACCCAGGGATCAGACACCTTGTGGGATCTGCAGAGCTTAGAATTCAGTGGATCCCAAGCCTCCAGCACCCAGCCCCACCCTAAAACAGTCTTTTCCCTGGCAAGAGAACCGCAGGCAGGAATCTACTTTGGCTTGGGTGGAATTGCCCACCCCCAGCAGCACTCCTCTCCATTGGTGAAGACTAGTAGAGAAGACAATAGACACCATCCTAATCACCCCTGCCATCAACGTCAGGGGCATAGAAACATAGTATCTCTGGTTATCTCTTTCTGGAACTCACTTGTACTTCCTTTGAAATAGTATGCTGACTATCTTGAGATTCACTGCAACTCTATACGCAACTTCAATGCCTTCTTAGTTCTAAGGAACATTCCCGTCATCAAGCATGAGGAGTTCAAGTAAAATGGCATAATAAGTGAGTTCTACAACAAAATGTTGTAGCATGGAGTGCACCTGTTCAAGCAGCCAGCTACGTCGTCCTCCACAATATGTCAATCTGTAGAATTAATTCTGGACTTTTTCCTTAATCTAAACTGGAACTGTTAAAATCAATCCCATAAAAATGTCTTCATCAATTTGTATCTTCTAAGACTAAAGCTAATCCACTGAACGGGTTCATCTATAGGCATTTATAAACTGGATGAACAGTCCACTGGGCAAAACCATGGGGGGAAAAATGGAAATGGACTGCCTTCAATTCAATTTCGACTTATGGTGACCCTATGAATAGGGTTTTCATGGTAAGCGGTATTCAGAGGTGGTTTACCATTGCCTTCCTCTGAGGCTGAGAGGCAGTAACTGGCCCAAGGTCCCTCAGTGAGCTTCATGGCTGTGTGGGGATTCGAACCCTGCTCTCCCAGGTCGTAGTCCAACACTCTAACCACTACATCACACTGGCTCTCAGGGCAAAACCATAATTACAGTATAATACATAACACTTTAACAGAACAATAGGATGCTGATGGGCCTGTCACGATACCCATGTATAAGTTTATGGAGTCCAGACAGATGCAAATTGGATCAAGAACATTGCAGAAATTATCCACTGCATCTATAATATTCCTACAGTCTATTCAAGGTATACAAAAGAACAGCTAAAATAAAATCTTACTGCAACTATAGTAAAGTCTATGCAAATTAATAGTTTTTAAACTTGATACATTGTGTTGATCTGATTTATAAGGACTAGCTATCATCACAGATATAGGTGTTCTTTTTGTGTGATTTCTTTAAGTGTCCTTCTTTGTTTTATTTGAGGCTACAAATAGGTAAGTGCTCTCAGCATACCCTGCTGATCATGATGGAGCACAGGTGAAGAGAATCTGGTGGAGTTTAAAAGGACTTTTGTTACTAGAAGAATGAGACTGTGAATAACATCGTGGGTGGGTGGGTCTAGTAGCTTAGTTGAAGTTGAAATTGTGTTACTTCTTTTCTACCTTTGCCATACAGTAGGGCCCCACTCATATGGCAGGTTAGATTCCAGACCCCACCGAAAAGCAAAAACCGCCAGAAAGCAGATCAGCTGTAGTGTGGGGGTCTGGAACCTCAGGTGCGATCAGCTCAAGAGGAAGTCTGATCACGCCAGAAGAGGAGAAGATCAGCTGGAGTGCAGGAGTCTGACTGCCCCCGAGGAGAAGATCTTCCCCTCCTCCATCACGATCAGCTGGAGTGCGGGGAGCTCCAGCCCCTCCTCCAGCTGATCGCCCCACTGGCGCCGTATTAGCGGAATACCGAGAAGCAGGGCCCTACTGACTAACTGTGTAATAGGATTGTTACAATGTGCTATATTTATAGTGTTGGTATGGTTTTTGTGTTGCTGTTATATTTGCCATTTGTTTTTTCTCTATTATTGTTGTATTATTTCTCTTGAAATTGTTTTTGCCATTGTTTGACTTGCTGTAAGCTATTTCATATGCAACGTGTTTTTTTTTCCTTTTTGTACGTCACTTTGAGTTCTATTTTTGGAAAAAAAGTGACTAATAAATGCTAATAATGCTAATGCTAATAGAAATTACAGCTGGTACAGAATGCAGCGGCATGCTTGATTACGCATAGCCGTCGCTGGGATCATATCACCCCAGTGTTATTAGATCTTCACTGGCTACCAGTTGTCTACCGGGCCCAATTCAAGGTGTTGGTGTTGACCTTTAAAACCCTATACGGTTTCGGCCCAGTATATCTGAAGGAACGCCTCCAGAATCACCGATTGTGCCGCCTGACGAGATCAGCCTCGCAAGACCTTCTCTCGGTCCCACCGGTGAGAACAGCTAGGCTGGTATGGACCAGAGAGAGGGCATTCTCTGTTGTGGCCCCCACCCTCTGGAACTCTCTCCCTTTCGATCTCAGACATGCTCCCTCCCTGTCCAGCTATCGCCGAGCCTTGAAGACCTGGCTGTTCAGGCAGGCCTACAAGATTGGGACAGATTAATTTATGTTACAACTGAATTAATGAATGGTTTTTTAGCTTAAAATTTGATTATGTTGATCTATATGTATTGTTTTTATTCTTGTTGTTCGTCGCCTAGAGTGTCCCTAACCCGGACAGATAGGCGGCTGAAAAATAAAATTTATTATTATTATTAATAATAATAATCTCTAAGTAGGCAGTGGCCAAGTGACTTAAGTCATGATCAGGAGGCAAGATGCTGCACTCTACACTCTGCATATAAGCTTCCAAACAATCTTCAAGGATAGCCTCTTGTTGTCCAGATTTCATCAGAAAAAAAGAACCACAGTCTTCCTGACCCTGCCACAACCTGAAGATTCAGGTACAGCAGTAGATTTAAGATAGCCTTTCCCAATCTGGTGCCAACAACTCCCATCAGTCCCAGCCCTGGGTGGGGCTGATGGAAGTCATTGTTCAAAACATCTGGAGGGTATCATGTTGATGAAGGCTGAATTAGGAGCTCTTCAAGACTGAATGCAACTAATATACATTACCTCCTCACACACTGCAATTCAGAATGGGTGCAACAAAATTGATTTGTCAGCATTCCATGCCACATACAGATCTGATTAGCAACATGGCACTGTGATGTAATCATGTTAGCTACATGACTCCTAAATAACTAGGATTATGCATGTAAGAAAGAAGCCTTAGAACTGCTACCAAACAGCAACATGTCCAAGCTGCAAACCAGGGCTGCGGAGTCGGAGTCGTGGAGTCAGAAGCAATTTTGAGTGGAGTCGGAGTCAGAGTCAGTAGAAATGTACCGACTCCGACTTCCAAATAAATTTTGATTGACAAGAAGCAATTTTGGGTGGAGTCAGAGTCAGACAGTAGAAAAATAGAGGAGCTGGAGTCAGAGTCAGAGTCCGACAGTAGAAAAATAGAGTAGTCGGAGTCGAAGGTTTGGCGTACCGACTCCACAGCCCTGCTGCAAACGGGTGCAAAAAATAACAAAAGAACACTATGGCAGAACTTTCTTCAAGGATGTTTTAGCCCTGTTCAAAAGCCCACTTTTTAGATCAAAAACCAAACACCACAAATTTTGGGTCTGCATTAGTTAAAGACTATAAAGCTCACAAAAGATTTATAACCTTCAGATAAGAAAAAATCCCGTCTCCTTATAAGACTAAAATTGCACTGAGGAAAAGATTTTATCACAAGTATATTTCATCATACTTTCAATTCTTCCTAGCATAACAACAAACTAAAAAAAGTTTTGTCACACTTATATGGCACTCCTGTTTAAACAGCAGTTAAATTATGCAGTCTAGAAAAAAGAAATAGTCTCTTGCTTGTAAGACCTGAAAATATTCTGTCTTCGAAAACAACTGTCTGGGGGCAAAAAATCACTTGCTGAAAAATTATCCAAATATATTTTTCAAACTGGTTTTAAAAGTTATCCTACCATTTCTACTACAGGAAAAATGGCAACCAAATTATTTTATTGCAAATTTATCCAGCATTTTAGAGTTTTTAGCCAAGACATTTTCAATAATTAGCCCTGAATCTGAAGATGCAGTTTACAATCCTATGCACATTTACCTAGAAATGAGCCCCACACTGGGCACCATTGCACTTCTGAGAAGCATGCATAGGATTGCACTATTAAGTAAGCATAGACATCTAGTAGTTGCAATATATTCCTCAGATTTAATACTTTTTTTCAAACAAGCAAATTCATAGTCCACAGAATTGTGCACAAAATCTGAAAATATATTTGCAGTTCCTGCTAATATATCAAGGAAAGTCTATGTGGGATTCAAATACTAACTCTGAATATTTCTGTTTAGTAGCTATCCCACTTTCTGTCTACTTCCACCCTTACATATCTGATCATCCTCAAATCTACCTTTCCACTCTGTGAAAAGCTAAGATTCCTAAAATCCCCAGTGGAACCCTATGTTCTTGCAATTCACCCCTGACAGAGAAAGAGAGTGTTCCCACATTTCCATCTCTCTCCAGTCTTTCTTTTAGAAACTGTAAACTGGTACAGTGAAGTAGAGAGACCCCATGGCTCATTGGTTTTATTCAGCTAAGGATAATAAAACTTCCTCCCCACATGACCCTGATGTCCAGAAGTATCCCATTCCATTTGATATTTTCTCCCGTAGAGGTACAATCAGCCCCCTCATTGTTGCCAGCCTGGGGCTGCACTGTGTTATGTGGGGTAAGACTGTTCACTAGGTGAAAAAGAGGACAGGGCTTCTGCACCTGCGGTGCTGGAGAGGGAATTTCAGCAATAGATGTACTTTTCATGCAACAAGCTACATCTGCTGGACTTCCTACTTCCTCTTTTGTGCCTGGCCACTGTTCATCACTGTCAGCCCTTCATAAAAATTGAAACTTTTTTTTCTAAATTGTATAACAAACTGTATAACAAAAAGCCAAATAAATTGGAGTGACAGAATAAAGGTTTCTAAATTGTATAACAAAAAGCCACATAAAATGGAGTGACAGAATAAAGGTTGCAAACTTTTGTAAACGTTTGCAATGTTCCCTACATTTATAGTGGGAGACTTTGGATTCTTTGGATGTATAATTTTGGGTTTTAAATTCAGAGCCTGAGTTGCCAGCATATTGTTATGCATCCAAATAAAAAATATTAGCTTCATGAAATTAACATCTTTTGGGCTTTGAACATTGCCATTTCAGTGTCTTGCTGTAACAAGCATCAAAACAGACATTTTGTCAGTTCTTCAAATCATGCTCCATTTAGAAACCATGAAATGCATCTTTTAGAACGTGAGCACATAAAATATCAAAGCAAAAAAACAGTAAGATGTAACTTGGTACAGTTCCTGAGAACAAAAAAAAATCATGACTTGTATGTGTATGTATATTTTATACATTTGCCGCCCTGGGCTCCTGCTGGGAGGAAAGGCGGGATATAAATCAAATAATAAATACACACACACACACACACACACACACACATTTATTTGGTCTTGTAACATCTTTCCTGAAAAAAGTCACTTCAGGTGTCACAGTGTTGAATCTACAGACGTACATATTTTTCTGTATTTACACTTTCATTGTAAGCATCTTGATTACTGTAATAGAACAGTGAGATATAAAAAATAAGCTAAAACTAGATTCTTATGTGTACACATTTATTTCCTCTCCAGAAGCTCAATCCCTCTAACCCTTTGCAGGTTCACACCAAACACATGAAAGTGTGCAAGCTGTAGCCAGCTTGCAGGTACATTATGCAGCTTTCAGAACCATGGTCACACAATGAACTACATTATAGGGTTTTTACATTTAGATTTTTAAATTTAGTTGTTCATTTTTTAAGAACTTATTTAGAATTTAACCAATGGACCATACTATGCAATGCTCAGAAAATCCCTATAGTTTATAAACATATTATTGCAAGATTACAGATGTATGACTTGGGTCAAACTGTAAAATAATTGGTGCCATTCATCTTCTGATAATCCACATGAGTAGAAATCTGCAAAGAATCTGATCTATGGTACTGCACATGGATTTCTAAGATGATTTCCATTTTCTGTTGTTGCAATAGTGATGAATTGGAAGGATGGTGAGTACAGAAAGGTGATCAATACAAACAGCCCCAGTGTTCAGGGCTGTGTTCCTTAAAGTCTCAGATGATAAATTTGATGGCATTTATATACATTTCTTGATTACAAGTCAGACAGGTCATCAACAAAAACTGTATTAATTGGCTGGCATCCTTACACAAAAAAGTAGAGCATTATCTGGTTGGCTAGTAAGTTCATTTCAGGTCCTTTCAAAAATATAATAACAATTTAGGATCCCAATCTACAGAAGCCTAAA